>NC_140227.1:6858904-8058904 GCF_951802725.1 Rutilus rutilus
CTCAGAGTCCGGCCTTGAGATTCAGATCATTCCTTTCTCCACACCCAACCTACGGAAAAAAGGGAAAACAGTTCAATAAAACATTCTGAATGACTCAAAATCTAAACCTGAAAAGGTTTTTAATATTACTGTATATAGCGTAATATTTAATACTTTCAGAATATATGCCACTATGTGACTTGCAATATAGCACTTCACAAAGTACTGTATGTTTTGTTTTGAAGGTTAACAACGATCAGCAACATGTCCCTCTGAGCTCTGGAGGTCCTGGGCAAATTTTAAAACGCATTTTTGGAAAGGTTGTTCCAAACAAAATTGAGGCAACGTATCACGTATACATTTGATGTTTCTTGAGGGAAATAATATTGTTGAATCATCACATGATCCTGGGTTTGCAGTTAATTGTGGGGTAATTTTATTATTTCGAAATCCTAAAAGACTATGGGCTGAAAATATTCCCTATATTTTTACATCTTCATGTTGCTTCAACAAATTGCCTCACATAGAGACAGTGTGGCATTTTTACAAGGCTGTATTTAATACAAGTTTTATTTGCCACAAATAAAAGCTCAGAGGTGTCCAGTCCTGCTCCTGGGTGGCCACTTTCCAGTAGGGTTTTGCTCCAGCCACAATTAAATAGACCTGAACCTGCTAAACAAGGTCTTCAGGATCACTAGAAACTAAAAAGCAGGGGTCTTAGAGCTAAAATCTGCAGGAAGGTGGCCCTCCAGAAACAGGATTTGACACCACTGTGATTGGTAACACTCCGATTCAAAATAAGGTGACAGTGACGTATGTCTTTGGGTAGGGCGGGGGTGTCCTATCCTGCTCCTGGAGGGTCACTGTTCTGCAAATTTGAGCTCTAACCCTAGTTAAACACATCTGAATCAAGGTCAATGTCGTTGAGGTTACTGGAATCTTCCAGGCAGGAGTGTTTTGGCAGGTTGGTTCCTCCAGGAGCAGGATTGGTCACCCTTCAGAGTGGGTCGGGGCCAAGTGAATACTGACTTTCTAATAGAATTCTGCCCATGACGGATGAAGACCACTTACCTTTAGTGGTTAATGGCTCCTACCAGGTGGGAGGGGTTGAACACCAGCAAGTTTGGGCTGCAGAAGCAGTGAAGATTGAGTTAATCATGGTACACTCTACAACATTTAAACATGATCACAATGTTTTAGGCATTGTTATTCATCCCAACATAACTCCTACCTGTTGTACGCAGCCACTTTGCAGAGATATGAGGGTGGCGTCTTTCACAGCGAGCTGGGTGTCTACCAGTTTTTTTGCTTCCCTCAGTCTACTTTGCTCCCTGAGAAGCTGCTCCAGGTGTCTGTCATGCGTCTGTTGGGTAGCTTGCAGTTTTTGGCTGCTCTCTGCAGCCTCTTTCTCTCGACCTGTTTTACACTTGTCCAGTTCTGAAGTCAGCTCCGCATTCTGTACTTCCAACAAGCTGCTCTGTTTTTGAATGCTCGAGACCTTCGCTCCCACATTGTTCAGGTAGCTCTGGAATTTGTCCTCCACCTGTCGAGAAAGGCTAGAGCAGTTGGAGCGAATCCTCTCCATCTGTTCTTCCTGTTTCTGGCAGGTGAGGTGAAACGTGACCGAGTTGGTGAAGAAGTTGTCGATTTTGGTTAGGAAGGCACTTGTGACCGTCTGGATGCCTGTGAGGGACTCGGCAAAGTCTTCTTTGCATTTCTTGGTGTAAACATCAAGCTGGGATTTCAAATTCACGTTTTCCTGTCTCAGTTGTATCACCTGAGTATGATGTTGGTTTTTATCCTTCACTGCGTTGTCCAAGTCAGCTTTGAGGTACTCCACTGTCTGGCTGAAGTTGCTCTTAAGGATACCATACAGAACTTTCTGCTGATCCAGAAGAGTATTCAGAGTCTTTACCTCACCTGACAAGAGAAAAGAGAGCCACGTCTACAGGACAGTCCATTTATGAATTTGATTATTCATTGATCAGTTACTGCACTCACCATTCAGATTGTTGTTGATTGGTGGACATGGTAGTGGAGTATTTCGAGTGCTTGAAAGCTTCAATTTATTGGACTCACAAAGAGCCTGTAAAACAACCAATCAAAATCAAACTTGTAATGATTGTTAGGGTTAGGATTACAAGATTAATATACCAAGGGTGTGAAGAGGCAGGTGAAATGAATGAATTTAAAGGTAATCACAGAAGATTAACCTCATAGTATCTTGGAATTAAAGGGATAGTTCACACACAAAATGAAACTTCACTCCTCATTTACTCACACTCATATCGTTCCAAACCTCTATGACTTTCTTTCTTCTGTGGAACACAAATTAAATCATATTGAAGAATGTCTGTTTTTTGGTCCATTCGTTGAAAGTCAATAGAATCCAATGTAAAACTAACTAACTAAAAACATTGGAAACATTCTTCAAAAAAACATCATCTTTTGTCAAGTCATACAGCTTTGGAACGACATGAGAATTTTCAGTTTTGGGTGTTACTCGAAATACGACTCGAAAGTTAAGACAAATAAAGGACTTACAATTGCCTTCTGGAGGTTTTTGCTATTTAAACTTGTGATGTTTAAGTCATTTTTCAGCTTTGTTATTTCTTTGTCTGCCGCATCCTTCTCTCCAGTCTTTGCTTTGAGGGCACCGGCGAGGTCAGCTTTCTCTTTTCGGAGTTTGTTGTTGTCTGCGGAGAGCTTGTTAAAGCCCTGCTCCAGCTCTTCTACTCTCTTCTCATCGGCGGTCTTCTCCGGCTGGCCGTACACAAGGAAGAGCACCAGACTGGCGATGATGAGGGACTGGATCAGAGACGAGAAGAAGAACACGATCCTCATGTAGTAGCCGCAGCTTTTCCCCTTCGCCTTGTGGATTTGTTTCGCCTCCAGCCCGAATGTGGCCCGGGAGTAGCTGTTGTTGTACATTTCTGCGGTCCAGTGGTGGGAAAGAGATGAACCTTCTGATGACTGGGAGTCTAGAGGTTTGTTATGAAAAAGCAATGTTTAAAAGGTTACCAAAATACCCTGCAGTGCTGTCACACTCATGGGCAAAGACATGTAAACACTTCTAGCAGGACAAGGGGCGGTAGCTGTGTTTATAAATGCAGAGACACTTCCCGCGCCGTGATTCTTTCCGGGCCTCCACAGGAAAGCTCCAGAGGTTATCGGTACTTCACACTGAACCTATGGAGATCTACAGAGAGAAAAAAAAACAGAGCTCCTCCCTTACTTTCCCTCATAAATCACACCCAACCCTGACAAGCAATGCAGACCACCATCAGACTTATCCATAACACTTATTTCATAAGTTCACTGTGGGATTTGGGATTAGATGTTCTTGGCGTCCATCTTGTTATTTCTCAATATTTAATAACGAGTTAATGAATTTTATATCAAGTGTCATTTTGGAATCGCCCACTTTGGCCAAGAAAAACAATATTCCTCCAAAGGACAAAAGCAGGTCCTTCTATCTCTTCCTGGATCAGATCAGATACATAAACACACATGATCAAAACAACCCATCCGAAACGGTTTCCTGCAGAGCCGCAGAGACTATCGGTGGAGTCGGAGGGACAACAATGGTGACCCGTCATCCTCCTCGCAGGAATGAATAACAAACTCTCCCAGAAGCCCAGGAGGCGGCAGCACGTTTGATCCCGGGCTAGTGATGACGCTCGCAGCTGACAGCCGTGTCTGGGAGAGTGTGAAGAGGGAACATAAAGTAAGTCAGGGGTTTTCCTGCAGGCCATTGTCTCTTTGCCAATCCATCCTCAACGGAAAGTCATTTACAGAGGGTGACTAAAACTGATTAAAAGTTCTCACAAAATCCCTTACAGATTGCAGGTGAGCTCTAAGACAAAAACAGGAAGCTAAATCTGCAAAAGACAGACAAACACTGATAAGACTGGAGATTATTAAAGGGTATCAGAGCGAGGGCTCAAGATCTAGTCATTACTCCAAGAATTTGTTTGGTGCCATCAAATATTGAGTTTCATTTGAAAAAAAAAATTTCACCCAAAATGTAAAATTATATTGTGATAGTGTGTGCCATACAGGTTTGGAACAACACCAGGGGGAGTAAATATTAGGTGAACAAGAAAAAGGAATAATGCCACTCAGAGTATTCGTGGGTACACTTAAATCTTAGCAAAAAGGTTCTTTACTGCCATCTATTAGGCTATTCCATGAAGAACCTTTCCATTCCCCGAAAGATTCTTAATAGTAGGCAAAAGGTTTGTTAGATGATTAAAATGTTATTCAAAAAAAAGTTCTTCTATGGCTTAATTTCTATAGCCATAAAAAAACGTTATTTTCAAGAGTGTCGGCATGTATTTAAAAACTCTGTCTAAGAATTTAGCTTCTTGAATTAGGTTTTCCTCCATCTTTGTTTACAGCTTGGAACAAAATACTTCTCAGAATTTAGGAGGTTGCAAAGTTAAAGAGGTCAATGATTATTAACACAATAACGTGTGACCTGAACACTCTTCCGACTATTATCTGTGCACCTTAGTGCTGCTCAATAGCAGGATACAAAATTTGTGTGGTCAAAGAATCAAAACAAAGCTATTTCCAAAGAAACCACAAACAATTCCCATTAATAATCCCAAAGGTAAATTAAACAAAGTAATTCAATATTTATAATGAAGACAGTTTTCTGTTGTTCGGCTGTACTCTGGCGATCTCTTGTGGTCATGCAATTGTATTGCTGCTTAAATTTATATCATCCTTTATTAAAAGTTTTCAAAGTATCTATAGTGGATATAACAATATGCAGGACAACAAAACAAAATTGCCAATGTCCAAACTATTATCAATGTGCCTTGTTCTATAGCTCAAAATGTAAAATTCACTGGCTCTTTTAAGACCTTTATGCCAGGATATACATTTAGTACAGGACATAATAAACAATTCAGTGTAGCATAGAGTACATCAATACAAAATAATGTTTATGAGGGATTCAGTTAATAAAATTCACTGATAATTATCTTATCAAAGTATGATGGATAGCATCAAGCCTCCTCAACTATTAGTTCCCACTAAATATAGATTTTTTTTTTTAACTCAAATTATGTCTTAAGTAAAATGCAGTTCAAATGCCTTATCATTCCGTTGTCTTTTACAATTTTGTCAATGTACTGTTTCTCATCAACCATAATGTTTTTGTGGACTGTATAGTATAAGGAACCTCTCTAGCCATGAGCATTTACATTTCATTTATTTGACAGGAGCAAGCAAACAGTATTTATTAGATGCTGTCCAGATGGACCTTCACCAAACCATTAGCACCCATCACATGAACTCATCCGGGAATCTCCACCACAGAACAAAAAGATGTAAAATAACTCACACTTCATAACTTAGCCTTGTGCAAAGATCAAACCATCAATACTTGACTGTTCCACAATAGGCTCTTGAGCTTGTGTGGTTGTGGCTGCTTTAGTAAATGAAGTCACTGATGTTTTCAAAAGTAATAAAAGAGACATTCCCAGAACAGAAATAGTGGACAAGGCCATATATATGCAGTTATTCACAGTCACTCCATTTTAGAGTTCATCAGTCTCTGGGAGATTTGCAGGGGTATATTGAGTAAAAGCTCACACTGTGGCTTCATTCTCCTGCGTGTCGTCCTCCTCCAGCAGACTGTAGGACGCGTGGCTCTGGAAGGGTCTCTGCAGCGGGTGGCACAGCAGTTTGGCCATGCAGTTGTGCAGCTCAATAGCAGGACCACACAGTGACACCTCGAACTGATAGCACATGCCCTTAGAGTCCAACTCACTGAAGGTGGTGTACACGTCCTGAAAATACAGCCAGGAAGGTTCAGTACCTCGAATAAAAAACGTATACAGACAGGCAAATAATAACTTGAGTCGGTGGAAGGGAATCATGGGAAGCTCAAACCTTCCAGCTCGCGTCCTCAGTCGGTTCATCGGATCCATTATGAAGATACACAACATCAAAGAAGAAATATGGAGACTGCAGCATTTTCTGGAAAGAGAGAATATTAGAGACATACAGGATTGCTCTTTTGATGATGAATGATTTTTTTTTTTTTAAAGCTGCAAGATAAAGAATATTTTGAAAATCTAATGTTAGAAATGTGGCACTTGAAATGTTGATTTCATATGGTTTTGAGAAACATACCACTTTCAACTAAAAGTTGAAATTCAATGACTCTAAAAATGCCATGTGGTGTAACCATTAAGTAAATATTCCTTACAATACATGTGGGTGTACACATCTTAATAATAATTTCCAAAAAGTATTTAAATATATTTTTCAAATTAAAAAAAGCTTTTTTTTTTTTGCCACAAACTATTAATCTACACATGTCTACGTTTTTTTAAGGGGTTGTAGCTCATTAAATTTTCAACTTTAACCTCTCTATGATACCACTTCCTGTTAAAAGGAACACGCCGACTTTTTGGGACTTTAGCTTATTCACCGTATACCCCAGAGTTAGATAAGTCCATACATGCCCTTTTCATCTCCGTGCGTGCCGTAACTCTGTCTGACGCACCCACCGCTAGCCTAGCATAGCACAAAGACTGGAGGTAAATGGCTCCAGCTAGCATACTGCTCCCAATAAGTGACAAAATAACGCCAACATTTTCCTATTTACATGTTGTGATTTGTATAGTCACAGCGTGTGCAAATAACAAGGTCACATGAGACACAGCCATCTTCTAACCGTATACACACTGGGAACTATATTCTCAGAAGGCGAAGCGGAAGCACTGCTACTTGGGCGGAGTGATTTGCTCGCAGCGCCTGAGAAGCCCTGTGGTGAGGAGCAGAGAGTTCGCTCAGAGTTGGAGTAAATCACTCCGCAGAAGTAGCAGTGCTTCGCCTTCTGAGAATATAGTTCCCAGTGTGTATACGGTTAGAAGATGGCTGTGTCTCATGTGACCTTGTTATTTGCACACGCTGTGACTATACAAATCACAACATGTAAATAGGAAAATGTTGGCGTTATTTTGTCACTTATTGGGAGCAGTATGCTAGCTGGAGCCATTTACCTCCAGTCTTTGTGCTAAGCTAGGCTAGCGGTGGGTGCGTCAGACAGAGTTACGGCACGCACGGAGATGAAAAGGGCATGTATGGACTTATCTAACTCTGGGGGATACGGTGAATAAGCTAAAGTCCCAAAAAGTCTGCGTGTTCCTTTAACTCCCTTTCCAGGTTAATTAAGATGAGCAGCTGCATTACAGGTTCTAAGCAGAAAGGGCTGGAGGAACTTTATCAGAAGCAGATGCTGAGAAGGCTTGAATCTATGCTGACAGATAGTTCTCATCCCTTACAGGCTGAATTTCAGATGTTGCCATCTGGATCACGCTTTAAACTCCCAAAATTCAGAACCAACAGATATAAACACTCTTTTGTACCTGCAGCCATTCTGCTTCTTAATTCTATAAAGAACCATAGATAACTTATCGACTTACTATTTATTGATTGTTTACTGTTTTTTAACTACTGTATGCCTACAAGGTAGGCAATCTCTGTATTGTGTGTATGATTGTGTGTGATTTGTACTATACTGTACTATACTACATCTGCTGCACAACAAATTGCCCCATTGGGGACAATAAAGTAACTTGAACTTGAACTGAACTTGTTTTCTTTTTTCCTGCATATTTTTGCATGTTGGTTGCACCGCATGACTTAGATTTGGTGGACAAAAGTTCTTTAAAGGGGTCCTATTATGCTTTTTTTACATTTTCAACTTTCTTTAGTGTGTAATTTTGCAGTTTGAGCATGAAATCCAAATGACCTGGAATATTACACAGCACTGAAAGATTTCCCTGCACAGATTTCGCAATGAGTTCAACGGGATTCACTGTGCTGACCAACAGAAAGCTGCTTGGTTTGGAAGTGACTTCTGTGTGAGCAGTGCTTCATGCATCTCTAAAAAAAATTTGCCCCTAAAAATAATATAATTATATACAAGCTATATGATATAGTTATATAATATAACTTCTTGATTAGGTTTCAAGAATCATCCTTTTGCTAAGGCCTTTTTCTGATATTGGAACACATGTACCAACCCTGATATTTTTGGCCCAAAAATATCTAAATTAATTTAAATTCAGAAATACAAAAACATGTATCTTTACAAAAAATAGGTGCAGTCAAGTCACTTTAAGTGTGAATTGCTTTTAAAATTATTTTTAAATAAATAGATCCAGACCTTCTTGTCATTGGCCCATGAACATGGGTGAAACAGACTTACTTTGACAGCATCAGGAGGATTGAACTGAAGCATGCCAGAAGGCCGGCTGAAGATGAGGAGAGTCCGAACTACAAAAGGAGGCGGGATGGTCTGGATGTTCTCCATCTGAGGAAGTTCGATTTTCTGCAAACTACAAGAGAAAGAAATTCAACAGATTAAAATCATACAAGTCAAACGATCAAAAACAGAAGACTAAAACTACTTACATGACATTGAGGAAATCTTCCAGATCTACAGGTAACAGTTAAAGAAATGATTATTATGATCATGATTAATTCTCACTGCTTTCAATGTTTATCTGGACCGACTTGATTCCAAAAGCACATCTAAATGGGCCTAACTCTAAAAATAAGGATACTGAAGGACTCGCAGACGTTGGTGTCCAGGTCGTACAGACAGCTGCACAGCTCTCGCGGGTCAGAGGTGAAGCCTGATAGCTGTGTGAAAGAAAAATGTCAATAACTGTTGTTATTTTTACTCTTAAAAATTGTTTTCGTAACTGAAAAAAAGCTTAAATAAAATAAAATGTAAGGGAAAATTAGACTAATTCAAATAAATAGATAAATAAATAAACAGTTGAAGTACAATATTAAAACTGAAATAATTTATTAAATCTATATAGAAATATAAAAACTAATACAAATGACAAAAGCACATAACAAAATTAATAAACAAACTAAAATAGAAACTAAAATAAATTAAAAGCTATATAATAAATACAATAATATTATATAATTAATACTAAAAGGCAGTAAAGCAAAGCATTTTCTATGAAATAAAGAAGTGATTTGAAAGAATTTCATTCTGTTAATGAAAATGTAATATTCCAGATTAAATTAACAGACCCAGAATTTTTTTTAGCACTGACCCATTTGTCAACTACCCAAAGACAGTTTAATTCAATGGCAGAAACGTTTGATTTTCAAAATGACAGAGTAGTTGAAGCTGTGGCTTTGTCCACTCACCCACATGGCATCATCGTTCACCACCACCAGAGCAAACTCGTGCCTTTTGTCGATCTTGTGCTTGGTTCTCACAAACATCTCAATCATTTTCTGTGAAATATTTAAGGCGTTTGTCTTGGATCTGGAAATGCAAATCATTTACATTTAATGCAAAACATTTATAGAAATATACATTTGTCATTTCAAATAGAATACACTACCGTTCAAAAGTTTTAGATCAGTAAGATTTTCTCATGTTTTTAAAAGAAGTTTCTTCTGCTCACCAAGGCTGCATTTATTTGATGCAGCAAAAACAGTAATATTGTGAAAAATTTGAATTTTTTTTCTTTAATTTATTCCTGTGATCAAAGCTGAATTTTCAGCATCATTACTCCAGTCTTCAGTGTCACATGATCCTTCAGAAATCATTCTAATATGCTGATTTGCTGCTCAAGAAATATTCTTATTATTATCAATGTTGAAAACAGTTGTGAACAATTTTTTTTTTCAGGATTCTTTGAGGAACAGAAAATTCAGAAGGACAGTATTTATCTGAAATAGAAATCTTTTGTAACGTAATAAGTGTCTTTAATGTAACTTTTGATCAATTTAATGCATCTTTGCTGAATAAAAGTATTAATTTCTTTGATTTCTTTCTAAAAAAAACAAAAATATCACTGACCCCAAACTTCTGAACGGTAGTTTATAATGTTACAAAAGCTTTTTATTTCAGATAAATGCTGTTCTTTTTAACTTTCTGTTCATCAAATTCAACACTGAATGATTTCTTGAATAATAATAAATGTTTCTTGAGCAGCAAATCAGCATATTATAATGATTTCTGAAGGATCATGTGACGCTGAAGACTGGAGTTACGATGGCGAAAATTCAGCTTTGATCACAGGAATAAAATGCATTTTCAAATATATTCAAATAGAAAACAGTTATTTTAAATTGTAAAAAAAAAAAACAGTACAGTTTTTACTGTATTTTGGATCAAATAAATGCAGCCTTGGTGAGCAGAAGAGACTGCTTTTGAAAACATGAAAAAATCATACTGATCTAAAACTTTTGACCGGTAGTGTATATCAAGGAAAATAATGTAAAAAAAAAAAAAAAATGAAATTACCCATTGAAGGACTCTAGTTTTTGTAGAGACATCTCCTCTGAAAGGTCCAAACAGATGATCTGTTTAAGAAAGATATAATTGAATGACAAAAGTGTTTTCAGATGCAAATGTTGTAAAGTTGTGTTTATTGCCACACGTACGACTTTCTCGGGGCAGTTGACCCGTGGAGCCCGCAGGTGTAAATCTGCAGATGGGGGGATCTGGGCGGCCATGGACGGCTGAGGGGGTTTAGGTCTTTCCTTCACTGCAGAAGCCAGCGCAGGCATGCTGACTGTGCTGATTCCTGCCGCAGCTACAGGGACAGGGACAGGGGCAGGGGTAGGAGCAGGGGGGGCAGCAGCAGCGGCAGGGGCAGCGGCAGGGATGGTGGTGGCAGATATCGGTGGGCTATCGGAGCTGGCCGCCTCTCCCTCTCCCTCTACACGGCTGCCCACGGCCGGCTGCGGAGGGGAGGCCAGGCTGCTGTTGTTCAGGCTTCCAGTGCTGCTGCGCCGGTCCTCCGCACCCTCCGGATTGGACCGGGTCCTGGGTCTCAGGTCCATCATACGCTCCTCTCCATCTGCCTGTCCGGGCTCAGGTGTCTCCATCGCAACCTGACACCATCCCATAGACAGTAAACAACAGTAAAAAAAAAGAAAAAAGAATTATATATAGGCCTATAAACCAAAAATATACTAAAATACTTTATAAGAATACATTTATATTTAACATTTTAACGATTAAGGGTTAAGTAAAAGCAAACAATTCTAAGATGACTTCAATAAAAAACCCAGTCGTAACATATTAAATTAGTATTCTAATATGACTTATCTTAAAATCTAACCCTGAATTAGCTTTTTTTTTTTAAAGGTATGTTTTTAAAAATGTATTTTAATAAAGCAACAACAGTGAATCAACATTCGTGATTTCTCAAGAGAGATTTAATAAACATAAGAGAAATGTAACGTTAACAGGCAGCACAAGTAGAATAGAGAAATAACGTAAAACAATAACTTACCGAACATACAACAGATGAAAATATGAGTTTAGTAGAGAAAAAAATATCACAAAATTATTCTTCAACGCTTCCTCGTTCGCTTCTGTGTCGGTGACGTTCAGAGGCGAGTGCTGAAGCGTGTTTCTGTTCTTTGGCGCCTCTAGCGGACTGGAGGAGCGTTGCCAGCCCAGCTTCTGGAAAAAAAACGCCTTCTCTCCGTAGCGTTTTTATTAGTTGAGACACTATTATGTGCTATGATATACGGAATATCTGATTTCGCAAATAGTTTGTTTCTGAACATAGAAATGTCGACACAATGCAACGTACTTGCTCTGGCATTAATTTTGGATGGAGAGATGTGTTGTTGTTGTCGTTTCGTTGCACAAGCAGAATGTGAAGATTGATTGGTCGGTGTGGTATTTGTCCCGCCCCTCCTCCACTGTGATTGGATGGCTGGATAAAAAAGTGACAGTGATGAGCTGGTTGACAGTTCAACAACTCCGGGCGACCGGTAAAAAAAACGCCTCGCCCTGCGATTGTGCTGCTACGACTCTTTTTCTCCATCAGCCTACTATCACCAGCAGTTCAACAACAAAAACTGAAAATTAAATAGAAAACAATAAACAGAGAAGAATAAGGTACTGATATTGATAACACTTCATAATAAACCAAAATTTTATTTGTTAACATTAGTTTACTGCATTAGTTAACATGAACTAACAATGAACAATACTTCTACAGCATTAATTAATCTGAGTTAATGTAACATTTAATACTACATTTTTAAGATCAAAAGTTGTATCTGTTAGCAATAGTTAATGCTCCGTGAACTAACATGAAACCCTTATAATAGCCTAACATTATTGCTGTAAAAATGAATTGTTAGTTTTTTAAGTTAATGCATTAACTAATGTTAACACATGAGACCTTATTGTTAAGTTTTACCCCCACTGTACCTCAATGTCAGTTCTATCAACTGAATTACAAAACAACTCCTAATTTAATACATTACAAATGTTAAAAACAGTTGATAGACAGATGAAGAATATGCTACTCTTTATTTTTACAGCTTCAGATTCACAATTTGAATAATAATCCCTGAACTGTGAGGGTCTATCCTGAATAATTTCATTTATATAAACTTACAGCTTCTCCTGTTGGCTAAATAATTTAGCATACAGAATATTGTAGTCTTCCATTTTCCTTAAAACCATGTTACCAAATAGTAGCACTGTACTGTAGTAATCAATAAAAAACTGTAGTGATAATTTAAATGAGAGGATTTCTAAATACTTTATTTATAAACAATAAGATTTATTAAATAATCTTCTATAGAGACAGAGAGTCAAAAATAAACCAAACAGGAAAAGATCTAAAAAGACAGTGGGTGGAGACGACAATCAAGAGAAGAGATGTGTTCAGCAGAGAGCAGGTTTAGCCCAGTAAAGTGGAGAAGAAGAGTGTTTGATCGGGATGTGCTGAAGCTCACGGCGTACACGCTTTCACAAGCTTCACAAGCTCGGCGAGCAGAAGAGACAGAGACAGCACTGGATCACTCTTTCATTCGGGACATTCCCTAAGGACAGGACCTGAACCAAGATCAGACAAATGACACAGGTGAGTTTCTGGGACGGTGATGCGGTGTACTCTCAATCTGATCCAGAAAGCAGAAAAATAGATTTTGTTTTTAAACACATGTTAATGCAACGTTGTAAAGTGAAAACCTTTTTTTTTTTTTTTTTAACGATCATATTTTAATAACGGCCATGAAATGTCATTTAATTATAGTATAGTGCTGCAAGGAATTTAGGATAGTCACCAGTTTCAAACCAAACTCAATTCATTGGCAGAAACATCTACAGCAAAAGAGGTCCCTAAACCATATAGTTAAATGATATTTATATCTGAATACTGAGAACAACAGTTTGAGAGCTACTTTTTCACAGTAAGCTCCACAATCCAGCTGTAGGAAGTGCAGTTACAGGATGTGCCTGTTTCCTCCTCCTCCCCTCAGAACAAAAGGGTGCAGAAATCAACAACACCCATATTGTTTTATAGGCATCTTCATGAGTTTGTTTTGACGTACAAAGATAAAATCTACATTATAGAACAATATAGATATGAAACTATTTGGACTCTTCCTGCTTGTCATGTTAGTGGAACAATCAGAGTGAATGTTTTGAACTACTCCTGTGATACAATAGTCACTTTTAAATGTCATTGAATTTACTTCTGAGCCCTAGCATCCTTTGTTTGCAGATGCTACTTGGATTATATTGAATGAAAGTGTTTAAATACTTACTTTAGGCCAGTTGATAGTGTCATCCCGCCTAACCCAACCTTACCCAAAAAGTAAGTAAAGACTGGTTTTGCACATTATTTCACACAAGTGACACGTTCCAGCAGAGATCGGACAGTCTGGTGTCAGCGGACTCTGAACTGGCGCAGTGTGAGACGGAGGTGAGCACTTTACTGCAGATCATTTCTGAGCTCAACAGGAAGATGGACTCCCTACAAATACCACGGTAATACCCGTCTCAAACAATTGCAAACTATGTAGTTTTGCTGTAACAAGTACAGTGTGTGAAAGGGTCTGTGTTCTCACAGAGAGATGAAACCGGCTGAGGGTCACGTGCGGGTCAGTGGGTGCGTCCCGCAGCAGGGCTTGAGATCTCCGGCCTGCAGCCTCACAGCGGTGGACGCTGGCACAGCATCTGTGGAGACCAAGACCAAGAACATCTGCAGGGACTCAGAAGGCACGTTCTGTTTATGCAATGCCTCATCGTCAATCACAGTAAATGCTGTGTCAGAACGGACAGCCTGCTATTTACTGGACTGTTGGTCCTGCCAGACTTTTGTTTCCAAATGCAAAACTACTTATTAAACTTTAACATTTCCTATACTCATGCAAGTATGTTTTTCTAAAAGACTCATGAGAAATTTTATGATTTTTTTATTTAAAGGTGCATTAAGCGACTTTTCATGTTAAAAATACCCGTTTTTCTAACCCATACATGCTTAAACAATTGCCTGATGGGCTGAATGAGCCCTTCTATGATCACTGCGATTGCCTCTATAATCCTGTACAGTAAAATAAATAAGAGGGATTCGGGACGGAATCGACTGGGCGTGACGTCATGCGCGTTCACGCTCACCTGGCAATGTCTGGCAGGTTTCAGCGAAGACAACTCAAGCGACTTTTGCAAAAGTAGAAGATGGATTCAAAGAGACCGGCTTCTAGTTCATCCCAAACCCCAACGCAAACTCCAATTAACCGCGTGCACAACTCTGGTTGCAGTTTCGCGTGTCGCCAGAAGGGGGCATAGTTCTGCAAAAACTCAGAGACTTGCAATGCACCTTTAAAAAAAAAAAAAAAAAACTTAATTCATTTATGAATTGTGTTCATAATGGAGTGCAAACAACTAAAATGTTATTATTATTAATAATAAATACTTTTGTTGTTTTAATTATAATAATTTGAATAAAAATAATGATCATAAAACATTCTAGGAATTTGACTGATTAGTGATAGTTTTGCAACATTTTCTTTAGATTTTTTTGTAAGAATGAAATGGATGAATTTGGGAGAAAAACTAATACTTCTAAATCTAGAAATCTAGGAATTGTGTTCGTAATGGAGTGCAAACATCTAAAGGTTTATTATTATACGTCACAGAACGTCATTCTACATTTTTCCTCCCAACTTCATCCATATTCATTCTTACAAAAAAACTCACCAAAAGAAAATAATTATTTTATTACGTTATTGTATTCATATTAATATTATTAATTTATATAATTGTAATACAATATTTGTATATATAATAAAATGATATAGTAATAATAACTTTCTAAAGAATAAAGTATATTCTTTTAATAATTAAATGATAATCAAAAATACTGATGAATTTGACTGTGAATAATTATAAATTGAGAATATTAATGTTATTAATAATAATACACTTCAACATTATTAGTGGTGTTTTGCCACATTTTCTTTTCGTTACATGTTTAGATTTTTTTGTAGTTAATTTAATAACTGTCTGAATAATTTGAATATAGCAATAATTTGGAAATGTACATAAAAAGAAAAAAACCGAAATGTGTGTTTTCCCACAGGGGGCAGCAGTGGTCTTTGGAACGAGCTGCAGAAGGTTCTCTCCGCTCTCGAGACCTCCAGCGGTCATGGGAGGAAGATGCTCAGGCTGCAAACTCAGGATTCTGAGAGAGTTCAAGCACACCATCTCTCTGCAGGCCGGGAGAGCTGGGTTCAGGCTATACAGGTGCTCATCCAGCCTCTCGCTGTAGCATGTATATACTCTACTGCATCTGAGCTTCCTCAGGCTCTGATCTCTGTAATCTGATCCAGGTGCTGGAGGAGATGGAGAGCGATTTGGGGATCTCATACCCCTCTGCTCTGCCCCCTGATGAGAGACGTCAGTATCAGCGGGATGTTCTCTCACTGTACAAACACAACCAAGACCTCAACACCTCCTTGAAGAGCCACCAGGAAGAGCTTATAGGAGCTGAAAGTATGCTGATTGATCTTGAGGACGAGAAAAATTGGCTGCAGGAAAAGGTTGATTGGGATATTCCCAATTTTTACATTCTGGAGCAATTAATGGTACCATTAGACATATAGTGAATATATTAAAAGTATATTAGAATATGATTGCGTATATAATTATATTAAAATATATTTCAATATTAAAAGTTCATCAAATTATATTAACAATTGTATATCGATAGAACCTCAAATTAATAATACACTTACTAATAAGTTAAAAAGTCTTCAAGTAGGTAATTTGATGAAATAATGTTCATTCCGTATTTTTAATTCAGTCATTTAATTGTAATTTTCTAACTTTCGCTGCCGCTGAACTTTTGGCAGTTAGTGGACCTGAAGAGGAAGTGGCTGTACGGAGTGAGTCGTTCTCCTCCTGTTAGTCCATCATTGTCCTCTAGTCGAACTTCGAGCCCTTGCTTTTCCTCTCCTCCATATTCTGGATCCCCTCTGCTGTCCCGCAAACTGCCTGGCTCCAGGCCGGACTCCCCTTCATCTCCCTGCACCGTTGATTCTGTGCTTCAGGCTGAGATCGAGAAGCTGCAGAGGTGAGAGATGAATAGCTTTATCCATCAATACTGACCTCTTGATTCCATTCCCTCCTCTCTCACCTAGATAATCTCATAAAAAAAATCTCAAAAAACATAATAAAAAAAATACATATGGGTGCAAACCAGGGCATTTGGGATGGTTGTTGACTGAGTGGCTATGCGGTTGCTAGGCTGTTCTGGATGGTTGCTAGGGTAATTTCTCACTGTCAAAAGTTAAAAGAGTCCACCCCCAAGTTTTTGTTTTTCTGGTCACTACATAGAAAATGTAGCCCACCTTTACTGTTAGACTATGGGATTTCTTTGCTTTTTTTATTGTCTGCCCGGACACAATTACAAAATTGTGATTATAATTGATAAATTATTTGAGTTGTCATTCATATATATTTGTGTTTAATGTATGAAATGGAAGTAGAGACATGCATTGTGATGTACATCCAAGTGAAACAGATTATAGAAAAAGAGAAAAAAAATTATATTGTTGAATGGATGGAGAAAGACCTTAATGCGAGCTTTAATGAAAGTCATTATGACATTTTGATTAAGAATTACGCAGTCAAAAAACGGATGCTTTTAGAAACCAGATAGGGTGAATTTTAATTTCTTGCCGCATACCAGCTTAATACTTCGAGTTAAGGTGTTGGTAAAATAGCGAGGCCTTAGTAAGCAGTGATTTTTGTACAAGTTTGAAAGGCTAGAACTGCTGAATCTCTTCTGACGGGTGTGCTTTGTTTGAGCAGGTGTCTGGAGCGACTGAAAGCTCGGAATGAGCGCCTGAATGCCGCACTGGTCAGGAGGAAAGGAGAATCAGAGCAGCTGAGCATGAGTCTTAGCCGACAGGAGGCAGACAGCTCGGCTCTACACATGGCTCTGGCATACTGGTGTGCTGCTGTCTTCACCTCTGTCTCACACTGCATGTGCCGAAAACTGCCACTGATCCAGGATCAGGGCTTAGTCACTTTGGCATATCACGATTGCTTCTAAAACTGATCCTGAAACTGTTTTCTTGACTCTTTTTGATATTGTAAACCTTGACCTTTGGCCCCTAAGATTGGCACTGGGAGCGTGTGTGTGTGAGTGGTATGCTGATAATGGCTTTTTGATTGACAGTGAGGAGTGTGAGGAGGCTTACAGTGACCTACTATCCCTGTGCGAAGCCAGAAAACAACAGAACGCAGGTGCTGCACACTCTTTGAATTACAGCTCATGTGACACATAAACACATTAATGTACAACCACACACACATACAAATACAGTGTTTTTTTTCTTACAGAACAAATGAGCACACCGCAGTCTGACCTTTCAAAGTTAACAGACGTGAACTCGGACAAAGGCGAGCCATCCTCCAGTCCACCAGAGGGCACTGCTGAGAATAGAACAAACAGGTTGTTGCCTCATATTTACTGTTGCTCGACATATGCGAAATGCAATGGGAAAAAATTTCACTGGAAGGACTTGAGATGGTAAAGAGACATATTCCTACGCAAAAAATGCTTTGGTGATCACTGACACACCAATTTGCAGTGCTGACCAATAGCAAGCATCTTGGTTCGGCTCTGACCTCTGTGTGGGCGTTTCAGAGAGACATGTAGTAACATGTTGATCTGTCAGACGTGGCTCTTTCATGCAGAGAACTCTCCTCATGTGTTTGGAATTTGCACAATAATGCATTTAAAAGTTAATGACCTAATGTATCATTACAAAAGTTCACAATGCTGTTGCAGATTAAATATAATGTGGATAACATTGAATAAATATATTTTAATCAGGTTAGATACTGATAATTAATCACTCAAACCCCTGTATTTAAACCTCTCTACGAAACCGTCAGACTCGCACATCCGCCATGTTTGTAGTTTAACACTTTTTATTCCTCGTCCAACACGCAATGGGTTGTGGGCAATATTAGCCGTTGGAGTGCGCACGGGTCTGCACTTCGAATTTCTAACCGGAAAAAGTAGACCATCCGGGTATCTTTGGAATACTCATTTCAACATACTATGATTTGGGACGTACTAATTCTAATTTTGAATACTATTTAGGATGGATAGTATGCAAATTGAGACGCAGTGATAGTTTTTTTACACTTGACTTTAAGCTTATTTTAAAAATACCTCTGTTTCTATAGTGCAATACATTGATAAATAACTTGGTAATCGATTTGTCTGATATTGAAACAGACGTCATCTTAGTTCTGAAAAGCCTCTGTCTCTCTCTCTCTTTTTCTGTACACTCCAGCTTATCGGGGCAGGAGTTTGAGGGCAAGGCTGGTGTAATTCTCCAGAGGATTGCCAGGCTGAAGCAGGACAGGGCCACAATGTGTATCCCGCAGCGGGGCAAAGCAGGAGAGGGCAAGATCAGTCCTGACACTGGCACGCTTGCAGGGGTCAGAGGTCGCACCAGTTCACTTTCCAAAAACAACAAAGAAGAGAAAGCGGTTCTAATGTATGAGCTGGTGACAGTCAGGGTGGGCAATTTTGAAAAGTTCACCCCTACTTCCTATATTCAGAACAAGTTTTATACTTAATATGCTTTATATATATGTTATGAGTGTGATGCAATGCAGTTTTATCATTTACTTTACAGTTGAAATTTACAGTTTCTCATAACTTGATTTAATTTTACGCAGGAGGAGATGTCAGAGATGCGTGGGAATCTTCGGCTTCTGGAAAAAGAGAGACGGTGTTTGGACCTGGCGCTGATGGTCCAGAGTGCCCAAGATTCTGCTGGTGCTCTGATCCTGGACAGTCTGCGAGATGAGCTGGGGGAGAGGAGAGCCACCCAGCAGGTGCTCTGAAATGTGTGAACTCATATGAGAAATAATGTGAATGACCTAAAAGCTTATTTTTCTTTAATAGCCTGCAAAATGTGATATCTTCACCTCTGACTGTTGTGGACAGTGGTGTTCAATCCTTCTCCTGGAGGGCCACTTTCCTGCAGAGTTTAGCTTCAACACTCCTGCCTGGAAGTTTCTAGTGATCCTGAAGACCTCGATTAGCATGTCCAGGTGTGTTTAATTAGGGCTAGGGCTAAATTCTGCTGGAAGGTGACCCCCAGGTGCAGGACACCACTGGTTTATGTTTGCATGGTCTCAAAATGCCATATCTTCTGGGTAATATATTCAGCTTAAGTTTAAAGTGCCCCTATTATGCTTTTTCGAATATTACCTGTTTGTGAAGGTAAAAGAGTTGCAAAGTTTTAAAGATCACAGTGCAAGACAAATAAACGTATTGTCTCCTAAAAGAAAGAATAGATTCTGAACCATTGAAATGAATCATCAGTAATTCCAGTCTCACTTCCTGTGTTACACACGTACATAATAATGTAACAAATTCACATAATGCCAGCCTATGGTCTTCATTGGCTGCCCGTCAACAATGTCTACTTTGATCTGCCCTCAAACACTGTAGGTGTAGCTGAAATTAGAAGAGTTTGGTTTGTGATATTGACATGTCGAGAAACCGCTGTGAATCCACTTTGCATGCACTTCAAAAGGATGAGGACCCAAACTGGAATTTATACATAAAAAGCAATGCCAATGTTCGTATCACTGTATATCAAGCGCTGAAGCCTCCTGAAATGTAGAAATGGTAATAGGTGTATTAATAAGCTGCTATGTATATTATGAGAGATAATAATATACCTTGACCTTGAATGCATATAAACCTATTGTAGGTGACTTCCAAAACAAAATTAGGAACCTTTAAAATAGCTTAATAGGGTCACTTTAATACTTCAGCCCCTCTGCCACTGAAATATTGACGTTACAATTGTTCTTACAATTAGGAATCTGTAGAGTTAATTTGTCAATAGAAGGTTAGTCCAGCTGATCTAGGGCCCTGTTTACACCTGGTATTAAGATGCGTTTTGGTCGTTCGGATCACAAGTAGACGAGGGAGACTCATACCCGTTTACACCTGGTGTTTTAATCTCTTTTAGTCTCTTTTGTCCACTTTCAACCACTTCTGCCCTGATTACTTCAAAGGGAGGCAGGGTCTATGGGTGGGTAAATGTGTGTGTTTTTTCCGATCTTTCGATCTAATGGACAAAATAAGCTTGCGCAATTTAAATTTGAACAGGCCTGAAGATGCCGGAAAAACGGAGAATGTAAACAGGGAGCAGCAGCTTTCGTTTCAGTGAGTGTGTGTTAGAAATCAGGAATGGTGAGAGAACATTGTGCTTGGGATGTTTTTCATCTTCAAACTACACTTGGGTCAGTTTAAACCCCATCGGGCTACTGCGCTTCCCATAATGTTTATGGATTAGGTCAGTAGGCAGAGAGTAGACAGTCTTTTGTGGCTGTTTGAACATATTCGACCACATGAGCGTCTACACTACGAAAGCAATACGGTCGAATGCGTTTTCGACTACCTCTGGAAGTGGTCGAAAGTGGACAAGCTCAAGACATTTTAGACCCCGTTCACACCTGTATTTAGCGTCATCCACTTGTGATCCGATCGACCAAAATGCATATTAATACCAGGTGTAAACAGAGCCTAGGTGAATATGTACGAACTGGTTTGTTAACTACCATTTCATGTGTTCAACTACCAGATGCTTAATCTCTTAGAAATTCAAAAAAAAAAAAAAAAATGCTTCAAAAACACTGAAAAGTGACATACCTGGTCTCGGTTGTAGAGAATTGCTGAAAATCTGGCAAATATAGAAGTTGAAGGGGGAATTCCTGGTCCTCGCAATCACTCTATTCTAAGAGAACTGCAAGCAGCATTGCAAAGGTGGGAAAAAAACATCAAAACACATACAAACTCATACAGTTCATGAAAAAAGACACGTTACTTAACCTGTGGATGCTCTACTTCCTGTTGCAGGGAGCAATCACTGAAGAAGAGAGTGGCGGCTTTACGTGAGTCGCTGGACTCAGCGGTCACAGACAGCACCACTCAGAGGAGGGTCAACAGAGAGGAGACTGCACGTCTCTCCCGCTACTACAAGTAACCCAAAACCACATGAAATTTACATCACAACACTATCATTAGCATAATAACTAGAGTATCTGAACTCACATGATTGTCATCGCAACAATTGATATAGTCACATGGTCACCCAGTTTATAACAAGAAGGTCTCCGATTTCAGCTCCAACCCCAGTCAAACACACCTGAACCAGATAATCAGGTGTGTTAGAGCAGGGTGGAACTGAAGTCTGCAAAAAGGTAGCCCTCCAGGAGCTGACCTGGAGAAAGCTATCCGTTAAAGCTATCTGACAGTCCCACGCCTTTCGCTAAAAACTATCCTGACATATATAATATATAGCAGAGGCAAGCTGGTAAGATATGGGCAGGTAAGTCTCACTCGCATGGCCTTAAGAGGCACACTAGCAACTGATGCTGGTGGCTGTGGACTTCAGTGTTCAGTGCATCCAATTCCCATGCCAGTTGATGCAGATTTGAATCTCGTTTTGAATGGGGTAAGATCGACAAGTTTCATTGGTGCGCTGACCCAGGTGGGAGTGGAGTTTTTTGGGATGAGTGTCAGTGTAACAGAGGCTAACTGGTAAAAGCTGTGATAGTAAACCCTCACTCTCCTGGTCTCAAGAGGTGCACTAGCATCCTTGTCAGCATCCACGACTCTCACGCCAGTTTCCGCTCAGAGTAGTGCGAGCAGTTATCTGTGTCAAGTTACCGTTAACGTTATCTGTGTACAGCTAAATGTCAACCACACATGTATGCGAATGCTAGGATCAATCACAAACATTTTTTTCAACAGTAAAGTCTCAAGCACTTACAGAAGTTCTCGAAAAAAGCACCAGGAGCAGCTGTGGCGACTGGAGAAGCAAATTGCAGTCATGAACGAACGTCACGCTACCAAGGAGGCTGAGCTGAGTGCCACACTGGAAGCTATTAAGTGGAGGAGAGAGGAGACCATACTCTGAAAGACTCTACAGCACAGTTCTTAGCGTCTTAGCGTAATTTTATTGACAAATATTTCCGAAGGCTAATGTCTAGTGGAATTTGAGTAGGAGGTTGGGTAATGATTGGCTCAGAAATACTGAGCGTATAATCCAATGAACTCCAAAAAACTAAATTGCCACTAAAATTGTTGCCAAGGGTGTGCCATTTGGCACTTTAAAGGTTAAGCTTTTGCTGAGATATTATGTATAATTTGGTAATAAAATGTAACGCCTTGCACATTTTATTGGTGCATGATGAGCATGTACATTTTGTAAAACATTTGCAACAACTTTTTATCACTTAATTAGAACCACCCAGGCTCCAGACTAACATTTGAGAGCAGTAGCTCTGGTGCCACTAAGTTCTACAGATGGTTGTACTGGCACCAGCACCTTATTTGGTGGCGCTGGGGGGATTTTTAATCATAAAGGTAATTGAATCATAATCACTATTGTTTCGCATTAATAAGTACATTTACTAATAATATTACATGTTTATTGATTGGAGATTGAACAGTAAAGCACTGAGTTTGAATTGAAATGCAGATAAAACTTGCATTAACAACAGTAACATGCAAAAATAAAATTGTATAGGGAAAAATGTTAATATTCTCTTTTTGTACCATTGTTGTACTATAGTATCATACTGAACTGTCCGACAGCATCAGGGATTATAAAAGGAGTGCTCTTTACTTTCTTTCTGTGTGATTCATTTACAATTTGAAGAAAAGTTTTAGTTTTTCATGAGACTTTGAGACTTTTCCTACTTTTCCATATCCGAAATGGCCCCCATACCCTCAAATAGGGCATTATTTGAAGGGACTGCCATTTGTAGTGGTGTCCGAAACCAGCGGATGTTATTGAGTGCACTCATTCTATCCCACACTGCACTGCACGAGTGTACAGCCGATGTACGCTCTACGGCTGTCCGAAATTCGCTCACTTGTTTTCATTCACTCTTTCAAGTGAACAGTATTAGTGGACTAACGTATTGAATAGTGATTCAGGGTTTAGG
This sequence comes from Rutilus rutilus, assembly GCF_951802725.1. Lineage (NCBI taxonomy): Eukaryota > Metazoa > Chordata > Actinopteri > Cypriniformes > Leuciscidae > Rutilus > Rutilus rutilus. The sequence continues at coordinate 6,882,204 of NC_140227.1, forward strand.
GGCGATTTCGGATTCAGCTACTGTATTAGGGAGTGGAAATGGCTAACAAGTCAATAAGTGCTCCTCTGCCGCCATCTACTTGTTATAGTCATTCTATCACATTAAAAATAACATTCAAATTGTTTATTATTTAGAGCTTTGAAGTGGTGGAAAAAGTGTAAAGCACTTGAAAGTCATTGAAAATGGCTTGAATTTCACTCTTAAAAGGTTGTACGAAGCCTGAGATGAGTTATGTAAAAACATTAGATTATTTCTGGCACAATACCATGGTTACAGTTAGCGTTACTACATTAAATCCATGGTTCCTTGAAAAGCCTTCTTTAACTTGTTCATTCATGGCACAATGTTTCTCTTGGATACCATATCTAAGCGCTGTTTGATCTGAAATCATATCTGTGGTTTATAACAGAGAATTCTTTGCCAGATTTGATTGCTTCTCACTAAATTTTACAGCTATGTTATTAATACTGTGGCGAATTCAAAGGCTTTCTATAGTAATCTCTCAGTGCTGTCAAAATTTAATCACACCAGCAGGAAAAAACGTCACAAAATGCGACCATTTGGTTGCAGTCTGGAGTCCTGCCACCATAACTACTAAATTGTGTCGTCTGTTACATACGCAAAGTACTGAAAATCAATGTGTAAATAAAGGTCTGTAAATCTTTACTTGCATTTTTATAACACTACGCTGAAAGTGTGTCCCATCAGGTAATCAAAAGTCATTGGGACAGGCTTTTTCTGGGCCATTGATATAACTGAGCTCATGTGAGTGTACATTTTAAATACATATTTGTTATAAGTATTATTCATTTCTTTATGTGTACGACTATGTGTCTGTAAAAAATTGCAAGTGCATTTTGTTTATCATTTAAATGTATTAAAGTTTTTGACAGTTTAAAAACTACTGTGAACTGGTAGTTTTCTTTATAAAAGCAGGCAACACCAACAGTAGGTGTATGCACATTAGAAAAATACTGTCAGCTTTGTTCATCTAACAAGTCACAATTGCACTGACCGAGATCGCTATGCAAACGCTTTAACTCTGACTCCCTCTCGTGTGAGACCTTTCCCTCTTTACGATCAAAGCAGCTGCATAATCATTTTCATTTAAAAGCATTTTTCTTTGTGAGTCTCAGAAAAACAGATCACAGAAAATGGGTCAGTGTATGTCAGAAGTGGAGTGACTTTCCCAGCGCGGATCACTCTTCCTGTGAAGATTCGGCCTCACGATCGCTCTCACAGTAGAAACAGGGGGAAGGGAGGGACACACAATAGAGAGAGAGGTCAGAGGAGCCTGACTCGCACAATTGTCTTTGCTTTTCACTGATCCACGTCTTTCAGTGCTGCCCGGGCCAGCTGACTGCAGCTGTGGCAAAGGTTGAGTGTCACACCCCCAGGGTTAAAGGATTTGCTCTCTGTTGTAGGAGCTGGTGAATAAAGGGGGTCACGAGGTCACGTTAAACACAGACTCTGTCCTGAACACGCCTGCTAGGGAAGATCTGAGTTTTAGGGATCATTTGGATAAAGATAATGATTATGTCTCTGATAGCTCTGTGCTGAATAAACTGCTCACTTCAGCTCTGAAGTGATGTGGAAAAACGTCATACTGAATGATGAGATAATCATTCTTGTTTCTTCACAACCATTAATAAAGTTGTGGGTGATTTATAAAATGTGTGAAAAAAAAAACCCTGTAAACTTGCACTAAAGGAATGACCCGAATGACCCGTATGTACAGACCAGAATCTCATTGAGACTTTGATCTAGAACCAGGTGTAGTTGAGACCAGACCCTTTCAAGAAACAGACCCAGACCAAAACTAGACCTCTCCAGATCCAGCCCCCAAGTATAATTTTTTGTTTACATTCACTTAAGATATAACGTATCAGTTACTGACGTAACCTCGGCTCCCTGAGATAAGGGAACGAGTATTGCGTAGCTATACGCAATGGGGAAAACTTTTCTTCGAATACTGAAGCCTTTTATAAAATTACCCATTGCTACTGCACAGCCATAACAGTGCTGAGGCTTACCCGCACGCTATTGGCTGGTCAGTGGGAACTGCATGAACCAATGGCAGAGCGGCGTAACTGCGTGAACCAATCGGTGCGAATCCCGCCAGCAATACGATTTTGCCATGGATTCAGGTTTAATCAACTGAAGCGACGAATCGCCAAGTCGTGTGCGCCATAGCACCGCCATATACACAATACTCGTTCCCTTATCTCAGGGAACCGAGGTTACCTCAGTAACCGATATGTTCCCCTTCGAACGGTCAGTCAATTGCGTAGCTATATGCTATGGGGAACCAATATAATCACGCCGTACTATGATAAGCGCAACGACTCAAGTTGGACGCTTGCATAAGGGTCCAAAGCAAGAGCTATGACATGTCATGATAAATGGGCCAAGGGCCCTAATATAAGGGTTCGGCCTCACTCACACAGAGGGACATGCACCTGCAGTGCAGGGATTCCAAGTCATAAAGACAGCCGGCCAAAGGCCTAATTTATTTATGAAGGGCCGGGCTCGCATAACTCCACTAGACCATGCCCAGGAGGAGGCCATGCCTCTCGTGGAGTGAGCTGTAATGCCTATGGGGCATTGCAGGCCCATAGTAGCGTATGCCAGGGTGATAGCGTCCACCAGCCATCTCACTGTCTGTACTGGGCGGAGCACTCAACATAGCACTTTGGGCACATAGCCGTGTCTTGGTTTGAGGATGACTTTAGAGTCAGCCGGGCCAAACTCCAGACAGGAAGCGCTGACAGAGAGCGCTTGAAGGTCCCCCACTCGCTTAACTGGTGCTAAAGTTAACAGTTGTGCAGTTTTGAGCGAGAGCAGTTTTGAGCGAGAGCAGTTTCAATTCGGTCGTCTGTAGTGGCTCGAATGGAGGTCCCTTAAGGGCCCGAAAGACCGTGGATAGATCCCAGGAGGGCACCGTAGGGGGCCGTGGAGGGTTGAGCCTTCTAGCCTCCCTTAGGAAGCATACAATCATGTTGCTCCTCCCAACTGACTGTCCAGCCACCGGCGCATGAGAGGCTGCGATGGCTGCCACATAAGCCTTGAGCGTGGATGGAGTACGGCCTGCATCCAGCAGCTCTTGGAGAAAAGAAAGTATCAGTGATACTTCACACGGCTGAGCACCAGTCAGAGAACACAGACCACTTCAGAGCGTAGAGGAGTCTCGTAGACGGAGCTCTTGCCTCGCTGATTGTGTTTAGGACACCTGCTGGGAGGTCCGTAAACTCCTGTCGAGGGGCCATACGTGGAGGGCCCACAGTTTGGGATGGGGGTGCCAAATCGTCCTGTTCACCTGAGAAAGGAGGTCTTTCCTCAAGGGTATCGGCCATGGGGCTGCTGTGAGCAGCTGAATCAACTCGGGGAACCAAGGTTGGGTCCGCCAGAGAGGGGCCACGAGTAGGACTGAATGTCCGCCCTCCCTGATCCTTTTTATGACCTGAGGGAGGAGCGAGACCAGAGGAAAAGCGTAAAGGGGAAGGCTGGGCCAGTCGTGGGCCAGGGCCTCCCTGCTCTTTGAGAAATATATCGGGCAATGACAGTTGTCTTTGGAGGCGAAGAGGTCTACCTCTGCCCTCCCAAAAACATTCCAGATCATTTGAAACATTTGGGGATGGAGGGTCCATTCTCCTGGGGACACGTTGCCCCGGGACAACATATCTGCTCCCTGGTTCAGTCCGCCCGGCACGTGCGTCACTCTCAGCGAGCGCAGGTTGCCTTGTGCCCATAAGTGGAGACTCCTGGCCAGTTTGTACAGCCGTCTCGACCTGAGCCCACCTTGGCGGTTTATATAGGACACAACTGTCGTGTTGTCCGTTCGGACCAGGACATGGTGAATTTTTAGATGTGGAAGGAAGGTTTTGAGGGCCAGCAAAACCGGCAGCATTTCTAGGCAGTTGATATGCAGCCACGCCTCCGTACTTGTCCAAGAGCTGGAGGCTGGTTTGCCCTTGCACAGAGCACCCCATCCTGTGTTGTAGGCATCCATGGTGACAACCATCCATCTCGAGACCATTACCAAGCTTACCCCTGACTCGAAGAGACTGGGACTAGACCAGGGGGCTAGGGCTCTGATGCAGCCGTGACGCCACGCTTGGGGGGGAACGAGCCCACTTTGAACCAGCCCGCAAGTCGCTCGTCTGACGGCCACGCCCTCATTTGGGCCGAGTCTAAAACAGCACCCAGGAAGGAAATCCTCTTCCTTGGAAGCAGAGAGCTCTTGGCTGTATTTATTCTGAGTCCTAGGCATTTTAAATGGCTGAGGAGCACAGATTTGTGATGGTTCAGTTCCTCCTCCAACCGGGCCAGAACGAGCCAGTCGTCGAGGTAGTGTATTCCCATTTGTCTCAAAGGGGAAAGCGCTGCATCCATGTACTTCTCACCCTTTTTCCAATAAGCTCATCACTTCGGCGCGGAGGCATGAGACACGTTGCTTTTCACCGAAGTGTGGATTATGCCCGCGAAGTGTTTATAACCCATTGTGACACAGCAGGGATGGCTTTCCAAGCCTCTGCCCAGTTGGCTATGGGTTTTTATAGTGTCGAGTGGCGGCGCTGTCGACCCTCATGTGGTGTGAAGGAGGAAAAATGCTCTTTAACCGAGCACAGGGGAAAAACAGCGCAACAGCTTGCTCGAGATCGCTGGCGGGAGAGCGTGCTGAATCAGGCTGGCCGCTGACTCACTCTCTGTTCCACTACAGGCTTCTCAAGACACGGCGAAGAAGGCGCAGGCTTCGTAGTTCGCCAGTGAAGAACAGGATTCGTTGCTGAAGGAGATTTAATCTGAATCTATGGCAAAATCTAGCGTTTTCTCTCAGCACAGCGGGCTTCGCACCGATTGGTTCGCGCAGTTACGCCACTCTACCATTGGTTCGTGCAGTTCCTACTGACCTGCCAATAGTGTGCGAGTAAGCCTCAGCACTGTTATGGCTGTGCAGTAGCACTGCGTTATTTTATAAAAGGCTTCAGTATTCAGAGAAAAGGAGTTCTCCCCATAGCGTATGGCTACGCAATACGACTGACCGTTCGAAATGACTATCAGTTTCAAATACTTGTCCCAAAGTATACATTGCTTGCATCCCATCTGTTAACAGATATTAGCCAGTCTACTAATACTTTAATGAGAGTTTGTTGACATGTAGTTGCAAAGTCACTTATAGTTAGTAGAATGTCTAAAGTGGACCATTGAAATGAAGTGTTACCCATATTTTAAAATAAGCCTACAAATTTGGCACACTATTTATTTATTAGTTATTCATAACTAATTCACATCTATACAGACGTCATACAAAGCAGGAACTTCAAATACGATAATCTGTCATGAAGAGCATGTCACACAAATCCAGCAGCATCTGTGTGGTGTAAAGTGTTTTAAGAGCTTAGGGATGTTCCGATCCCTGGGAAAAAACTCACAAAAACAAGAGCTGTCAATCACAGCACGGGGGATGGGTTATTAGGACCCCACCCCCGCTTCGAAAGCACACACGCACACACAGCAGGCTCTGACCCACAGGGTTAAGGTCACCTCATTTACCCCAAACATCATGTCACATTTAAATGCGCTTCCCCCTGAACAGCATGAGCGGATTGTGGCTGGCCGATGCTCTTTTTCTCACAGATGTCAATGCTCTCTTTTTCCTCTTACACTGTTTTCCTCTCATTTCCTCTGTCCCTCCCTTTCTTCACTCTTAACCTCTCACACTCAGTACTTAGCAGTAAAGCATACTGCTATTCAGATAAAAAAAAGAGGTTTGACCCTGATCAAATGAGTGAATGTTTTTCTGTTCTCTCTTTTTCTCTTTCTTTTATTTCAGATGTCCTACCGACTATTAAAGCGTGGATAAATTAATAAAAACATCTACTCACATTCCTTCCAAACTGAACTAATGGAACTGAAATGGAGATATTTAGCAAAATGTCCAAACTGATCTTTTCAGTAGGTATACAAAAGTGAATAGGGAGCACTGACTTTTTAAACAATAATGGCTTGTATGGCTTCAAAAGACTATAGTGTGCACATGGACACGTTGACCACTTTTATAGTGTTTTTTTTATTATCTTGGCAGTGTTTGGGTGAACTAACCCTTCAAATAATAACATACTGTATCATTGCTAGATTGGATACATTGGAGTCTCCATGCATAGCCTTAACTGACCCAAAACTACTACACCACACAAACACTGACCTCACATAAAACCCTAACTCTCTTTTCTAGTAAGAGACGGATTAAGAGAGTAAGAATCTTAGAGGTGAAAGCAGGCAGCATGGGCCTAAAGGGAGCATGTTTGTAATCCCTTTACCCAATAAGATGTCTTCATTGAGCGTATTAGAGCTCATTGAATAATCCCAGCTGACCCTTTTTTCTTTCCCTCCTTCTTGCTCCATCCCTTGTTTTCCCTGTCTCAGTTGCAAAATGGTAGTTTTGTATTTTTAGTGCAATTTATTTACTTTTGCTAATCATTACAGTTAAAAATGTTTAATATTGCAGTGACAAATTTAATGCAATCCAAAAAAAAAAAAAAAAAAATTACAGTGGCTGAGAGAGCTCAACACGCTGCAACTGAAGAAAACGCATACGAATAGAAAAAACACCAGTAAATTAAGAAAACATCTTCATCAGTTTGCCAACACATGTGCTGCAAATACTCACAACACAACCAAATACAGAAAAGCGCTGCAAATACTCACAATGCAACCAAATACAGAAATTCACAACACAACCAAATACAGAAACTCACAACACAACCAAATACAGAAACTCACAACACAACCAAATACAGAAACGCGCTACAAATACTCACAATACAACCAAATACAGAAACTCACAACACAACCAAATACAGTAACTCACAACACAACCAAATACAGAAACTCACAATACAACCAAATACAGAAATTCACAACACAACCAAATACAGAAACGCGCTACAAATACTCACAACACAACCTTCTTTCTGTATGTGGTTGCGTTGTGAGTATTTGCAGAGAATGTGTTGTCAAACTGTCGATGGTTTCTTAGTTTCCTATTTTTTTTCTATTTGCATGTCTTTTCTTCAGTTGCAGTGTGTTGAGCTCTCTCTCTCTCTACTAGTTTTGAAAAGTTAACTACACAAAAGCTGCAGCAATGTAGAGAATAAAGTTAAATAATTGATTTTATTTTAAATTAATAGAATTTTGTAAATAAATAAAATTGTATTCTATTTTTTGTAATTTATTTTCTCTACATTTTATTCAAATTGGTTTTATTTTACAGATACACAATTTAACTTTTTTTGTCCAAAATTTAGTATATGCCTTGTGCTAACGTTAAGTGCTTGACAAGGTGATACTTTTATAGATTCTATAGGAACATAATCAAGTATTATTTTAATTATTCCACCTTTGTTTAGAGGAACACTTGACTAAATATTTAGTTGGTGCAACACATCTTTAAAAACCTTGTAATCAATACTGAGGTCAACTTATTTGAATAACAATTGCTCAAGTGTGACTTTCCCACCGAATGAGGGCAGTTTTCTCTGTTTTTCTCAGGGTGGAGGATGTTGATTCTTGGCCCTGCCGTGCTCCGCTGTGGCCCTAGCAGATGTTCCTGTACGGCCTGCTGCGGCGTGCTGGTCAGTGTCTGACGCTCAGTCTCTCTGTTAAGGTCAAAGGTCCCACAACATCGGGAGACAGACCTCTCGTTTGGGTCAGAGAGCACCATGACGCTAATAGATGCTGAGTTCAGTGTGTGTTTGTGTGTTGCTTGGGCAAATGGTTTTACACCTATGAAACGGTTAAAGTTTAAACCCACTTACCACATTCCTCAACACCTGAACCAAGAGCTCAGACTGTCTGGGCTATTAATGTTGTAAGGCCACAGCATCGTTGAAACTAAGCTTTTCCCTGTAAAATCTGATAAGAATAAAACCTTTGTAAACGCCAATACTATAAGACAGATGATAAAAGGAAAGAATTAAGGGCAGAATACAATGTAAAGATTGAACTTGTTTATTTAAAAGGGCTGAAATTATGACTGGATGTTCCAATGTGTGCGCATACATGTACTAGGTAAATGATCTATGATAATCTGAGAAATATATTGCCTTTTGTATGTTGGAAAGAGAGACTCCAGGAGAGGCTGTATTACGGATCAAAGACCAACAATTCAACCCCAGAAACCTGGAAACACAGAGTGAAAACAAACACAGCAAAGCAAGCAAAGAGAGCAGAGAACAAATGGCTCAAAAGGTGCCATTTGAAATTTGTAGGAAGCAAATTTTTAAATGATTAAAAAAACGAATAAACATGACTTGGAAAATGACAAAATAGCATCAATAAAGAGAAATAGTATCAGTTTGTGTATTAGAATATACTGTATCATAAAGAAGTAATTTAAGAGTGTCAAAGATAAAGAAAAGAAATAAAAAAAGGCAAAAGGTAAAAATATTGAAATGATTATAAAATTATTTTAAAAAAACAACTTTTGTGGTTGTATCATCTGACATAACCCTGTTTGCTGGTTTTTGGAGACACCAGGTTTTGACACCAGGTCAGGCTTGGAAACCAGCTAGACCAACCAAAACCAGCTAAGACCAAACCAGCTTCAGTTTTCTCAGCAGCGTAAAAGACAAAACAATCAGATGAGAAGACAAAAAGATTTCCGTGAGCTTCCTCCTCAGAGAGTGATCTAGAAAAGCTCTAAATCAGATTAACAAATCAGCTCTAAGCTCTTCACTGCACAAATACACCACATTTACAGCTGCTCAGCACAGTACTCAGTACTCTCCCAGGATACATCTATATAAAATAAAGACTTCTTTAATAATATTAGGTTATGATTGGTGAAATAAGATGAAATACAGGGCCTGCATGTTCTTTCGTTTTTTTTTTACACTGTCCAAGCTAAAGTTTGGTGAGTAACTTTCTGCAGTGAAATAACAAGCTTTAAAATAAAATCTTTGGCTGTAGTCTGTCATGTAATTTGATTTGAATCACTCTAACACACCTTATCATTACCTTCTGATGTTGAGATCTTCACTTAGGATGTCTTCACCATCCTAAGATGCATGCTGAGTGTACCTATGGTCATCCCTTGAGGGGTTAACCGTGTGTGTGGTAACACATTCCTGGTTGTTTGTGTAGAGTGGCTACAGCCCACTCACTGCTCTTTGACTCTATTACCCTTATAAGGCAGGCGGCACCATGGCAACCAGAGGGCTTGAATAGCAGTGTCAAATCCCTGAACACACAGACACACGCTCGCTCACCCGCCACTACTCAGAGAGAGAGAGAGAGAGAGAGAGAGAGACAGAGAACAGTGCAAGGTTTGTTGGCCAGTCACCACAGACGCTCGGGTCAGCTGTCTCTCCTGACTGCTGGATCTCATGATTTACTGATGAATGGAGAAAAGCAGGGGATGGGAAGTGGCAGACGGTTAAAAGAGCTTCGGATCGGTTCCTGGAAATGCTGAGGCCCCGTAGATCATACGGCTGGACGAACCGGCACTGACGAAACAAGGTACGGAAGGACTCTCGGTCGTATTTGCACAGAACGTACTGAGACTTTCCTCTGCATGGTCAAAAGGTGCTTCCTTCTCTACAGTGAGAAGCAAGTTGAAAGAGCATTCTGGATTGTGTTGTTCAACAACGAGAAAGACCAAGGAACTTTCTTGAACTTTGATCCTTGAGGAGAAGGGTGGGGGCTGAGTTCTGTTTATCATTACCCAGGTTGCTGTCTGCATGTTTGGCATTGTGGTTTAGTGCTGTTTGGAAATCAACTCTTTACTTGCAGTTTAAAGGAGGCAGTTTCTTTTGGATTGTATGAAGTTTAGATACCCCCAGATTTTATTGCTCAGATGTTGCTCTTTCATAGCTCAGGGGACTGGAGTTCTCAGTTATCAACTCTCAGATTCTCCTAACCCTTAGGGAAAGTAAAAGTAGACACAAATTAGACCACAGTTAAACCATAAAGCTATAAAATGGATGTTGATATCTCAGTTAACATGGTCTCGGAAGAATTTTATGAGAAATGTTTGAGTTCAAAGACATTGGTATCTTCAGAGAACACTGTTGAGGAACTCTTCTGAAACTCTGGAGAAGACACTTATGAGATTAGTGGAAACTATCGAGATACTAAGTGATTTTTCTTCTGTAGGTGATTAAAACATATGAATACAAATAACACAGGCAGGTTGAGTCAAACCTACCCAATTGACCTGTAATACCCGAAACGTTTCTAAACACAACGGCGTGTTTCTCAGCACAGAAGGAACTGGTTTAACTTGTTGGTTACTAGGGGGCATGTCGACTAGGTTTTCCTAGTGAAATGTCACAGTGGCTGCGAGCTGAGAAGGAGTTTCATTTTATCCACGTCTCCGAGCTGTGCAGCATGTGGATGAGCTTGTTTTTCCCCCCGAAGTCTGGGTGCGTTTATGTGTAATTTATCATTTCCTGTGAAAAGGGCAAGGCAAGGTAAGCTGTCCAACTCTGAACTGCTCATTGAATCAAAGGGATCTTGAGATCTTCAGAGTTTTTGTGGTTAGAGGACATGAAGAAAAGCAACAGGGATGAGCGCTCCCCTCACGGGATTTTGATATGACATTTGGCGGCAATAACATGTCAGCCTGGTAAGCCTTGGAGGTCTTCAGAGTACTGTTAAACGTGTTTTTCCTCCAAGTCTGACTTGTTCGGCTTACTGTCTGCAGCTTAAAGGGATTCGCTCCGGGGCGGCTCTGAATTCTCGACGCGGGAAGGTTTCTCAAGCAGCTCCTGCTGGTGTACACAGAGATGGCCATGGTGAGCGGGGGATGGGCCAACCCCAACGGCAGCGCTAATGGACTCGCTGAGAAAGGTTACCTGCGGGGGGAGGAGGAGGGGAGCTCGCCCCGGGCAGGGAACAGCGACGTGGAAGGTGGCGAGGAGGACAAGGCCTGCGTGGTGGACTGCGGTGTGTGTGGAGACAAATCCAGCGGCAAGCACTATGGCGTTTTCACCTGCGAAGGCTGTAAGAGTTTCTTTAAAAGGAGCATCAGACGGAACCTCAACTACACTTGCAGGTGAGAAACACAGATGCATTATCTATCACGCTGTCTTCCATTGTTAAGCAGACAGGTTCGTGTTTTCCCACATAAAAGAAATTAACTGGTTTGTGACTGGTAAGACAACAGCCAATCACACGCTCAGTTTCCAGATGTAGCTCAGCAAAGGAATTTGGCTGAACTTTCTGTGAACTCTGCTAACCTTACTGACATTAAAATTAGAGTGTATGTAAGTGAACATTAACATACTCATGAATCAGAGCGTGTAATAGAGGAGATGAATAAATAAAGTAATCATGTTATAATGTTAATCAAGTAATAAGTACTAATGTTAAGATTTAGGCCATTTTCTGCAAGTAAAGAGGATCTGATTTCACATTGCATCAAATCCTTTCTTACTTGAGCACAATTGTATTTCACCAGTCAGGTCACTTACATCTTGTCCGAACCAGGTACAACGCAGCAAACGACTAGGCATACAAGGGCTGTATCCGAAATCGCATACTTCCCTACTATATAGTAGGTGAAAGAATTATAGTACTAGTAGGCAAAAGTAGGCTACAGGAGAGGATTTATGAATGGCAGTGAAGCAATGCAACTGATGCTGCTAGGTCACATGATAATGGCAACATGGCGAATGTAGTATGTCCAGATTACATTCGAACACACAAAGTAATTACTTATTCAAAAGAAGTACCTACTCGAGAGTATGCGATTTTGGTCGCAGCCAAGCTATCTCTCATTGATGAGCACTAATACTGACAATGACAAAGAAACCGCAAGTCATTTTAAACTGGACTTTTGAGGTGACAGAAACTGCGATGCGACAGAAGTTGAGCAAAGTTCAAATGTATGAAAAAACAACAGCATGTCCACCAGTTATTTAATCACCAACAGTTCCTGAAATCTGAGTTTTTGCAAACCAACTGCAAACTTAATTGGCTGTGATTGAGTTGTTCCGAGCAACATGTAACATGTTACATTTCCATTTCCTCAAAAATACCCAGCCATTACAGCTGAATGTGGCACATATATACATGGCTGTCGAAACACAATTGTGCATGTTGTGTGTAATTGGTCTCTTACAGCAGATCTAACATTAGCCCTGCTGCCATGGAAACTTTTGGAATGAATGGACATTTTTTTTCTTGTGATTGTCTCTTAAATTGCAGTGAAGCTGATATGTACTTAAGATTGTTTTGTGTAGTTATGTCAAGTCTCAATATAACAATATTCCCAAGATATGCCTTTATTCTACACAAAATTTCCATGTCAGGAATGGATAGTACTAGAATGAAAAAAGGACTACACGACACCGTTTTCAACTAAAAACTAAAAACTTTATGCATTTTGGCCTTTCATTTACACAACAATTACGTTTTGGGGGCCTGAAAATGCAACGTTTTAAAATAGGGATTCAAAGTTTTTGAAAACGATACCATTATCGTCTTTGTGTAAACTACAAAAAAACGTTGTTAAATGCGCATGCGCATATTTAGTCTATAGGCGGATGGTGTTTCTTTAGAAAGTGACATTGCCAACTACTGGCCTGGCAGTAGAAGACAGTGTTTTTAGTCGTTTTCGCGGATCCGTGTTGACGGGAATCGTTTTGACAACGTTGTCATCTGTATGCGCGAAAACACAGAGGAAAAACTTAAGGACTGATTTAGTACATTGTTGTCCAGTAAACATACCCCAAGCAGACATTTAAATAATATTCAGGGAAAATATTCAGGGAAAATAAGAATTTGATCTTGTTTTAATCATGCAACATGACAAAACAAATTCAATCTGTAAATGATGTTCACAACTATTTACAGTTTCTCTGTTTATTTGAACGCTCATCATCTTTGGAAAAGTGCTAAATCTTAATTACGCTTTGTTATCTCGTGTACTTTCTCGGCTCAAAGGTATCTAAATTACCTTCACAGGTCAAACAGAGAGTGTCAGATTGATCAGCACCACCGTAATCAGTGTCAGTACTGCCGTCTGAAGAAGTGCTTCCGGGTCGGTATGAGGAAAGAAGGTCAGCAAACCAGTAATATGTGTAATGTAAACATTGTAAATATATTCTTGTTTATTATTACTAAATACCTGACAGTTGTCCTGAAAAAAACAACTTCCTACATAAATTTGCCAGTTTCATGTTACTTGCATCATCGGAATAGGGAGTTATTTGTTTATAATTTGTTGGATTTTTTATTTTATTTTCCAGCGGTCCAGCGTGGTCGAATTCCTCCCTCACAGGCAGGCATCAGCCCAGCCTCCATGGTTGGAGCAGGCGGTGATGTTGGAGGAGGTCCGGGCATGGGTGCTGATTTCTATAATGGCCAGCCAGTGTCTGAACTCATCTCTCAGCTGCTGAGAGCAGAGCCGTACCCCAACAGCCGCTACGGAGCCCAGTGCGGCCAGCAGCTCACAGGAGCCAACAGCTCCATCATGGGCATTGACAATATATGTGAGCTGGCAGCCCGACTGCTCTTCAGTACCATAGAGTGGGCCCGGAATATTCCATACTTTCCTGACCTGCCTGTGTCGGAGCAGGTGGCCCTTCTGAGGCTCAGCTGGAGTGAACTGTTCATCCTGAATGCAGCTCAATCGGCTCTGCCCCTGCACACGGCCCCCCTACTAGCAGCTGCTGGTTTTCACTCCTCCCCCATGCCCGCTGACCGCGTCGTGTCCTTCATGGACCAAGTGCGGGTCTTCCAGGACCAGGTGGACAAACTGGCTCGACTGCAGGTGGATTCTGCTGAATATAGCTGTCTGAAAGCCATCGCTCTTTTCTCACCAGGTGAGTGATGAAACCATGTTTGAAATATATTCCAAAAGTACAGTCTTGTAGAATTCTCACCAAAATCATTATTAAATCAAGATATTCATAGTAATGCATAACTATTACTACGGTTTATACTTGGGGATACAAATTTGAATTAATTTGCTTAGACTCATCCCAGACTATTTACATAAACATTGTCTTTGAGAGGAGTGCTATTACATTGTAGGTTATCAAACTTAACATTTTCACCTACCTTTCACCACATTCAAGAGGCATTTAGCCATGTCTATGACAATCACAGAAACTTTTGAGCTGAAATTTTGATTGAGTAACCATATAGCAATCCCCCGAACACCCTACAAACTGCATAGCAACTTGCTTAAAACCACTAGGAACATTTTTAACCACATAGCAAATAGTAGAACCTATAAAATGCTTTGCAATTTGCTAAAACTATTCAGTAAAGACATAGCCACATGCTAATACCCCTCAGAAAACATTAGGAAAGGCTTAGCAAAATGCTAAAACATATCATAACATGTTAGTAAAGGTATAGCAAAAAGTTATAACCTCTCATAACACGTGAACACAAAGCATCATTCCAAAACCCCTCAATACAAGTTAGTAAAGGCATAGCAGCAACATGTTAAAAAACATTCAAAACATGTTAGTAAGTGCATAACTACATGCTAAATCACTTAGAACATGTTTGTAAAACATGCAAACAATGCTAAAACCTCTCACAATAGCACATAGCAGCTTTAAATAACAGTAAGCATATTTACATTCTAAAATCATTCAGAACATTTTAGTAAAGGTATAGCAACTTGCCAAAACCTCTCAGAACATGTTAGTAAAGGATTAGGAACATGCTAAAACCTCTCAGAACATGTTAGTAACGGCACTGCAACATGATAAAACTTCCCAGAACATGTTAGTAAAGGCAAAGCAACATGCTAAAAGCCCTTGGAACATGTTAGTAAAGGTATAGCAACATGCTAAAAGCCCTCAGAACACTTTAGAAAAGGTTAGGAACATGCTAAAACCTCCGAACATGTTAGTAAAGGCAAAGCAATATGCTAAAAGCCCTCCAAACACTTTAGTAAAGGCATTGCAACATGCTAAAACCTCCCAGAACATGTTAGTAAAGGCAAAGCAACATGCTGAAAGCCCTCAAAACACTTTAGTAAAGGCATAGCAACTTGTTAAAACCTCTCAGAACATGTTAGTAAAGGATTAGGAACATGCTAAAACCTCTCAGAACATGTTAGTGAAGGCAAAGCAACATGTTAAAAACCCTAGAACATGTTAGTAAAGGCATAGCAACATGCTAAAAGCCCTCAGAACACTTTAGTAAAGGCATTACAACATGATAAAACTTCCCAGAACATGTTAGTAAAGGCAAAGCAACATGCTAAAAGCCCTTGGAACATGTTAGTAAAGGTATAGCAACATGCTAAAAGCCCTCAGAACACTTTAGAAAAGGTTAGGAACATGCTAAAACCTCCGAACATGTTAGTAAAGGCAAAGCAATATGCTAAAAGCCCCCAGAACATGTTAGTAAAGGCAAAGCAACATGCTGAAAGCCCTCAAAACACTTTAGTAAAGGCATAGCAACTTGTTAAAACCTCTCAGAACATGTTAGTAAAGGATTAGGAACATGCTAAAACCTCTCAGAACATGTTAGTGAAGGCAAAGCAACATGTTAAAAGCCCTCAGAACATGTTAGTAAAGGCATAGCAACATGCTAAAAGCCCTCAGAACACTTTAGTAAAGGCACTGCAACATGATAAAACTTCCCAGAACATGTTAGTAAAGGCAAAGCAACATGCTAAAAGCCCTCAGAACATGTTAGGAAAGGCAAAGCAACATGCTAAAAGCCCTTAGAACATGTTAGTAAAGGTATAGCAACATGCTAAAAGCCCTCAGAACATGTTAGGAAAGGCAAAGCAACATGCTAAAAGCCCTTAGAACATGTTAGTAAAGGTATAGCAACATGCTAAAAGCCTTCAGAACACTTTAGAAAAGGTTAGGAACATGCTAAAATCTCCGAACATGTTAGTAAAGGCATAGCAATATGCTAAAAGCCCTCAGAACATGTTAGTAAAGGCATTGCAACATGCTAAAACCTCCCAGAACATGTTAGTAAAGGCAAAGCAACATGCTTAAAGCCCTCAGAACATGTTAGTAAAGGTATAGCAACATGCTAAAAGCCCTCAAAACACTTTAGTAAAGGCATAGCAACATGCTAAAACCTCCGAACATGTTAGTAAAGGCAAAGCAACATGCTAAAAGCCCTTAGAACATGTGAGTAAAGGCATAGGCATAGCAACATGCTATAACTGCTCATAACACTTTAGTAATGGCATAGCAACATGCTAAAAGCCCTCAGAACATGTTAGTACAGGCATAGCAACATGCTAAAAGTCACTCTTCACAAACTGATTTCTAAAATGTCAAGAGGCCCATTCAGGCCAAGTGTTGTTATTTTTTTAAGCTTATCTTTTTAAAAGAGAAAATAACAATGCCAAATTTCCATTGCGCTCGCTGTTTACTGTTATTTCACTTACAGCTGTGTTGTAAACTCTTGTGTTCCTTTTCAGACGCATGTGGGCTGTCAGATCCGGCACACATCGAGAGCCTGCAGGAGAAAGCACAGGTGGCCCTGACTGAGTACGAGCGCATACAGTATCCGGGTCAGCCCCAGCGCTTCGGCCGACTCCTGCTGCGACTTCCTGCCCTGAGAGCCGTTCCTGCCAACCTCATCTCTCAACTCTTCTTCATGCGGCTGGTAGGCAAGACGCCAATCGAGACGCTTATCCGGGACATGCAGCTCTCTGGAAGCTCCATCAGCTGGCCGTACGCACCTGGACAGTAGATGAACAATCAGAGAACTTGTTCCCATGTCCCATCTCAGGCTGCTCCCATGATTCCACAGTAACTGTGTGGATAGATGTTGTGTTGCTGGTTTTGTTGATTTTGTATATAGTGTATGACTAAAAGAGGATGACAAATATGTTCCTATGCAGTTAAATTGAGCCATTCAGTACCAGGATACCTCATGTTTCACATCATGAGCATCAACAAATTCTGTCAAAAACATTTGACAAGATGAATGATAAACAAAGGGCTGATTATGAAGAAGTCCGCTGATATGTGACACAGATCCAGAGTTTTAAAGAAGAGTTTATAATAGGCTACCTTCTTCTCTTTTGAGACCATAGCGAATTAGTGTAGATGTACATTAAGAATCTTTGTAACAGACTGAAATGTTGGGATATATATATATATATATATATACTTGAAAAATCAATGGTGAAAAGTCAATGGCTATGTTTAGAATGGAATACTTGCATACTGAAAACTAGGAATGTGCCTGAAGCCGAATACTATGTTCAGAAAGGAAATTATGCATTCTACGGAGCCCCTAAAAGGACATGGTGATGGAAAAAAAATAATGAGATGGGAGGAAAATATATTTCAATGCTTTTGTGTTCCCTCGCAATTATATAGCTGGGTAATTAAAATTGTTGGTCTATATAATTTGCAGCCATCAGAGAGACGCCATCAGTTCGCAGGGTATTGAAATCACTTTTGAACACGTGTTTGCTTTTTTACTTTAACTTTCAAAATCGTGATCAATCGTACTCCATGTATAGGGAGCAGCGGTACTGAACACACATTTTACAAGATAAGATATTTGTAAGTAATGCTCAGAATCTCTTGAGCAACAAATTCTATGCCATCATCCTGTCAGTCATCTTTCCTTACTATCTTTACGTGATAAGTGAAATCTTATGTACTGTAATGTAACCGACTATCGCAGCCACCCTTACATGTCCCTTTAGGGGCTCCGTAGAATGCATTATTCATTTTCTGTGCCTTTCCGAATTTAGGCTTCGGGCACATCGCTACTGCAAACTGCACACTACTGTATACTGCTTTATATTAAAAACTAAGTGAAACAGTATGAAATATGCAACCTTAAGTGTTCGGAAAAGTACTATGCTAATTGTTGTCACATGACCTCATCATATTGCATGTTTATCATCAAAATATGATACACTGCATTGTGGAATACAGTATTCTGTGCAGTGTGTTCTGCATGTATACGTTAGCAAATGGCCATCCAGGTATCACACACTATGCACAATATACATACTATATACTAAGAAATATGATGAGTAGTATGGTAGTATGCTATTCCAAAACATAGACCATGTCTTGTCCTATTTAAACAGATCTAGTGCGTTTTTCATTGGGGTGGAAAAAACGGTACAAAATTTTACATTGATGACTGTGGGAAGTATCAAGTAATTTTGCATATTAAAAATCAAAATCAATGATAAACAAACAAGCTCTTATGTAGGAAGACAGTTTCAGCAGTGTATTGAAAAAAGTCAAATAAAAAAACTACAAACAAGAGAAAAGGATATTTGGTCCAACTTTTCGCCTAAATTGTATTATTACTGTATTTCCATGATTAGTGAAACTGCAGACATCTACACATTTGCTTTACTGTTCAAATACTTCAGGTTTAATAAAAGCATACCCTTTTGAATAAGAAGTGCACTTTAGCATACTTTTAAAATAAGTACTTAGCATGGAAATGATATACTTTAAAAGAATAAACTTAATTGCAAACTGAATGTAATGTTTTCAGACACTTAACTGCATGTTACTTGCAATTTTCAAATCAAGTATGTACTTTAGTATATCAGTCAACACATAAAAATAAGTGTTCTTATTTAAATCATGACCAAATATTATTAAAACATAATTAAAAATGTACTTTAAAGTTAAACCTTAAAAAGTGCACATTTTTAAGATGTACCTTAGTGTATTAAACATTTATGAAAGTGTGCTCTCAAAATATACTTTTAAAATTTGAAGTACACTACAAGTGCATGTTCAATACACTTAAGCACACAAGGAAAAGTTTTCAAAGTCGTTAGAATACATTCATAAATTTTATAATATAAACATGAGTTTATCATAAGTGAGGAAAAACAAAACGTTCCCTTATAAAGAAAATTCTAGACATACTACACTGACTTTTTAAGTTTTTCAAATATTAATGATTAAAAAGAAAACTTATGTTTATTGCTTTTTAATTTTTAATTAATGATAATAAAAAAGACTGCTAAAATAGTTTTTTAGCCTTTAAATATAATATTTTCTTTATTATTATCACAAGATTATTACACCACCTTTGAATGTCTTATTTGTGTCGATCAAAAATAACAAAAAATAATTTTTAATTCAGAAATTTAAAAGATGATCATATCACTTCATGATAATCATCCCACTCCACCCAGACACTCATTCTTCCCGTTTCTAATACGGAAGAAGAGAAAGTCCTTGGTTATCTGTGGCCTTGCTGATAATGTGTGCTGACTGTCACATACTGATCAAACACTGTCATCTGCTGGTGGTTCTTGTCTACATGACAGCCAAAGTTGTAGCCTATAACCGTGAATTAATCGCATCAACGTTTACACATGCTCACTTGACAATTTGATTAAGCAAATGAATTAATTAGACGAAAAATACGAAATAACTGTAATGTAGACCTAAGGACAGGGTGTGTTTAGTGCAGCCCAGCCCAGCATGACACAATAGTCAAAGGGGAGGAACCGAACCGATCACCAACACCCTCACTTACAATTTTATCAGTGAAAAATCACTGAAATAAACACCCAGGAGAACAAACAGGGAATAAAAGTTTTAACGAGCAGAAAATGTCGTTCATACCCGGCCAGCCTGTCACAGCTGTTGTGGTGAGTTTGCGATCAGTATGATAAAAGTTTTAGCATGTAACGTTAACTGTTACACTAGCATTATTGCACTAAGCTTTGTGTGCAGTGCTTTGGTGGTTTTTAATTCTGACAGTGATCCATTTGATATCGTTTGACTGAGAAAGTGGTTAATTTAAACGTTATTTTTATTCCCAACACTAATCTATGATATAACAGGAAAGTTTAGTTAAGTTTATTTGAGTTTAAGCTAACAGTTGATATAATGGAAATGGTTAGCATGCTAGGCTAACGTTAGCCAGGGGCGGACAAAGTGAACAATAATTGACGTTATATTGTTTATATAAATAATTGCTTATAATAGTTTCTATATTTTATTTATGTTTTACTTTATATTATATATTATAAATAATTGTTATGGGACACAATTTAACGAAACCAAACATTTTACGAGTAAAATAGACCAAAACCAGAGAGTGCACTGTTGGCTTATTGAAATACTGTTTGAATGAGGCATATAGTTATAGCACTTTCATATGTTCTATGTACATGTTTGTACTAAGCTACTTCGGGGGATCCCATCAATACTGAAAGATGCAATTTAGTTGGGGTTTAATTGTCCATATTTGAACTGTTCTGATGTCACTCAGTCAGGTGTGACGTAAGCAGGTGTGGTTCATGTGTTTCAGGTAGGTAAGTTAGTGCTGCTATATATGGTCATAAACAGCTGTGCCTTTGTGCCGCCTACCTAGACAGCATTTTGGTTATCAGCCTATGCTGATGGCTAACTACATTTTGAAACATAAACTTAGTGTGTCTGTTTTCTCTCTTTATTTCAGCAACGAATTGAGATTCAAAAATTACGGGAAGGCGATAATTTAATACTAGGATTCAGCATTGGAGGGGGAATCGACCAAGATGCAAGCCAGAATCCATTTTCTGAAGACAAGGCCGACAAGGTGAAAAATCATGTTTAGTAAAAATGCATTATAGTTAGAGTGAGGCATTTTTCCTTTCTGCTGCTGAGGTCAGTGTCTTTAAAGTGACTAGATGTCTGAAATGTAAACAGGGCATTTCCTAGTTCAGTGAGCAAAATATCACTGAAATCTGACACTTCTTAATTAATCAAAAAAATGGGGACAATACATTTTTTTTTATGTTTGTTTCCTATACTTTTATTATGATTAATAAATTATGATGATTACAGGCCAAACTGACTTCTTTAATACATTTAGGCTAATCAAATTTGCACTATGAAAAATGGTAACTATTGCAAACAGCAAAATAGATCAAAACAGTATAATAACAAAATGATCACTTTACAAAGCCACATTACAAAAACAAAACATAATATATATGACTTATAAGATAAATAAAACTGTAACAGTTTTTTAAACATTTTCTAATTGTATTTAGTCTTGTCATTTTCACAAACTGAATATACTCTATAGCCTACCGTAATTACAACTGTTGTTTTCTAATGCTATTGTATGTTTGTTCTTTTGGAAGTGGATCTTTACACCCTAGTTAGGTTTACTGCATTGTGAAGGAGTAACTTTCGGGAAAGTTTAAAATTGTGTGTTAAACAATCCCGCACTGTGCTATAATCCCGTCCTGTTATTTAGTACATACAGTTCATGCATACATTCTTGTATGTTTAAAAAAAAAAGATGTTTTATTGTTGTGGGTATCATTTACTTTTATTATTATATTTGATTATTTTTATGATGTTTGCGGGGCAAACTGATCCTAACTAGTTTTAATCAAATTCATTAAAAAAACACTATGAAAAATAGTTTATATCAACCATTGCAAACAGTTCCGTTGACCTTACAAAAACAAAAAATAAAGTAGGGCTATGTCCTGCAACTTTTTTAATTCATATCGGAGTGTACTTTCCATTGTGGTATAGATAAGATATGTGTGGGAATTACTACATTTTAAGAGCAGAACTTTTGGAAATGTTTAAAGTTGTGTTCAAAACAGTCCCGCACCCTGTTCTGGCCCTGAAATATACATCAACAGGAATAGTTCATATGTAACTTACTTGAAACCGACAACGGTGTCTCTTTTGATGATGATAATAGCTTTCGTTCAGGTTAAGTTCTTCATTGCTAAAGTAATGGTGTGTGACCAAGTAATTAATGTAGCTTTCAGTCCCCTCTGTTGGTCAACATAATTACGTTTTTTTGCAGTGTTTTGAACATGCTGTAAAACAAAGACACTTTCAGTGATAGGACACCAAAAACCAGGACTGTCCCCAGTGTTAGGGGTTAACAGTTTAGGACCCATGGACCAGATGTTTGAAAGAAGACCCGGAGTCATAATTATACAAATTTGAAGAAAAGTTTTACTGAAGATAGTTTGCAGTTTCATCAGCAGAAGTCAGCTTCAAGACTCACACAGGAGTTCGTAGGCCGCCCCGTTTACATTTACAAAGATCACAGCAGTTATACCATTTCCAAGGTCTAAGCTACGTCATTGCTTACAGGTTGAATGATTCTGATTGGCTAAGAAATTGATAAGCATAGTAATTTTCCACACATATTCAGATAGACAGAAGCATATCTCCATAGATTATGCAGCTGACGCTCAGACCCTGAAGTTAGGCACGTCGTGACCTTCCAGGTCGCAGATTTGGGTTGCTGGGTGCCAGCATGTCTCGAACAACAACTCAGTCAATCTCCAACAATGCCAGTGGTTCCTTAACCTGTAAGCAAGAAGACTAACACACACACCGACACATAGCTTTTCCAAGGTTGGATTTGGCCAGGCTCTAACTATAAACAGGAGAGTCGTCTCAAAACATCAAGATAATGCGTTCTTTTTCAAGAAGAGCTACATTTTAGTCTAACTGTAAGGCTTTAACTGAGAAATGGTCCCTTAAACTATTGGCTTCAACGACCCCTATGTGTTTTAACATGTTGAAGACCTTTCTCAAACACAAAACATTTCCCTATTTCATTTCTTGAAGCCGGGTTAAATGAGAAAGCACTGTTACTGCATTCAGATATCAAATACTGACATTAAAGAATACATGAAAAGAACATTTCAGTAATCACACTGGTAACTTCTATAACAAAGTAAAATCTCCAGAGAATTTGATATTTAGAAGGAAAAATATTGATTAATACCTTGATTATAATCACTCATTACATATACATTGAAGCAGCAGTGGATTCCCAATCCACTCCCTTCACCAGAAAAAGGGGAAATCTGGTCACTCTAACATACAAACAGTTTTTGAAGTCAGCATGAAACAGAAATTGTGATCTTTTCTTCCCTAATGTGACTTATATCCGAGTGAAACGGCTTCTAGTGGTGGGCAGATCGAGGCTTCCTGGAGCACTGAAACAGTTGAAGCAAATGTGTCATATTGGGCCAGTTGTTCAAAACATTTAATCTGGATCAAAAATGAGGATTTGGAAATCCCATTTTTTCCTATTCAGGATCAGGTAATCCGTCTTACTTTTATGCCGGTTTTTTGAGAAACTGATGTTTCAAAGCAACATTGGACTGGATCACCCTGATCCAGATACACAGTTTTCAAGATGACCAAATCCGAATTACCAGTGCTCTAAATGGGACAACATATCACAATGTGGGCTACCAGCTATGTAAAGAACAGGTAGAAGAGCCACCATGGGGTCACTGTAAGTGTTTCTTATTTTGAGACAAAACACAAAAATAACATAAACATCCACTTCCATTCATAATTTCTTTTATGACCCCTCATCTGAGTCACAACAAATAAAAAACAAATATACATTAACAAATACATTGTAGATATTTTGAAAACGTCTTAAAAAATGGCTAAATGTCCAATAGTTAACAAAATAAAGAATGTTCAGGGTTCTTCTTCATCTGAGAGACCAGCATTTCCAAGCCCTGCTTTTAGGAGGCGGATCTGAAGTTTCGCTTTGGTTTGCTGCAGTTTGGTCAGCTTGATTTGTTCCTCTGCCAGGAGTAACTGTGCTTCTGCTCTTTCAATTTCTCGTTTAAGAAGTGATTCATAGGCATCATCATTATTATTAGGCAAAGAACGCTTCAAGCCTCTTTTCTGAGCTCCTGTGACTGGATCCAGGTTGTTCTTCAATAATAGGGCTAAGATCCAGAATGAATGTTTCCTCTGCATTAGGAGGAACTGGCTCACTTTCCTCCACAATCATAGGCTCACCATTCCCTACAACACCCTGAATCCCGTGCAGAGCTTTAGAGTTCTCACCTCCAATAAATGTCCAGAACCACATCTGTGTATTCACCTTTCTTAAAGGGTTGTTGCCTGTTTGGGTGTTTTTTGCTTCAGCAAGGTCCTTTGTTGCTCTGGCCCTCAGATTCTTCCATCTAAATTTCACTTGCTCCAAGGTCCTCTTCTGGCCAGACCCCATTGCATGCACATTCTGGGTGATTTCAACCCAAATGTCTTTCTTCCTTTTGTTAGTCACCATTCCACCCGCAACAGAGCTTCCTACTATTGAGGCATAATGGCACTTAACACCCTCCAGCAGTGCATGGGTTTCCGCAACAGTGAAATTAGGTCCATTTGAGTCCATGGTTCCACCTCATCTGTTGTAGTGAACATAGTGTTTATAGGCCTTGGGCCTATAAATTGAACACAAGCCACAGCACGTCAGCCAATTGGTGTGTGGGTATTTGACAGCCATCTTATATTCAGCCTTTCTCAGAGGGCTTAGAGAGAGGCACTGACATGGCAGGTATTGTCCATCGCTACCACCGTTTTGGTGGAAGAGGATACCGTCAAAGGGTGTATGTTGAGCGTGCACAACCACTGGAGCAATACACCACTGAAGAGCTGTATGCTCGCTTTCGCTTTGGGAATGCTGATATTAAGTACATTGCAGACCTTGTCAGGCCAAAACTTCAACGGAGAACCCGAAGGAGTCACAGTCTGTCTGTGGAAGAACAGGTCCTCATTGGTAAGTGCTTCTATGCATCTGGGACTTTCTACCAAGTTGTTGGTGACAATATAGGAGTGGACAAATCAACTGTGAGTGATGTAGTGAAAGCTGTGTCAATTGCATTGGCCAGCCTGGTCAATCAGTTTGTTTCACTTCCAAAGGATGTCCAGATTGCCCAGACCAAGCACAAGTTTTATCTTTTGGGGAACATGCCCAATACTATTGGGGTTATTGACTGCACTCATGTGCATATCCAAGCACCTCATGAGAGGGAATTGGGAGTACATCAATCGAAAGGGGAGGCGCAGCATCAACATCCAACTTGTGGGCGATGCTGACCTCATCATCACACACTGTGTCATGAAGTGGCCTGGGTCTGTTCATGATGCACGTATCCTGAGAGAGAGTGCTTTATACAGAGAGCTCCAAACCAACCGACCAGATGGCATAATATTAGGAGACAGTGCCTATCCACTCCTACCATGGCTGATGACTCCTTTTCTTGCAGCAACCACACCTGCGCAGGCACGCTTCAACACTGCTCATTGCAAAACAAGATATGTTTGAACCACAGGGAGCATGCAACATAATACTTGCGTGTATCGTCCTGCACAACATCGCTACCAGGCGCAATGTCCCTCTCTGTGATGATGTTTATGATGCACCTGAGCCTGTTGAAGAACCAGACCAACCTCTGGCGTTCTGTCAGAATGAGGGACTGACTGGATGTATAGTAAGGGATGCAATTGTTAGACATTATTTTTGACAGGCTCATCTCTGATGATTGTTTCTTTGAAATTAATATACGGTGATGAATGACAGAAAAATGGAATATATTATTTGTTTGTTATTGAAATCTGTTTGGGGGATTATTTCATGGGGACATCATTTTTATTTTTATTAAATTTTTTACTTTACTATACTGAATAGCTTAATTGATAGCCTATGTCTACTTTATCTACTTTATCACTGTTACAACGGTTACACAAGTCAAGTGCAAAATATAAATAAAAGTATACATGCTAAATGATACAAATGTATTATTTGACCAATTTTAAAGTTTTACTACATTTTCTTCCTGGAATCCACCTTGAAATCCTACCCCCTGTTGGGATCAGGATAATCCTGTTTTTTTTTGGGGGGATCAAAGTTATCCAAATCCTACTGACAAGTTTTGAACAACACAAACTGAAGGTTTGATCCAGATTAAAACTAGGATTGGATTCCGTGATCTAATCTGATTTCAGATTCCTTCTTTCCCTTTTGAACAACCCATTTTCAAAATTTGATCCAATCCGATAACCAAAATCCGATCAGTTTACCTTTGAACAACTGGCCCATTGTGTCGAAGCTTTGAAACAATCCGACACCCGTCTTCCATGGTGACCCCTAGTGGTCAGAAGAGTATAAATGCAACAAAAACCAGAGCCAAACATGCATAAAAACACCTTTTACAAATCTGTTGCACATTTATTTGAAAGTAAAATCTTTCAAATGCAAGTGTCTATATTATTTTATCAATTGTCAGGTTTTTTTTGTTCTATGAATGGCTCAGCTAAACAGGCCAATAAGAGACTATTAACTACCATTATTAATTTGAATTATACCAATGTCTAATTAAAACGTCTACAAAAGTATAAAACTGATCAGAGATCAGGTAAAACCCACAGACACTTGTTCATTGGTTCTCAGTGACTCCTCATGATTCATGGGTTGACAGAGAGACAAAATGTAGGGTGGAATTTGATTTCGTCCTTCTGGAATTGATTGGATCGTGAGAAATGGGGCATTGCTAACTAAGGGGGCATTTACACGACACTTTTCAACAACAAAAACGGGAATCTTTTTATGCGTTTTGACTGTAAACGCAAACTTTTGAAAACTGTTTTCAAAGTGCACGTTTTTGAAAGCGATAGCTTCATCGTCTTCATGTAAACTACAAAAACGTGAATATGTTAAAACGGTGACTGATGTCATGCGCAGTCTATAGGCGCGTAGTGTTTCTTTACAAAGTGACATTGCCAACTACTGGCCTGGCATGAATAATACAGCATTTTTAGGTGTTTTCGCGGATCCATGTGATCGGGGATTGTTTCGACAACGTTGTCGTCTGTATGCGAAAAACGCAAAGC
Organism: Rutilus rutilus; assembly: GCF_951802725.1. Classification (NCBI taxonomy): domain Eukaryota; kingdom Metazoa; phylum Chordata; class Actinopteri; order Cypriniformes; family Leuciscidae; genus Rutilus; species Rutilus rutilus. Next base: position 6,908,825 of record NC_140227.1, read on the forward strand.
AAAACCTTTTTGTTTTTAGTACATCGTTGGCGTGTAAACACACCGTAAATGGAGGGAATGTTAACATTTTTGATTAAAGATTACGAGGGCATACGAATTTCAAAACAATTATGTGTACGGATAAATCATTAATCACAATATAAATTTTGATTTCATAGTGATTTTTATTTAACATGAATAGTTAATGTGACTACCTTGAAACCAATAACAATGTCTCTTTTGGATAATTTATAATAGTGCTCTGCTCTCATTCGGGTTCATTTCTTCATGGCTAAAGTGGCGGTGTGTGACTAAGTAATCAGTGTAGCTTGCGTTGCACCCCCCTCTATTGGTGAAAATAATTACTACATATATATACAATATTGCTCTGGTAACCAGCAGGCTATGTTGGTCAGGCTTTTGTAGTTTTTTTTTTTTGTGGGTGTTTTGAACGTTCTGTAAAACAGGGACATTTCCGGGGACTTTCCTGTTACCCTAATTCAGAAGTGACCCTTGTAACTTTATTTATTTCACAGGGAATCTATGTCACACGTGTATCTAAAGGTGGACCTGCAGAAGTGGCTGGTCTCAGGATAGGAGACAAAATTATGCAGGTGAGAGGCACAAACCTGTCATCCATGTTGTAATGCTTTCTCGCTAAGATTTTTGTCCAAAACAAAACCTGATTTTACTAAATGAATCTCCACAAGAGGGAGCTGTGACATTATTTTTGTCTATTTTGTTTGTTTATTATTTTGTGACTTAGTAATTTCTTGCTTAATACTATTACATGTTGTTTGAGGTACTGCTCGATGAATGTTTGTTTTGTAATTTTATATGTGTATATACTTAATTCATTTTATATTATATATTTTATATAATCCTTTGGAATTGCTGGGTCAAACATCATCATCATCATCATCATCATCATCATTATTATTATTATTATTATTATGAATTGTCAAGTAGACAACACTAGTCAGTTAGGAAGATTACTGGATGCAGATATTTATATTATAGCTTTTCGCGTCATCAGTAACACGCACACTCAAGCTCAGAGGATCTCCCGGGTCTTGGCTCATTTTGAGTCAGACTTATTAATTCAGTTAGCCTAACTCGCTCTCAACGGAACATTGAATCAGTAAGTTGTTGAATCGAGAACCGCTACAGTCGGATCAGTTCAATTCCGTTTGTTCACGAATCGTAAACTGCTGTTGCATCATGTTGCACATGACAATTTCTTCAGTTCAAAATAACAAGTAACGATATGTTTTTATGAAATAAGTATGATATTATGCTTTGGAATGCAGTGAAGTGAAAGTAAAAGTTTCTCAAAATAAAAATACTCAAGTACAGTACATATACTTGAAAAATGTACTCAAGTACAGTAACGAAGTAAAAATACACCACTGTATAAAAGTAGTCTATATGACCAGGGCCAGCACAAGCTCAACTGCCGCTCTAGGCTAAACATGTTGTGCCGCCCCCACTGCAAACTCAGTCAGCGTTGGGGGGTAACGCATCACAAGTAACTCAAGTTACGTAATCAGATTACTTTTTTCAAGTAGCTAGTAAAGTAATACATTACTTTTAAATCCACAAGATATCTGAGTTAACTTTTCAAATAAGTAACAGAAGTTCGATCTGCTCACACCTGCTCTTGGCACTATATGCTGTACACTGTATTCAGAAATTTCACTAGAAAAGTAACAATGTCTGATTTGTTAAATTGTTTCTTTGTTCTAAAAACACTTATGGTGCTTTTTTCTGTAAATTTTTATTTTTATTTTTTTTTAAATACTGGCGACGGCCCTTTTTACAATGTCTTGTGTTTGTCAGTTAGTTTAAACAGGACTTATTCATCTTTTTTACATTTTTCATTTAAATAATGGATGACATATTCCTCATTTTAATAATTACCTACCAAAAAAGGGGGCGGGGCCTGGTTGAGCATTAGTAGTGTTTTGAAACTCGTGGTTATGGCCAGGGTTGCCAGGTTTGTGTAACAAAACAAAAAAAACAACCGTGGCAACAGTGTCACAACACACTGGTCCAGTCGACTAATCAGAGCACATTGCACTTGTCAGAGGGAGGGGCTTCACTGAGACAGGAGCTAAACAGGCGTGCGTTTCCCGTACAAAGACATAACTCGCTGGTTCACTACCATAGTACGATGCATTGTTGAAGAAATCAACCAGCTAGTCACGACTGTTTCCCGAAACCATACTGTCGCAAAGTGGTCTTTCAACCACGTTGGTTTATGACGTCACGCATGTGGTGGAGTAATAACTAATAACTTCTTTTAATGAAACTGTTTGAGATCGAATTAACACTAGATGTTTTGATATAAATGACAGACATGGCATCTGAGGACTATTTCTCATTTTGCTCAGTTATTTTGCTTTATTTCCAGATTCAGTCATAGGCTCGTTCTTACATAGTAGAGCACGTTTTCACATGCGCACTCTTCAACAATGACGCTTTAAATCTCTTGACAAACTAAAAGATGTAAATGACATTTGCATGTATTCTAAATAAAAGACACAGGTTGTACTGAATGTCAGCTTGCTTATTTTGCTCCAGATAAGGATTTATTAAGTCCACATGTCATGCAAACTAGAAACTATGCTTCTAACCACAGGTCGAGAGATGGTTTCGGGAAACACCTTCTCGTTGAACTATGCTGATATTAACGACGGAACTTGCGAACATAGTTGGCTAACGATGCTTTTGGTAAATGCACCCCAGAGTGTTACTGACAGACCGGGAATAAAGGTGCTGCAACAATGTCAAATATTATTATTATTATTATTATTTATTTTTATTTTTTTTACATTCAAGCATGAAAACATATACTAATAGACCTGAAAAACAAAAGCAAGACTTTGTAAAAGGGCATAATAAGTAATTTTGAAGGAATTGTACGATTATTAGTTATTATAATTAGTTATTAGTTTTCACCCATTTTATGCACTTTTCACCCTCATGCTATTCAAAACTGGTGAGCAAATGAGCTGTGATGCTTCTACGGGAAACACTAGTTTAAATCTGGCTCGCAATCTTTCAAGACACAGTTCACCCTTTTTTTCAATATAATTTTTTCTATTTCTCTAATAAAAGTGGCAGAAGACCAACAATTCAATAAAAATGCTGAGCCTTTTGATGTCCTCCTGTTTTATACTGTGTATATAGTTATATATTTGGCATTAAATGTCATATTAGTTTTTGTGTGCTCTCAATGTTATTTCTAGGTGAATGGCTGGGACATGACCATGGTGACGCATGATCAGGCACGAAAAAGACTCACCAAGAAGAAAGAAGATGTGGTCCGGCTTCTCATCACTAGAAAATCCCTGGAGGAAACAGTCAGGCAGTCCATGATGCAACACTAATGCAGAACACACTCATTGAGCTAATCGAATGTCCTTATTGGTAAATCTCATGTTCAGAGCATATTTTAACTAATAAGAAACAAACAGCTTCCCTCAGCCAAAGAGCGATGACAAAGAAAGCCTTACTTGATCAGTCACCTCTTTTAAAGATCATTTTGATGTATTTGAACTGTAACTGAACCAGTGTATGTATGAACGATCACTCTCAAAGCACAATGTAAAGATTGTGGTTTGCATTTCATTATTTGCTATACTAATTGCCATTTATCTACACTTAATGCTAAATACTACACTATATGTACTACACATGCTCCTGAATGTATCATGGTGCCTGTAAACTCCATTTCATTTCATTCATAGATCTCAAGGGCTACAGTGAATTGTGTTCACCTCATTTCAATTTGCTTCATCAACAAATACACCTACATATACATCTTTAATGTATCCAGTATTATCAGCCAGAATACAGCGGTACTTTAATGACCACTAATTGTGAGATCCTTTTTTAATTTTTGCAACTCTTATAACTCTGTTTTTGTATTGAATTAAAACCATATTAGTGTAATATCATCTTCTGATCATGGGAAAGATGAAAAGCTTCATCAGGATTTGGCACAACAATACACTACAGTTTTGTATTTAACAATACTTTTTTCCAACACTTGTTTTGAAAATGTTTTTGATACAGATTTTTGTTGGCATTTTGATTGTATGAAGATATATTTTCACTTAAGCGAATAAAGGAATCTTCTAGCACATGATTTGTGATTAATTGAAGTGAGCGACTGAACTAAACGTGAGTGTTTTCTGTCTCTGCTCTGTCGTCTAATGAGTCTCTGATTGGGTCTTCGGTCAAGACTGTAAATGTCTCTGTCTTCGCATTAAGCTTGAAGATGGTGACATTTCAAAGCAACAAATCTATCGTGACCTTTTGCTGTTTGTCCAGGCAGTTTTGTACTTCAGGCTACTTTCATCTCTTTAATGTTAGCAGGCAAAGGTGAGCACACAACCAGGTAGCTCATGATGCAACACACAGAGTGCTGTAAAAGAGGGCTGCCGATAATTATAGGGCGGCAATAGCTATGCAGTAACATCCATATTCTAGGGCACTGGTGAGAGAGAGCATATTAGACAGGATATAATTTGAACAGAATTACTTTTTGTTGAATTTGTGTAATTACTAACATGTTCCTTTAATATTTAACAAATAGCATTCTGCTATCAAATATGCATCAAGATTTTATCTAACCATCATTTACATGTAATCGTTTAGCAGATGCTTACAATTAATCCAAAGTTTAAAGGTATAGCGGAGGATTTTCTTTTTCCGGGTGGATCATCAAGACTATTGGTCCTCCTAAGTGTCAATCATTCTGGTGATATGTTTATGTAAGGCCGTCGTACGCGCTCGTGCACACGATTCACACGATGGCGTGCGCTCAAAACACAGGTTGGGCTTCCCACTGATGCACTGATGCCTCAGTCGTGAAGTTTCTACTTGACAGGTAAAGTTTGGCATGCTATTTGGAGAAATCCATTTAAAATCACTGCTAGTAAAAGTTAATGTAAGCTATGATTAGCTCGTGCATGCTCTCTAGTGCACACGTTTAATAGGCGTTCCCTCTCGGGAGCAGGTGTTGCGCATGTGCATTTTTTCAAAAAGTGTGGTTCTTTTCTAAAATTTGGGGAAATCCTCCGCTATACCTTTAAATGATAATAAAAAAAAAATGATATAGAACAGTAAGTGTTAGTATTAATGGGTCAAGTGTTGCCGAATAAGATGCGTCATCAGCCGTGTCTTGAAAATGGCTAAAGACTCAGCAGTTCGGGTTGATGTAGGCAGGTCCTTCCACCAGCAGGGAACAGTCCAGGTGAAGGTCTGTGAAAGTGATTTTGTGCCTCTTTGAGATGGAACCACAAGGCGCTGTTCACTTGCAGAACACAAGCTTCTGGATGGCACATAGGTCTGGAGTAATGAGTTTAGCTATAGAGGTGCAGAGCCAGCGGCTGTTCTGTAGGCAAACATCAGTGGTTGAAACATCTTGGTTGAACTCTTATTTAACTGGGAGATTTCAAAGGGTAGAAATTGATGGGATACTCTCTGAGGTGTTCCTCAGGGAAGTGTCCTAGGCCCGCTTGTATTTCTCTTGTTTGTGACTGTAATTTGTTTTTATATGCTGGTGACTGCTCTACTGGTTTCAGACAAGGATGTTTTCAAAATACAAGTGATATTAGGTGAGGAGCTTTGTAGGGTAAGAGACTGGCTCTCTGATAACAAACTTTTATTGCATCTATGTAAAACTGAGTTCATATAATATGGGATGAGAAGTAAACTGAACAAAGCTCCTAACTTGTCTATAGGTAGAGGATTGTGTAATATCAAATAGAACCACTGTTAATTATCTTGGATGTGTTTTGGACCATGATTTAAGTGGTACAAGTATGGCTATGAAAAGGGAAGGTTAATGCTAGGACAACATTTCTAGCCAGATGTGTTAGTTTTTTGGATATTAAGCAAAATTGAAAAAATACTTGCATCATGTTTAGTGCTATGTCATCTGGAGTACGCATGCGTTTCTTGGATGTCCGATATGGCTGGTTAAGTTACAGAGATCTCAAAATAAACTGATAAGGTTGGTTTTAGCTTTACACGTGTTGATGCTTCCCATTTTAGACATCTTAAGTGGTTACCTATAGAAAGCAGAGTTGTGCACTTTAAATTAAAGATGGTACACAAGATAATTAATAAAAGAGCTCCTTCATATTTTAATATGTATTTTTCTAGGGTAAGTGAGAAACACTGTAATAATACTAGTCAGGTCAAGTCAAGTTTATTTATATAGCGCTTTTCACAATACAGATTGTATCAAAGCAGCTTCACAGTATTAAATTAAAATAATACATCAATGTTTGTTTCTAGTGGAAAACGTCCACGTTTGGTAATGCTGATCAATAGTATTGTTGATTGATTGATTAAATTAAATATCCCCAAATATCCCCAACTGTTCAAGCCAAAGGCAACAGTGGCAAGGCAGAGTCTAATGGATATTACACTGTCGTTTCAAAACAATGTACGGTCGAAGGTCTTTTGAATACTCAGGGGCTCAAGAATGGAATAAGTTGCCTCTAGATGTAAAGAGCATGTCAAATATGGTTGGTTTTAGAACGAAAGTTAAAAGTTGCCTATTAGATAAGTTGTTTTAGTGATTCATTTGTATTAATGTTTTTGGGTGGATGTTTAAGTGTGATGTATATTTTGGTAATGTGTGTTCTTATTGTAGTGTTGTAAGTATAACAGTATGCAGTGCCAGGATAACCTGTCTCTAGAAGTGAGGTTGTTTTCACTATTATTTTGTCTAATAAATCAAATCAAATCAAATCAAGTGCCTTGAATTTGATGCGAGTGAACTGGCAACCAGTGCAATTTTTATGAGGGAAAGGAGTGACGTGTGCTCTCTTCGGCTTGTTAAAGATCACTCTCGCTGCTGCATTCTGGATCAGTTGCAGAGGTTTGACAGTACATGCTGGAAGACCAGCCAAGGGAGCATCACAATAGTCCAGTCTGGATAGAACAACGAGCTTGGACAAGAAGTTGTGTGGCCTGCTCTGATAGGAAAGGCCTGATCCTCCTAATGTTGTATAGGGCAAATCTGCAGGACCAGGCAGTTCTAGCAATGTGGTCTGTGTATAAATGATCATAGATCACAACTCCAAGGTTCTTGGCTGTCCTGGATGGAGTTATGGTTGACGCACCTTGCTGAATGGAGAAGTTGTGATGGTGTGTGACCAGGTGTAAACAGGCCCTAAGATGAGTGCAAGTCTGAAGAGTAATACATGTTGATTTTAGCGTTGTATCGTCTACTAACTATAAGCAAAGACATAATGTTTTGTCACTGCTTAGCTAGTCATTTGTAATAAGAACACTTAATCCATCCAATAGTAAATCCAAACCTTTTATAATAATTTTAACTGTGTCGAATTCATTCAGTTGTGCAATGCGTTTCATGCCTGTTTCTCAGCAGCTGGATGTGTAATTACAGTAGCTAAATGTAGAACATGCATGCAACATACCACCCACACTCTGGCAGGCTATTGTGTTACCATAGCGATGCAATCTACTGCTGTCACCTTTCAGAAATGAGAAATACGCTGTTTTATGGCAAAGCCATGTTTTCAGTCTTTATACACCATAAAGAACAGACACAAACACATTTTTCATAAAAACAACATACACAACATACAGCGTTATATTCTCTATGGAATCAACATACAACATTCTTACCAAAGCACCATTGTCATACAAAGTACTCAATTTGCAATACCTGTGTCAATGGAGAGCATTGGATATTTGCTGCTTATTATTAAACTTAAGAATTATAAATGGAAACAGCACATTAATCTGTGTTAGTTACGGACTGCGGACCCAAAAAAGGTTACGGACTGCAGCTTTAAGTATATTTTATTTTGCTGAAATGGAACTATTGCTAGTATACTTTAGGTACACTTTAAATATATTGAATTAAATTATACAGTGATCATACTATCCTTACTAATAGTGATATTAAACACATAAAGGCTTAATATTAAGTTTTTTTGTCTTTCTTTAAATTGCTTACACACAATTTCTGAAACTATGGCTCCATTTCTTGAAACTCTACACACAAAACACGCACACAGCATTCAAAACATCAGACATCTCTTGCAAAAGCAAACACTTAATTCAAAACTATTTTAACTCTTCCAAAAATTGTGTTTTTGCGTAGTAACTCTACACACAAACATCAAATGATTAGCCACACACCAAACTGCACACGGATGTGAAAAATGTAAAGCACTGTCTTGTGTGTTTTGCTTGTTCAGTGTGCAGTGAGTGTACAGGAGTTTGTCAGACGTACATGTATGTGCACAAATACACTGTATATACAGTATGCACAACAGATGAATTTTACACAGTTATGGAACTGAACTGAATCAATACTGACCTGACTTGAGCTGAATAATTGTATCTTGTGTGTATATATATATATATATTAAATATGTATATACTGAATATGCATACAAGCCAAGTCAGAAAGTCAACTTTATTTCTAAAGCGGTGTGTGTGTGTGTTTGTGTGTGTGACACTGAGTTTTGATTTCTAAGTGAACAAATTATGTATAAGTGTTTTCACACATCATCATTAGGTGTAGATAATCGGGAAATGATAGTGGCATTTAAATGGCAGTGTTTTCTTTCAATGAAAAATGTGGAACAGTTAGTTCATGCGTTATTGATTATTGAAATGCTCTTATGGGTGGTTGCCCTGCACGCATAATAAACAAACTACAGCTGGTCCAAAACGCAGCAGCTCGAGTTCTTACCAGAACCAGGAAGTATGACCATATTAGCCCAGTTCTGTCAACACTGCATTGGCTCCCTATTAAACATCGTATAAATTGTAAAATATTGCTCATCACTTACAAAGCACTAAATGGTTTAGCTCCCCAGTACTTGAGCAAGCTCTTAACGCATTATAGTTCTTCACGTCTATTGCGATCTCAAAACTCTGGCCAGTTGATAATACCTAGAATATCAAAATCAACTGCAGGCGGTAGATCCTTTTCCTATTTAGCACCTAAACTCTGGAACAGTCTTTCAAACATTGTCTGGGAAGCAGACACAATCTGTTCAAATCTAGACTAAAAACACATCTCTTTAACCTGGCAAACGCACAGAAAATTATACATTCCTATTATTCAAATCAGTTAAATGATTATTTAGGCTGCATAAATTAGGTCAGCCGGATCCGGGCCGTATCCAAATCAGATGGTGGGCCTGCGCCTAGACACGACCACAACACATCTTGGAATAGTTCCATGTTAGCACAAACAAGCATATTAAAAACATCTTTAGTTCTAAATGCATTTAGTACAAAATTAGTTGTTCCAATTTAACAGACTTTAAGTATACCAATTTATAGCATGCCACAAATACATTTAGTTATACTAAAGTACATAAGAATACATTGTGCTTAAGTATACTTTTTTTTCCCACTAGGGTTTACTTCATTAAATTGCATTTATTTATTTCCATAATAATTATGATATGTGATATGGAACAGAATGAAACCCAGTTGTTCAAGAATATGAGTGGATTATAGCTTATCTTTTAATTCTGCATGAGTCACAAATAATTAGTGTATTGAATACAGGTTTCTTGGAGCTAAGCACCAATAAAAGAAACTATGAACATTTATGGCAGTCTTAACTAATTCCATGGGAAATTTGGGGTCTCTAGAGTACCTCAAACCCCTAGCTCAAAATCTTCACTTACATTGAATGCAGTTTTTCCACCGTTTTGAAAACCTACTTTTTCAAAGTTTACTTAGTGTGTTCATCAGATCTTCACCAAATATGAGTGAGTGTCTTCAGACCATATCAGTTAAATCTTTTATGTAAAGCACTTGTTCCTGGAACAATTCTATTAACTAATAAGTTCTATCAACAATCACTTATACAGTATTTTAAGGTAATTTAATACAAACTAGACTTATTTGATCTTGATTAGAAAATGAAGGCCAAGCAGGTGGCATAATGTCGATGATTCTTACTGAAGGTGTGTTAAGATGCGATTAAAAGGTACGATTGCTCTGACTGTTAGTGCGGTTCATATGAATAAGTGTTTACGCTGCCATCCAAACCCTGGTGTGCACCAAACAAGCGGACCGAGATCCACATTTTCAGCCCATTACAGTTTGGTACCAGGGTCAGAACTGTCATCTCCTTGCAGCAGATCTTCTAGTGTGTGTTTAACGGAGGAATTCCTGGCAATGTTTTGACTCCTTTGCACATTTTATGAGCTCTTTGTGAGTTCTCAGCTGGTAAAAATACCACCATATGAACGCACTTACAATTTTCACAAGTTCAATAATAAAATATATGTCATAGAAGCTGTCCAATCAGTCAGAAACTGATTAAAACGCTAGTAAAACGGAAGCTTACCATTTGTGTCAGGACTACCTGAATAATGTGTTGAATTAACTGAAAATGGGCAGTGGATTTTTAGATCCCAGCATGCTTTGCATAAGGCTGGAATTTATGTGTTTTTGATTACAGGGAAAGACCTGTTAGTATTTAATGTTCAGTTAAGTTTGACATAGCTTTTGTGGTTACCATTGTGCAGAAGAGTGGTGCTTGTGCTCAGACTGTGGGAGGCTACATGACAACCTGTCACGGGGTTGCTTGTATATAAGATCCAATGGAAGATGCGTGTCGCAGAATGAATAAAGATACATGACAAGAATTAACATGAAGAGAAATCAGGCAATATAACACAGTTCACATCAAAGTTAAAACAAGACAATGAACTGAGGAAGACTGAAGGCATGAATACACAGAGGATGATGATTAACTGAACAGGGAACAGGTGATATATTAATCAGGGGCCATAATGAATGACTAAACTCAGACAAAAGGTGACGATGAAAATTAAACAGGACAGCAACTAAACATGACCGTGAACTCCCCCTCTCCGGAAAAGCGCGTCCTTGCATTGTAAAAACACAGTCCAGACTGAGGATGGAGGGAGAGCGGGGGCCAGAGGGACGAAGGAGACTGGCAGAGCCTAAAGGAATGGCAGTCCATGGTGATGCCGAGGGAGTGTTGAGGCAAGGTGGAGCCGATTGGTCAGAGGGCCGAAGTGGAGGCCGGGGCTTGGAGGCTTGAGGTGAAGATGACGGATCCACAAGCCAAGGTGGAGCTGATCACTTGGAAGCCCCAGGCAGATGCAGCTGAGTACAGCCACTGGAGGATCCAAGGGGCTAAAGGGAGAGAGCTGAGACTAGGCAGATGAAATGGATGGCTTAGACAGAGCAGTGGAGAGGAGGGCTGGGAGGGACCATCCACAATGAGGTAGACTAGAATGCTGGGCAACAAAGATTTGGTGCTGGGCTTAACCAACGATGACTTAGAACTGGGGATATTCTGTGATGATTGATGTAGGTTTCACATCCAGTTCATAATATAAAAAATCCTCAGCAACCCAGATTCATTTATTTACCTCAGTGGTGAGAGTGTGGGCATGGCTCCAATCCATACCCTCGAACTCCACTAAAATGCCCCCAACGACGGGCGCTCACACACCTTGACAGACTCCGCGTTGGGTTCGGCCAACGGGATGAAATTAGCCTCTGTCAATCGCTCCAGCTCAATTTTCATGGCCAATCGGGCTGTGAGTCAGCAGTGAGCTCTGGCATTTCCGCGGCGGGCATGGCTGGCTGACTGGGCTCTGGGTCTGGAGTGGGGCTGGTGATGTCCTCATTTATGATGCAGACTGTAAATGGTGAGTTGTTTTGAACCAGCACCCACTCATATTCGGTGAAGCTCCTTCGAGGACCATCCACGGGCAGGTTTGCCTTTGGTGCGGTAGAAAACACAAAGCGAGTGGTTGGGATAGTGAGTGAGGCACACCAGATCGAGAAAGTCCCTCATGTGATCCTCAAGGGAACGATCTCCAGCAGGAGGAGATGGACTGTGGGGATATCCATGTTTAAATATTTGCCGTTATATTCCAGTATTTTGGTCTTGTGTTATGTCACGGGGTTACTTGAATATAAGATCCAATGAAAAATGCGTGACGCGGAATGAATGAGGATATAGAGTGGTGCAGGTATGACATCACTTTGTTAGCCAATAGGGAGTTAGCATCACACTGGTTCCCTCGACCCAAACCCAATAGGATTTTCCCATAGGCTTTTGGATTATCGCAAAAAACAAGCTGTGTGATCAACAAAAGTTTAAGATACTTACACGTTTTGTCCATCAAGATCATTTTCACAGATGAACACAACTTTATAAATTTTGAAGCCTAAATGCAGTCACCAGAAGTAAAAAGCTAAAGGTAGGCTATAAATGAGCTACATCAAGACGTCAACTTCACCATCACTAAGATTCCGACAACTTTATGAGAGCACAATTCTAATCATAGATAGGCTGTAAAAGCAGACTGAGCTTACCTGTTCAGGTGACGTTTAATCTCCTCGACAGCCGCTGTAGTCCCATTTAGCCACTTGTTAGCAACCGCCTTTTTCAAGAAACATAACAGCTAAAAAAAATCAAGGATGGGGTAATGCTGATGTATTATATTTCATAGAATGTGAAAGTGTCTTGAGCTTGTGTTCACCACTTATTTCAGACATTTAATCAAAATCCCATTGACTTTGGGAAGTGATGTCATACCTGCACCACTCTATTTTTAAGAAACACGAACACAATCGTACACTATAAATGTTAAAGCTATACTGTGTAGGATTTTCTCCCATCTACCGGTGAAATTGTTTATGACTACCTACTGAATATTACTTTCTAGCCCCTCCCATTCCGAGGGCGTTTTAACTCCTACGGTGGCCGTATTAATTTAAATCTGCCGGCAGTCGTGAGTAATCTCCCCCTCGCATTCGTCACAGTGCCACTGAATGTAAAACCGCGAAAGGCGAAGCTTGAATTTCCAGGTATGTCCCTCTTTGGCTAATGTATTTTCAAGATGGAGGCGCAACATGGCTGCCGCCATTCGAGTGACTCGCTCATATGTATTCTAAATGGCAGATTCTACGCTTACGAGAATACTTGATTAGTTGGTAGAAGTAATTACACATTAATGAGCACATATCATTTTGAAAGAAAAAAGTGTTTTTTGCTAAGAATCAACTTAAAAAATTACACAGTGCAGCTTTAACACAAGACAATGAATTGAGGACAGACATGACCATGACACAACCATGATCTGTGTTGCTTTCTTCACTCAATTAGCAATAACTTTGCTCATACCAGTACTGAGACTAGTTTCTTCTTCCTTGCTTATCCCATATGTTACATACCTGTATAATAATAATAATAATAATAATGAACATATTTGTCTTTATAACATGCTAACAAGCATAGTTATTCCCTAACACAGGAACTTAAATCTTAAGTGGGTTCAACAAAACATTATTTGTTTTAAATTAACCTTTTTTAGTCTTGTTGGATGGACAGACTAATTGCGTGGGAATTATGTCATTAATTTAAGTTCATTGAACAAACTATTTTGTAGAGTACAGAATAATTTCAAAAGATGACATCTTAAAAATATTTTCTGTTCAATCTGAAAAAAGAAAGAAAAAAGAAGCTTGCTCCAATTGTTTGAAAATTATTTTCTTTGGCAAATAAATTACACATTCAACCAAATATGGTGACTAAAGTTAAAAATAGCCTACTTTGTGGGAATTATTAGCACAAATTCTTCACCATGAAACATTTTTTTGTATTTTTTTCAGTGTACTGTAGGCCTATATGGTATAAATTGAGACTGTCCTATATTTCCATGGTGTATTTAGTTTGTGCTTAGCTCCTAAAAATGTGTATTCTGTACACAAATAATTTTTTACAGAATTGAAACAAAATACCTTATATCCGACATTGGACAACTGTTACTCTGTTCCATATCACAACATAATTTATTATGAAAGTATGGACGCAAAAATACAATAATAAAGTTAATATAACCCATATTAATGCGTGTGCTGTATGAAATGGTAGATTCCTTATAGGTTCCTTGGGGAAAGCAAGGAAAAGAGCGAGATGAGTTTATACAGTACAACAGACCTAAGACGCTGTGTAGGTGGTGAGTGGGTAGATCGGAGCAGAAGGTCACACACACACAGATCTGAAGGCTGGACCTGAAAAAGTGCGAGCAATCACGTTGTCATGGTAATGAGATACGCTGAATATTTGTCTCTTTCTCATGTAGGCTACTACAGTGCAACAAAACATTGTCATTTAAAATACAACTTTATTTATCATTTAATGAAGACTATATTTCGCACCTTTAGATACTATTAGATGACAAAGTTTCACTGATATTGAACAGTCACAGTCATTACACGAATCTATCAGTAACGCACAGTGGGTGTTGTCGCTGCATACACTTAGTAAACGCCTCCCCCAATGAGACTTTATTAACGTGTTGATTCTTCGCGCTATCGGGCAGTGGGTTTTTTTTTTTTGTCCTCACAGGGAAAATCGTAACTTCTCTTCCCACGCAAAAATCTCAGCCGTTTCCACTTCTTTAGACAGTTGTGAGGGCAGAATTGTGAGTCTCCAGCTTCAGCTGCACGCGACGCTACCACAACGCGCCCAGGAGAACAGAAGAGCTACAGAGAAATGGTAAGTCGTGTTGTATTAAAAAGCAAAATTTATTTAGCTGAGCTAGGATGAGGCATCAGATAATATCTTTCTTTCTTCCTTTTTTTATTAGTATTATTTTTTTATATATATATATAAAAAAACCTAGCATGTTAAGTTCACAAATAGCCTACAACATCAGTTCTCTGTTTTCTCCTGAGTGCGTGGTGTTCTGGTGTGATCAGGTGCTGATCTTTTAGTTTACTATTGGACGGTGGAAAGGACGGGAGCAAGATTATGGTGTGGGTCAGCTTTGTAGTGCTCACCTGGGGTATTTGTTGATGTGAATTTTTATGCTGATTTAAGATCAGTGATCAGACCACCAAGTAGGGATCAATGGAGTAAAAACTGGCCCCAGATCAGGCCAAAAGGTATGTTGTGTACCTCTAGTGTCTCTCAGTATGGGGTCACCAGGAGGGTGAGAGAGTCAGGCCATTATAAACTGTTTCATGTGTGTTTGGCACAAGTTGAGCTTTACCTGTGGCCACTTCAGTCCAGTATCTCCAGCACTAACCCACTGCAGAGCAACCATGAGTGGTGAGTAAACCCGTCTCAAGGTTTTATACTGTAGATTAGTTAGGAAAATATTCTTAATTGAAGTGGAATTGCTGGGTGATTGTTTACTTACTAAGCAGTCTTACTAAATCAATTTACAAAAAAAAATTAAAATTGGTCTTCTTCTAAAGTTTTTCTTCTTGGTGTGCTATGAGGTGTATTTTTATTTTTCAAACGTCTTTTGACATCAGACAAGCAGTGATTTGTGTCAGATGTCTGTATGATCTTGATGCTTGATTTCTTTTTTCTTTTTCTTTTTTCTTTTCTTTTTTTGTTAGCCAGTCCAGGATATTTTTCTAGAAAGACAAGGGTCAGAGTTTTAAAGCAATAATGCACTGCCAAAATGAAAATTCTTTCATTGTTTACTCATGTTTCAAACCCACATTATTTATTTTCCCCTTGGAACAAAAAGAATTTTCAGAATTAGAAGTCTTGGAATATAGCCTAAAACACAAGTCATATACAGTAGATCACTTTTATTATACTTTTTTTGTTGTTGTTGAGCTTGACAGCCACAATATCCATGCATTGTTTGTAAAAGAGCAACATGGACATTCTTATAAACATCCCATACTGTGTTACACTGAAAAAAGAAATTACCATATGAGTTTGGAATAACATAAAGGTGAGTAAACAATAACAGAATTACAATTTATGAGTAGTTTCACATAACTTTGCTATATTCCTGACAGGATTGCTGTAAAGGTTTTCCAATTTTTAACACCATGTCCAAAATATTGAAACGTGTTTCTGCCTCAGAGTAAAACATTAAAAAAGGCAGTTGTGACAAAAACAGAGGCAACTACAAGACATAAAATTGCAAGAGACAAAGTCACATTAGCTATGTGTCATGGCTGGTTGCAGCAAGAGAGCAGGGTCTTATCTCAGCAGTCTTTCATTTATTAACAAACTCAAAATAATCAAATACTCAAGCGTCACAGAATTCTCAAAACCACTAACAAAACAACCACCTTACATAGACAAAATCAGAACCAAGACTAACAGAAAACGTGCTCAATATATACCAACGTTAACAAATCGAAGAAAAGAGAAACAGGTCAGGTGGATCACATTAATCAAACAGTGAATGGCCATAGTAACAAATGCAAATGAAGGAGACAGAACAGGAAACAATAATACAATGAAAAACCAATTAAAGATCCAACTCAAACCGAGACAAAACGTGACACTATGTTTCATTCTACCTATTTTTGTGTGCATTTTTTGGGATATTGCTTAAAAATCGCTGGATGGAAACACCAAGATGCGTATACAAATCTAATGCCTGCTACAGACTGTAATTTTGGCAATCCTATAAGATTATTACAAATTACACTGCACGACATGGATCTAATAAACTTGGGTACGACATGTAGACTGTATGATGATGACACCTATTGAATCGTAGGCTACGACGCAAGTTAGTAAAGAAGAATAAAATGGCATCAGCATGCGTTAGTGGTAAAATAGGGCAAGCTCAATCCCACTTTGGCAACTGTGGTTTTTATGTGCGCTGAAAACAAGGAGGAAGCAGAGGAGAATATGGATGCGATCATAGCTAGGAAAAAGAGGCCAAATTGGCGTCCTTCCTTAAAAGTCCTTAAAAATTGTCCCCATTCGGTTCCATTGTAAGTCTCACCATAACCAATATTGTCACATGTCTTGTGACATGTCTTGTGATATAGGTTTAAAGGGGACCTATGCTTTAAAAAATATGTATTTTACCTTTCCTTTAGTGTGTAATATAGTTTTTTTTACAGTTTGATGCCAGGTCAGTGTGTTAACGGAGAAATGTCACAGTTATAACATCACATCTGAAATGTAAGAGAGGTATAATTAAAAAATTAAAGGTCGATTCAGGTCGATCAGTTTGTTCTTCTTGACTGTCATAATCGGACTCGGGCTCAAACTGATATGGCAAAACTGACAAAAATTATTTACGTAGTTACAGTAGTATTTACATACTATGGTAAGTATGGGAAGTTCCCTCTATCCTTTAAACATAAAACAGAGCGTTCATACAAAGGATGAAAACATTTTTTTTAACATTAAATTATATAAACCTACTCTAGTAGACTCCATAAACAAAAATATGAACCTATAAGTGAGCATAATAGTAAAAAAAGTAAGTGCTTAACAGCTATGGTCACTATAAGCTTTTGTTGTTTGGAAAAGAGGCCAAAAAACGTCAAATCTTCACGTTTGGTAGCTAAAATACTGTAAGTCCTTCGGATGAGACATTAAACCGAGGTCCTGACTCTCTGTGGTCATTAAAAATCCCAGGATGTCCTTTGGAAAAAAGAGTAGGGGTTTAACTAGGGTGGCCATTTTCATAACACCAAAAAGGAGGACACTTTGCGGCATTTAGTGAGGCAAGAATAATTGCACAGGACTCTGGCGTACTCGCAACTACAATACAATTTTGTATTGTATCATATCGATGGTATCATAATACAGTGATTCTGAAATAGCCTACTCTATTCATTGTCAGACAATTTGATCTACGATATATATCTTGATGTAGAGCTAGGCTATGTGTAACAGAAGAGCCAAAAAAAGTGTTTGTTCACAGTATTTGTATTTATTCAAGACATTGTGATGTCTGTTTCAAAAACTGACCACTGAGATGAACCTGTCTTGCAAAGTGCACAGTGCCTGAAAACATAACATTTCTGGACTTCTGGAAATAAAAGAAATACATAAATAAACAAATAATCTGGCACAGTGCCTGAAAACATACCATTTCTGGACTTCTGGAAATAACAGAAATACATAAATAAACAAATAATGAATGCGAAAAATAAATAAATACACATTTCAGTTCTTAACAAAGAAGTTCACCCTCTGCAGCAGGTCAGGCGACAACAGCACCTCTAGGGTCATCATGGCCAAATTCGTGCTCTTTTGTCCATTCCGGATTAAATGAGGTCTGACGTTTCGGCATGTTAACGTTATAATATGACGTAGCCAGC
The DNA here is from genome assembly GCF_951802725.1 of Rutilus rutilus. Lineage (NCBI taxonomy): Eukaryota > Metazoa > Chordata > Actinopteri > Cypriniformes > Leuciscidae > Rutilus > Rutilus rutilus. Next base: position 6,926,921 of record NC_140227.1, read on the forward strand.
ACATGGACTCCACGTCGTGGAGGCTTGTTTATGTTTTTAACCGATGATATATCAGATATTTATTTGACATCGCTTTCAGCCAATCATTTGTTTGACCAGAGATCTTACGGCATTAGACGCTATGCTGCTGCATCCCAATAAAGATTCTAGAGCGTTTTTTTTAGGCCGATTTAGCACAACTCCAAAAAGGAGGACAAATGAGTGTCAGACTTTGGCCATGATGGCTTGAGGTTGCGCCGGACAGGGAGTTTAAAATCCGAACGGTCCGGCCAAAATCCGGACGTATGGCCACCCTAGGTTTAACCCCGGCATCCTGGCCAAATTTGCCCGTTGGCCTCTGTCCATCATGGCCTCCTAATCATCCCCATATATATATATATACTGATTGGCTTTATCACTCTGTCTCCTCTCCACCAATAAGCTGGTGTGTGGTGGGCGTTCTGGCGCAATATGGCTGCCGTCGCATCATCAGAATGGATGCTGCACATTGGTGGTGGTTAAGGAGATTCTCCCTTCTATGTAAAGCGCTTTGAGTACCTAGAAAAGCGCTATATAAATGTAACGCATCATTATTATAAGTTCATACCTTGTAATTGCAGATTCATATTTCGCCAATTAATCAATTCAAGATGTAGAGTAGCTTACATGTTGGTTACATGAATATTACATCATGGTTTAATTTCCCTGTCTGTCAGTCACTTAAATGTCGTGTTGATGTGATGACACTAGGGGTCGCACTTGGGAGCTCCAAACACCTCTGATACTTCAGGAAAGGCCAATGAGAATTGACGAGCGGAATTTGCATGCCACTGCCCCGGACTTATGGGTATAAAAGGAGGTGGCTTGCATCCATTCATTCAGGTTTGTTCTTTCGGAGCAGAGTGGTTGCAGGTACAATCGCTCATTCTATTCACCTCTGCAAAAAGAAGGAAACCTTAATCTGCTGGTGTACATGGCGCATTACAGTGATCTCTCTTCCGAATGCACTGTTAAGTGCAGAGAGCTCCCCGGTCACGACTTTCTTTTTTTAGACAGGAAGTCACTTCACTTGCTCATTGTCCCGGTTCTTCTGCTGTCAAGCAAGGCCTTGACAAGTGCTGGCCATCTGGGATTTCAATGAAAGCCAATAGGTTACTGTTCTAACCCCGGTTCTCTGAAACATTGAGTGGAGAGATCCACCTATGGGAAGGGCATTCACACCTGACCTCTGCTGAAGCATCCAATTGCACCAAGTCTGGCATGACAGACAGAAGCACGTGTTCAATGACAGGTAAGGGACCTGCCCCTTACCAATTGTATAAAACACTTGCATATTCGCTTTTCGTGCAGCAAGTGGGGCAAGCTTGGTGGATCTCTCCACTCTGTGTTTCAGAGAACCGGGGTTACGAATAGTAACCTATTGTTCTCTTTCATTATCTCGAGTTCCACCTATGGGAGATATGGACAACTCCCAGATTGCCCAATACACTACAATGAGGCCCTGAAAGCCAGAGGACGGTCACCTGGAAAGGTGGTGCATGACACGTCACAAAATAGCAAACCACACAAAGTGAGGATGCCACACTGGCAACAAAGAATAACATGTGGTAACATGCATTCATGAAATTTTAGGGTTAGTGATGTCAGCTATGCAGCCCAGGCTTAAAGAGAGGGCATAAGAGCACAAGGCTACGAAGAGCCCACACCCAGGACAGAATGCGCTACCGGGGTTCTGGTGACATCGAGCCGGTAGTATCTGACAAATGTATGGGGAGAGGCCCAGTTTGCAGCGGCACATATGTCATGCAAGGAAACTCCCTTAAACAGAGCCCAAGACGCAGCCATACCCCTAGTGGAGTGTGCTTTGAGGCTGCACTCCCTTAGATTCATATGCCAAAGATATAGCTTCCACAAGCCAATGAGAGAGGTGTTGCTTGGAAATGGGGTTCCCTGAGTGTGGGAGGGCCCACTAGATGAAAAGCTGGTCGTTTTTTCTAAACAAGCTGGTCCTGTCTAAGTAAACCCGCAGGGCACGTACAGGACACAGAGCGTTCAACCTCTGATCCTCTGTGGAGGAGAAAGGAGGTGGGTGAAAAGCGGAAAACTCAATCACCTCACACGTGAATGTCGGGAAGCATTTTGGCATAAAGACCGGGTTGGGCCTGAGAAAAACTTATCTCCACTGAAAGAGAATTTAGTGCACAAGAAATGAACAGAGAGTGCATGCAAATCACTGACACGTTTGGCTGATGCCAAGGCCAGGAGCAGAGCTGTCTTGAAAGACAGAAGCTTAAGGGAAATATTTCCCTGGGGCTCAAACAGCTGTTGAGACAATGCCTCCTAGCACCATGGAGAGGTCCCACTCAGGAACTGCTCTTTTGCTGACTGGAAAAGAGCGGCGCGCGCCCTTCATAAATCTACGACTAAGGGGATGACCCCACATGACATGCAGCGATAGCCGCTAAATAGACCTTAATAGTAGAAAAGGATCTTCCACCATCCATAAGATCCTGCAAAAAGCATAAAATATCAGTGATTGAGCAGTGCACTAATGTGATGTTAACCATTGCCCTTCACACCACTCTTCGAACACACGCCACTTACAATCTTATAGGGACAGTGTAGAAGAGGCTCTGGCACACTGAATGGTGGCGACAACACGTGGAGGGAGCCCCAATGTTCTCTCACCCTGGCCAGAGTTGACGTTATGAGGCAAAGGGGAGGAAATGCATAGAGCAGCACGTTGGGCCACAGATGGGCCAGTGCGTCCATGCCGAGGAGGGAATCCTTGTCCCGTAGCGAGAAGAACATAGGACAATGGGTGTTTTCGCGCGAGGCGAAGAGATCTACGGTTGCCTGACCGAACCTCCTCCATAGTAGACCCACTATCTGAGGATGGAGGTGCCAGTCCCCGTAGAGAGGGTTTCCCCTTGACAAGAGGTCTGCACCCCGTTTAGTATACCCGGGACATGGGTCGCCCGTAATGTCAGAAAGTGCCGCCTTCTCCATACTAACAGCCTGTGAACGAGAGCAAGTTGCAAGCGAGGCAGAAAATGATTCAGAGCCTTCCACACAGTGATGAAATCTAAATGATTTATATGGGCTGAGTGAAGTGTGCTTGGACACACACCATTCACTGTTCTGCCCTCTTTCGTGGCTGTTAAGGACGCGTCTGTCGTTACCACTTTCCGCAGCATAATTGCCCCGAGAGGGGTCCCATGTGCGTAAAACTCTACATTCCTCCAGTGGCGCAGCGCTGCTGTGCACACTGTTACAGAGCGGCGGAGATCGCGTAAAGGGCTGAGATGAAGAGATAAAACCCACTTCATGAACACCCTCATTCTCAGAAGCCCCAAAGGCAGGACATGTATAGCCGCAGCCATAAGACCCTGTAGCCTGAGACATGCGCAATAATGTACTCTCACTCCTTCTCTGAATTGTGAGAGGCAATTCATTACGGAGAGAATGTGCTCTTGTGAGAGACACGCGCGCATTGTAACTGAAATCAGCTCCAGAACCAGAAAAAATAACTTTTTGAGCGGGAGTGAAATTGCTTTTGCTCACATTTACTCTGAAGCCGAGCGCTGTGATGTGAGCGAGCACACGGGCTCTCAAAACGACTATAATCAGCCAATCGTCTAAGTATGTCAGGATTTTGAGCCCTGCTAATCTCAGTGGCGCTAACCCTGCCTCTGCACACAGACAAAACACTCTTGGACTGAGTGCGAGCCCAAATGGAAGCACTGTGAACTCGTAACATATGCCTTGGAAGGCGTAACGAAGAAACTTCCTGTGAGGAGGATAATGCTTATGTGGAAAAAAGCATCTTTCAGATCGATCGATGTGAACCAATCGTTCTGTTTTACTGCACGAGAGAGAACGCTGTGGGTTAACATTCTCAAATTGTATTTCCTCAAATGTTTGTTCAACACTCTGAGATCCAGAATAGGACGAAGCGAACCGCCCTTCTTTGGAATCAGGAAATAATGGGAGTAAAAACCCTGATGACATTGATGTGGAGGTACCACTCGCACCGCCCCTTTCTGCTCGACCAGAACAGATCTCTTCTTTCAGAATGTGAGCGGAGCTCTCTTCTATCTGATAAAAGATAACTCTGCTGAAACGTGGAGGTTTTCTGGCAAACTGAAGTCTGTAGCCCTTCATTATGGTGCGAATCACCCATTCTGGAGCTGACACAGACTGCCAGGCTGTCACGTGTGATGTCTCCAGAGAATTGCTTAGGGCTGACAATTCTACTGGCAGTGTGTATTGCTTGCATACAGCGATTTTCTCCTCCTTGAAGTGATAACTTGGGCTTTTTGTCCATGAGAGTTCCCTGTGTCTGGCGAACCCTGGAAGCCCTCCTATTCTCCAGTACTCATCTGTAGCTGATTTCGGCAGAGGAGTTCGCCGCCAAGCCCATTACTTGCGATATGCCCCCTTTTAGGTGAGCCCTTGTACTTCAATTGGGTGCTCCATATGCACTGATTCCTTGTTGGTAATCCCATATGTTGTATTTTCCACTGTTCGGTTTCCCTGTTGATAAACTCTGTGTCTTCCATTGAGCCTCGTGCTGTCACTAGTTGCTATGGGTGTGGAGTTTCTCCCTTGCCAGGCAGAACCCACCATAGAGACTTCTTTCCACATGTGGTATTTCCTATTGGTATGTATTCTCTACATGTAAACCTCCCTTCAGGCAGGATATGGTCTCTGCAGTGCCCTTTTTCCTGCATAGAAAAGTTACGACGTGGCCTGATGCACCTGATATTAGGTAGTACACAGCAGCCTGCCTGCATATGCACCGCCAAACCTCATAACACAGTTCAGCTAGTTGTGCCGTTTCTTATAGGGACCCCTAGTGTCATCACATCGACACAACGTTGAAGTGACTGACAGTTAGGGAACATCTTGGTTTCTATTTTAACCTTCGTTCCCTGATGGAGGGAATGAGACGTTTTGTCCCTCCTGCCACAACACTGAACTACTGCTTAAATGGCCGTGACACTATCTCGGCTCCTCTGCACACACCTGAATAAATGGATACAAGCCACCTCCTTTTATACCCATATGTCTTGGGGAGTGGCATGCAAATTTAACTGTTTGGGGCTCCCAAGTGCGACCCCTAGTGTCATCAGATTGCCAAAACGTCTCGTTCCTGCAATCAGGGAACAGACACTCTTTGAGAAATGGTGAACTATAAGTCATGAAACATTGCAAGTCACAAAAAATTAATTTTATCCATGATATAATTCTCCTCAATGTTCTGCCACAGTTTCCCATGAAACACTCTTGGACCATGTATTAGAGCTGATTATGAATGAGAAGCCTCCAAACAGCACCAGCCTGTTTCTGAGTGAAGATTCTGAGAAGCCACAGCGTGCTGAGGAGGGGCTCCACCGTCTGTGCCGAGTATTACAGAAGCAGATGTCAGGAAGTAGGCGAAAGATGGGGTGCATCACACGAGACAGCGTAAAGACATTCCTGCGAAGGAACGCGTTTGTAATCTTCACAGTGGCTGCTGTGGCTTTAGGTAAAAGGGAAAAGGGAGGTAAGTGTAAAGTATGAAAGGGTTAACAGACGTTTCATTTTAAATTTCTTTCTGTATGTAGGGGTGATGCTGGGTTTTGCCCTGAGACCTCATAACCTGTCCATCAGGGAGGTGAAGTATTTCTCTTTCCCTGGAGAGCTGCTGATGAGGATGCTTCAAATGCTTGTTCTACCCCTCATCGTCTCCAGCCTTGTCACAGGTGCACCTGCAAAACACATCACTTCAATCTTTGCAGACAATTCACGACAACTTTCAATTCCTTTACATTAGTTATTGCATTAGGTGTCATGAACTATCAATGAACAACAATTTTAAAGCATTTATTAATTTAGGTTCATTGTTTATTTATGTTCATTAATAACACATTAACTATTGTTAATAAATAGGCTACATCTTCAAATGTTTAAAAATATATAATATGGACTGCTGTTCAAAAGTTTGAGGTCAAAAAGAAAAAAGGAAAAAAAAGAAATTAACACTTGATCAAAAGTGACAGTAAAGACAATTATAATGTTACTGATGATTTCTATTTCAAATAAATGCTGTTGGTATTTTTGATTAAATAAATATAGCCTTGGAGAGCATAAGAGACTTCTTTTTTTTTATTTTTATGGTTAGTGTATATGACAGCTATATATATCTCTAATTATATATATATTTAATTAATTTAAAAATTAACATTGACCAGTTCTTGAGCAGAAACATTGGTGTTTTATTGTAATTTCAATAGAAATGCTCAAGCACAGATCCTTTGTGTCTTGGTTCTTCATGTTTTCGTGCAGGAATTTCCTCTTTGGACAGCAAGGCTTCTGGGAAGATGGGAATCCGGGCCATTTTGTACTACATGGTGACTACGTTTATAGCAGTTTTCATCGGTATTGTCATGGTGATTATTATCAGACCGGGTAAAGGCAGCAGGGATAGGCCAGTGGCCTCTAGTGGCAGCATTGAGCCAGTGCAGGCCACTGATGCGTTTCTGGACCTCATAAGGTTGGGAGAAAGTTTCGTTTGACATTTGAAATCCTTGTTTATTTATTAGATGTTATGGGATCAGATTTTTTCTTGTTGTTTCTACAGAAATATGTTTCCACCAAATTTAGTTGAAGCCTGCTTTAAACAGGTTTGTAAATCCTCTCCTAATGCATTTCCATAACATTAAAGTGCCTCTACTCATTTGTTACATGTAACAGATATTACTAATCACCCATTTTTCTTGCAGTACAAAACACTATACAAGAAAACGGTGCTCACAAAAAATGTCACCATCATGGTCAATGCGACAGACAGCATCAACTCTACAGATCTCAGCCAAGTATCCAACTTCAGCACAATCCTGCAGACCATCCAGGAGACGGTGGAAGAGGTGGTTCCTGTCTCAGGTTCCTCAAATGGGGTGAATGCCTTGGGGTTGGTGGTCTTCTCCATGTGCTTCGGATTAGTGATTGGAAACATGAAACAGCAGGGCCAGGCTCTCCGGGATTTCTTTGACTGCCTGAACGAAGCCATAATGCGCTTGGTGGCCATCATTATCTGGTTAGTTTCCAATTATGATGTTCTGATAACCTATATAAATTATGATGGCCCTGACAACAGACAGTTAGTCATTTAAGATTCAATGACATGATGCTATCAAATGTTGTTGTTGTTTTTTTTTTACATTAAAAATGCAATTCATAGATATAATGACTGGAATACACCTCTTCAATGGTTTATTTTAGAATTTTTTGGGGACCATAAATAAAAATTTCAGTATTACTTCACAACTATCTTAATATCATAATGAAGAAAAAGAATGAAATTCAAAAAAAAAAAAAAAAAAAAACCTTATTAGGTAATTTGGTATAATCATTTATTATAATTAAAAAAAAACTGCTTATTAATATTTGAAAACCGTTTACACCGAATTAAAGTCATGTGGTGTGACCAACAAAGTGATGTGGCCCAATCAACAAGCAGAAAAGAGAGGACCCCTGCAGACCCTCATGACTGTGTGTCAATTTCAATATGTCTTTTAAATTATCAGATCATTTTACCCTTTTGTGGCATGGCAAGGTGTGTTCAGGTTGTAAAATGTAATGTGGTATGAACTGATAATTCATAATATTTGTAAAAACAAATTTTTTTTCAACTTGAAAAATATATTTTGCTTGCAGATAATGATTAAGATGTGTACACTGACACACAGTTGTGGCCAAATGTGATGTTCCGAGGTTATATTTGTTTTGAATGTATCTACAAGTTTGATGAAACTATCAAAATATGAGGAAATTATTTCATATTTTTATGTTTTAAATATGAGGGAAGAACTAAACACTAACCATGGTTAAGGTATTTCTCTGACAAAATTATTTGTCAGGAATACAAAGCATACATTGACTACATATTTAGTTATTAATATTTCTTCTTTGGTTCTCTCTTGTTTTTGAATGTGTTCATTAATCCTTTTTATGACAGCCTGCCAAAAAGTATGTCCGCATAATTTGGCATGTTTCATTGCTTTATCACGAATTAAACAATTGACTCCAAGCACAACTATGCAATATGCTTACAAAATCTTTAACACATTTGTAGTAAGATTTGAATAAGAGTGAAGATGTCAATTTTCCAAGGCCGGACATCACTTTTGACCACTACTGTATATTCAAGGAACTTAAAATGGTATAAAGTTTTTTTTAAAACCTGACACCTGAATTAAACTTTCTAAGAACTTGGTATATATATATATATATATTTCCTTTTTTTCCACTTTTTCTTTTTCTGCCACAGTTGACTAAGAAATATGATTCTGTAAATTAAACAATCTCTCTTCTCATTATTACACACAAGTTATTATTATGATAATGTCTAATTTTATTTATATATTATTTATATGCTATAATTTATATGTCATTATGAGATTTTTTCTAAATATTATGATGACATATTAACTGATAATAATGTTTATTTTGAAGGTTCATATGAAGTGTCATTTCATACTGAGAAAGGATCTCATTATTATTAACGTAATCATTATTATGAGAAATTTCTTCTCAATGTAATAAGATGCTTAGTCATAATTTTGAGACACTTTATTATGGCTTACAGATTACTTTTTTATTATGACTTATAGATTCATATTTTTTACTCAACTGTGGTGGAAATCGGCTTTCAGATAAAGTATTTGTCATAGGCTGGAGTAGGAGGAATTATTTTAATATAGAAATGGAAATCTTTAATATAATTTGGATTTAAATTTCATCACACCAGCTTGGATTTAAAGGCTCTATTTATTGATGCATGTATGCAGAAGCTACTATTTTTGCTGTAAAATGTCTGTCACATCTGACCTCTGTTGAGCAGGTACGCTCCGGTGGGTATCCTCTTCCTGATTGCAGGGAAGATTGTAGAGATGAAAGACCTTGCTCAGGTTGGCGGACAATTAGGGATGTACACGGTATCTGTCATTGTCGGGCTACTCATCCACGGCCTGTTCGTTCTGCCTCTGCTCTTCTTTGTGGTGACCAAGAAGAACCCTTTCACTTTTATTGCTGGGCTTCTACAGGCTCTGATCACCGCTCTAGGCACCTCATCCAGGTAACCACCTGTGTAAATAAAATATTTGCTATATCTATTGGTAATCAGATGTAGGTAGTATTTAGGATTTTCTATAGATTATAGATAGCATTTTTTGTATAGTGCAAGATGAGCCATATTTGTATAAAATTTGATAATATATACAATATAATTTTAGTTGGGCTAGTAGGTTAGTATGTGGAAAATACATCCTATAGACTCACCAGTGGGGAGTACTACATAGGGAAGAGTCTCTGTGGTGAGCTCCACCTGACGATGGAGAGACTACCTGCTTTACAGCGACTGGTGACAGAGCTAGCTCCGCCCAGGGGAAGACACTGGATTCACCGAAGGGGAAATTGAACAGTGAAAGAATACATCGTATAGGGTCACCATTAGGCAACAACTACATATGGTGCACTAGCCAGATTACAAGGGCTCATCTAAAAATGGGTTCAGGGTTTACCATTTAAGGGAAACTCAGACTGGACCTAAAAAGTGCACGTTATCACCTCAGGGAGGGGAGAGGTGCTAATGCAAGCACTACATCCAACCAGTTTGTCAAAGTTTTACCTGTTATTACCTAAGATTCGAGACAAAACTGTTTCCAATGATAGATTATAAAATCTTGCAATAGTGTTGGGTGTAGTCCCGCCCGGAGCTCTACATATGACTGCTAATGAAGAACCGTTTGCTAGAGCAGATGTGGTTGCGATACTCCTGGTGGAGTGTGCCCTCACTCCCGTATATCCTGGGCCTTATAAGCCCAGAGAATGGCATCCACAATCCAGTGGGCCATTCAATGCTTGGAAACAGCCTCTTATGAAGACTCGCGGGGACTGACCCGGCAGGAGCTCTCTCATTGTAGCCCTCAGATCGCCTTCAGGACCAAGACGGGAATCAGCTGAGGATCTCTGCTTCTTGTAAAAGAACGAGATTTGCGACCTCAACGTCCCAATGGGCATGCTCTCGCAGTGAGAGCATGAAGCATACATGAAGGACACGTGAGCCAGAAAGAGCACAGCCAGAACGGCATCTTTAAAAAAAACGCGATCCACCTAAAGAAATTGCCTCTTTCAGAATGCCGCTGATGCACCCAGGGAAACTCTCTGCACTTATGTTTATCCCCTTATTCATAGTCGGTGGCCGAACGCAGTTCCTGCATTACCTCTGGGTCAGGACTACCCTTGTGCAGATCTTTAAGTGCTTGGCCTGATAGACCTGCAGGATGACCATATCATGCAGGGCAGAGGCGGCCTGGCGATTAGCATTGTAAGCCCTCGCCATGAGAGACGAGGTTAACTTACATACCTTGGATCGGTGCCTCAGCCAATTCCGCCAGGAGGTGGCATTTTGCGGGCATAAAATCACCGCAATTGCACGCTCCACCTGGGGAATGTCCTAGTACCCGTGCACCATCGAAGGTAGTGAGGATGGAGGTGCCTGTGAAGCTTGTTCTGACAGAGAAAAGTGCCTTCCACGACTTCGAGATCTCCTCTTGCACTTCTGGGAAAATGGAACCGGGGGGGAGCATGGTGGAACCAATCATCCACCCGCGTGCACTCAGGACAGGGCAGTGGAGACCACTTAAGTCTTAAGCTCACGGCTGCCTTGGAAAGCATGGCTGCCAACTCTGCATCAGCCTCACGCCCGAAGAGTCATCTGCGTCGAAACGCATAAGCCCGCCCTCCGATGCTGTGAGTGACACTACATCTTCCTCTCGAGCTCCAAATGAGAAATTAAGCTTGCCTGAGGGTGAGCCACCAAACTCATCTGGAAATTCGACCAGGGGGACTGAGCATGAGATGCTCACGGGGACTGACCCGGCAGCAGCTCTCTCATTGTAGCCCTCAGATCACCTTCAGGACCAAGACGGGAATCAGCTGAGGATCTCTGTTTTTTGTTAAAGAACGAGATTTATGACCGCATAAGTCATAAGTCCCAATGAGTATGCTCTCGCAGTGAGAGCATGAAGCATCCATTAAGGACACGGAAAAGAGAAATCCCCCGCAACCAGAAGAGCACGGCCGGAACGGCATATTTAAAAAGACGTGATCCGCGTGTAGCTCTTTTAGAGGAATTCGCTCTTTTAATAAGGAAATTGCCTCTTTCAGAACACCGCTTATGCACCCAGGGGAGCTCTCTGCACTTATATGTGCACACTGGAGAGAGTCCGCTGTTCTATGCTGATGATCCAGCTGAAACCGTTTCTTGCAGAGGTGAATGAAAATTGCTTCTCTTTAGTATCAAGAGTCACTGCCTTAGGCGCCGAAGAACAAAGCTGAAGTGTATGTGCAAGCTGGCCCGCCTTATTTGGCGTGGCCTGGCATGCAAATTCCACACGTCAATTCCATTGGCCTTTTCTGAAATAAACTTCTCAAGGGAGATCCCTAGTGTTGGTATTTCAACACAATGTCGAAAGTGACAGACAGAAAGGGAACTAAATTTACAATGTTGTCATCATAGTCTGTGATAACTATACACACCTGAATAGATTTGAATTGCCACCTTTAGTTTTAACAGCACATGCTACTATGGTTTTATTATTTTCTTGTCTTTCTCAGCTCTGCCACCCTGCCCATCACTTTCCGTTGTCTTGAAGAAAACAACCATGTGGACAAACGAGTGACACGTTTTGTGCTACCAGTTGGAGCCACAATCAACATGGATGGCACAGCTCTGTATGAGGCAGTGGCGGCCATTTTTATCGCACAGGTCAATGACATGGACCTGAACTTTGGCCAGATCCTCACCATCAGGTTAGTTTTGGCAAGCGCATGTACAGGTACTGAAGGAGTGTTTATCTCTTCTCATCCATTTTGCAAAACATTTGTACTTTGCCAATTTTCTTCTTGCCAACAACATCTCCTATGAGCTATTTTCCAAAAATCTCAACTTTTTCCAAATTAAAAAGCTCTTATGTTTCTTTCAGTATTACGGCGACTGCCGCTAGCATCGGAGCAGCAGGCATCCCTCAGGCTGGGCTGGTTACTATGGTGATAGTATTGACATCGGTGGGACTGCCCACAGAGGACATTACACTGATCATCGCAGTGGACTGGTTCCTGTGAGTCTCTCTCAAATGTCACGTTGAAGCATGCGGCTCCAGTAGAAAGCACTCTTTCAAAGGTTATTGATACATAATGCAGAATGCTAATCTGAAGGAGTGTTAGCAGCATTGACACATTCCACTTTCATATTGTGCTTCCATAATACTTAACACTGAATTGAAAACATTGAATGTTTCTCTTCAGCGACTGATTCAAGTATTAAATTTTGTCACATAACTAGTCAGGCTCCTGTGCATCGGACATAAATGATGCCACAAATCATGCGGTTTGTTGAGAAGAGGTGTGATATTACTTTTTTTTAAGCATTAGATGATTTACAGTTGCCAAAAAAAAAAAGGCTAAAAAATGCTATGTACTTGCATTGACGAAGGGACCCAAGACATCTCTAAAGGTCCAGAGATTCATAGAGTTGTGGACTTGTTTGACTTGAAGCACTACCCTTAATCACCCTAGAAACCACCTAGGTAACATCTTGGCAACCATCCACAACACCATAGCAACAGTATAACTGTTTAGCATAGTACCTATCGTGTCAAAGGTAACTGAAAGATATGTAGTAGAACAACTTACTAGCCACCTCAACAACAGCCGTTTCAGATTGCATCCTATGCAGTTTAGTTTTAGATCCAACCATTCAACGGAAACTGCAAACTGCTTTTTCCTGAAGAATGTGAAATCTAAATTAGATAAAGGGGGAGTTGTTGGGGCCATATTCTTAGACTTAAAGAAAGCTTTTGACACTGTGGATCATGGTGTACTACTCAAAAAGCTCTTAATGTTCAACGTCTCCCCCAATATTATTAAATGGATGCAGTCCTATTTTGAAGGCAGAGAACAGAGGGTCAAGATAAATGATGAGGTGTCTTTGGCCATCAGTTGTGATATTGGTGTACCTCAGGGATCAATTTTAGGGCCCCTGTTGTTTAGCCTATACAGTACATAAATGATCTTCCCACTGTATGCAATGAGTTCTGAGATTCAAATATATGCAGACGATACTGTCATTTATGTACATGCACCGAGCAGGCAGCAAGCAGCATTTAATCTCACGGCAGATACGGCCGATGTCACGCAATGGCTTAATAATTCCAGTCTTCGTTTAAATATAAAGAAAACCGCTTGTATGTTTTTCACGAAGAGGTCAACAGAAAATCCCACACCCAATATTTATATTGCAGGGGAACAGTTGTCAACAGTATCTGATTTAAAATATCTAGGTATAATAATTGTTTCTAATCTAACATTTAAAAAACAAATTAAAATGGTAAAAAATACAGTAAAATTCAACTTGTCAAATTTCCGTCATATCAGAAATTGTCTAACTACAAAGGCAGCTACTATATATTTTAATGCCATGATCATGCCATATCTGTCATACTGTCTGACTAGCTGGGCAGAAGCCTCCAGTACAACTCTTAAACCTGTACAGCTACTTTACCATCAAGCTTCCAAGGTGCTTGATAGGAAGCCAAATACCTATCACCTCTGTTACTGCCTAAAAAAACATAATTTAATGACCTGGGATAATCTCATCACATTTACAGATGCTTGTCTTGTCTATAAAATTTTACATGGCTTGGCAAAAAACAATCAAGTGTGTGCCCATACTTTGTAGCTATTTCAAATCACCTGAAGCGTGCTTTGCCTTGTTTTATGTTTTATGTTTTGCTGTCCTTGTTTTAATGTACTTTATGTGTTCTTATGAAATGTGTTCTACTGTATTAATGTTTTAATGTATTTTATCTGACATTACACCTGCCCAGGGACTACAGTTGAAAATTAGCCAAGTTGGCTAAACTGGCACATTGAAATAAATGTTTATTAATGTGCATTGTCCCTGTAATTCTAAACTGTATTAATAAAAAAAAAAAAAAAAAAAAATTAACATCATGCCAAAAACCACTCAGAATCCCTTAACATTTGCATAGCAACATCCTAGCAACCACTCCAACACCCATGCCAAAAAAAATCAAAACACTTTAGCATCTGCATAGCAACACCCTAGCAACCCCCCCATAACACCTTAAAAACTACATAACATGCCAAATACCACTAAGAACACCTTATCACCCACATAGCAAAATCCTGTCAACTATCCCTACACCCTAGCAACATGCTAAAAACCATTCAGAATACCTTAGCATAACATAGGATAGCAACACCCTAAACACCACTTTGGAAACCACCCATAACACCCTAGAAACTACATAACAACATAAAACACCTTACCATTTACAAAACAAAACCCTGGCAACACACCAGCAACTACATAAAATACTTTGGCAACCAACCACAACACCTTAGCAACACCTTGGCAACCACCAAAAATACACTAGCAACTACGTAGCAACACCTTGGCAACCACCCACAACACCTTAGCAGTAACAGTAAGTACTATACAGTAACTACAGCAAGTAACCACCTAGCATCGCCTTAGCAATCACCCACTACACCCTATTGGAACTGCATAACAACATTATGAAAATCACTCAGAACACCTTAGCTCTTGCATTGCAGCACCCTAAAAATAACATGGGTACACCCTAGCAACACTGTGACAAACACCTGCAATACTCCAGCATTGTGTTGAGTTTTACACAGCAAGCACCACTCACAGTTTTCAGGAAATATAAAAAGGTGTAAAAAAGGGTTTAATATAAATATCTGGTGTGGTTTTTCAGGGATCGACTCAGGACCACCACCAATGTGCTGGGAGATTCATTTGGTGCTGGGATTGTTGAGCATCTGTCACGACAGGAACTTCAGAACCAAGATGTAGAAATCAACAACTCTGTGATTGAGGAGAATGAAAAGCCATATCAGCTGATTTGTCAAGAGAATGACTCTCTCAAGCATCGCAACAGTGAAACCACCATGTAATAATTCTCATATGGTTATAGTTCACACCTTATAGAGAACATTTTCTTCTGAAAATCAGAACTGGCTGAACATTTTTTGGGAAATAAGACAGCCATACGAGTATGTTGAGAATGTAACATGCCAGTCCAACGTTTTATCCATCAGTACTTTTATTTATTTTGAAAAAAATTACATCCACGGCAAAGTAGCACCCAATTAAAGAACACTATGCTAGTTTTATGATGCTAATTTGAGACTGTTAAAAACATTGAGGTCTTTGTCATTTGTATGAATATTGTTTTAGAGTTGATGTCATTAAACCAGCATTATTTCTCAATGTCTTTCAGACGTTTAAGCTACATTACCTCATACACACAATGCCAAACTCATAGATGTATGTAGAGACAAAGGGAACCTTTTTGAGTTACTTTGATGTTATTACTGTTATCTAACTTATAAATTATGTCATTTTTGTTGATGTTTATATGATATTGTAATCAACTATTTATATAATGTAATGTTTCTTTAATGGATTTAGCATTTGCTTTACTCACTGCTACGTGATAGACTGTGAAGTAAATAATTTCCCCCTTAAGAATGGCTTTTAGTAACATCTATTCTTGATAGCTTAAGCAGGTAAATGATGGTTTATAAAGAATCAGATTTTTGTTTTGTGGTGGAATGTGGCTGTTAATCTATGATTATTTAGTGTGTTCTGGTTCTCCGGCCAGTTTGTGTTGTGCTACGCCGGTTGTTTTATTTATATTTGAAGTCTGTGTGCCTGCTTTATAAAAATGCCCAGATTGTGCTGCCCATATTGCAGCTGTGTCTGTGTGAAATACTTGAATCTTTACTACAGTCCCCAAAGGTTTCATAACAGTTTACTCTACAGTTCAGTATTGGTATTACGGATTCACGTCACAATCCTCACTGGGTTTTGATAAACAGTATATTTATACTTTTAGTAGAGATTATTAAATGCAAACTACAGAATGTGAAAATGGTGTTATGTTGTTTCATATTTCTTATAAGTATTTATATAACAATATATGGTACAATTTTGTTTGTAAAGGTATTTTGAGGTAGTGGTATATTGTGGGCATATTTTGGCTTGAATTCTGGAAAGTGTTAAGATTAATAAATGTCTCAGGAATAAAAATTCTCATTTTACAGTGTTTGTCTTGTCACAGCAAACCACACATACAGTTTTCCACTGTTAGCAAATGCCAGTGTATAACACTCACAAAACAGCATCCTCTGGTGGTGTGTAGTAGTAGGATTCAGGAATTTTGAAAACTACTTTCACATTCATATCATGTTAATAGAAATGAATAAATAGTCACTTTGATAATAGAGGGCCGGTTGCATAAACATTGCCATTATGTTAAGACAGTGTCTTAAGTTCTAGTATGACCCACTCGCAGTTAGTCAGGGGCAGTCCGACTTTTCGGTATCAAATTAGGCTAATCTACATTTAAAAAGTCTTTAAGAAAACAATCTGATGTCTAATTACAAGTCTAACTTGTAAGACTAGTCTTAGCGTTAATGCAACCGACCACAGGTTTCTTATATAGTCTGAGAATGATGTTTGATGTGTCCCCTTCAGTGAATTTTTTTATTTTTTTTATTATTTTTTTTTACCCTTTTGATCGCATTGTTCAAACATAAGTTCCTTTAAAGGCACAATATGAAAGATTTTTGGGTTAAAATATCCAAAAACCACTAGAACAATGTTATATATTTTGTTGACTTGTGTACTTTCATGATCCCAAATGATTCCGACAATGTTTAAATCCACAGAAAACAGCTATTTTAATCAGTGTGACGCCCCGTGTCATTGCGTCACCTGACAATGACATCATATCCGCGTTACCCTCGATTTCCAAAGAAATTAGTCATTTACTTCCGTAGAAACCACGGAAACACTAAAGACGCTTTAATATATTATGTGTTTTATTAGACAGATGAGCAACTGTTTGGAGACATTTATCTACAGAAAACGAATTGTTGTATAGCTCAACCCTTAGGGCTTATTGTTTGAATCTCTTGTTTTCTTGATTTACAAACATATTTGTACCACAAAATTAAATCAGACAACACTATTTTTTCAAGTGGCTAACATAATCAGAAAAAGCTTTATTTTTAGTAACAGTAATACAGCATTTTCTACAGTAGCCTATAGTCCCAGACTAAAATGCATTATTGAGCTATTTTTACTGAAAACAACTTGCACTGACTTAAAATATCTCAGTGCCATTGTTTTGTCTCAAGAAGCAAACCAGTAATGTTTTTTTTTTCCTAAGGCATGTTTATAAAAGCTACTTAAATGTCCTAATTGAACTAAGGCCTAATCCTGGCTTAATCTAAGCCCTGTCTGTGAAACTGGGCTATAATGTTGTAAAATGAATTGCATGCCATTTAGCAGCTGAAGTCATACAGCTTTAATTAAATCATATTCTGATGTCGATCTAGCTTACTGCAGTGTGAAACAATATCAGCCACCAAGCCAATGCACAAAAGAACATTAAAACATAACATTCAACACACTCGACTGCATTTTTAGTATGATTGTTTTGACTTAGAAAAACAGCACTGCGTTACCGTACAATTTTAATTTGTCAGATAAAGTGACCTGTACTTGCGGCTGTTTCATTAGATTGAAAATAATATGAATTTAAGTGATCAAACATAATCCTAAGAAAGTTCAAGTTTAACGTAACTTTAATCATAATTTTAATAGTAAAATAAACATAAACAACAAAACAAAAGGAGCGACAGCAGCCGACTGCAGCATATAAGCGCTTTTAACAATATAGATTGTTTCAAAGCAGCTTTACAGAGATAATAGGAAATTAACAGAGATTGTTTTGGCTTTACAGCAGCTCTAGAATAAAGTTATTGTCCAGCTAAAGTTAGTTTGATTGATTCACTTCTGTTGCAAAGAACATTAGTTATTAACATAGGGGCCTCTAATACGACACCGTTCTAACAGAAACCCTTAACGCGCTCCGGCCCGCTCATCCGCTCAGCAACACTGCCTGGCGACTCGAGAACGCAAACCTTGAAATAGGTTCCAAAATGAAAATGTTAAAAAAAAAAAAAAAGTTATCTCTGCGCAAACTTCAAAAACGGAAACCTGTGAAAACGCTGAAGGCGTGCACATACGTATTACGTGTTTAGTCTATAGGTATGCGTGTTTGAATATATACGTGTGCAGGTGTGTAGTCTTTCTTTACAAATTGACCTCAACAAATTACTTGTCTGGCCTTAAAAATTTAGAATACAGAATTATTTATCGCTTCCGCGTAGCCATGAATTATTTCTACAAAGTTTTATCTGTACAGAGGTAAAGGGAAGGAGGCCTTCACAGGGGAGAGACTAGTTGACACTTCAGGACTGCGTTGTCGTCGAGTCCAGGCGCAGGTCCTTCATCAGATCTGGATATGGCCTGGATCTGCGGTAAACCTCGGGATAAACAGAAAGACTAATATTAGCGTAGACGCCATCCTTCTTATGATGTAACAAGTACATCAGGATTTATGGGAAGTGTTCCTGGTTCCGGCTGACCTAAACTATGCAGCCTATTTTATTTTATTCAACCTTGAATTATAGAAGTTTATAATGTGTTATGTGTATGCTAGGTCAAAGAGATGTGTTTTTAGTCTTTGAACTGACAGAGTGTGTCTGCTTCCCAGACAATGTTAGGAAGACTGTTCCAGAGTTTTGGTGCTAAATAGTAAAAGTATCTACCTAAAGGATCTAATTAAAACATCAACGTAAAATGTCCCAGCCCTGCTTCATGCAACAATAACGTTGCATTAAAATTTGAACGCATTAGCCCATCCATGAACATGATTTCTGTCAGATTTCTTTCCATCGGCTGTGGACGACAACTCCCATGATTCCACCCTCATTCATGGCATCATCATGCTACGCCTTTGTAATGGTTTTGAATAAGCAACCTCTAGCAGCGAAACTTACATACTGTGCCTTAAAAAGACACAATTATTTAGATTTTTTATTTGTTGTTGATAGTGTAATCCATCCATCAATTTTCCAAGCTTCTTGTCCTTTGTAAAGTCCCAGCGATGCTGGAGCCTATCCCAGTGTCTCAAGCCACGCAGAGATAATAGTGTAATATCTTTTCTATATCAAAATTAGGTGTGAAAAGTGTAGTGTAAGATGTGTAGATTTCCAGAAAGAACAAAGACATCCAAAAGGCAAAAATGGTGCAGACCTATATACAATAAAAACAAAATGATTTTCAATATTTTTCATTTATTTTTATATATAAAAATCAGTTGTGTTTAACATACACAAGAGATTCTGTAATTGCACTATAAATTGTTTGAGAACAGTCATACCAGCTTACTGGACTCTATAGAAGAGCTTGTATAAGTTATAGAGACTATACATAGCTGCAGAGATTATAAACAACCTTCAACAAGTCTCAGAGAAGAATACTTTGGCATATAGATTAACAGTCATTTGAGAGGACATCTAAATATCACAATATATCTGGATAACATACTGTTTGGTAGTGAATGTTATGAGTCTACATATATTTTCTTATACATATATAAGAAAACAGTGACACACGAGAAGGCTGGAGTTTCATCAATCACCTGTCTTCCCTCAAATTTCACTTGGTCTGAAAGAAAACAACAACAACAACAACAACAACAACTCTGATTAATTTAATATTAGAGTTTACCAAGGTTAGTATCTTTAAATTGAAGACTAATGCAAACAACAACAACAACAACAGCGAACGATGTTATACTAAAAGCACATCAGTTACCTACATAAATATTTTTCACATTTATTTTCTCCATTGCCATTTAAAAAAATTAATTCTTCAAAGAAAAATAATTCTATATTATAATATAATATATATATATTGTAATTATATATATATATATATATTTTTTTTTTTTACAGTATCGGATGATATTGAAAATTATGAAAGCTTGTTTCCACTGAATAAAAACTTAAAAAGTTCATTGTGACTTTATCTCACAATTCTGACTTTTTTTCTCAGACTTGTGCAATATAAACTTGTAAAAGTTATAAAGTCAGAATTGCGTAATATAAAGACATAATCGAGAGTTATAAAGTCAGAATTGTTAGATATAAACTTGCAATTCTGAGAAAAAAAGTCAGCATTGTGATTATGGTCCAATTCTGACGGGAAAAAGACTGACTTTTTTTCTCAGAATTGCGAGAAATAAACTCTCATTTGCAAGTTATAAAGTCAGAATTCCGGAATATAAACTCGCGATTGTGACCTTTTTTCTTGAAATTGCGAGTTTATATTCCGGAATTCTGACTTTATAACTTGCAAATGAGAGTTTATTTCTCGCAATTATGAGAAAAAAAAGTCAGCATTCATTGTGAGATCGCAATAATCTTTTACATTTTTTATTCCGTGGCGGAAACAAGCTTCCATAGAAAATACATATTGGCCAAAACATGAAAATAATGATTGGCTTAGTCATATCGGCCAGAACTTTCAATATTTCTGTGCATTCTTATTCACAACTCTTCATGGGAGTAGTTGGTCGCTGCTGAACCTTTATGCACCGATTTCCATTTCCATGGTAACAGCAACTTCTCTAATTGGTGGATCTCTCTTCAGGATTATTGGTAATGTAGTTCTTTTACTGGGGATTTACCAATGAAATGCAGTTTTGTTTCAGATAAAGCTGAAATAACACTGACTTATACCACCTTAACCTCTGAGCTCATGGTAGGTCCATCATGAAAGGTTGATATCAGAAATCAATATATCGATGGAAAAAAATGAATGGGATTTTAACTTTTTGCACTCTATACTGAAATGGCATCCTGCAGATCTTGTTTACCTTGTTCATCTTTTGGGAGTTAACAACAGCGACCTGTCAATAAAGAGAAAATGGTTTTTAAGCACAAGTTTTATTTGGACAGCAATACTGCCATTACTTCCATGGAGATCTTACCTCCGACATGACGGGCAGATTCATATGCCGATGTGGCCACATGGTCCTGTGGGCTTTGGCTCCCTGCCTCTGGTTCAGTTTCCGTAGTAACCTCTTCACCTTCCTGTCCCTTGGATCAGCGCACTTCACCGCCTTTTTGGTGTACAATCTGTCATGATTCAAACAATCGAGAACATGAGCGCCAAGATTTCAAGAGCTCCCTCCAAAACCTCTCTCTTTACATACAGCAAATCCCAAATCTCTTAATCTGCTACGCTTCAAGTCAGCGCAGGCCAAATTGGCCCCGGTGAAGAAACAGTTTGGGTATTGTCCACCCAGCCTGAGTGCATTCTTTTGCTCTACTTGCCTGACAATTACTGCTCTCAGTAATAAAAATCTGACCTGCTTAGACGGCAATGCCTGTGAGCTTTAATAGGGCATATTTTCCATGTCTGTGATTGTTCCAGGATGCCTGGAATACTTGCATGATGGCTCTTATGCTGCAATCCGGCCCCTCCGTCTGCCTCTCATACCTCAGGACGTCTTTGGTCCGGACTTTGCCGTGAGAGTACTGCATGCAGCACTGAACATCTCGCTGCATTTGCACACCCTTCCCTGGCATAGAGAGAAGTCACAAACCAGCAGCAGAATTCAAGAAAGATTCACACCTGGAAACCATCGTCAAGTATCATAACTGATGAAATTGCGCATAGAAACTGGCATGTTCAACAGTTTGCAGAGGAAATCGAGTGTCATCATCAGATTTGGACTCCTTTTCGTTCTTTTTGGAGCTTCCTGTGGCAGGCACAGCCTCCCATCATGCTTTAACACACCTCATATTCTCAGACATGCGTGAAACTCCAGCATCCGAAGCTTCTGAACCAGTCTGGCTATCATAGCATTATGCCTCTTTCCCTCCCACCGAGATCTGGTCCCAACCGCCCCATTCCGACATCGCAATCAGATGCGAGAGAGAGTTTCACCTTACCTTCCAGGCAGCCGAAGAGGACGGCCGAGAGGAAGAGGATGGAGACAGTCTGCAGGAACATGGTGGAACCTCAGAGGGATTTTTTCCTCCGTTCTGTCTGCTGTCCTCTTGTGCTGTTTTTATTTCTCTCCTCTCTCCCTCCCTTCCCCTATTTTTTCTCTCACGCGCTAACACACCCACAATCTCCCTCGCTCCCCCCCTCGTGTGCTGTTTTCACAGTCGTAGCATCTCCCCTCACTGTTGAGAAACGCACAACTCTCTTCAATTAACACATTGAGCAGTGCAAGCGATGGTGCGATGCATGGCATAATTACTGCAGTTTTGAGCCCATCATCCCTGTTTGCTTTAGAATTTACAACTGAAAAGCTCTGAAATATAATAAATCAATAAAAAAGTCTTCCAAACATTTGAAGAAACACGATTAAAAACAGCCGTCTGCAATGAAATATGGACCTGAAGATGAATGATGAAGGGAAGGAAACACCTTACATTAAAATGCCTAACTTTTTTTTGGAAACTTATGATTTATTGCAGTCAAAAATGTTAGAGCTGGATAAAATACAGTCCTGGGGTCTGCAGGGAGGAGTGTGAGAAAACATTCGAAAGAACAAAACATCAGGAATCAATATGGATACTCGCAGACATTTAGAGCCTGTCCTCATGTCAAGTTCTTGAGTCATGTGGAAAAACTGTTTTGGGACTTTATGGTTTTGGCATACCTGGGATCATTAGATTAAAAAATATGCCATCTGCGTGTCCAAGGTGGGTGTGGAAGGCATTTGAAAACATACCCTGCCCATGACCTAATGGAGTCCATGGGCCAATCGTCTTTCCCGCATATCTCTTTGGCAATTAAAGTATCGCTGTACAGCATTCTGAACAAAACACGCCAGCCGCTGCTCAAAGAAACCTCTGTTCTTCTGTGAATGAAGAACAACTTCATGGGCCTTTGACAAATGAGCACAGCTTTTACATTACTAAAAAATGGCATCATCTGCTTGAGTATCTGGGAAAACAAAACAAACAAAATGATTTGTTTCATTTACTTGAGTACTCCTAGTGGAAAAAATCGAGGATAGTCACTGAGAGGCGGCATGGTTGAACCCTATACCCATTGTAACTTGAGCCTGATTTGCAGTCCTTGTCAGTTAACAAACCAACTGCATCATCCCAGGGAATGGAGTCATAAAAGATAACAATTCTATAAATTACTTAACATGTCAAAGTACATTTATTCATCTTCAAAATCAATTGTGAGTGGTCTTTGCTAATGCTTAACTCATGACAATGCCTTTGCAGAGTGTTTCATCATGTTTCTGTGCGGATACAAAGGTGTTCTGGCCCTAATAAAAAAAGAGCATTCCTACTTCAGAAGTAAATATTTCTTTGAGTAAATCCCCCCTAATCGTAGAAAGATAGCACACCATTTCTAAAAAGCGGTACAATTTGAGATGTAGATTTTGTTGGTGATGGGTTCAGTCCATTGCAGTACGACGTCTTAAGCATCTTCTGTTAACTTGTCATTGAAGCATGTTACAATAGGCCATCCACACGAAGACAACTATGCAAAGAATTCTCAGCATGCATTCTTCATCATGGTCTTAAATTGCTCATGTAATGACTCACATACTTGCGTGCCTTCATCTAAACTTAATTAATTTTATGTCCTGGATCAAGATATAAAGCCAACTTAACTAACGTAAAATATTGGTTTTCAATTTTTTTGGCAATGTTTTTATTTCTGCTGGATCGACAGCATCTCTCACACTGCGAGACCACTAGGACTGTCCATTCAAGGCAGACTGTTTTTCCCTGGGGACACGCTTTAGTTAAATCTCTGGAAAGACACATGCTATGGTGAGATGAACATCAGTTCCTCCTGATCTGGTGATTCATAAAAATCTTGGGATTGGTTGCCATGTAAAATTTTGTCTTTAAGCTCTGTGCCTGAAGACAAAGCCCCAGATATTAAGAGAGAAACAGTGATGCCTATCTCATCCTGGATATTGAGGTAGACAGGTAGTCTGATTATGCAGATGGGACACTGCTCATAGTCCTTTCACTGACCTTCTTATGCATATTGAACAATAAAACTGGAAAGCACTTTTGAAAAGTCGCAAGCTTCAATCAGATTTGATTTTACACAATTGCTGGAACCATTGTTTCTATAGGCTTTTTTAAAATTATTATTATTTACATATGGCAGCTGTGGACTTTCCTTTTTCCTCAATGGTCTGTCCACAAGACTGTAGGGGGCCCATGTGTCATTTTAGGTTTCAGAAGGTGGCCCACAAGCACCCCCTTGATGAAACCAGTTGTTTTTGCAGTAAGGGCCTTTGAGCACATTCAAGGAAGAACTGATGGCTGCCAAAATTTGCCATATTAGTGCCATTAAATCTTAATCTAAAGCACAGCAGTATTTTCTGGTATATTTTCTGCCTGTGAAATAATCGGTACCAATTAATTTTGGCCTGTCATAAATTCATAAGTCTACATGCATTTTCAACCAATTTCTCATGTACTTTTTATACAATTATTCATAGAGATGCCATCATTTGAGTTTTTCCATTTCTAGTCACTGTAATACGATAAATTTCAGATTTATGGCATATAAAAACAAAAACTGTTGCTGGTTCCTCACAGGTTGGTAATAAGGCCTCTTCCGACTTTCTGCTGATAATTCAAGAAACAACAACAAAAAAAAAGCATAAATTCACACAAATCATTTTATCCCACTTGCACAAGAAAAACACAACACCCGGAACAGATAAAAGAGCTTCACTTTATTTAAACACTATACATGGTAATAAGAATTGGACAAAAGAGAAAAATACAATTGGCATTTTACAACTTTGACAACTATACAATATTTTCAAACTGCCCAAGCATACCAACATCACAATAATAATAAAAAACCTTTTCAGCCAGTTTGCCTCTCTTTTGATTTCACAAATCTGAGAGGGACCCTTCAGAACTTGTTGACAGTCTTTATATTCATATGTATGCACCTTTTCAGTCAGTCCAGGGTACCTACACAAGAGTGATACAGAAAATAGAGTTGAGTTTAAAGTTTAAATTCAATTTCCCTCAACAGGTCTTTTGTTCCATTGCACTTTTTGTTCCGAACCTTAGTAAGTTTGCATCATTGACCCAAGTGACTCTGTAAGTACTAGTTGCAACTGTTTATCATTTGGGGCTTAGGAACTAGCCACCTGAGAGGTCCTCCAAGAACAAAATTTTCCCCTAGGGCCATTTTCCAGGTTACAATCGCACCGCCAGTAGGAGCTCTGAAATGACGTAAGCCAGCCAACAGCAATGTCTTTTAATTGCAGCATTCAACAACTGGAGGATGGAGAATGCTGCGATCGGAGCTGCGTTTTGTTGTATGCTGTGGGTTCAGTGAAAATGGAGATGGAATGTAGACATACAAGTAATGCGAAAGTAATGAAAGAGCTAATAGGAGGGCTAAGAGAAATCTCCAACTTGCAGTGCTACAGTACATAGAGGCTGAGAAAAGATCCCAACGCTGCAGACAAAGACGACATACAAATGACGTTAATATTAGCTTTCTGCATGTCATGTCTTATTGCAGTCTTCCATGTTCGTGGAGTATGTATTGTAAATTGTGTGTTTACACTGCTTTTTAAAAATGGCAGGTGCCGGTGTTTCGTATGGCATGTGTTCGACCAATTAACGTACACTTACATCACTGGTAGTTCCTATTGTGCTGGAACAGACCCTACTCTGAGGTAGGACCTAATTTAGTCCCCCTAAAAGGCGTTACTATAACTAAAATCGTTCCCAGTTCCTGCGGTGCGAACACGGCAAAAAGCAGGTACTTCCGCCAATAGTTATATGCATAGGCATAATTTGCGGGTGGGACGGGTGGGACATGTCCCCACCACTTCTTGCCAGGGTCGATATTGTCCCCACCACTTTCTAAAACATATCACGGCACGGATGTAGGCCTACCTAATATAAAAAAACATCTCTAGTTAACTAGCAGAGCATTCATTTCGTTTGTTAAATAAGAGGCGTTCTAGCACTGAAATGTGATGTTTTTTAAATCAAGCAGCTGAGTGCTCGGTGCCGCTGCTATCAGTAGTGGCATGGATACAGTGTTCTCTAGTGGCTCGCGCACAGTCTTCACACGGACGCGCGCTTTAATCATTCGCTTAACGCCGTTGCGGAGACTCTATTCGTTCCGGTGAAATCTCAAAACAAACTGCACACAAATGTGTCCCTGTTTAATATACAACCACTGATGAACATATTTGCGTTTGATGAAAAAAACAAAAAAACGGATGTGCGGATTAGAACCCAGAACCTCTGACACACTTGGCAAAAGTTCTACCACTTGATCATGAAAATACACAAGCAAAATGTGCAGATCTATGGATTTATTCATGTGAAAATTCTCGGCACTAGCAATATTAGTAGCTCTCATTTAATGACAAATTAAACCCATTATTTAAATTGATTGGACATCGTAATGTTATTGCACACATATATGAAACCCCCCCATGAACAATGGAAACCTTCCTCCGGTACGAAAGCCCCTTTTGTAACTAATGATTAAGGACAAAAACTGCGATTTAGGACAGACTGCATTTCACAAGTTCACACTTACAAATAATCACGTGGAGTAAAGAGTATGCATATTTGGCGTACTGTCCGAGGAGAGGGCTGCGAGCTCAGTATTTTGGCCCGAACACAGAGCACTCCCCCCGTATTCCTGGCTGTGATAGGAAACCAGCCAAGAGTGAGGAGTCGGGGTGGTGGAGGGATACTGAAAACTGTCGAGGAACATAGGCGAGTCGACTGTGTATATATGTGAGTGTATATATAGGCCTCCTCAAAGGTCTGCGCAGTCACATATAATCTGACACCAAGGCACCAAGATTGTTTGGTTTTAGTTCTGCCGTTCTTGGAAAATGAGGTTTAAAGGGAGGAAAGAAATATAGGCAATCAGAATGATCCATAAAACTCTCCCTCACTCCTTTAAACCACTGCCAGCAGGAAATAACATTGAATTATGTCTCCCTTACCTTCCAAAAACGCAAATTCATCTATTGCTTCAATAGCATTATCTGCCAAGAGAAAAAGCACAAACCATTACTTCATCAATACCACTTTTTTTAAACCATTTTAAAATTTAACGTATTAACTTACCCAAGTCTTTGCGTTGAAGAGTTTTTCTCTTTCCCTGTTGGGCATAAACAAGAGCGTCCTTTGCAATCATTTCAACAAAAAGCTCCTGCAGGCAGAAAAACAATTCTGTCAACTCAGATTTGAGATATGTTTTTACCCAACCAAGTGTATAGGCGGGAGACATCCATAAAAGTTGTCCTGGGCCCTGTGAATTCAAGCAACAGATTTACAACACATCAAAGAATCTAACCTAGTTTGAATTCAGAATATCCAGACAGACAAGCATTGTATTCGTGAATGTAATGTTATAATGACAGGCCCACAGATGAACTAGTAAAATATTTTTAACAGATCATCTCTCCTCTTTCATACATTTTATCAGCTGCTATGTCATAGGAACAGTCACACAGCAGGACTGTGAACATTTTTTTGACACCGAGAACTTCATCTTCAACAATTCTGCCATGCAAGGCAATTACAGTTACGGGCTTTCACTGAGCATAAACCGCCACACTTTATAAAGCAGTTAGTTCGAACTGATTGTCCGAGCGGCATTAGTGCTTAGTTATTAGTATTTAGTTATATTACACTTGCTCATGGGACAATGGTTAAATGTGATCTGAGACCGTCTTACTATATTTTGTGTCTTACGAATAAAATGTTACACACAATCTGCAAACTACAGACAAGAAAACCCTGGCAAAAACATATTGTATAGTGTGCACTAGGCAGATAGATCTAAAATTTAAATGATAAGTCAAGCAGAGGGAGAGAGACAAATAGAAAAAAAAAATCTTACATTCACTGATCTTGTACAACCATTTTAATGCCTTGAAGACTTAACTGTTTGGTTTTCTGTGATGTATTCTATATTTTCACCAAGATCATTATCTAGCTTGCTAACATACAAATGGTTTCATTGAAATTACAAAAATGACTTGTGATTGTCATTAATGTATAAATAAGAAAGTAAAAACTACAAACCAATCGGTAAAGCGTTTATGAATTTATGGAGTTGTATTATGGTTGCTTAATTTCCAGCATTTTGGGTTACATAAAAAAAAAAAAAATTGTTTAAATAAATATATAATATAAAATTGGCCAGTGTTTCGGTTTCATTGTCTAACCCCCGTATGTATGTGTGTGTGTGTGTGTGTGTGTGTGTGTGTGTGTGTGTGTGTGTGTGTGTGTGTGTGTGTGTGTGTGTGTGTGTATACAGTAGTCAACATTTGAAGTGGATCAAAACCTTTCATCAAAGTTATACATGAATTTTGAACAATACCTGGTCTTGTCTTAGGACAACTTTGATTAACTTTATATATATATATATATATATATATATATATATATATATATATATATATATATATATATATATATATATATATATATATATATATATATATATATATATATATATATATATATATGTATCTTTTTGTGTGTGTGTGTGTGTATTATATACATACACACACACATACATACACATATATACACATATACAGTGGTGGTCAAAATTGATGGCACCCCTGATAAATATGATAAAAAATGGCTGTAAAAAATAAATCTGCATTGTTTATCCTTTTGATCTTTCCTTCAAAAAGTTCGCAAAAATCTAACCTTTCATTGAAGTAAAAGAATTGAAATTGGGGGGTAAATCACATTATGAAATAAATGTTTTTCTCCAAAACACGCTGGCCATAATTGTTGGCACCCCTAGAATTTTTTATGAGAAAAATATCTATGAAGTATATTCCCATTAATATTTAAAAAAATTTAGCACACCAGGGTGACTAGGAACATGAAATTGTCCAGCTATGACTTCTTGTTTCACAGGAGTTTAAATATGAGGAAACACAAAGGCCAAATCCCCTTAATCATCCATCACAATGAGTAAAACCGAAGAATATAGTTCTGATGTGCATCAAAAGATTGTTGAGCATCACAAAATAGAAAGTGGCTGTAAGAAAATATCTAAAGAATTGAAAATCCCCATTTTGACCATCAGGGCAATAATTAAGAAGTTATAATCAACTAAAGATGTTACGAATCTGCCAGGAAGAGGACGTGTGTCTATACTGTCTTAATGGATGGTGAGGAGGAGAGTTTGAGTGGCCAAAGACTCTTCAAGGATCACAGATGGAGAATTGCAGAGATTAGTTGAGTCTTGGGGGTCAGAAAGCCAAAAAAAAAAAAAGATCAAACAACCCCTACATCCCCACATGTTGTTTGGGAGAGTTACAAGAAAAATCCTCCTCGCTCCTCCAGAAATAAACTCCAGCATATTCAGTTGTCAGACATGACTGGATCTTCAAAAGGGACCGGATTCTATGGTCAGATGAAACAAAAAAAAAGGGCTTTTTGGCAGCAAACCCACCAGATGTGTTTGGTGCAAACAGGGATGAAGAGTACCCCATGTCTACAGTTAAATATACTGCTGGATCTTATATGTTGTGGGCCTATTTATTTGCTGGAGGTCCTGGACATCTTGTTCAGATACATGGTATTATGGATTCTAGCAAATACAAACAGATAAAAAATCCAAACCTGACAGCCTCTGCTAGAAATCTTATAATGGGCCGTGGTTGGATCTTCCATCAGGACAACGGTCCAAAACAAACATCAAAATCAACACAAAAATGGGTAACTGAGCACAAAATGAAGCTTCTGCCATGACCGTCACAGTTCCCTGACCTGATGAGTGGAGTGAACTGAAGAGAAGAAGCACAAACATGAACTTGTGAATCTGAAGGATCTGGAGAGATTCTGTATGGAGGAATAGTCTCTGATCTCTGGTCAGATGTTCTCCAAACTCATCAGGCATTATATAAGAAAACTCAGAGCTGTTATCTTGGCAAAAGGAGGTTGCAGAAAGTATTTAATAACAGGGTGCCAACAATTATGGCCAGCGTGTTTTGGAGAAAAACATTTATTTCATAATGTGATTTACCCCCCACTTTCAGTTCTTTTACTTCAATGAAAGGTTAGATTTTTGTGAATTTTTTGAATGAAAGATCAAAAGGATAAACAATGCAGATTTATTTTTTACAGCCACTTTTTATCATATTTATCAGGGGTGCCATCAATTTTGACCATGACTGTATATATATATATATACACACACACACATATATACACATACATACATACATACAATGTGTAGCCTATATATATATATATAATGTGTGTGTGTGTGTGTGTGTGTGTGTGTGTGTGTGTGTGTATGTATATATATATATATACACACACAAGTTATATATATATACAAAAAAGTTCATCAAAGTTGTCCTAAGACAAGACCAGGTATTGTTCAAAATTCATGTATAACTTTGATGAAAGGTTTTGATCCACTTCAAAGGTTGACTACTGTACACACACACACACACACACACACACACACACATATATGGCCTCTATAATTTTATAAAAATATTAAGCAAGTTAAGCAACACAACTGTTTCCAACATTGAGAATCAAATCAACATATTAGAATGATTCCTGAAGGATCATGTGACACTGAAGACTGGAGAAATGGCTGATGAAAATTCAGCTTTTCATCACAGAAATAAATTAGATTTTAAAGCAATTATGCTATATCCTCTTTATAAATTATATTATTGCAATAATATTTCACAATATTACTTTTTCTGTATTTTTGATCAAATAAATGCAGGCTTGATGAGCGTAAGAGACTTCTTTCAAAAGCATTACAAATAGTAATGTTTTCAAACTTTTGACCAGTACTGTAGATGCAAGCATGTATAGAACGAAGGCTAGAGAAAATGTTGGCAGGGCCAATAAAAACATGACATACTGGGCTGGCAGAAAATACATTCTTACAGCTGAACTCTGCAGACAGAGAGAGTATGCAAACAGACATACAGAAATAAAGACTGTCTGGCTGAAGATAGAGCTGTGTCTGTGTGTAACTATATGTCTCACCGTGGCTTTAGCTATGATGAACACGGACTCTTGACTCGCCAGACTCACATCCGGATCTGCTTTCATCAGTGTTTTGATGCGGGACAGCGGTAACTTGGCGAGGCGGTTCTGCTGCGCGCCCGCGGTGGGCCCAGTTTGCCCATTCCCTCCGTCCTCCTCCGGCTCGGTGCCCCGGGGCTCGTCTTCAGCTCCGCTGCGGTCCAAATCCGACTCCACGGGAGCTGCTGACACAGTCGCCGCCATTGACGCACGCGGCTCTTAATAGAACGCGCTGTAAACCGAAAGCGGATAGTCGAATCTTCTCCCGCCAAATCTGGCTGTAAACACAACCTCGAGGCGGACGGCGGAACAGACGTCACAGCGCAACGTCATTTAAGAGGGTCAACTAATTCCATTCAGGAAAGGTCAGTTGAAGTCCATTAACACATTAACATTTATTTATTTAATTAACAATTAACATTGCACTTTATTTTAAGGAAGGTTTTTTTTTTTTTTTTTCAATTAATCACAGATGACATGCTATTTCTTCAGTTCATCAACAACTGAGGAAGTACAGAACATTTTGTAAACTCCACTACATCCATTCATACCTCAGCTGATGTGCGTAGAAGAAAAAATAGGGAAAAATTGGGATTTGGTGAGGAACTTTCTTTGAAATCTCTCATTAAATAATTGGTTAAATGCTTAAATTAAATGTTTTAAAAATAGGCTATACAATCATTTCATGCATTTAATCTCATGTCATGCCTCAATTGCTTTGTCATCATATAGTTGGCTACCATGGTACAATGAAAGAATACTGTGGTATTCTTTGAATTATTTTGTATTTGATTAATATATGGTAACTATTCAGTACCATGGTCAATGGAAGACAGGCCAGTGAATGTTTCGTTTGGTACAGTGGGTTTATTTTTGAAAGTCAGTGTGCATAGACACATCTTGGCTAACCCAAAAGCAATTTTTTACAGTCTATGCCCAAAAGACCTACTGAGATGCATAGGGGGTCAGTTTGATCCCCTTATATGCATTCTTGGGGTATACAAAAATAATTTTGTTTTCCATATGACCAAGAAACAAGTTTAAGGAATTTATGTATAAATAATAAAATAATAATAATAATTTCATTGATAAAATATTTTCAAAAACCACAGCCTCCATTATTACCCAGGAAATAAGATACCTTTATGGAGTATAAATTGTCACAAAATGGGAAGCTGCCATTAAACAGTCTCTTCGGTCAATGGGGTTTTCAGCTAAAATGTACTTTTATATGATGATATTGGAATATTTTTTTCTTTTTCTTTTCTTTTTTTATATTTACTGGTCTTCCCTATATCAAGTATGTGTTTTTATTACCATCTGTTACTGTCACAATTATTACTTTTTGTATGAGTAGGATATTTGCATGCAGCATTTGCACAGCTTCATTGAGGTGTGTTGCAGTTTGGATTATTACATTCTTCTAATTGGATTGAGCACTGGCGATCGGTGGAGGATTAAAGACTGGAGTGAGATGTTACAGAGCTGTTCTCTACATTCATTCATACAGACACCAGCATGAAGGATCCACAGCTACCAGGTAAAGTTTATTTCTTCATGGAATAGAGTATGGAGAGTTTTCAATCAACCAGTAAGGGAGTGCAAATATAAGATCTTATTCACTGAATCATATAGATCATTTTGAAATGTTCTTTTGAAAGGCATTTTAATCTTATAGGGCTACACTGTTTTAATTATTCTCTGCCATGTTAGACATGTTTTATGTGCAGTAGTACACATGTCAGGACAGGTTGCATGGATTATGAACAATATCGTTTTTTTTTCTAACAAGACAAATGTGATCCTCTGTTATTTGCATACAGTGCATGTGCTTGATATGTAATGCTGTTGAAGTATAACATGTTGTTAAGTATAAAATCTTTAATTTCAACACTAAACACAGTTTGATCTGCAGACATTGGTTTGTTAAAGATGATGAAGGGTCTTACAGTACAGTGAGTCCAATAATAAACATTAAGCTGCAGCCTAATATTATTTGATGGCCAAGAAGTTTTTTTTTTGTAGTTTTGTTTAAATAAATTTTATAACACTGATTTTGATTTTGTTATTACAATGTAATAACATTATATTAAAAACTGCAAAAGCCATTAATGAAAAGGGTAACACTTTATTTCAGTGTGCCCTTGTTACACATTTTACTTGTATAGTAATAACTACAAATTAGGCACAATTACATGCAACCAAACCAACCTAAAATAACCTCTAATCCTACACTAACCCTATAGTGAGTACATGTAGTTCATTAATATCACTCAGTACTTAAATGTATAATTACATTGTAACAGGGACACATTAAAATAAAGTGTAACCATGAAAAGTAGTGTCATTCAATTAAGTCTTATTTATTCCCAACTGTTTGTTTTCTTCCTGTA
The DNA here is from genome assembly GCF_951802725.1 of Rutilus rutilus. NCBI lineage: Eukaryota > Metazoa > Chordata > Actinopteri > Cypriniformes > Leuciscidae > Rutilus > Rutilus rutilus. The sequence continues at coordinate 6,960,400 of NC_140227.1, forward strand.
GTTTTGGTATTACTGATGTTGAAAGTAGTTCAGTGGATATTCCGTGTATTTTTAGAAGCATGTCGAGTCTGCAACCTGTGATGCATGGTCTTAAAAAGACTCCTAATCCACCCTACTTAAAGACTTTCCTATTCAGACGTACAAGGCTGATCTTGCCTCCAGCGCTGACACACTGGACATTTGAACTAAAATAGAAAGAACATGCAGTCATGGATTAGGATTATACAAGAACATCTAGAGAGAGGCGACTGAATATGTCAAGTTAAATTTGTGATCAGAACAATTTCTCTTCAGAAATAACATTTCAATTTTGTGATATTTCAAAAGGGTGTTCAACATCTAATTTCAATATGCTGGTGTCATGCACGTCTCATTTTACGTTTAGGTCTTTGATGAAAGGTATTTATACAGTATAGGGTTATGCTGTTCTATAGTTTCATTTCAGTCATTTTTAAACTTTAACCTCTCGTACAGTAGTGGCCAAAAGAGATGTCAGGTGGGGATATTTGTTTTTAATGACCCTACAGTGACCCCTTAAACCATCAAAATAAGAGGAAAATAGTTAGTTTTTTAGTAGTTAGAAGTTAAAAACTACTAAAAACTTCTAACTACTAAAAAACGAACTATTTTCCTCTTATTTTGATGGTTTAAGGGGTCACTGTAGGGTCATTAAAAACAAATATCCCCACCTGACATCTCTTTTGGCCACTACTGTTCGAGAGGTTAAAGTTTTATATATATATATATATATATATATATATATATATATATATATATATATATATATATAATTATTATTATTATTATGATTTTTTTTTTTTTTTTTTATATGAAGAAAGCCAGGCCAAAATGTATCATATTATTGGCATGTTTCATTGCATTATCACAAATAAAACAATTGACTCCATGCACAACTACACAATATGCTTGCAAAATCTTTAACACATTTGTAATCATTTTTGAATGAAGGATAAAGATGTCAATTATCACCTTTTTGGCCACTTATCACTTGTATGTCTCCAAGATAATAGCAATACTCATTTATTTTCTTAAAGGATATATAATGAGACGTTGCAGCTATAATAAGAGTTGTATGGCATAAAAATTACTATGTTGTATTGGCCTCGATGTTCGATTGTCTAGTAGACTATTACGAGCAGATTTCCTACATCAGTGTCGTGATCCCTGTTCACTCTGTAAGGTTAAGCCTCTGTAAACCTTTCTTTCAACATGGAAGGTCATCAAGAGGAAGTGTCTCATGGTCATTGCTTTTACATTTCAAGACTTTTACAAACTTTAGGAGACAATTGATTTATATTTCTCATGACATTATATCTTGATTTAAATACTTATACTTGATCTAATTATTTATCTAATATCTAATTATCTAATAATAATCATTTTTAAACAGTTACTACATTAAAAGGAAGGCTCCTGCAACTCTAAATAAATTTTATAATGTAAAAACCTGTAATTGTTACCCTTGAGCTATTTTTACCTGGTTTAACCCATATAAATTAGTTTTGAATTTTTAAGTTGATTCTGTGAATCTCTTTAAGAATTTAAGTTGATTCTTGATATGGATAGTCTGTGTTTATTTCTGTGTAGGTTGGGTTTTGTCTCATGTTTTAATTTGCATACCTGTTGTTCTTTCATTGATTGGTTTGTTCTGTTAAGCCCCGTTTCTTGTTCAGTTCTTGGTCCATTCTTGTCTTATTATGTTTGGTTGTTCTGTTCCTGTGATTTTGATAGAGTTTTCTGAGTATTTTGTTCTGTTCAATAAAGAGAAGACTTCTGCGTTTAAATCCTGCAATGTTTATTTCTCTCTGCTTCAACCAGATGTGACAATTCTGTGATAAATAGTAGTTTTGACTTTAATAAAACCAGTTAATTTAGATGTAACTTTTTTCAGTGTAAAGTCATTGAGTGCCAAATGACCCTAAAACATTCTTCATATCCTATACCACAGATGGTCCATAAATTAGTTTTTATTCACCCTTTTTTTTATTATTATTAATTTGAGTAATTTGACTTTGCTGCCATTTTCAATCATCCTGAATCTTTTTGTCCCATTAAAGGTACCACAATACTAAATGTCTTGGTGAAGCGACATGGGAAAAAAGGAAAGAATGAGCCAGCGGCCCAACCTGCACAGACGGAACCAGAAAAACGCAAGGTTCCGTTACTAACACCTGAGCAACGAGCGAAGCAGACAGCCTTCGAGAGGGTCCTCTATGACATGTCCCACAATGACCGGATCATTGATGACGTTATGCTGGGCCGCAGGATTGCTTTCTATGAACTCAGAGGGGAAATAGGGACAGGAAATTTCTCCCAGGTCAAACTGGCTGTTCACGCTTTGACTAAAGGTGAGACAATCAGTGATCGATTTCAGTGTGTTAATTACTTAAAGTGCCCCTATTATGCTATTTGAAAGGTTCCTTTAGTTTTGTTTTAGAGGTCTCCTACAATAGGTTTACATGCATCCAAAGTAAAAAACTCATAACTTTTCTCATAATATACATTGCACCTCCCCTGGTTTCTCACATTGTCTGAAATGATTCGAAGGATTCAGTTTCTCTGAACCCCTCCGTTCTGCGACCCCTACTATTCTCTGATTTGTCAGATGGCCCAGTCTGTTGTGATTGGTCAAACAATAACAGTGCATGTCAGAAATTAAACACTCATTACCATATCTGAATTTCAGTCCCAGAGGACTTCCTTGATACACTTGATACACAGTGATACGAACAGCAACGATGCCGTCGGTTTTTCCTACGTAGGTTTGCAGGAAGTAAGACTGGAACTACTGAAGACTCGTTTGAACAACTTAAAGAGCACCGACCTGTACCACCTGACTAATTTGCCAAAACAAAATAGTTACAAATTGCCATGAGACTGTGCTGGTCAATTCACCCTATCTATTTTCTAAATATGTTATTGATCTTATTGTGAATGATTCATTGGCATATGTTTATCTTTTTGACCTCGTAATTTTTAAACTCAATCTTCTCTCTGGTGAGGTTTTCCTGACTTCTCCAATCATTGAGTCTGTTTAAACCCAAGCTTGCATTAATCTGCCTCTTTTTTAGTTCAACGCCCACTTCTCAAAATCCAATTACAACCAATGAATAGAACCAAGTTTTCTTTTGCACTCTAATGTACACAACAGTATTGAAGAAAAGGCCGCACAGTTTAACAGGGTTCATGTCAGTGACCACGAGTTGATCCGCTCATGTAATCTCATCAGATTTACAGCACCCCCTCTGTGAATCTCTTTAATATTTTTGAGAGGATTGGTGAGATGCCTCTTGAAAAACAACACAGCAGGGAGGCCTCTCAAGAATTTTGCCACATATGTAAAAAAAAAAAAAAAAAATCTTTAATAAGATTTTAAGCCTGATATATTAAATAATAGTAAAATAAAAAATAGTATAAAAAAAAATTATGGTATAGTTTGATATTGACAATATATATATATATAAAACGACAAAAAAAAAAATTATTCTCCATATATTCATAGGCTTTTATGGCTTATTTATTATGACATAGTCAAATATGGTGCTCATAAACTGCAGGATTATGTTATATTTGATACATTTTAAAGGTAGGGTAGTGTCACAGGTGGTTGCTGGCAGACAGATGAGGAAGACAATTCAAAAGGGTTATTCTCTAAAGATCCAACAGGAAGGCAAACGGATAGCAACTGAACATATATACAGGTGTTAATGATGGTGACTGATGAGTGCACAGCTGAACGTGATTAGTGTCCGTGACAACAAATGAGTGACGTAGGCAGGTGATGACAAAACATAACGAGTCCAAACTAACGTGAATGTGACAGGTAGGCGATTTTCAGAGCAGCTAGTTAGCTTTGAAAGCATGAGATCCCACCCTCCCTTCAGAGCATCTCCAAAGCCACGCCTCCTTCGAAATACATGAACACACACAGCAGAGTTTGCAAAGCGTCACGAGAAGAGAGGTTAAACTACCCAATTTCTTAAAGCACATAACATTACAATAATAATGAACAACAACTTAAAGTGCACCGAGCTGCACCACCTGACTAATGCAGATTCATTCGGCGTTGATAGTGTTGCCATTGAAATGCATAAAGTCGAGTCACAAACCGCTCTGAATATAACGTCACAGGTTTTTATCTCTTACAAATTACAGTAGTTATGGCGTAAACACAGCATAAGCTCGTTGTTTTGGATCAGTTTCGGTTGCGCCGCTCTGTGACTGACGTCTGTCTAACTCTGCATAGCATGAAACACACTGATGACGTGAGATGTCTGCGCGAGCAGGTGCGGAAATTTTATGGTATGGAAATACATACGTTGACAGGCAGGTAGGCAGGTTCGGACCGAATGCAATGATTGGACGAACGCTTTATGGTCCTAAGCCTTTCACAGAAAATATACATATAAATACATTTATTAACTTATTAACTTAGTGATTGCTATCAGGATGTGAAGAGACTTTCAGCCAGCATAACAAATCATCTACCCTGCTTTTTAACATGATTTTTTTTTTTTTATAAATAAAAATAAAATAAACCTAGATTGCTTCAGTCCAGTAAGTGTTCATCTAGAAGTATTAGTAACAATATAAAAGTTATTCTTGGTTACTTTATAAAAATCATTACAGATTTCACAGTAAAAAAAGCATGTGTCACGACCTGAAGTGGGTTTTAGAATTATACCAAAATGTATTTTACTTCATAAACAAGCATAAAATATCAATCAGACGACAGAAGGCATGTACTGTAGTACAGTAGATTGTCTACAACAGGTTTTTCAGAGTAGTTTTGAATTTAGAGGCCTTAGAAATTAGCGCATTAAATATGATATAGTAGAGGCTTTATAGGGTTAAGATAACAAGGTCACTTGAATATTTTACTTGCACCCCCACAAAGTTTGTATAACATGGATTTTCCAAAATATAACTCACTTTGATTTAACACAAATCTCTCTCTCACACACACAGAGCGTGTTGCAGTCAAGATTCTTAACAAGGCGCGTCTCGACAAGAAGTCACAGAACGTATTTGCCTCAGAGATCATCTGTATGGAAAAACTCAGCCATCCAAACATTGTGCGTCTGTACGAGGTGCTTGAGACCAGTAAGCATTTGTACATCGCTATGGAGTATGGCAGTGGAGGCGACCTGTTCTCCAGGATATCCACCAGAGGGCGCCTGTCAGACCTGGAAAGCAAGCTCATATTTGCCCAGATCGTCTCAGCCATCAAATACATGGTGAGAACAGCAGGACTGTGTCCTCATCTGACCTGACAACAGCAAGAATCACTATTTATATTGCTCATACTTAGTGTTAGGAATTTTATCAACACCCTAATCTTAAAGGGATAGTTCACCAAAGAAAAAAAAAAAAGGAGAAAATTCTGTCATTCTGTCACTCTCCCTCAAGTTTGTTCAAACCTTTATGAATTTCTTTCTTTTGCTGAACACAAAAGAAGATATTTTGAAGAATATGGGTAACCAAAAAATTGATGGGACCCATTGACTTCTAGACTGGGTAAACCCAGTCGATCTGCCGGCGATTTGATTTCGCCCTGCAGCTCATGCTGGAAACCTGTACATTTTTCAATCCTGCTTCCGTTACAAATCTGCGGGGACCAATCACAAACTGGCTTATGCACCTGGCGCGCTATTGGCGGGTTTAACACAATGACATCTCTCGCTCGACCGTCAATCCAATTCCTTTCAACCTCTTGACGATGCTCAATGGCTTCTTTAGTTTAGAAAACAAATCGCTGGAGTGAGTGTACTGTGTACAGAGTGTGCTCTGATTGGTTGAAGGACTATCCAATTGCGTACAGAGTCATTTGAACTACGCCCGTTGATCACGCCTCTTGTGCAGTAGAAAATTCGATTGTATGGAAAAAAAAATACTAAGGAAGTCAATGGTGCCACACAACTGTTTGGTTTACTTGCATTCTTCAAAATATCTTCTTACCTCAAATTGTGAATTGTTTGTTGAAGGGAGGTGTTATATTATTTTTCTAAACAATTAAACTTATGATTTTAATTACATTTGTAAGAAATCCCTAGATATAGACTCAGAGACATAGCCTGACCAGAATATTATCAAGAATTGGGATTCTTTTTACTTGAACTTGTAAACCTAGAACAACTGCATAGCAACGCCCCAGCAACAACCCAGAACACTAATTAAATAATTGCAATCTGATTTGAACGACCATTCTAATGTCTCCAAATATGAAATTTGGTAATTTATTCAGTTAAATTAGGTTATTCTGGTGAAATTCATAATTATTTTCAATGTTTAATTCCAATATTATTGGTCTGTTTTTGTTTTGTTTTTTATTGAGAATTGTTACTGTATTTTTAACTGAAGTTTAACTAAAAATACACAACCGTTCAAAAGTATGGGGTCAGTTAGATTTATTTTGAAAATGCTTTTATGCATTATATCGACAGTTAAGAAATTTTCAATGCTTTTAAAATAAATGCTGTTCTTGTGAAATTTCTATTCGTCAAAGAATCTAGACAAAAAAAAGGTTTCCTCAAAAATATTAAGCAGCACAACTGTTTTAAACACTGATTATAAGAAATGTTTCTTGATCTCAGTAAAAATTAGAACGATTTCTGAAGGATCATGTGACACTGAGGACTGGAATAATGATGATGCTGAAAATTCAGCTTTGCCATCACAGGAATAAAAAAACATTTTCAACTTATATATTAAACTTTAAATATATAAGTATGTATACAGAAAAAAAACTGTATGTATACAGAAAAATATAACTGAATTTCTACAGATCGAAACCCCTTGTGACAAATGTTATTAATCAATAGTGATCAGCGATATTCACTGTGAATTGGTTGAGATAATATATTTTTTGTCAGTAGTAATTTAGTAGTTTGTTAGTTTCATTTTATTTATTACATTTCATTTACATAAACTTTTTTATTTTAATTTGGTGTGACTCAGTATTAACGGATCTATTTATTTCTTCATTTTTCAGCATGAAAATAATATTATCCATCGCGACCTGAAAGCAGAAAACATTTTTTACACCACATGCTACTGCATCAAAGTGGGCGACTTCGGTTTCAGCACCGTCAGTGAGCCGCCGGAAACTCTGACCACGTTTTGCGGCTCTCCGCCGTATGCGGCACCTGAGCTCTTCAGAGACAAAAGCTATGTGGGTCGTTATGTGGACATCTGGGCGCTGGGTGTCCTGCTCTACTTCATGGTGACCGCCACCATGCCTTTCTACGCCGACAACTTAGGCCGACTGAAACGCTGCATCCTGCTGGGGGCGTACAGCATCCCACCATACGTCCCTCACCCTTGCCAACTGGCTATCAAAGGCATGCTGAGACCCATACCTGTGGACCGCACCACGGTGTCACAGCTGATGATATGCTCCTGGATGAAGGGCATCGAATACCCCAAACCCTATCCCACTTTCAGCATAACGCCCAATTACCTAGCTGACCCTGCGAAGAGCCTGTGCGTGGAAGAACGGGAAGTAAAGTCAGCCCTTAGTGAGCTGGGTATCAGTGCCACACATCTGCAGAATAACACCTGCACTGACTGTCGCAGCCCAATAACAGGAACTTACCGTATCCTGCTACACCGAATCCAGAAGAGGAGAACTGTGGAGGCGGTGGGATATTCTGCCGTGCACCCGGAGGATTTTGGTACCAAGAAATACTGGGCCAACAGCGCAACTGCTAAGCACAATGCCTCTGCAGTGTGTACTGTCCTATGAAGACAAATGAAATCATATTCGAATGGTCCAGGTGTGGGTAATACGTATGATGCCATGTTTCAGAAAGTAATGAGTTTACATGTATGAAATTTATCGACGCAGCATTGATCCCAGGATTAAGCTTTTACTTTTATTAATATTTTCGTAATATACCAAGTTGTAAGGTTCCCTTTATCAGTGTTTTGGTACTCACCTGCTGCTAAATCTGTGACGATTTAATGATTCATGAAAGATTCAATGTTTTGCAAACAATTATGAGTAAATTCTTTTTAGTGGATCAATAACTTGCAGCGTGACCAGCGTAGATTGATTCCCAAAACAAATTAGGCTACTCTTAAGAATTTTAGCGAATCAAAAACATACATGCGATTGGTGTAGCCTGTTTGATGAAACGAATGACTCTAAAGCCTGGAACACACCAAGCCGACGCCGACGATCTAGCGCTGATGAGAGCCGACTGTGTTGTCGCCTCGCGTCGGGGTAAAAAGTTGCACTTGAACACACCAAGAGAACTACTGCCGACTGGTAGCCAGAATGCGCGTTCTGCGCCTGCGTGTGAATGAGACAGCTGTCTATTTCTGCAGATATATTCGTCTATATTTGTCATTCAAAAAGGGAAACCGACGCTGCAGATACACAAACCGTAAACAAAGCAGTGCGTGCTTACCGTTTTGAATATCAATCCTGCTAAACACTTTCTTTATTCCACTCCGCTCGTGTTAATATTGAAATATTCGCCAAGGAACACTCAGGTAAGATGACGTAACATTAGAACAGCCTTCTATCTGTACCGTTTTGACTTCTTAGCTCGCTGTTTTGCTATTATTCTCGTGCACTGACTCGTTCACTAAGCTGAACAGCCAATCAGAGTTCTCTCTCTCACCGTCGGCCCGACGCCGATTCAACATGTCGAATCGGCCGAAAAAAAGCCGACGAGGACCAATTTCAGCCAATGGTGTGGAACACACTGAGAAAACTTAGTCGGCCGACGCACAAAAACTGCCCGATGGCCGACCGTCGGCTTGGTGTGTTCCAGGCACATCAATAACACAGTGCAAGCGGCATAGCTCGATTCCCGAAACGAATGACATCTTTTATTGAATAGCTTAAAAACTGGATTGAATCATTATAATGGATGAATCTGAATGAATCAGTTGTATTTTTTTATTTATTTTTTATTTGAGAAAATCTATGGGGTCCAAAGATCTGAGACTAGTGAAAATGCTTCAGTTTTACATTCTTTGTAATTTTTTTTATTATTATTTCTAATTCATGTTTTATGCCACTTGTTTAACAACAATATGTGACCCTGGACCACAAAACCAGTCACATGGGTCAATTTTCTGAAACTGAGATTTATAATAAATGAATAGATGAGCTTTCCATTGATGTATGGTCTGTTAGTATAGGACAATATTTGGCCGAGATACAACTATCTGAAAATCTGGGGTATAAAAAAATCTAAACATTGAGAAAATCGCCTTTAAAGTTGTCCATTTATGTTTGCGATTGTGCTGCATTCACTCACAAAAATAAATGTTTTATATATTTACGTTAGGAAATGTACAAAATATCTTCATGGAACATGATCTTTACTTAATATCCTAATGACTTTTGGCATAAAAGAAAAATCGATCATTTTGACCCATGTATGTTGGTTATTGCCACAAATATAGGCTACCCGTGCTACTTGTGACTTGTTATGTGATCCAGGGTCACTCCTTTCAAAGAGGTCTCAGACTTTTAGCCTCATTGACTTATGTTAATAAGTGCTTTACATTTAACAACTTTTCACACACTTATAAGCAGAACAATTAGCATGCACAACTGGATTAATCATACGTGTAATTCTAATGGAGGACGTTTATGTTTGTACTTAAACATTGTTTTGCAATCGAACCATAAGTGGTCATTTTGCCAATTTGAATGGAAACTTGGCCAATACTGAGAGGTTATAGGCATTTGATATATTTTTGTATCACTGATTGGTTGAATGTTTGAGAATGTTTATAGCCACAGCTTTGAGCTGAGTGTCACACAGTAAATGTTTGCAATAAACTGGTTACTGGCTGTTTTGGCCTTATGTAACAAAGTTCACATGTAGCTTTACAAAAGCCTGAAAGATTTGATGGACTCGACTATCTGTCTCTTAAATGAGCTGCAATGCTACTCAGACAGGGTTTACACTGAAAGTATGACGTAAAGGATTAATAGCTGATCAGCTGTTAAGCCAAATTAGAGTGCTGCTTTATAAAAAGCTTGTGGTATTAGTGATTACATTGTATTCTATAGAATTAATCACCTTCATTTTCCCTTACAAGGGAAACAAGCCTTGGCACATTCATAACGGGAATGGAAGAGATCTGCCAAGACGCTGTTTTTACAGGCATAATTTTGTAGTTGAACACATATGCCTTTGAGCTTTTAAATAATATTCATAGATACTTTTCATATTGCTAATTGCTTATATTACTCATTGGCATGACATAGATGTGAAATTGTTATTCTGCATCATTTGCAGCTTTAATTATCGACTTACAGTCAAGCGTTGCATGATTTTTTGTTATATGATTGCATGTTAATATTAACAGCTTTGTGTTGAAGCTCATATCCATGACAATTTTTTTTTTATTTTGCTAATATGATTCATAACATTTCATGTAACGTTATGTCACACGAATGACATATGCTACATGAAAAATACATTGTATTGTATTTTTGTATATTTTCATGAAAATTAAGTACATTTTCCTCCCAAATTCTCAATTATTATTCAAATAATATATTAAGTAATTATACATCAGTGTATTATTTGTTATGTAGGAATATAGAAATATAGGATTACAATTGAGAATAGCAGAGAATTTTTTTATTTTATATAAAATATATTTTAAAAAAAGTTGCATTATGATAATGAGAATTTAGGGAAATGTGTGTATTATTGTCATAAAGATAATGTTACAGACAAATGTAAAATAAGTTTTATGCAGTACATACCTGTATATATTTTTTTAATTTTAATTCTGATGTGAAATGTGACCTGGATTTTTGAAGAGTATAAGTTTTAATAAAAGAAGCTACACATTGTTCATCTGTATAATGAATGCAAAAACAGGTATATGATAAAAATCAATGTGCTTTAGAATAAGTGCTGTGAAGATTACAAAATCACATGAAGACCCATGTGATTTTTTATTTATTTAATTGAGCAACATCTGATCAAAAAAGTCATTTATTTTCTTGTGTAATCCAGTACATCTTGTTCTGATAAATTGTGAAATCAGACAAAATGAATAAAAAATATGTACAATAGTGATTCATTTGACAAAGGAGAATCCAGTTAAATGACCGATTAAAAAAGTTTATTTTTTTTATACTGGAGCCCGAGAATTGCTTAATTTGAATAAGATATCCAGTGTAAACAAGTGTTGGACGGCATTAACTGCTCTAAGATTTATCAAGCCAACAAAAATATTGACATAGTCAACCAATACAGACATACTGTATTTTTGAATATTTTACTGCTATTGCTAAGCACATAAGGCTTAGACTCGCTTCACAAAAACATCTCTTCTAACAGCATATCTTCCCGAATATTCAGCAACAGAATCCTTGAGAAAACATCCTTTCAAATCCTTCTTAGACGTGCAAAGCATGGCAGAGATTTACTGTCCTCAGAACAAACTGTTTCTTTTCATCCCCTTGTGAATTCACTTGGCCACAATTTCACAATACTTGTGCTTTTCCTGTGCGCTACTAGTTTGTGCTTGCAGAGTTTATGGTTTCTCAAAGTGATTGGCAGTTTACAAACTGATAGGGATTTTGCAATACTCTACTTGGCCCCATAATTCCAGACTTGTTCACACATGCTTCAGCACCAAAATGTGCAATCATTGACTTGTGAAGATCACATAAGATCACTGATTTACTTTGATATCAAATGCTACCTGTATATTTCACAATATTAACAGCCAAACGGTCTTTCATTTCCCATTTAGATATAGTTATATTAAAGTATTTGGGTTTTCAGTGTGCAACCTATATGTGGTACTAAATATTTATAATGTTAAGCTGCCTTTCTAGGATTCCTCAAAACTTAAAATAAGATTCAGAACCTGCAGTTCTACCACCTCAATGACAAAGGGCGCCCTATCTAGAATTTAACGGTGGACAAAACCCTAGAGGACCCTGAAACCATTCTCTCATTAGAAATTGCAATAAGTTCTATCTAGTGAGCCCTAGACAATAAGATCGGTAAGGGTGCCACCACTGAGCCTGCTCTGCCTGATTGCCCACCCCCCAAAGAGTCCCACTTATGGAGTCAACTTATTGTTCATTGGGCACTTTATAGGTATGATTCTGGTGGCCCCAGATGACCAACAGTGTCAGAAGGTTTGTCTTAGGATGTCAGGAATGTGCCATGGCTAAAACATCTCAACAAACTTCCATCCAGCAAACTCCTCCTGCTGCCTGTTCCATGTTGCCCTTGGTCACACCTAGGAGTTGACTTCATCACGGACCTTCCCTCCTCGTCAGCTTCACCTGTACCTGTGTTCACATCGTAGTAGTGGACTCCAAGGCCTGTTGTCTGGTCCCACTCAAAGGTATCCCAACTGCCATGGAGATGGCAGTATTACTTTTAAATCATGTGTACAGACACTTTGGACTACTTGAGGACATAGTTTCGATAGAGTTTATCACCAGAGTATGGAAAGCATTTTTCTCCCTTCTAGGTGTGACTGTAAAAGCCTCTCCTCTGGTTACCACCATCAGAGCAGACGGGTGGGCAGATGTAGAGGAAGATTAAAGAGATTGGTCGCTTCCTAAGAACCTTCTCTCATGGCCACCAGAACTCTTAGAACCGCTTCCTTGCATGGGCAGAGTATGCGCAAAACTCTCTGCGACAGCCAGCCACTGGTTTGACCCTGTTTCAGTCTGGCAGTAAAGAATTGGTTCTGAGTGAGCAAGAGGGTCTGGGACGTTGCACATCACCATCTGCAGCAGCAGTGAGCTATCATGCTGATGCCTGAAGAAGCCCACATACCAGCCCTGGGCAGAAGGTATAACTCTCAACTACATTGGTCCCTTCACCATTTTCAAGCAGGTCAACCTGGTCAAGTATCAGTTGCAACTTTTCTCATATTACCGTATTCATCCTACTTTCCATGTCTCAATGTTCAAGCCTCACCATCCCGTCTCCTCTCACTCCACAGAGCCTGGTCCAGTGGAAGATCCCCCTCTGGACAGAACAGAAGAATCCAGGGGCGGTGATGACGGTGATGGGAGCCAAGGAGGAGCGAGCAGGAAGAGGCAGATGGTAACCCAGGCCACAGCCAAGATGGTGGACTACAGCGGCGGCGCTGGAGGGAGGAGCCATGTTGGTGAAGGCCTAAATGCCACCTTGGGGACGAGCAAAGGCGACGGAGACGAGCGACAGATGGAGCGCTGATGGAGAGGAGTGACGGAGAAGACCCAGGCGGCAGTGACGGAGGACCAGTGAGTTCAATATAGACTAATCAGATAGATGAAGGGTTAAATCTAAATTGTAGTCCAGAAACTCACACGCAGTGACGAGAGTGGGCGGGGCTCCTAACCAAACCCTCCACCTCCGCACATACTCCCTCGGCGCAGGATGGGAAAGCATGCTCACACACCTCGTCAGATGCTCCATCTCTCTTCTTCCATCCTTCGGCTCCGGGGCGATGATGGGCGCTGTTTTCCCGTCCTCGGGCATGGGCTCACTCGTCGAGGCAGGCGGAAGCTTCCAGTCTGTGGGGGGCTCAGGTGCTGTCGATCGCGGGGATGAAGGGCTGGGCTTTTTGCTTGGCTGTGATCATCTGGATCGAGGGTAGACACTCTCCAGACACCTGATGACAGCATCCCTCCAGCAAAGACCATATATATCTGGGAGGTCTACAGGATGGTAGTAGTTCGCCCTGATCCAGAAGAGAGACTCAAAAGTCTCATTGTCAAATGCCGTCCTCACGGCGAGCTGACTGAAACGAAGGGCGAAGTCCATAAGAGGAAGCCCTTCACGGGCAAGGGCGGCGAATCTCGCTGCATTTTCCATGTTGTGGTCCGGTCTTCTTTCACTGACGGTGGTTGTAGATAGGCACACGACGATGAAGATGAATGTCAAAGTAAAGACTTTAATAGATAATCCAAGGCAACCACAGAACAAGGCATAAACTGCGCATAAACACATATACTCAGATGAGATCCAACAATAGAACTTAAGTACACGTGATAATGAGGGAGGTAATTAGTGCACAGCTGAGTAACCAAGACAACAAACAACTAACTCAGGAAGAGGGTGATGAAGCACAAAAAGTCCAAACTAACAGAACCGTGACAGGATCAGTACCAACTCTTCGTGATCCAGCTCTCCGGATCGATACTGGTAACGGCAGTAATGAAAGCGAGAGCGCGCACTTTATTACAGTTCATAGGAGTTGTTTTACGGATATAAAATTTACCCGTTTAAGCACCCCCTGAAAAGGCATAAAGTCTGTACAAATTTGTTTACTGTTAGTTGTAACGAGAGAGAGAGAGAGAGAGAGAGAGTTGTAGGGAGAGAGAGAATTTATGGATAAGACTTTAATGCGCACTTCATGTACTGTGATTTATTCAGCTCTAACAGTGATTTTCTGGACTGTACACGGTGTAAACAATTAACTTCATAAAAAGTGTTAATTGATATATATATATTCCATGCATTATATACTGTATATACCTTTTAAATATTAAGTGTGCCAAGAAACATTGTCATTAAAGTATACTTTCTTGAAGTACACTTAAGTGGCCTTTTGTTTCATAACATTGTTATCAAAGTGCTCTTTGTAATTATGTCCTGTCAAAAATGTTACCAATAACATTTGATAATCGCCATTGCTGCTTTGCCTTGGATTTTGGATTGCTCCTAATGGAATTGTGTTCTTAATAAAAATCTCAGTAGGCCTACATGGTTCTCAGTCAGTCAGATGTTTTTCAAACAGGAAAGTTCGGGTTATAAATAAGAGATTGTTTATCCCCAGTGTGTCAGTGTGTCTTTTGGATGACCTAATCTGCAAACCGAAAGAAAATGTACCCATCATTACTCATAAAAATATAATATTCCCTATATGAGAAATTATCTCAGGGGGTTTCTCTCTTCTGTGAACACATAATTAATTAGCAAATCGGCCAAAGTTGGTTTTGGGAAAGATGAATGTTTAAATCTGTTTAAGCGATCACAGGTTCTGTTGTTATCAGAATTGCAGACAGGCTATGAGCATGTGAAATAGTCCATGCAATTGGCTGACGCTATATTCATTTACAAGCAATTGCAAAATTTCTCATGGCTATAAGCCAACAGAACCCGCTTTTTTTGTCTTTGTCATGAAAGAGGCAACAAGTTTAGAGTTGTTGGTGAAACAAGCACACATTGATGATCTAGTGTCCTGAAAACGTTCAACCGCCCTGAATGTGAGTGTGAGAAAAGTGACGCTAACCTTGCAACATTCACAATTAAGTGATTAATACGGCTTAGATACATGTAAATGCAAAGGGTTCAAATTAGGGAATGTTCTCAGAACTTTAGTTCACATTCTGGTAAGACTCTTTCAGAGTTCTGAACAAATGTTAATCCAGTAACAATACAATGCAAGCGTATTAAGCGAGAGACATGCGTACCCTCTCGCTTCTCAGTCAACGGTACTGGTGGCCGTCCATCTCCGAAGATGTTTCCAGGTTCGTCCGCGGCTGCTCAGTCTGCGCCATCACCAACACTCCCAGAAAGCTCCCTGAGGGTAAACTCGTACCACTCTTCCACCTCTACCCAGACGCCCTTGGTCTCACATCGGAGTAGATTTCATGACTGACCTTCCTAGATCAGGAGGATTTACCTGTGTTCTCGTCATTGTGGATAGATTTTCCAAAGGTTGCAAACTGATACCTTTACCTGGTATTCCCATGGCATTAGAAACGGCAGAAGCACTATTTCATCATGTATTCAGAAATTTCGGCATTCCCGAAGACATCGTCTCAGACAGGGGACCCCAATTTATCTCCCGGGTGTGGCACGCCTTCTTCAAGCTTCTCGGGGTCTCTGTCAGTCTATCATCAGGATACCATCCGCAGACCAACGGCCAGACTGAGCGGAAGATTCAGGAGATTGGACGTTACCTGCGAACATACTGCCACCAGTACCAAGACAGCTGGAGCCGATACCTCCCCTGGGCGGAATACGCCCAGAATTCCCTCACACAGAATACCACCGGAGGTTCCAGCTGTCGACTTCTGGTTCCATCAGAGCGAGGGGGTATGGGACTCAGCTCATGTGCATCTACAACAGGCAGTGCGGAGGCACAAGGATCAAGCGGACCGTCGGCGAGCCGATACCCCTCAATATCAACCTGGTCAGAAGGTGTGGTTATCGACGCGGGACATTCGCCTCCGCCTGCCTTGCCGTAAGCTGAGTCCTCGATTCATTGGACCATTCACCATCCAGAGGCAGTTGAAAGAAGTAACCTACAGGCTTAACCTTCCACCTCAGTACAGGATCTCTCCTTCTTTCCATGTCTCTCTCCTCAAACCCTTCACTGACCCGGTCTCTCCTGTTCCCACAGATTCCACCTCTGGTGACGTACCTCCTCCTCCCATTCCTGTGGAAGAAGAGCCCATCTATAGAGTCCGATCCATCATGGACTCCCGGTGGCGAGGTCCCCGTCTAGAGTACCTGGTGGACTGGGAGGATTACGGACCAGAGGAGCATTCCTGGGAACTTCGTGATGACATCCTAGCTCTACTCTCCCAGTTCCATACCGACCATCCTGACCGTCCAGCTCCCAGGGGTCGTGGTCGACCTCGCCGCCGGCAACATCCCTCTTCTTCCCAGACATCAAGAGCCGCCTCGGGAGGGGGGGGTACTGTCAGGATTCTATCACCATATCTTCGCACTCATTCCCTCACTCCGCCTACTCAGTCATTCACCCGTTCATTATCACCGGATTACTAATCACCGCCACCTGGAGCTCATCTTCACTCACCCATATATACCTGCATTCACCATTCAGTCATTGTCTGATCTCGTCGATTCATGACACACAGACTCTCTACATTACCTACCTGCATACTCACCGTCGATCCCGATCTTCTTCAGCCTGTCTTCATTCCGTCATCAGAGAAACTTCATCATCTGCATCTGCAAGAGAGAGAGAGACTTGGTTATCATTCAGTTAAGCTTCATCTGATTATCTACTTCCTGTTTACTCACCTTTCACGCTGTGTCCGATCCATTCTGCTATTAAAATATCAAACTTACCATCTTGTCTGCTTCGTTTGCGCAAACCTGACAATAAGGGCACCCCAGGAAACATTCTAAAATAATAAAATAATCCATGCAATGGGACCTTTAAGGAAAATGTGACATTACAGTGAAACAAAACATAAATATGACTAGAATTGCCATCCCGGTTTTGAGTGACTATGGCAGGAGTTATTCACCAAATATTAAAATTGCTCAGCCTTCATAGTTAATTAGTATTTTGACTGAAAATATTTTTGTACAAAGGGGGCGTTTTGCCCCAGCGGTGGGGTAAAATGCCCCCCAAGGTGGGGTAAAACACCCCCTTTCTTACCAACCAGTTTGCTTCAGCAAAATGAACAGACTATAGGTTTTAATCTCTGAAAGTAAAAGGCAAGTAATATATCAACATGTACAGTGGTGGACAGAATTAATGACACCCCTGGTAAATATGATCAAAAATGGCTGTAAAAAAATAAATTTGCATTGTTTATCCTTTTGTGCAAAAAATTCGCACAAATCTAACCTTTCATTGAAGTAAAAGAATTGAAAGTGGGGAGGAAATCACATTATGAAGTAAATGTTTTTCTCCAAAACACGTCGGCCACAATTATTGGCACCCCTAGAATTTTTTACGAGTAAAATATCTCTGAAGTATATTCCCATTAATATTGACCTTTATTTAGCACACCAGGGTGACTAGGAACATGAAATTGTCTAGCTATCTATGACTTCTTGTTTCACAGGAGTTTAAATATGACGAATACACAAAGGCCAAATTTCTTTAATCATCCATCACAATGAGTAAAACCGAAGAATATAGTTCTGATGTGCATCAAAAGATTGTTGAGCATCACAAAATAGAAAGTGGCTGTAAGAAAATAGCTAAAGAATTGAAAGAGATTTTGACCATGAGGCAATAATTAAGAAGTTCCAATCAACTAAAGATGTTACGAATCTGCCAGGAAGAGGACGTGTGTCTATACTGTCTTAATGCACGGTGAGGAGGAGAGTTTGAGTGGCAAAAGACTCTCCAAGGATCACAGATGGAGAATTGCAGAGATTACTTGAGTCTTGGGGGTCAGAAAGCCTAAAAAAAATGATCAAACAACCCTTACACAAATACATGTTGTTTGGGAAGGTTAAAAAAAAAAAAAATCCTCCTCGCTCCTCCAAAAATAAACTCCAGCAAATTCAGTTGTCAGACATGACTGGAACTTCAAAAGGGACCGGATTCTATGGTCAGATGAAACAAAAAAAGGGCTTTTTGGCAGCAAACCCACCAGATAAAAACAGTACCCCATGCCTACGGTTAAATATACTGCTGGATCTTATATGTTGTGGGCCTATTTTTTTGCTGGAGGCCCTGGACATCTTGTTCAGATACATGGTATTATGGATTCTAGCAAATACCAACAGATAAAAAATCCAAACCTGACTGCCTCTGCTAGAAATCTTGTAATGGGCCGTGGTTGGATCTTCCATCAGGACAATGGTCCAAAACAAACATCAAAATCAACACAAAAATGGGTAACTGAGCACAAAATGAAGCTTCTGCCATGACCGTCCCAGTCCCCTAAACTGAACCCTATAGAAAATGAGTGGAGTGAACTGAAGAGAAGAAGCCCCAACATGAACTTGTGAATCTGAAGGATCTGGAGAGATTCTGTATGGAGGAATAGTCTCTGATCTCTTGTCAGTTATTCTCCAAACTCATCAGGCATTATAGAAGAAAACTCAGAGCTGTTATCTTGGCAAAAGGTATTTAATAACAGGGAGCCAATAATTATGGCCAGCGTGTTTTGGAGAAAAGCATTTATTTTATAATGTGATTTACAATGAAAGGTTAGATTTTTGTGGATTTTTTAATGAAAGATCAAAAGGATAAACAATGCAGATTTTTTTTTTACAGCCATTTTTGATCTTATGTACCAGGGGTGCCATTAATTCTGACCACCACTGTATATATATTAATATTTTGCATAAATCACTAGGCAAGTTCCAGAGTCGGCTCCAGAAGTGTGATAATAGCTTAAACTCCTGCGCTGATAGCTTCAG
This sequence comes from Rutilus rutilus, assembly GCF_951802725.1. Lineage (NCBI taxonomy): Eukaryota > Metazoa > Chordata > Actinopteri > Cypriniformes > Leuciscidae > Rutilus > Rutilus rutilus. The sequence goes on from NC_140227.1 coordinate 6,979,506, forward strand.
CAATAGCCTGCAAGACTTGATCATGTCTCCATCTGCACTAACCATCTCCAAGTGCCTCTGGACAGCAGCCAAGGATATACTCCAGGGTTCCATGCTTGTACAGTAGGCATGCTGGTGACTCAGTGTGATTCAGTCTTCCAAAGCTCTGCCCAGGTGACTTTCCTCTAATCTCCTCCACAGTTGCTCTCCCCTTCTCCCGGACAAGGCGGACCCTTTCCTTACCTCTATGTTCATATGTGACGCCGGAAAGGATCATAGCCCTATTCTGCCTCATGTGACCACTTCTACTAGCCTGCTGTGCTGCAACCTTTCCTCTGCCTCCTGAGTGGCCTCTTCTGCCCTTCCTTTTCTGCCAGTCCTCACTTGGATCCCTGCATTGGCTACCTTCAAATCTAGGGATATAACGATTCACTCCGAGCCGGTTGAAAATCGGTACAAATATGTGACGATTCAAGTCAGTTGAGATGTTAAACTAATCGATACACGTTTTAAACAGCAGGGGCTATTACTGTATTTCTTTACAGGAACAATAGCAGCGAGTATTTTCAATTCATTCCTATGGAAGTTGAGTTGCATGCTCAAGTTGAGTTGCATGCTCAGGCGTGCTCACAAACTCAACTTCCAGGAATGAATTGAAATGCTCGCTCTGCTCTGCGCCAGTGTGCACGCAGCTTCAAATAGAAGCAAACATGGCGACGGCAAGCGCTTAGGTGTTGACGCTGACTCATTAAAATCGGAGGTGTGGTGGCATTTGGACTTTCCGAAGACTTATAATCTCCACAGTGAGAAGCTCCAGTCACCTCAGTCTGCATTTAACAAAAATATGTATAGGCCAAACCACACTGACAGGTGGATTTACAGCTCCACTCGCGGCGACGAGTTTGATGAGTCATGGCAAAAGATACAAGGCTGTTTTCTGTCATAATAAATGCATTCCAGGCTCACCAACAGAAAGACCAGCATGAGGATGTATTCCACAGACTGAAGGAGAAAGCTGTGCTGTTGCAGAACCAGGTGTTGTATTTATCTCTTTCTCATGGATTTTTTAAATAATTTGTTGATTATTATGAAATATTTTTCTAAATGTGTTCTGTTTTTCTAACTCTTGCAAGTGTTATGCAAATTAAAATAATTAATAAAATAATATTAAAATCTTGCCTTTATAACAATCTGAAACCCCTGTCACTGTTGTACTTAAATTTTATAGTCTTTTTATTTTATTTCTGCTATTCCTCTGTGCAGGACGAGGGTGAAGAAGGTGCCAGTGCCCATCCTCCTGAAACAGACAGACTGAGCTGAAACAACCTCCTGAGAAAACACCATCTCCTTGGGATTTGGTTTAAAATGTCAATTTATTGTTATTATTACATCAAATATATTTAAATGTTATAAAGAAATGTGCAGCATTTTGTCTGAGAAATAAAAGGACACTTTTTCATTTAGAATTTGTCTTAAATCTTATTTGTAAAAAAAAAATCGTATTGTGAAACCAGTATAGTGAAGCGTATCGCATCGTGAGTTGAGTGAATCGTTACATCCCTATTCAAATCTCTTGAGTCCCTGTATTGTACCACTTCTCTAGTTCTTGTTATTTTAAATTCCTCCTCCAATGATTTGAAGGGTAATTGCAGCTTGTTGTGATGTCCATAAATGGCAAAGCTGCTGGACTCTTTGGCATCCACTGAGGATTGCTAACTTTCCTCTCTAAGAATCGTTTCTGCATTTACAAGAAGGGGTCACAGGATTCTAAGGAGAATACCGTAATGATACGTAACTTCCCAGACACCCCAGACTTATATTCTGATTTCAGCTAGCAATCCAACTCTATGCAGGTGGCCTGGAAAGATCTTGTGTCCCTCATAGAGCTGTCAAACACCTTGCCTAGCTCTCTTTTTCTGAGATAGTTGGAATTACTCTGTCTGCAATGTGGAATTTAAAATAGTTTACAACCTTCCCTTTCTTCAGCACCAATGATCTCTATTTGGCTGGTTTGAAATGGCTCCGGGCCCACTACACCAGCCTTTCTATCCCCTGCAAAATCCCACTTGTTTATTTATCACTATTTTTTTATTATATTTATCACCGTCTTGCTGTTCACAACACTACTGTACATGACTTACTTTTTCCATGGAGAAAAGGTATCAAGTATACAATTTTTGAAAAAAGTACAAGTTGATCTTTTCTTTACAATGCAAGCATTTAGTGATCAGGTACTCTAAAACTCAAAAAAAGGCATTAAAAGCACCATTAAAGTACCATAAAAATCCATTTGATTGTATATTACACTATATTCATAATATATATTATGAATGTACACTGCACACTCTATATTACAAGTCGCCTGAAGCCATACAATAGCTTTGTGTGAGGAACAGACTTAAATTTATTATGCAATTATGCCATCTGAAACTAATTTTGGGGATTATAAAATATTTATTTTGTCCTAGGGCAGCCTTGGATCACTGAGTGTGACATGCTCTTGGATGGCTGATAAATTGTCTGTCTGGTTGATCTTAGTCTATGATGTTGTAATAAATTTTATGGGGCATCAAATATGAAGAACCAACAGAGGCACAACAATTGATTACAAACAATATTTGTGTGTTTGTCATTTACTGTGGGCTTCGCGAATGAGGAGCCCAGCAAGTCCACAGTATCCCCTCAACATGAGCTTCACGTCAGTCCTGCCGAGCCTGAGCTTCACGCCATGCTTGCCGAGCCAAAGATTGTTCACGCCAGGTCAGTCGTGCCTGTGTCTTGGGACAAGATGGCTGCTGCGCCTGAGTCAGCTCTGGATGATAAAGCTCTTATGATAGTGGCCACAGCCATTTTGTGTGTGTGGGCAGCACACACATCAGCTCCAGCCCACGAGTCTCGTCCCGAGATGGCCACCGCCAGAAAATTTTGGGAAGGGGCAGTAGGTACCAGATTAAGGCCTCAGAGGCCATGCCACCCTGGCCCCTTGTACTGTCAGCGCCGCCCTGGCCCATTGCTATGCCGGCACCGCTCCACGGCCCATGTCCGCCCACGGGAGCCGCCCATAGGGGGGGGGGGGGGATGTCACATTTTTGGTTTTGTTTCTTGTTCTTGTCATTAGGCTTGTTCGACTTCATGCAGCTCTGCGCAGACCGATCGGCGGCTGACTTGAAGCAGTGCATGCCGGTTAGAAATTTTGTCCGACTTGATACAGCGCCCACGCCACGTGACTGTGACATATGACATCAAAGTACCGCGAGAGCAATTTGAGAGTAGCCGGAGAACTCAGCCAGCGCAGCTTCTCAAGAGCGGCTGCACTGGGCTGCTCGAGCTCTGATGACGACACAGCTGTTCCACAATTGGCCGGATTCACCGCATGACAACGATCACGTGTGTTTCGTGTTTATTCGATCACCTTTAGTTCCTCTAAAGCTCACAAATCAGAACCAGAAAGTGTCAGACCAGCTCCTCCCCGCCTGCACGCGGCTACTCTCGCCGATCGGTTACATCCAGCCGCAGCCGATGACGAACACACCTATTGTCATGTTTCTGTGTCTTGTCATGTGATCCTGCGTGGTCATGTGTTCATGATATCTTGTCATTGGTTATCGTCTAATCATTGTTCACCGGTGTTCCCTGTCTTGCAATTAGTCTGTGTATTTAAGCCCTCATGTTTGCCCTGTGTCTTCGTCGATTATTGTAGGTTTCCTGTTGATGTTCTTGTTTTGAGTTTCCAGTTTAATGCCTCGTCATGCCTTTGGTTTATGTTTGATCACGTTTTGTTAATAAAGTGCATTTAGGTTCTCACTTCAACTTGCCTCCAGTGGACTAAATCATGACAATAGTGATAGAATTTAGTGAATGTAATAGTGAAAGTCAATGGGATCCAATGTTTGTTCATTCTTCTTTTGTGTTCAACAGAATAAAAGTACTCATACAAGTTTGGAACTACATCAAAATTGATCAGTTTCTTTATGTTATGGTTGTATATCAAAATTACACTCCATGACCTTTTGCACTCTCTTGTGGACCATGAGTGATTCAAGATGCTTTGACTGTTTTTCATTTCTTTTCTTCTTTCATTTCCAGGCAAAAATCAACCTTGTTGCCAACATTAATGCAAGGGGGTTTTGCAAAGATGTGGACTGGTTTCTTAATGACATGACTACTGTGACCAAACACTTAAAGACACTTGAAATAATAAGTGGGAAAAAAGTGTTTACATTTTAGGATTAGAAGACTCACCATTCTATTGAGTTTAGTTTTCATGGACTTTCAGTTTGTTTTCTTTAGTCATGTGTATTTGTTCTGATTAACATCACTCATCTGTATCCTTGGTTAAAGTCATTATAAGTTCATCCTTGTCAGCTGTGTTAGTTTAATCATAGGTTTGAGTTTGTGTAAATATAGGTCACCTTATCCTGCACTCTTTGTCTGGTCTCGTTAACACTATGGTGTGTGTTAGTAATCTTTGTATGGATTGCTACCTGTCGGATTATTATAAGTAAAGTTACACATTTAAATCTTCATCTTCTGTTTCTACGTCTTTCTGTCTGCATGCACCCGTTACAACTTGGAATACAATTCACAATTTGTTTGGACTATGTTTAGGGTGCATTTATGGTCTTTTATTCCTTTTTTGAAACTTGAAAGCTTACGGTGAGTTTTTTTTTTTTTTTTGGCGTATGGAAAAGAGTTAAGTAAGAGTTAAACATTTAGTTAAACTTTTCTTTTTGTGTCCAACGAAAGAAAGAAAATCAATTTCAAACTATATGGATGAGTAAATGACAGAATTTTCCATGTGAAAAGAAGTTTAGTTTAGCATAGATTTTAAAAGAGTACTTTTTATGTAAACTAGATGTACCGCATCGCGGAACAAAATATGACCGCCACTCAGGCCTGCACTGGCTTTCCACAAAAATAAATGACATGGAGTAATTTGGCTGTATTGCGTGTTTATGTATATACCTAAAAAAAGTAATAGTATGTGCATGTCTGTCTGTGTGTCTGTGTGTGTGTGTGTGTGTGTGTGTGTGTATGTGTGTGTGTTTGTGTATGTGTGTGTCTGTGTGTGTGTGTGTGTGTGTGTGTGTCTGTGCGTGTATGTATGTGTGCGTACATGTGTGCGCGTGTGTGTTTGTGTGTGTGTGTCTGTGCATGTGGATTTGTATGGGTGTGTGTCTGTGCGTGTGGATGTCAGTGTGTGTGCATGCTTGCGTTTGTTTGTCTCCCTGCATGTGTGTGTGTGACGGTATCATCCTAAACCAGCAACCCTTCGCTCAACAGCACCATCTACAGGCCGATGAGTGTACAGTCACTAAATGTGCACATAAATGAATTTATTTTATACCCCCCCATGGATGAAATTCTACAAAACTTAGCAGAGGATACCCCCGGAGGATGTCAAGTTAATCATACACATGAAATATGGTGCAGTTCTGAACATCTCCACTGAAGATAGGGGCGATTAAAGCAGAATAATATTGCATTTTCATTTTTTATGGGAGGGGCTTTGATTGATGATTATGGGCTAGGTTGATGTGGGCCCTTAAGAGCAACATACCATACAAATTTCTTCATCCTCGGTGCCACGGTTCCGGTAGTTATTTAGGAAAAACTGAATTTTTTTGGGTTTGGGGGGGCCCAGCGCGGGGGGGGGGGGGTGATGGCCCCCGGGGACCAAACGAAATTTTTCCGTAGAAGTCTAGTGGGGCTACATGCCCACCAAATTTCATGTTCCCCGGTGCTTCGGTGTCCCTGGTATCGTTGATGAAAAATTTACGGGGGCCCCAGCGCGGGGGGGGAAGTGGCCCCCGGGGACCAAACGAAATTTTTCCGTAAAAGTCTAGTAGACGAACATACCATACAAATTTCTTCATCCTCGGTGCCACGGTTCAGGTAGTTATTTAGGAAAAACTGCATTTTTTGGGGTTAAGGGGGGCCCAGCGCAGGGAGGGGAGTGGCCCCCGGGGACCAAACGAAATTTTTCCGTAGAAGTCTAGTGGGGCTACATGCCCACCAAATTTCATGTTCCCCGGTGTTTCGGTGTCCCTGGTATCGTTGACGAAAAATTTACGGGGGCCCCAGCGTGGGGGGGGAAGTGGCCCCCGGGGACCAAACAAAATTTTTCCGTAAAAGTGTAGTAGACCAACATACCATAAAAATTTCTTCATCCTCGGTGCCACGATTCAGGTAGTTATGTAGGAAAAACTGCATTTTTTTGGGTTTGGGGGGGCCCAGCGCGGGGGGGGAGTGGCCCCCGGGGACCAAACGAAATTTTTCCTTAGAAGTCTAGTGGGGCTACATGCCCACCAAATTTCATGTTCCCCGGTGTTTCTGTGTCCCTGGTATCGTTGACGAAAAATTTAAGGGGGCCCCAGCGCGGGGGGGGGGGGAAGTGGCCCCCGGGGACCAAACGAAATTTTTCCGTTAAAGTCTAGTAGACCAACATACCATAAAAATGTCTTCATCCTCGGTGCCACGGTTCAGGTAGTTATTTAGGAAAAACTGCATTTTTTTGGGTTTGGGGGGGCCCAGTGCGGGGGGGGAGTGGCCCCCGGGGACCAAACGAAATTTTTCCTTAGAAGTCTAGTGGGGCTACATGCCCACCAAATTTCATGTTCCCCGGTGTTTCGGTGTCCCTGGTATCGTTGACGAAAAATTTAAGGGGGCCCCAGCGCGGGGGGGGAAGTGGCCCCCGGGGACCAAACAAAATTTTTCCGTAAAAGTCTAGTAGACCAACATACCATAAAAATTTCTTCATCCTCTGTGCCACAGTTCAGGTAGTTATTTAGGAAAAACTGCATTTTGGGGGGTTTGGGGGGGCCCAGCGTGGGGGGGGAGTGGCCCCCGGGGACCAAACGAAATTTTTCCTTAGAAGTCTAGTGGGGCTACATGCCCACCAAATTTCATGTTCCCCGGTGCTTCGGTGTCCCTGGTATCGTTGACGAAAAATTCAGTAAGGTGACGAAAAAAAACAAAAAAACTTTGACAATCCCTATATGACCGCTTTCGCTAGCTATGCTAGCGGCGGTCATAATAATATACATAAGTGCAACCTGTATGAGCCAGGAGGAGTCAGTCGGGAACCCAGAATGCAGGCAGGACGATGGCCCACAGAGTCGTCGAGGGAGGGAGGAGCCATGGTGGAGGCTTGGCTGTCCACTCAAGGAGGATGATGGACGGAGATGGAGACAATGGAGGTGGAGTCCAAGGTGAAGACTGAGAGCAGATGGGACCGGGCAGCACAGATAGTCCTGGAGGCTGAGGCCGAGACGGTAGTGACAAGCATCCGAGGTGGTGCCAGAGGACCGAGGCAAAGCCAGACAGAGCAGAAGGGGTGGAGAGATGGAGCGCAGCGGAAGACCTGGAAGTCCATGCTGCAGACAGACCGACTTCTAACCAAGGCAGAGCCGGAAGGATGAGGGAGTCCGGTGAAACAGTAAGAACGATAGTCTTTGGTGGAGCCAAGGAAGGGAGGAGCCAAGGCGGAGCCAACATGTCAAACAGGCTGAGATGGAGTGACATGATCACCGGGTAGAGGCAGAGTCGGGGGGATCCTCTTTACTAGGCAGAGCTTTAGACCGGAAGACCAGAGGCAATTCCACACCATTTTAGAGTGACGTCAGAGGAGAAGCTGAGGGGCTGAAGGGAATCAGTGGAGGTGGAGGTGGGGCTGACGGACTGGCTGATTTTTGAAGAGGAGGTCGGAGAGGGAGGCTGCGTAGGAATTCAGGAGACACAATAGACTTCGTACTGGACGGAACCAGCAGGGGTGCAGGATACTTTGACACTGGAAGACGTACCTTGGACAACTCGCTGTGGCTGGTGTGGTAAAAACACGCAGAGCGAATAGTCCGGATGAGTTAGGCACGTCAGATCTAAAAACTTCCTTGTATGGTCCTCCAGTGAACGGTCCTCGCAGGTGGAGTCGTTGGACGGCGAGGTAGGTCCATAGTGAGGGGAAGAGAAAAAAAGAAAGAAAGAAAAATGCCGCAAAAATCTGTTTCTTGGTCCGGTATTCTGTCACGGTGGGTTGTAGGATATATTGTAGTTTAGCACAATAAAGGAGTATCCCAAAAAAATGTCATCCACAAACTAAAACTCAGGAGATTGCTGGAGAAAACCTAAACAACGACATTAAACATAGATGATACTGAACAGAAAGAACTCAAGGCTTAAATACAGAGGGAACGTAATCAGGGAGAACAGAAACAGTGTGTGGAAACTAATTAACAGCCAGGAAACCTAACTAGGAAGGCAGGCAAAACAGGAACGGAACACAGTGTAAACAAAACCGAAACAATAACAAACCAAAAATCGAATTATAAGTTTCCACTATATGTGGTTTAGTATGTTAGTCACCACATCAAAATAAGTGTACTTCTTTAAAGTCGACATGAAATCAAAATTGACCCTATTTAGTTTGTTAGCGCATATTACTAGTCTTGTGGTAAACAATTAATCCGTGCAAGTTAATACACAGAGAAAAATTGTTTGCTGTGGTAATCTTTAATCAAAATCTGAAAAGTTACTTCCGGTCTGGAATGGTCGTTCCTTTTCTGATGACGTCAGTTTGACGGCTTGGGTTGAAAACGCTTAACCACTCCCCTCAAATAGTTAGGCCGTGTGTCCACCAAAGCATTTTTTTCACGCGCCTGGCTTATTTTTTTAATTAATTTCAATGGGAGTGGCGACCTGTAAAAAACGTTGAGCGCTTCAGCGTGAAAAAAACGCTCAGCGCCTCGTTACGCTCATGGCGTTTTAAAAACGAGGCGCTGAGCGTTTTTTTTTTCACGCTGAAGCGCTCAACGTTTTTTACAGGTCGTCGAGAGTTGAAGAATGTTCAACTTTGGGTAAAACGCAGCGCTCATCACTGTCACTTTTTACCAAACTGTCCAATCACAGTGGAGGAGGGGCGGGACTAATACCACACCGACCAACCACCACATTCTGATTGTACAGCGTCAACAGATGACAACAACAAGCATAATAACGGAACAAAATCATTTAAAACAAGAGCCAGAGAAAATACATTACATTGTATCGACATTGTAATGAATCAACACAGAAACAAAATATGTGTGAAATGAGATACTACTAGTAACGTTAACACTTTCGCGGATATTCCGTATCATAAGCAAATGTCTCAACTGAAAAAAAAACGCTGCCAAAACGCTCTCAAGCGCCCACAGCTAGGCGTTTTCAGCTGGCTAAAAATGCTTTGGTGGCCTAGTCTGCTATGAGCAGAGATGGAGAGGAGGAGCGCTAAAGTAAAACCCTTCCCTATGTTCAATATTCCGTTTCACTTGGAATTACTCTTTCTCCACCAAACGGGTAATTTTCAGTTATTTGTGAGAAAACGCTTCCCAGCCAAACACGTAATTTTCTGTTTCCGCTGTTATTATACAGTAGGGGGCGCTATGACACATCTTCTGAAAGAGTACAGAATCTCCGGATCGAAACACAGATGAAGAAGAAGCAGAAACAAACGATGTCATATGTAATCATGAGTAAAGTAACGTGATCACCAACATTAAACAGCTGATTAATCAAAACTGCCTAATGTTATGGAATGAAATGTCGACCCAGGATGAGCTATAGGACTCCATTTTCTCCATCTATGTTTTGATCATCATTCTGAATCCGATCCTGATGTAGTCTTTGACAAAAACTGATTTTCTCAGCTTTTTGCTTAAAATGTTTTTTTATTTTATTTTATTGTTTATGAAACTTAAGTGTTGATAAATAAAGAATGAATGAAGCTAAAATAAAACAGGGGGCCATGACATTTTTGTGAAACCTAGGGTCCTTCGCACCATGACCTCGAGCCAAACACCCCCCCCAGAAGCCTTTTTTCCCTTGGTCAAACATTATTAAAGTTAGAGCTTATTTTGAAATATCAGCCGGATGGCTTAGTGCAGGTGCTAACGGATCCTAGGATGTATTTAGTAAATTACCCCACTAATAATGTCCAGAATGGTACCAAACTTACACGGTAGTACAAATAGGTTCTGTACTCATAAAACGAGGCATTGGAAAGTTTGTAAGTACATCAGGAGTTTATTTAAATAACACTTGCCTGACGGCTCATGCTACTGCTAACCCGGACATCGACATCACTTCACTGGTTTGGGAAAAGCACGTGCAGAAAGCGAAGCATAAAGATGTAGTGAAACGACGCCCAGCTCCAGAAATGCACAAAATTTTTTTTGGTAGTACCAGTTTGCAACAATTATTAGTTAACACTAAGTTGTTAACAAAAATAATAATTTGTCGTTACACTACATGTAATCGCTCAATCAGTCAACCGCAGAAAGTTGTCAATAAAACAACTTGTAAACAATGTCATGTAGGCCTAACTCAGAAAAGTCAGCAAGAGCGCACTCTTCAGGTGTGTTTGATTAGGGTTGGAGATGAACTGTGCAGGACAGTCGATCGGCAGGAGCAGGACGTCTTGTCTTTCAGATTTTTCCATCACTGCAAAAAATAATTTTTTTGTCAATGACGAACATTTTTCGGTTAATGCGACCTCTGGTTCACCCCAAAATGAAAATAATTTCATTAGCCTACTCACTGAATCCCCTGATCAAAACACTGGTGAAGAAACAGAAACCAGCGTTAACATAAGCAGATGCATATGTAAAATAACACACAAAACTGCTTAACGTTACCGAATGAAATGTCGACCCAAGACAAGCTATAGGACTGTGAAGATAATTGGGGTGATGGACTCGATCTACTCCATCTATGCAGGGGACGTGCAGAGAGTTCCTCAGGGGCAGGGGCTCAAATGTAAAAAATGGGCACATATATATATGTATATATATATATATATATATATATATATATATATATATATATATATATATATATATATATGCTTTGTATCACATAAATAAATTATTTTTAAAAGTATTAAAATCGAAAACCATAATTTCAAACTGTAATATTTTTTTTTCTGTATTTTTGATAAAATAAATGCAGGCTTGATGTGCATAAGGGACTTCTTTAAAAAGAATAATGTGTGTGCAAATTTTTGACCAGTAGTAATGTTACTGTGCTATTATTGCTGCAAAATTATTAATTTTTTTTTAAATAATAAAGTCACCATTTCGCCTGCTGTTGTCAGCCTACACTTCACATAATAGGCCTGTAGGCCAGGGCTTCATTTAACAAACGATAGTTTCATCAAATGGCAAACGGTGGATCAATTTAGACTAAATGCAAGTGACTTGAATATACTTACCATTAATGCTACTTTTGGTGCTGGTTTTGTGCAGTGCTTTGTTGTCAATTAACATTAGTTCATTAGTCCATTAGTTCAAAGACACAGACTCAGATCGCTTAATAAGTACTGAGTAATATTAATTAACTACATGTACTTAGGGTTAGGGTAGGATTAGGGTTTGGTTGAGGGTTAGTTGCATGTAATTTACTGTTATTACTATGGTAAGTACATGAACATATGTAACATGGACATTGTAAAATAATGTGATACCGAAGTCTCTAATGCTTATCAAGGCTGCGTTTATTTGATCAAAAATACTGAAAAAAACTGTAATATTGTGAAATATTATTACAACTTAAAATAATAGTTTTCTATTTGAATATACTTTAAAAAATAATTTATTCCTGTGATGCAAAGCTGAATTTTCAGCATCATTACTCCAGTCTTCAGTGTCACAAAAATAACACACAAAACTGCTTAACGTTACCGAATGAAATGTCGACCCAAGACAAGCTATAGGACTGTGAAGATAATTGGGGTGATGGACTCGATCTACTCCATCTATGCAGGGGACGTGCAGAGAGTTCCTCAGGGGCAGGGGCTCAAATGTAAAAAATGGGCACATATATATATGTATATATATATATATATATATATATATATATATATATATTATATGCTTTGTATCACATAAATAAATTATTTTTAAAAGTATTAAAATCGAAAACCATAATTTTAAATTAGTCCAATGAAATTTGAACTTGTTGTGCCAGATGACGATTGGTCAGTGTATTATACATGACAAACAGGCTTCAATGAATTATGTTATATTTTAAAATATGTGATATGTGGATTTTTAATTGAATCGACACACTACCTTTTATCATTGAAAAAAATGAAATATATATATATATATATATATACAGTACAAGTCAAAAGTTTGGAAACATTACGATTTTTTTATATTTTTGAAAGAAGTCTCGGTTACACTTTATTTTAAGGTGTCATTGTTACAGTGTAATTATATATTTAAGTACTGAGTAATATTAATTAACTACATGTACTTAGGGTTAGGGTAGGATTAGGGTTTGGTTGAGGGTTAGTTGCATGTAATTTACTGTTATTACTATGGTAAGTACATGAACATATGTAACATGGACATTGTAAAATAATGTGATACCGAAGTCTCTAATGCTTATCAAGGCTGCGTTTATTTGATCAAAAATACTGAAAAAAACTGTAATATTGTGAAATATTATTACAACTTAAAATATACTGAATATACTTTAAAAAATAATTTATTCCTGTGATGCAAAGCTGAATTTTCAGCATCATTACTCCAGTCTTCAGTGTCACATGTGACATCAGTCAATCACATGATCCTTTAGAAATCATTCTAATATTCTATATTATTATGAGTGTTGGAAACAGTTCTGCTGCCTAATATATTTGATGAATAAAAGGTTAAAAAGAACTGCATTTATTCAAAATAAAAAAATATTTTCTAATAATATAAATCTTCTTTACTATCACTTTTTATCAATTTAACACATCCTTGCTGAATAAAAGTATTGATTTATTTCAAAAAAATAAAGAAAACAAATTACTGACCCCAAATTACTGACCAGTAGTTTATATTGTTGTTACAAAAGATTTCTATTTTTAAAACATTTGCTTCTTTGTTTTATTTAATTTTTATTTTTTATTTTTACTTTTTATTCATCAAAGTATCCTAAAAAAGTATCACAGGTTATGAAAAAATATTAAGCAGCAGAACTGTTTCCAACTTTGATAATGAATCATCATATTAGAATGATTTCTAAAGGATCATGTGATAGACTGGAGTAATGATGCTGAAAATTCAGCTTCGCATCACATAAATAAATGATAATCTAAAGTATAATAAATTGAAATCCAATTATTTTAAATTGTAATAATATATCACAATATTACATTTTTTTTCTGTATTTTTGATCAAATAAATGCAGGCTTGATGAGCAGAAGAAACTTCTTTCAAAAACATTAAAAATAGTAATGTTTCCAAACTTTTGACCAGTACTGTGTATATATATATACATGAGCCATATACTCACTGAAAGAACCATATTTGGCTCGAGAGCATCGGTTCCCGAGCAGACTGTGGGATACCTACGTTTACACTAGTTCATTTTCATTTTAAAACGCATAACTTTTGCTACGGTTACGCCTGCCGTACACACACACTGCTCCGGAGTTTAAGACCCTCGTAAACGGAGTCTGAGCTCTTCAGTCAAGACTCACTCACACACGCAAGTCACGCAAGCAACGACACCTCAGACTGACAGAAACGTAAAAATAAACGTGAATTTAGGCTACTTTAGTTTTGTACACATTGTCATGTTAATTATAATCAAATGCATTTTGTTTTATTGACCACAATATTATCATTGATATTTGTTTGAGAAGGGCACTTTTGATTAATTTTGATGATTAGTTTTGTGATTTTCTCTGCTTTTTACTCAGAATGTTGCTTTTTAATGAGACGTACGCAAATTGAAATGTTGGGTAACACTTTATTTTACAGTGTCCTTTTTACATATGTTACATGTACTTACCATAGTAATAACAGTAAATTATGCATAATTAAAACTACAGTCACCCTAACTACAAAGAACCTTTTGTACAAATGAAAGGTCCCATGTAACCATCAATGACAATGCAGAACCATTATTTTTAAGGGTGTAGTATCCTTGACCAAAGATGAATTTAGTTGGAACAAATAAGGCTTTTGCCCACACAGCAAGATTAAATGGATGCGATGACAGGTTTAGATCCAGAGTATTTGAATCGCAGCTATTTGGCATGGAAGTGAGAAACTTTACTCAGTAAGTTATCCCACACCAGCAAGTTTAGGCATCACCTGTCACACCTCAAAGTGCTACTTTGGCATTCGAAAGATACAGAGATAAGAATGGCCTAAATCAATCACAAAGATCTTACGCATGAACAAACACATGCTCAGTGGCATGGAAGCAACTGGAAAATAAGAGCATTTTCTTAGAAAGGCTGAGACCCTGAAAGGCAAACTTACTTTATTACCAAGCTTTTCTCATTAAGAAATTAATATTTAATTTAACGGCTAAATTAAGCAGTGTCTCAATTTTTGGTTGTTATATACAGTATATATTAAATTGATTTAGTTTATTATTGATATGCTAGATCATTGTTATAGAAATTGTACAGAATATTGCACAAGAAATAAAAAGACAAGCCAATTTAAATGTACAATTACAACACTTTATTATATACCGAATGCCCTTTTACCCACCCAAGCACACTACACACACACACACACACACACACAGAGTGAGAGAGATATACAGATATAGGCTATGCAGTTCACAAGTTACATGTATATTCGACTAAAACATCAAAAAAGAGAAAAAAAGTATACAAAGTATAAAAAGGATTCATTGTGGAGAATGGAAACAATTCACAGTTCGTACATTCATATTGTTCTAATACAATGAACAGAAGCAAACCAATACAGTTCATTATGAACCTCGGCACGAAGATAGCAATTCAGTCTGATGTAGAAAATATATGAATCAGCAGGAGTGATGTTATAAACTACATTTTATAGTGTATTGGTCTAATACACATTTTCTTTGTGTGTGGTTAAAAATACAAGTTTCGCCTGCAGTGGCGTGATCAAATCTGTCTCAGAAACTCGTACACTACACAGTGGCTGTGTTTCTCATATCTATTTTCTTCATGAGTTCTTTCACCCAGGCGCTTTTTGGATCAGCACAGAGCGTCCTTGATTTCTTCAGCTTTAAACTGTTTGGAGACCAGACAAATCTAAATAAAAAAAGACATACATATCTCTGCAAATTGCTGTGTACTAGCTGCATAATACAACCCAGTGTTACTGGTACCATGAAATCCAGCTTTCCAAGTGTTTGTGTTTTATGTGCTTGATTTAAAATACTCACACAATAGCAGGAATGTTACATCCTCCATCTGTTTCCTGTATTCTGTAACTCACTACATTTCTTCTCGTGGACTTCCTCAGCCCTACAATGTACCTCAAACAGCAGTTTTCATAGGAACCTGAGAATAAATCTTTATATATTAAGTTAAGTTTGCATTAAGTTTGATTCTGTGATTTTAAATAATATTCTTGTCTTATAAAACCATTCATTTTGTTACCATTCTATTTTTTTTATATCTATTTATGAAAAAGCACGCTTCATCACTCTTTCTTCATTTATCATTTTTAATTTCCTGTTAAACCCTTGTATAAAAAAGCTGAAATGTTTTAGAAACTGACCAGTTATTTGTATATATTTATATTACATATTTTTAACTGTATATTTAATATTACAAAATTAATATCATATTATCAATGCATAATTGAAGTGATCTCACTTTATTAATCAGTTCTTACCTTGTGCCACACTGGGATACATGCAAGCCAACAGCAGGAGAAAAACCAGGATTTGAAACTTCATGGCTGAATGCTGTGTATAAGCTGCAAGAAAAGACAAGGAAATGTTTAGTATAAGCAGTTTTGCATTTCATTATGTGCATCCACCAGCCAATGTATATAATAAATAACATGAGGCTCTAATAATAGCTAGACCGCATGTCTCATCTTTACCTCAGAGGTTCTCAGAAGAATGATGTTTTTCTTCACGGCTAAAGCTGCTCTTATCTCCTCCTCTGCTTAGTTAACACTTTTTATAGCAACAAAACCTGATCCTTAGCCACGCCCCCTGTCACATTTTGCCAAGATTCTACTGCATTAGACGCTGTTAAAAAAAGTGGATCCTGTTGATTGACTTTCAGTATTGTTTTAACAAATTGCAATTGACTTAAGAGTTCCTGCACTACAATCATAAAGAGGATACCTGAAGCGATATCTCTAATATCTTAAACCTCTATATCTGGTCAGTATAGGAGATGGTTTAGTGTGAGGGATGGAACCGCTGGGAGTCTGGAGGTTTTTTTTACAGCCCCCATTTCTCGCCCCTGCCATTATTGCACAATATAACATCTTTGCCAAATCCTTTCCCCTTAAACATCTGCTTTAGAACTTTCTATGTCTGTGTGCCAATAAAACAGAACAAAATCTGATGTATTGTGCAACGAGATTCCCCTAAATTGATCACGCTTTTGAAAATGTGCATGTTGTGCGTTTATGTCACATTATCTCTTCCTCCCTTATGTGTCTAAACAATGATCATCGTTCACTATCTTGACCCTGACCTGGCCTTAATCTGACCTAAACTGCAGACTTGTGTTTCTTAAAGGAGATGGTTTAGTGACAAATAATTCAGTGTGCCAAAATCGGGGAAATTGGGGAATTCCATTTTAACTCTTTCATGCATAGTGGTCACTACAGTGGACAGCTATTAAAAAAAGCATTTTCTTGAATTTGCACGGGTTTTGATGGCATAGTTGCACATCAGCGTCTTCAGTGGACCCTGGTGCATCATCCTATACATTGCAACCAAGTGGCAAGCCGTTGTGTTTCGATTTTTTCCCCCTCCAAACCAAGATGGCCAATGGTCAGTTAGAAATGCCAAGTTGCTCCGGGAATATCCACCCATTCCTTCTATCCTAGGAGACTCTTGTAGGTAAAAAAAATATTGCAGCATCAAGCAATATCTAATGAGTCCTATCACAGTTAAATTTTCCACGTTTTGATTTTAGATTGGGAGAAAAAACTGATTAACCATCTGTCCACTATAGTGGACCTCATGCATATGGCTATATTTCAGCTACAATTCATACTTATACTGTGAATATTGTTTTTGAAAAACACAAAATCCTGACTGAGGTTATCATAATTCATGCATGAAAGGGTTAATAAACAACTAAACAAACATTTCACCATGCACGACATGAGAATCTCATCCTTGAATTGGTGCATCTTGTTACAGACGTTTAGAGGCTGTTGTTTGACCTTTAATAAAAAAAGTTCCACTTCACCAAGTCTTGAGGGTAATAAAGTGAGGGTCAGATTTATTTGAAAATTTCAAGAGATCTCTACATTTGCTTTCAAAGAATATTGAGTTTTTGTTTCCCTCAAACTTAGAAGACACTTCAGCCTCTTTGGGGACCACCCGGCAACACTGATGGAATGTTAATTAGTCCCATATGGAGAACTGTTGGTTTGATTGATTTAGTCTTGTAGAACTTTTTGTAAACATTTTTGTTCTTTTGTCACAAGAACATTCTGACAGTGTCTCTGCTTAAGTAGCCAATTATATTACACTGAAAAAAGGGATATGCGCATATTTGATTTATGACATGCCATCTTCCCCCTAACCACGTTTTTATTAAGTCATATTTCTATATGTTACAGATGTTCTTGATTTCATCTCTCTTTTCGGAGGCTTGCAAGTAGAATTTATGCGACAACTTGAACATCTTAATCCACTCTCCCACAGCTGTGAACATTCCATATTCTTTTTGCATTGCTGAGAGTGGAAGTAATGCAGAAACGTAACCTCTTATAGAATTTATTTGTATACTATTGGCTTATTCCTACTTGCTCGGTTTCTGTTCTTGGACTCTTTAGTCCTCTGCATGACTAATTCTTCAAGAATGAAATACAGTCAATGGAATAAGCATAGATATGTACGCTACAGCTACAGTAATCAAAATTATTCAACCCCCATATTGCAAATCTGGTTTATTGGCAAAATGTACACACTTACAGCTGTTTGCATTCAACAAATCAAACAAAAGTAATTGAAATAGCTCAATACAACATGTTCCAAGTGGCTTCCCCAAAATCAAAAGAAAATGCAACTTTTAATGACTTCTGCAGTCTCAAAAAATATTCCAGGAATTCTTCTGCAACAAAGCCTTGTTGGAAGGTCCAATGACGCCCAAGCTTCCTCACTGATGACATGACGTTTTCTCCTAGGATTTCCTGATACATCAATGATTCCATCTTTCCTTCCACAGGCTGCAGGCTTGCCCGTGGATGCAAACCAGCCCCAGAGCATCACCGAGCCACCATCATGCTTAACCTTTTCACTTGTGAGTTTAAAATATTCTGGCTGACCCCCAAGTGTGAGTTTTTCAAGGCGACTGTTATTTAGAATGCATCACTTTTACTGTTTCCATGGTGATGCGTCATTGCTTGTCACGTGACACACCGCATCCAAAATAGTGCTGAATGACTTCATTTTCCATTTTTTATTAAATATATTCACAAATGTGCTAGCTAGCATGAAATATCTGATATTCCGATTGTCAAATATGTGCAAGTGGATGCGTTTTGTTGTTTAAACATCTTTATAACGATCGCGTTAGTTGAGCTTTATGCGGGATGGGCCTTGTTAGTTTGCGCTGCGTTCAGAGAATCGGATCTGTTGGATTTACAACACGTGAATTCATCCACTTCTCCCGAAATACATGAAAGTATGTGGCTGGTGAACTGGGAGAAAAACAGAGTAAACTTTAAAGTTACTTACACAATGTGTATCTGATATGAATAAAACGTGTCGTCTACTTACAATGGAAAGGATTATTATTGCCGCTTCCGTAGACATCAGTGTGTATTTTACAAACTCTAAATGTATTGTTTTTTTTTGTCTTATGTGAATTTAAATGTCTGAAACCTAAAATAAACATTAAACACTGAATAGACTGAAACCACTGAATAGTTGTGATATATACAGGGTTCCTGCAGGTTTCAGTTAGTCAAATTTAAGACCTTTTTAAGACATTTTAAGACCATAAAGATTGAAATTTAAGACCTACACGACACATTGCCCAAAAAATATTCAAATCAAAGAATTCATTTTATTTCAATGAATTCAGTAATTGAAAAAGCATTAACTTAATTTACAGATAAAGCAATCACATTAGTAACCTTCCAGACCCAACAACATGTGTCAGAGAAAAGAACAGAATCAGATATTTTTTTTATAGAAAATTGTACTTTGCATTTTATAGGCCTACTGTAAAAAACACATAATTAGTTGATTTTAGTTGATCATAGTTGATCATAACTAGAGATGAAATGGCATGAACATTTCATTTAATTATTATAGTGCCAAAAATTACCACTGTTATCACAGAATCCTGTTCAAAAAAGTACTAATACTACACAATGAAATCAATTCACCAAGTTTTATGTCGAAAAACAGCAAATAACAAATAAAATTAGCATCAATACACACTAACATAAACATTAAAATAATACGATTAAAAATGATAGCTAGATTTTAAAAGTGACTAACATGTAGGCTACAAGTTCAAATAAAGTTGACAAAAAAGGTTTTTATAAAAAGATAACCCTCACATATTTCAGACTTTAATTTATCTTTTGTGACTCATTCTTTTTATAAAAAATGATTTACTGACATTTACAATACAGTTTAGCTTATCTTTTATTATTAATAGTAAAATTCGGTCCGATTTTCCCGTGGCGTCTGTCGTTGCTATGCAACCATGCATTGCGCTCTCCACAATGACAAAAAAGTTTTAGTGGCTAATGGATTTCCACCTCCGAAAAACACTTGCTGTAGCTCTATTACAAGATTTATTTACGGAGAAGAGAAAAACACCCGTAGTGTTTGGGTGCACCCGCATCCTTCATGTCTTTTTTCATGTTGCTGCACCTGGAAAAAAACGAGCGCGTTGCTTCAATTACAGTGCCGGCCCGAGCCTTTTGGGGGCCCTAAGCAGAATTTGATTTGGGGGCCCCCTCCCACCACGCGGAGTCACCTAGCTGTGCTTGACGATTATTGACCCAATGTCACTCTATAATGTTACATTATAAATTAATACAATGAGGTTATGTATTAATACAAAATAAATACTTAATAAAAAATAGATATACTTAAAATGTTTTAACTTTTTCTTTACCCTTTTTACTACTTCTTTGAAACTTCTGAAAACAAATTGTCACAAAACATATAAAAAAAAATAATTTGCAAAATATCCTCCAACGTTTTGCAAGATGTCTTGTATGAACATGACGGAGTATGTTTTTATGTTTCCACTGTTCGATCGCGCCCGCGCCTCACACACACACACACACACACACACACACACACACACACACACACACACACACACACACACACACACACACACACACACACACACACAACATATTCAGCAGCATACACACACACACACACACACACACACATACACACACACACACACACACACACAACATATTCAGCAGCATTGCAATGACATCGCAGCCTGTTCGTTATAGCCGTAATAAAATATAATAATAAAATAGTCAACCTAACATATAAAATTACACTGCTCTGTTTAAATAGTCAGTAGCCTACAATTCGTACCATTTCATCGCTGCGTAGCCTAAGCACCGCTCCACTGTGATGTTTCCAAGCACATTTTTGCGCATGTGAAGAGAATGATTTTTTTCCCTCGATATTGGATTTCAAGCACATTTTTGCGCATGTGAAGAGAATGATTTTTTCCCTCGATATTGGAACGTGGGTGAAGTACAAAGAAGCTTATAATAAAGAATAGTTTGCCATCCAAATCCATCGCGAATGTTGAAACATTTTGATTCTAATGAGAGAGGTAGGCTACGTGAGACCAACGCCGCTTTCACTTTCGCTTTAAATTATTTCGTTTTGGCTTGTTTATAGTTATTTTTTTATTCTTGTTCTGTTCTGAATATCATTAAACTTAAAGGACAAATCATTGATCAAATCAATTTTTTGTGACATGGCTTATTAGCCTACCGTGACTTTGCGCACGAATTGTCTATGCACGCGAGGTTATGCGCATGACTCAAACACTGGCAGTAACAGCAGCAGTTGTAGGCAGGTATATTGATCATGAAATCAGAATTTCCTTGTCTTGAATTATTAATCCATTCATTCATTTATGTCACTTGTTTAAGTTAATTAATATGTAAAAAAAACAAACAAAAAAAAAAAAAACTCGCTTGGGGGCCCCCTGGTGGCAAGGGGGCCCCAAGCAGCCGCTTAGTTCGCTTATGCCTCGGGCCGGCCCTGTTCAATTATAAGCGCGCGCCTACATTTGAATGAACTTGAGCGCGAAAAAGACGTGATATGTGAACTGCCTCTCGGCGAGCGACTTCGATACTTTTTTGCTACTTTGTAATAACTTTCTGTGGCCAGCGTTTCTGGAAATGAACGAGGGTAAAATCTTTTTTAAGACCCACCTGACTAAATGAAATTTAAGACCGCGGATGAAAATCTGGCTGTTTTTTATTAACGCCTGAATTTATATAGCTGTATATATATATATATATATATATATAAAAAAAAAAAATTATGTGTGTTTTTGCCTTTAAGTAGATGGTAAATAATGTTGAGATTATCAATTTCACTTTTGCACACCAAATAAATAGAAATTTTGGTATGTTGCAAATTTGCAACAACGGGCATTTAGGGTAATGTTTTTTACAAAATGGTAAAATTAATAAAACACATTTTCCCATCTCAGGTATGTAGATTTTATTCATGGCACAAAGTTGTTAGAACTTATAAACTTTAATTGACAAATTAATGAATCTTGACAACAGCAAGAAACAAAACACTCTCCTACTCCCTAACATTGACAGTCATTCCATGTTACACTCAGTTTAACTCTTTCCTTGTTTCTCCAGTGCATACATTATATATTCTTATAGTGTTATATCCTAACATGCTATTTTTTGTAAAAAAAAATAATAATAATAATAAAAAAAAATTTGGGGGCTGAAACCATCTAAATATAGCATTATTATAATATGTAGCCATTAGCCAAATCCAGCCGTTATGGACCAATGTGCTACAAACAGAAATCTACAAAGTAGCCTACGTAAAAAATATTCCTCACATGAAGTCTAGGCTATATGAATAACATAGCTATAGAAGCAATCAATAAGCTAGTACATATTTTTATCTTAGCACAACTTAACTCATTTTGGGCAATTTCTCCACATTTGCGCCCTTGATATGCGGATTCAGCTGCCATAGTTGCAACTCTTGCGTCATCAGAACAGTGTGTTCAACGCATCACCGTTTCTGTTTAAAAAATGTTGTGCAACGTTTTGTCGGGGCTGAACGCAGCCCTGCTTTGCAGATTTATGCTGTTGTGAGGGAGTCTATTCAGGGGGTAGAATAATTTTGAGACTGTAGAAGTCATTAAAAGTTGCATTTTCAGTTGAATTTGTGGAAAACACTTGAAGCATTTGTTGTGTTGAGCTATTTTAATTACTTTTATTAGATTTGTAAATTTTGCCAATAAACCTGATTTGCAATGGGGGCTGAATAAGTCTAAAAAGTGTAAACAAAAGTGTTTACACGCCATGTCATAATTACCGTGATAATTCTGATATGCAAAAAGCCTTCACGTGCTTCTAGAATTTGTAATTACAAAAATTTGTAATTTTCTGAGAGCTACGACCTGTAACACATGATGACGTATTTCACAGGTGCCCTTTTATACTCACGGTCGCACCAGTGGTGACGTCACAGGCTGCAGCCTGCCAATGTCAAGTTCATTGTCATGTTTGACTCATGCTTCAGACACCAGTCACGCCGGAGGCATTCCCCATAGTGCCCTTTAGGGGATGCAGTGCGAGTTCCCTTTCAAAAGGGAATAACAGACAATCTGCATTAATGGGCACCATTTTTGGTCATAGTGGCTGATTTGCAGAAGTAAATATATTTCAGTAAGACAGTAATAATGTGAGTTAGCCGGTTAGCTGGAGACCTACACAATATAAAACACAAAACTACGTATTTTGAACACCTGGTATATACATCAATAATTAATCATACTTATGGGTTGTGATTCTAAGGAGTTGGTCCAAATAAAGTGGGTACTACTACTGTCCCATCTTTAATGGGATTAAAGTTTGTAAATACCATTTAGACCTCACGGAGATTTGAGAAGCAATTGTCAAAAGGTTGTAGGCCTACTGCTGTTGTATCGCTGTGATCATTTTAACCACTCATCCTTTGGACGTGTTTACAAAGAGAATTTGCTTCTGCTGAGCAGAAAACAGCATCTTCTCGACATGTACTCAACACGAACCAGCAGATAGCTACAGCGTTTGAAGGCAGGTCAAAGTAGATGTTGTTCGCGGGCAGCCAATAAAGACCGTAGGCACTAGGCAGGCATTAGGCAAATGTCTTACCCAGTGACGTGTAGCCGTAACGGAAGTGGGATTCCAATTCCTGACGACTCGTTTAGGTGGTTCAGAGTCGATTCCTTCTTTTGGGAGACATTAGTTCGGTTTATCGTGCACTTTCAGCTTCACAACTTTGCAAATCGTTTACATTCACAAACAGCTACATTACACATAGCATGAAAGGTAATATTTTAAAAGTAGGGGAGCTTTAACCTATCATAACAAATAACAAATCATACTAAAATATCATTTGACACAAATAATTGTTTGCTAAATTTGTTTTTATGCACATGAAATGTAGCAAATAAAATCATATTGTTCAAAATAAAATGTCGCTGTCAAGAGGAAACTAAAATCTCTACAAAATCTTTGAGAGAAACAACAATCGCATAAAGTTGTTCCGGCCCCTCTACGCAAAATGACTTTTCAACCTCAAACTCAAGAACTATTTTTATCCAAGCAAAATGTGGGAAACCTGCAACACACGTGATGCGCGAATCGCGGTTATATGCGCGGGCGCTGAGGATAATCCGCGGATCGGGCGGGTAAAGTAATAAAAATAACATTCTGATTAACTACGGGTGGGTCAAAAGTGGATATGATAAATCATTCTTAACGAAAATATTAACTACATTCTCTAAAATATGCGCATGTCTAAAAAGGTTTTTTTTTTTTTCAGAAAGGTAGCCTATTTTGCACTCTCTTTATATACGCTGCGCGGGGTCCGCTTTTTTAAGCAGGAATGGAGCAGGCCTGAGGCTGAGAGTGAAGTAAAAAAGAAGATTTAAAAACAAAACAAAAAGAAAGAAAGAAAGAAAGAAAGAAAGAAAAGTACCGCGTGGAAGCGTTTTAGCGAAGAGGTTAACGAGGATGAATCAAGTGCTGGGTAGGCCTAATATGCAGCTGCTGTGAAGTGTTTGTGTGTGTGTGTGTGTGTGTGTGTGTTTGTGTGTATTCGCCTGTTCGGGAAGTCGCAGTGACAGAAACAGTGACATTCCAGTTTAAGTTTCAACTGAGTAAAGCCTGTTTATACCATTAAGAAAATGAAATTCTGTCAAATAAATTTTGTTTTTAAAAAATGTGCATTTAAAAGCAGCCCTCATTCATCAGTGTATTAACTTATGTTACCATTAATTAGATATGCGCGCATGCATCAACCGTCGCCGAGTCCGATGTTGAAGGTGATGATCATCCATTTATCATCACGCGTAACAACACATAAGAATAATTGTAATTTGACTATCGGGTGCGGATTCTTAAATCAGAGAAAATTATTGTGGCGGGTGGATGATTTGTTTTTGGCTGCGGATTTGGGTGACGTTGGAGCTCATCCGCGCATCTGACACCTTTATCTGTGCGGTTCATGATGAGGCGAGGCCATAGCAGTATATAAACGGGCGAGGCGACCCACAGTCAGCTGACACGAGTCATGTGATCCAACATGTCGCACGCGGAACTACAGACTGATAAACAGTTTCATCCTGTGGCAGAGTTTGCGCTCATTGTTTAATATGTACTGTATGACCAACTCATCGACTGACTGACGGTCGATGATATGTAGTTAATCTGAGTTGTGTCTTTCAAACACTACTGGACGTGCTAAAATTATTTACGCTTTACATGTAATGAGAGCGCATGACTGAACAGTAATAATTACACTCGTATAAGATTATAAAAGCAATGTCAAGATGATACACAGTGTATTCTTTTTTCTCCTAACGCTTTCTGTCTGTGCGCATACATCGTTTGATGGTGAGTATGTTTTAAATACAAAAATAAGATATTACACAAGGGGAAACAAAGAAGTTAGTATCACTTTATTTACAGATGCAGAAGTGACCATCAAAGCGCCAGCAATAGTGAATCTACAGGAAAAATCCCCTGGAAACATCAACATAACACTAAGGTATGATATGTGTATTAACTCTAATATCACTGAGTAAATGTGTGTTTTGGGAAATCATTTAAATTTGGCTTGATCATGTGTTTGCATTTACAGTTCATCGTTAAACACATCTGTAACCGTTTATTTCAATATCACATATTCGTCAAAAAATATCTCTTCAATAATTCAACTGCCTGATGAGGTATGTGCACTTTTTTTCTATAATATTTTAATACAAATTATCCTTCTGTTTTAATCATATTCAAAATTTGCTGTTGAAATCAAAGATTATGTTATTACAGTTCACTAGGATAGGAACTAGTAAATTATTTTAGTTAATCATTTATTTTTGTCCATGTTCAAGCAAAATACTGTTTTCTATGGAAGCCTGTTTCCATCACTGAATAAAAATAAAATAAAAAGGTAATTGCGACATTTTAATCTTACAATTCTGACCTTTTTGCTCAGAATTAAGAGATATAAACTCGCAGTTGTAACAAAATGTCAGAATTGTGAGACGACATTTTCCTCTCAAAATTGGACTTTATAACTCGCAATTACAAGTTTATGTCTTGCAATTCTTAAAAAAAAAAAAAAAAAAACAGAATTGTGAGATAAAAAGTTTATTCCATGGCAGAAACGAGCTCCCATAGTTTTTTGTGCCAGTTTACAAATACAGTAAAGTTGGTTTTCTACTGCATATCATATTTTGACGCCTGCTTTTATATGGAATATGTAAAATTCTGGATTGGAGCTTTTTTATTGCATCTTTAGATTTATATTATAAGGCATCATATATGTCATAACAAAGTTATTTTAAGTATAAAAATCTCTATCCATTCAATCATAATCTAATAATCTGATTTATACATGAATAATCACTTTAACTTAAAACAATTGAATCTATGTTTGTCCTCCGTCATCTCGCACAGGTTGTTGTGCCAGCAGGAAACACGTCTGTATCTTTTGAAGTGCAGACAAAAGGGGTTGGTCAGTTGACCGCTTACCTTTACAGCAATGACACTCGCATAAAAAGGTGTGTTGTAAGCTAAATTCTCTTAATCTGTCACCAATTTAACATAGCACTGGATGAAAATGAAACAAGTGATCTTCTCCTACAGCTTCCTATTGGTTTCTCAAGAACTCTTCAGCCTACATTTTGTTCAACACATGGGCATTCTTTTTAAAGTTAAATTTTTTTCCAATACTGTTATTTTTTGCTGTCAGTTACGGTATGAAGTAACACGAGTGGATGGACTATAACCAGATTTAGAGACATTTGCATCAGCACCTTGCAAAACCAGTTCTATTTATATAGTTAGTTCCTTAATTCAGGGGATTTCAGACTGATGTTGGTGTGCCTTTGGGTAATAGGTGAACTGTATTTAGTGTTAAAAATGCTATGTAGTGTTCATTTTATCAACTATTTTTAATTAAGTCTTAATCTCTTAGTCCTGTCCTGAATGCACTTTTTTAGTGTTTCTCATATTTAGTGTACCTAGTCCTGTTTTTGTTTAGTCAGGTTTCAGTTGACTACTTATTTTGCTCAATTTTAATCACAACGATTGTTGTCATTTGAGAAATAATTTTTACATTTCATCAAAATTATTTCATCTATAAGCACAAATCAAGAGAATGTCGACTCATACGCATGGTTTATTTGACCTCATCTAGTTTCCTGATTTATTGTAGGCTATTTCTTATATGAATAAACAGGCAAAACTAGAAACTTCTCTCAAAAAATAGAACAGTGAAATTCCTAATAGTAATTTCAAATTACATTAAAGTCCCCCTGTAGTCAATAATTGAATTCATTAAAACTCATCTTTGATCACCAAAATTACATATTTAAATGATTTTTCCTTGATTTTTTTTTCATGCCTTAAAATAGCTTGAATGTAACTGTACACCCTTGCCTCATTTAGCATATTCTATGAATATGCAAATTAGCCCCGCCTCCACTCACTCGCAGCAGCTCAGAAATCCACTCGTTGACGATCACACGTTTGACATCAGAAACAACAGCGACTTCAAACCACGTTTTTGAGACTGTCTTTGGTTCATTGCAGTTTTAAAGAGAAAATACTCAGTAATGGTGTTGACTTATGAATGTGTTTATGGTTTGTCTTAAAGCACATTAAAAACACCACATAGACATATAAACGACATTTAAAACTTGATTTTCACCACAGGGGGACCCAGCAAAACAGTCTCGTCTTTTTTCGTCAGTGATATTCCCTGTTGATATTGTCACAGGTATCATTTAATGACATTAGTGTCGTCTCGTCATCGTCTCAGTCATAGAAACAAAGGTCATCGACAAACATAGATTTCGTTAATCAAATTAACACTAGTGCTATACAAATACATTTACATTGAATTGAAAAAGTTTCTATAATATTCGAATTCTAAACAGCAAAAAAAAAAAGTTCCCCATATTGTGCTGTATTTCCTTATTTTGTTTTGGAAGTCTCCTACAATAGGTTTACATGCATCGAATGTCAAAAACTAGCCAGGTTTCTCTTTAGGAGAAACTCTATAAACTCCTCCTTTCTGAGAGCCTATTCTGCTCTGATTGGCCAGACGGGCCAGTTTGTTTTGATTGGTCTACTGCTTACTGTGCACACAGTGTTACAACAGTAACGATGGCTTTAGTTTTACCATATCAGATCCATCCCGAGACCACATCCTTTGGAAGAGCATGACTGCATAACTCCATTTATTGTGATCTTTAAAACTTTGTAGACCTTTTGCTTTTACAAACAGCTATAATACACACTACATGAAAGGAAATATCTGCAAAAGCATAACATGGGCACTAGATATTTTCCAGATAATATTTTGATCATTTGTTTTGGCTTTAGTGCATTGATAAATAAAAGCATATGTTGAATTATTTTAGATGTGCATTAAGAAAACACAGCTTGAAAATAACGGCTAGCGGGGCTTCTCTTTTTCCAGGTCTGAAACACGAATCAGATTCTTGATTGTCAGAAGCAATGTCCTTTTCATCATCAACCAAATCATTGGCTGGATCTACTTCCTGGCCTGGTCCGTGTCGTTCTACCCACAGGCGTTCGAGAACTGGAAACGACGAAGGTTACAATCTTTGAGATTTAAGGATTTAGACTTAATGAAAATATGATGAATAACGTGTGTGTTTTGTTTCATACAGTGTGGTTGGCCTCAATTTCGATTTCCTCGCTCTCAACTTGACTGGATTCATTGCTTACAGTGTGTTCAACGTTGGTCTATTCTGGGTGCCTTATATACAGGTGCATGCAAATTGACAGCTTTCAGGTTGTCATTTGGTTGTTATTTGTAAAAAATTACACACTTAAAGGGATAGTTCACCCAAAAATGAAAATTCTGTCATCATTTACTCACCCTCAAGTTGTTCCAAACCTGTATGAGTTTCTTTGTTCTGCTGAACACAAAGGAAGATATTTGGAAGAACGTTTGTAATCAACAGATCTCGGTCCCCATTGACTTCCATAGTAGGAAAAAAATATACTATGGTAGTCAATGGGGACCGAGATCTGTTTGGTTACAAACATTCTTCCAAATATCTTTCTTTGTGTTCAGCAGAACAAAGAAACTCATACAGGTTTGGAACAACTTGAGGGTGAGTAAACAATGATAGAATTTTCATTTTTGGGTGAACTATCCCTTTAATGTTTAAAGGTCTAATTTAGTGCTAGTTGTACTAAAGCGGTATACTGTCTTTAGCTATTGTCTGATTGTTTACTAGCAGTTTTTTAATGGAGATGATAAATGGTGCATCTACAGGAGGAGTTCTTGAAGAAAGATCCGAATGGAGTCATTCCTGTCGATGCCAATGACGTCTTCTTCAGTCTCCATGCAGTAGTTATCACTCTCGTCTTTATTTGCCAGTGTGCCATCTATGAGGTAAACATTGAAACGCTAATGTGAAAATATTAATATTAACAATCTATTATTTTACACACACACACACACACATACATTAGAAGTCTGCACGGGCTTTAAACTGAATCCCGAACCCGGCCCGTACCTGTGAGCGCTCAACCCTACCCGACCCGTCCGGTACAGTTACGTTTTAAGCCCGAATCCGAAATCCGTTTCTCACAACAAATACCTTTTTGCAATATGCTGTATTTTAGCATGCAACAATCAGTAAACAAATACATGTAAACAAGCACCGTTTCATCAAGACACACCAGAGGAAAATGAAAAGTTATCAAAGTTATGAAACTTTGCAGGGTGAACAGGTGTAACAGTCACATAAATTCCTCTTGAACTCAAACGTCAAAACAAAGTTCGCTCAGTGTTGACTAATGGGAAAAACACCTGGACATCTTCCATGTTGTGTTTTGCTTGCCGTCTGCTGGGTTGTGACCAAAAGAATGTGCGAGAGCACACACACAAAACAGTTTTGTATAAATTCATTATTTTTGCACACATGATCTATCTATCTATCTGCTTAAAAGTTTGGGGTCAGTCTTTTTTTCAAAAAGGTAATTATTTTATTTAGCAAGGATGCACTCACTCAATACAGAAATGACAATACATATTTTTACATTATACAAAAAATATATATTGTAAATAAATGCTGTTCTTTTGAACTTTCTATTTATCAAAGAATCCTGAAAAATGTTGTCATATTATTACACACAAAAATGATTTAGAAGCACATATGTTTTCAACATTGACGATAATAATAAATGTTTCTTGAGCAGCAGATCAGCATATTATAATAATTTCTGATGGATCATGTGACACTGAAGATGCTGACAATTCAACAGGAATAAATTGCATTTTAAAACATATTAAAAAGGAAAAGTTGTTATAATAATCTAAAAATATTTAACAATGTTGTTGGTTTTGCATTATTTTTTTTTTTATTTTTTTTTTATCAAATAAATGCAGTCTTCTTTCTAAAACATTAAAATATCTTACTGACCCCAAACTTTAAAATGGTATAGTAATCAATTTATGACAAGTAATAATTAGTAAAATGAGTAGTTTTTAAATAAAAAAGTATATATTTGTTGTATTATAAAAAAAATCACAATTAAAAAAAAAAGTTAAGAGAGCGAAATTGCATTGCTTCTTAAACTGTTCTTAAACCTTTTATTTTTTTATTTAGAGAGGTGGGCAAAAGGTTTCCAAAGTAGCCACTGGGTTATTAGTGATTGGCTGGACTTTTGCGTTCGTCTCCCTGTTTGTTGCTGTGGCACAGAAGATCTCCTGGCTGGATTATCTGTACTATTTCTCTTACATTAAACTGGGTGTCACGCTTGTAAAGTACATCCCTCAGGTACAACTCTCCTATCTCACACCATATCTGCACAAAAATGCTTTAAAGCTACACCCACAAATTCAAATTCTGTCATCATTTACTCACTGTCCTGTATTAATGAAATTCAAAGGAGAAACAAAAGTCCATGAGAACTGGGGCTGTCAAACTCCAAAAACAACACTGCATTATGTTCAATGTCAAATCTCATTCAGTTGGAAACATTCAGTGTGTTCTGTTCAGGCATGAGAAACATGAGAATCAATCCTGCATGACATAATGTTTGAATATTCACATGCGTGAAAGACATTTGAGAGCCGTGGTGGATTTGTATTTAGTAAAGTGTCAGTTTGTAATGTCGTAAGGGTGGGTAAATGAGGACAGAATTTGACAGTTTTAAGTAAACTATCCCTTTAAAAATGATGGCTACTTATAGACCAGTGCAGTAGTTTTTGTTTTGATGCAGTTCACTGCAATGCTAAACATAGATTTCACACTTCTCCTTTTTTTAACAGAATTGTACACTTGCTTGTACTTGTGGCTTGTAACATTAGATTGAGAAAGAGTTTCCAATGAATCAGGACATTAGAAGGGTTACTCCTAAGAAAATGTACCTGTCTGTGTCCTGAAGTGTAGAATGTTTGATTTCGATAGAATTTGATTGCACATTGGAGTAATATAATTTGTGTAACATATTTAGGGCTAAATCTTAGAAAATATACATTTTTGGGTCAAATTTGATTAATAGGAACTGTATTATAATATATACTTTTTTCCCCCTATGAATCAAATTTGATCCAAAATTAATATTTTATATACACAGTATAAAGATCTGTAACAGTATGTATCTTTGCTTCCTATAAATAATATATACTGTATATATGTATAGGAAGCAAAGTTACATACTGTTGATCTTTTAATTACTTAAACTAATTAACACCGCTATCAATCAAATGAAATCAGTATCAACAAAATTCATCTTACTAATAGTCTTAAAATGGCCAGTTAATATAATAAAGTTATTGATTTTTAACTGTTGTATAAAATCAATTTTGCAATCATACTGATATTGGGAAAAAGACCACTCTTGCTCACGTGATGCTTAATTATATTAGGTTATAAAATAATAATATACGGGGCAATACTAAGGTGTCATTTCAGACCTTGCATGATGCTATTTTATGCCAATGACAATTTTTTGCTATTGCCTAAATTATTGCCTATATTGAGATGAAATATATATAATATACTGTATTCAAATATGGATCAATTGCATTAAAAACAAAACTTGATTGTTTACATATTCTAGACATTTCCACAAAGCCTGGTTCCATTATTCAAAAATATGCAAAAAATATATATATATTTTTTTAGCATATTCTTTATTGAAAACAGGTAAAAATATTTGATATAACATATTTTACACTTACAGTAAACAATTGTGAATTACTTTTCAGGCGTACATGAACTACCGCAGGCAGAGCACAAAGGGATGGAGTATCGGGAACGTGCTGTTGGACTTCACAGGGGGCAGTTTCAGTTTGATTCAGATGTTCCTTCAGGCCTATAACAACGGTGAGACCACAAAACACTTTCATTTCCTATACGAAACACCTCAGTGAAGTTAGAATGCACTCAAATAATTGTTTTAATTTATGTTTCCTTGACAGATAAATGGAAGTTTATATTTGGAGACCCCACAAAGTTTGGACTGGGCGCGTTCACAATATTCTTTGACATTCTTTTCATAATACAGCATTATTGTCTGTATAGAAACAGAGAGCCGCTGTATCATGATTTAGATGCTCAGAGTGATGACCAAACTGATGTTAAAACATGACTGGGAACATGGCGATAACATGAAGATTTTATATGGATTTTTGTACACACTAATCTAAAGTGTGAACCATCTTTTAAAGGGAATGTGTATCTTACTCCAAAATATGTCTTGAAAGCAAAATAGCTCTTGTTTCATATGGTTTAGTCTATACATTTATAAATCATTTTTCTTATTCCAATAAATTGATGCTCTGGTAAACTATTGGAACTGGTACTGTAATGAAATGAATGCAACACAATATAAGCAGGTTTGTGTTGGTCTATATTTCATGTTTCACACTGTCATCTGGTGGCTGTAAGATAAACTACACGAGACAAATCTTCAGTAGTACTGCAATCTGACTATGGTGTTACTTAAGTTTTGTTCTTCTCTCATATTGTTTAGTCTGTTAACTATGTGTCCCGGTAGCAGAACATACATTTAACAGGCACATTAAAACCTGTTATGAGACTTAATTTTTGTGATATCATCAACTTCAAATTTGAAACACAACTTGGTTCACCAAAAAAAAAAAAAAAAAAAAAAAATTCAGTCATTAATTACAAGTCGTTCCAAACCTGTAAGACCTTAGATCATCTTCCGAACACAAATGAAGATATTTTTTATAAAATCTGAGTGATTTCTGTTCCTCCATTGACAGTCTATGCAATTACCACTTTGACGCTTAAAAAATGTCATAAACTAATCCATATGAATTGAGTGGTTTAGTCCAAATTTTCTTAAGAGACTCGATCGCTTTATATGATGAACAGATTGAATTTAGGCTTTTATTCACATATGAACATTCTTCAACTCAAAGTTCAATCAGTTGTGGTAAACAGAAACTCAAGCATGTTCTCTTGACCTGCGAGAACCAGTGAGGTTCATTGTCATGTTACGCGGCAAGAACCAATGAGCTTCTGTTTATGTTCGCTGATCAATGCCTAAATTAAACCTGTTCATCATTTAAAGTGATCAAGTCTCTTCAGAAAATTTGGACTAAACCGTTCAATTCTTATGGATTATTTTTACAATCTCTTGAATTTTTTGCAACATCAAAAGTGGTAGTTGCATAGCTGTCAATGGAGGGACAGACCGCTCAGATTTCATCAAAAAGATCTTCATTTGTGTTCTGAAGATTAACGAAAGTCTTACAGGTTTGGAATAACATTGGGGTTTGTAATCAATGACAGAATTTTCAGTTTTTGGTGAACTTACCCTTTAAACAAATGGTTTTGATTTTTCAAGTAAATAGACTGATATTATTTTGTAAAATACATATTGTGTATACAATATATATATATATATTTGGTTCAGTATATTTGCTTTACAGTAAACTTAAACTTTTATAACGTTTGAAGTGATTCACTTGAAATAATCTGAGGGTTTTCCTTAAAAAGCGACCAACTTTAGGTCTGTATTCCAAAGCATTCATGAACTATTTAAGATCGATGCTCAAAAAGGGGAGTGATAGTTAACAGGTTAAAGTAAAATAAAATAAAACAACATTATAATTCTTTAATAGGCTAATATCATTCCTCTACTCTGCAAACGCGCCACAGATCTGTGCTCAGTGCAGCTCACGCTCTCTGCGTCACTGTTGAGCGCAAGGGATTATGGTTAGACAACCGGAAGTAAGATGGCGGAGGTGACAGACGAGGGTAAGAGGTGTTTGTGTCTTAAATACCTGTTTATCTTTTGCCATACCCGTTTATTAATTATAATGAGTCATGGTATGATGTCTTAAACTGTTTGGAGTTGAGAGATCGAGTGCTTGCTTATTGTTGTTGATTTAATTACGCATTTTTTTCGTAGCATTTAAACGCACCGGCCTCAGTAAGAGACATAACTAATGTTTACAATACATACATTTGTGTTTATTCATATTTTCTTTCAGAAGAGTTTTAATTATGTCCAGGTACTGTATATTTGTTTCTGTTTATATGCAGGCATGTACATTTCTGCTATTTCCATCAATTGTATACTGGTTGTCGCTGTAAATGCGTGTATTGCAGTTATTTCTGTCTGGGGGTTTCTGGTAACGTTAGTTTGTGGCAGTAGTTGATGTGTCAGTTTCAACACGTTATAAACGTCGTTTGAGTAAGAGGCATTAAGAGGAATTACGGTGTGCTCTTTTTCCAGCCTAGAAAGTCAACTGTGATGTGTGTAGTGAGTTTAGGTGCCTTTTTGTACAGCAAATACAATTTTTATGTTAAAAATCTATTCTTCTATTAATACGAATTTAAATGTTTAGGAAGTATATATATTTTTAACTGATTTAATTAAAGTTTATCTGAAACTTTAGCCTTTTTGATATTTGAAAACCAACACAGTTGTAGCTAGCCACCAATCAATTCCCCATGGAAAAAAATAAAGTTCAGCCCTACATTTTTTTTCTTGTTTGAGAAGCCATTTCATTTGGAATATACGTCACAATAGGAAAGAAAAGATTGTAACTTTTATTTCATACTAACTTTAACAGGTCAATAAATATGCATGTAGTCAAGTCACCTTCATTTATGTAGCGTTTTTAACAATATAGATTGTTTCAAAGCAGCTTTACAGAGATAATAGGAAATTAAAGTAACAGATTGTTTTGGCTTTACAGCAGCTCTAGAATAAAGTTATTGTCCAGCTAAAGTTAGTTTTGATTGATTCACTTCTGTTGCAAAGAACATTAGTTATTAACTTAGGGGCCCTTAACAGAAACCCTTAACGCGCTCCGGCCCACTCATTTCGCACAACAACAGTGCCTGGCGACTCGAGAACGCAAACCTTGAAATAGGTTCCCAGGTGAAAAATTATGATTTTTTTTTTTATCTCTGCACAAACTTCAAAAACGCAAACCTGTGAAAACGCTAATGGCGTGCACATACGTATTACGTGTTTAGTCTGTACGCGTGTTTGACTATATATGTGCGCAGACATGTAGTCTTTCTTTACAAATTGACCTAAACAAATTACTTGTCTGGCCTTAAAAAATTATAATACAGAATTATTTATCGCTTCCGCATAGCCATGAATTATTTCGACAAAGTTTTATCTGTACAGAGGTAAAGGGAAGGAGGCCTTCACAGGGGAGAGACTAGTTGACACTTCAGGACTGCGTTGTCGTCGAGTCCAGGCGCAGGTCCTTCATCAGATCTGGATATGGCCTGGATCTGCGGTAAACCTCGGGATAAACAGAAAGACTAATATTAGCGTAGACGTCATTCTTCTTATGATGTAACAAGTACATCAGGATTTATGGGAAGTGTTCCTGGTTCCGGCTGACCTAAACTATGCATCCTAACATTGAATTATAGAAGTTTATAATGTGTTATGTGTATGCTAGGTCAAAGAGATGTGTTTTTAGTCTATATTTGAACTGACAGAATGTGCCTGCTTCCCGGACAATGTTAGGAAGACTGTTCCAGAGTTTAGGTGCTATATAGGAAAAGCAGTAGGCTATATTTTGATATTCTAGGTTATCAACTGGCCAGAATTTTGAGATCGCAATAGATGAAGGACTATAATGCATTAAGAGCTCGCTCAAGTACTGCGGAGCTAAACCAATTACTGCTTTGTAAGTAAGTAATCAGCAATATTTTCTAATTTATACAATGTTTAATAGGGAGCCAATGCAGTGTTGACAGAACCGGGCTAATATGGTCATACTTTCTGGTTCTAGTAAGAACTCGAGCTGCTGTGTTTTGGACCAGCTGTAATTTGTTTATTAAAGGTGAATTAAGTAACTTTTTTACCTTAACTGAACAGCTTCGGAGTCATTGGAATGGTTATATTACTTATTTCGGGTTGAATGGTGGTCGTTTCGCACCCCCCTGGTGCCCGTGAGCGGAAAATTCGCACTTGCAACTTTGAGACGGCGGGCCGCCGGCCAGCGCGGCAGGAAGTATCGCGTGATATCAGGTCTCGCGATGTAAACAATTGCTTTACGGCCAAAAGAAATCTGCTCAAATACTGTCATTATTGCGCTCCCTCACGCTGTCCGAACCCGAAGGAAGAAGACGTTTTAAAGAATGTCCCATCTGCTTTGATGTCGTTGATCTACTAGCCTCTGGTGTCTGAGAATCACCAAAGAGTTTTTACAACAGTGTTGTCAAATATCTATTCCAAAGCTGTGGGGGAGCTCTAGAGAGAAACCTGCGAGCAAAAAGCGAGAATACAGCGAAGAAATCCCGAAGCTACTGAGTGCTGCTTTAAGTGTGCAGGGAAACCACCCATTAGAGCATTACAATAATCTAGCCTTGAGGTCATGAACGCATGAACTAATTGTTCCGTGTTTGTCATTGAGAGCATATGATGTCATTTTATATATATTTTTTAAGATGGAAAAATGTGATTTTTAAATGAAAGATTGGTATCAAAGCGCACACCCAGGTTCCTAACCGACGACGAAGACTTGACAGAGCAGCCATCAAGTGTTAGACAGTGTTCTAGGTTATTACGTGAGGAAGTTTTTTGTCCAATAATTAGAATCTCTGTTTTTTCAGAATTAAGTAGTAGGAAATTACTAGTCATATAGTTTTTTTATATCAGCTATGCATTCCGTTAATTTTGTGAATTGGTAAGTTTCGTCAGGGCGTGAAGAAATATAGAGTATCATCAGCATAACAGTGAAAACTAATGCCATGCTTCCTAATGATATCTCCCAAGGGTAGCATGTACAGAGTGAACAGCAATGGTCCTAGTACTGAGCCTTGTGGTACGCCATACTGAACTTTTTGATCTCTTCATTTACTGCTACAAACTGATAACGGTCAGATAAGTAGGATTTAAACCATGCTAATGCAATTCCACTAATGCCAACATCATTTTCGAGTCCATTTTAAAGAATGTTGTGGTCAATAGTATCAAAGGCAGCACTAAGATCGAGTAACACTAATAGAGAGAGATACAACCACGATCAGATGATAAGAGCAAATCATTTGTGACTGATGAGAGCAGTCTCAGAGTCGACTTTGCAGCCTTGGCTAAATGGAGTATACACGAGACTAGATAACGATCTGAGATGTCATCGCTCTGCTGTAGAATTTCAACGGCATCAACATTGATTCCATGCAACAATATTAGATCTAGGGTATGATTACGACAATGAGTAGGTCCTGACACGTGTTGTCTAACTCCAATAGAGTTCAGAATGTCTTTAAATGCCAATCAATCCCAATGCATCTTTTTCGTTATCTACATGTATATTAAAATCACCAACAATTAGGACTTTATCTGCAGCCAGTACTAACTCTAATAGGAAATCAGCAAATTCTTTGATAAAGTCTGTATGGTGCCCTGGTCCTGTATACAGTAGCCAGCACAAATCTCAAATGTGATTTATCATTTATTTACACTAGATAGTGTTACATTAAGCACCAACACTTCAAAAGAATTATATTTAAAACAAGACTTATCAGTAATTCTGAAGATATTACTATAAATTACAGCAACACCTCCCCCTTTGCCTTTCAGACGAGGCTCGTGTTTATAACAGAAATCTTGACTCATTTCAAGTAATGTAATCGTCTGGTTTTAGCCAGGTTTCTGTCAAACACAGCACATCTAGGTTATTATCTGTAATCATATCATTAACCATAAGTGCTTTTGACATAATATTCAGCAGTGTATGTAGGCCTAGTCATTTAAAGGTGCATTGCGCAAGTCTCTGAGTTTTTGCAGAACTATGCCCCCTTCTGGCGACACACGAAACTGCAACCAGAGTTGTGCACGCGGTTACGTGGAGTTTGCGTTGGGGTTTGGGATGAACTAGAAGCCGGTCTCTTTGAATCCATCTTCTACTTTTGCAAAAGTCGCTTGAGTTGTCTTCGCTGATGCGGATAATGGCGGCGAATACACAAACCTGCCAGACATAGCCAGGTGAGCGTGAACGCGCATGACGTCACGCCCAGTCGATTCCGACCCGAATCCCTCTTATTTATTTTACTGTACAGGATTATAGAGGCAATCGCAGTGATCATAGAAGGGCTCATTCAGCCCATCAGGCAATTGTTTAAGCATGTATGGGTTAGAAAAACGGGTATTTTTAACATGAAATGTTGCGCAATGCACCTTTAAAATATCACAGCTGTTTGAATATAGGCTAGCCTATATATTTTTGAATGTAGCCTCTTCTGTTCAATATGATGATTAATAATGACTGTATCATTGACTCGGTGAGTTTCAGATTCATGAACGAATCATTCAGGTTGTTTTTTTCTATACTAGATTCATTAAACTCATTCACTTTCATAGTATTTAAAAAAAGTGCTATAATATTCTGAAGAAATGTACAGTCATACAAATGTAACAACATGACAAAATGTTCAGTTATGGTTGAACTGTTCTTTTAAAGTGTTTGTGTTTGTAAGCTGGTAAGCTTTGCCTTTTAACTTTTTATTATATTTAGGCTATTTTATTCTTGTCATTTTTTATTTATTTAATTGAACTCTCATGCTTTTGCCACCATATTTTATTTAGTGTTTTCTCTCTGATGGTTGGAAACCGAAGAGCTTAACTTCATCCTGAGGAGGGATCAGACAGCAGCATGGCAGATGACAACGGTGAGTTGTGTTGGCAAACGGATAAAAAGATGATCTCTTCTGCAATTCTTTTGTGATATTATTGGGACAGTCATTTTGAACAGTCTGATTTGCGCTCTCAGAATCATTCATTCAGAGAGAATGGACTGAGGCTTTAAATGGGTCAGTGCACTGCATCAGAGCCGGTAACCAGTAGATGTGTTATAGGACATTATCTCTGCAAGCCCATGGTAACAAAAATAGACAGAAACAATTGAAGCAAAAAGTATTTTCTTTGGGTTTTCGGTTTTTTAGCCCATCTGTTTCTAAAAGGTTGTAACTTTTTCCTTTGCCCTCACGAGTTGTTCTGCTCTGTTTCTGGGCTTTGTTTGATCTGTGCATATTTGTGCTATTGTATTAATAAAGATCAGCTAAAGAATGTGACAGGACAGAGGCTTTATAATTCTAAGATATTAACCCTTAATTAAGGCCTCTGAATGATCAACTTAATCAAAACTTTGCCTGAAATCCTGTTGTACACAATCTACTTCATGCCTTCTGTCATCTGATTGATAATTTATGTAAGGGATAATGTACATCCAGCCGGTTGTTATATCAGAATAAGGACCTTCACGGCTACTTGCCACATAAGTAAATAATTAGACACGAAATATTGATCTGAGTTGAAATATTACAGTACTGCGATATGAAGATTGTACAAAAGTAACATATCTTTAGCAGCAGTATAAAAGTGAATGGCACATAACAGCCACAAACTATCGGTTCAATATGTGTAACAAATACCTCCGTTTTCACAGTCCATACTACAATGCGTAAACTGTATTTTCAAATGTATCCACTTGTGAAAGCATTTTTAAAAAGCTCAGTTTTCGCAGGACAAAAGTGCCAAAAGGGCGAGAAAAAGATGCCTTTTCAAACGAAAACGTATTAGTGTGGACAAGGCCTAAATGTATACAATAAAATACATTTATAATCAACATTTCTCACACTTTATCTGTTGTAGAATGTTGTAAAACAGAAAGCACTTGGTTTTGGTACAAAGTGATTGAATCATATCCACTCACACTGACTCAGACATCTTGTTTTTCATCTTGCAGAGAAACCTGCTGTTGCTCCTCCAGTGTTTGTGTTTCAGAAGGATAAAACACAAAAGGTAAGACCAGCACCAGTTCTTACTGACTCTGATCACACCTTTCCAAAACTGGCTTTAAGACACTGATTCTGTCCCCAGAGGTCAGCAGACGGATCCAGCACAGAGGATGGAGAAGGTGAGTTTAGTCTTTTTACAGTCAACAAAATATATTATTGAAATGCTGAATTTCATAAAGAAACATATTTTATATAATTAGATGGGAAAAAAAAAAAAGTTTGTTGTGGCCCAGTTAAGCACATTTTAGGGCTGTGCAATTAAATGAAATCACACTCTGCCCTTGACCGAATTACTTTGGTTGCTTTAATAAGAATAAAAAGAAGTTTAATTCTCACAGTGAAGACAATGCTGTGTTTTATTTTACATTTTATTATTCATTTTTTGTAGTAGGCTGTTAGCTGAATACTTATATAGCCTACTTGAATGAAAAACTTAAAGCACTGTTTGTTTTATTATTATCTTTTTCCTATTGTATTTGTGTTATTGTTTGTAATTTGCTTTTTTTATTGTATTACTGACTGTTTACTTATTTTCAATAATTTTAACTTTTTAACTTTAATTTTAAATTTAAATTTGGCTGGTATCTAAAATGTAGAAATCATAGGAAATGTTCATCAAATACATACTTGAAATGCATAGCTATCGCTAAAGGGATAGTTGACCCGCAAATGAGAATTCTGTCATTAATTACTCACCCTCGTGTCGTTCCAAACCTGTAAGACTTTCGTTCATCTTCGGAACACAAATGAAGATCTTTTTGATTAAATCTGAGAGCTTTCTGTCCCTCCATTGACAGCTACGCAACTGGCACTTTGATTCTTCAAAAAGTTCATAAAGAGATCGTATGTGAATATAATCCTAAATTCAATCTGTTCATCATATAAAGCGGTCTTGTCTCTTCAGAAAATTTTGACTAAACCACCCAATTCATATTAGTTTAACGATCTCTTTATGAACTTTTTGAAGTGTCAAAGTGGTAGTTGCTTAGGCTGTCAATGGAAGGACAAAAAGCTCTCAGATTTCATCATAAAGATCTTCATTTGTGTTCTGAAGATGAACGAAAGTCTTACAGGTTTAGAAGGACATTAGGGTGAGTAATTAATGATAGAATTTTCATTTTTGAGTAAACTAACCCTTATAATAAACTACTCGTATAAGGTTTAGGTCATATGGTGCAAATCATGTGAAATAATCGTCATTATGATTTTTGCCCTAATCGAGCAGCACTAGCAAATTTCACCACCTAAATCATCTTGATTTTGTTTGATGGTTCAATTAATTAAAATTAATTGCTTGCTAAAATATAATATAATAATATTTTTGACATCCTTATTTAAATTGCAGTTATATAGCTAAAAAATTTTTTTTAGATATAGATATAGATATGATATATATAATTTTTTTTTTTTTTTTTTTAAAGCTATATAACTGCAATTTAAATTTAAATGTCTTGAAAATGTGCTTCATCCATTGAGTTGTGTATGAAGAATTCATTTATGCATGTGTCTTTTCTCCCCCAGACTCTGATAAAGAAGATGGCAGATACAGTCCTGCTGCCAAAAGAGGAAGAACATCACCATTTGCACAATTCCCACCAACTCATTCCGGTAATCCAGAGATTTACACCTGGAAAGTAATAACAGATCTTTAGCCTGGTTTCTTTGACACACTTTCTTTTCCTTTTCGCAGTTTCTAAGAATAATGTTTTCATGCCATCCAGTTTCTGTCAGTCACCAACCGGAAACTCCGACTCAGAACCTGGTGAGACTTGATACAGTGTGCTACAAACTTATACCAAATAACACATTATAACTCAGCATAAAATGGCAGCCTGTTTTATGTTCATCATGTGACATTTATGAGTGCAGCAGGATATTCAGTGAGAAATAAATGACTCAAGAGTTGATTTTATCCATTAGGAATTGATCAAAAGTGGTCTGTATTTGATGGACATAAAAAGGAAAGTTGTTTCAGAAATGGAGCTTAGTTATTACATTTTCAAAGTTTACAAAGACAAACATTTGCACAATACATTTACATTGGAGAAAGGAAGAAAGTGTCAGTTTTAGTTTCATGTTGACATATCTCATTTTCTCAATTGTTTGTTTTTTTTCCACCAGAAGAGAAGACTGTGGGGTTTCGCCTGAAACCCCCGACTCTGATCCATGGTCAGGCACCGAGCACTGGTGAGTCAGTGTTCAAGCATCTGCTGTTTTGAACAGTTTGTTGATTAATGTCCATTTGTGGTGCTTTCATAAGATTGTTTATTTACATGATTCCACAGATAGTCACCATTTGAACTTTCAGTACCAGAGACCCGCAGAGGGCCTGAGAGCTTGAGGGATGATGAGTTCACAGCAATCATTATTTGATTGATTCGTTTCAGGTGTCCCTAGCCCCAAACCCAAAGAAGCCCAGCGCAGCATTCTGCGACCTCCAGTGCTGCAGCCCCCTCCGGCCCGAACCCCCCCTCAGAACAGTGAGTACATGATGAATATCAGCTCAAGTAGACCAGCTGAAGGAGAACTACAGCATGTAACATGTATGTTGTTTCACCAGACACGAGCAACAGCAGTTCAAACGGAGTGAAAAACCTCTCAGATGGAGGAACAGAATGTGAACGTAACTCAGAGATGTCTGCTGCTGGCACACAGGAAAATGACATGGCATTGGTAAGACATGACTCGAACCGCCGGTTTTACCGTATCAATTCGAGCCCGAGTCCTCATCCTTTGTAAGTGGATTTGCAGAGCTGAAAACAGCCTCTTCTCAACATGTCTACAACACAAACCAAACTCTTCCAGTCTTAGCTACAACTACAGTGTTTAATGCCGGGTCAAAGTAGACATGGTTTGTGAGCGGCCAATGAAGACCATAGGCTGGCATTATGCAAATTTGTTACATTGTTACATAGGTATGTAACTGGAAATAAGACTGGAATTGCTGATGACTCTGAATTTTTAAATCGTTTTTTTTTCTTTTAGAAGACAATAACTTTATTTATCATTCACTTTGATTTTTAAAACTTTGCAGACCTTTTATATTCACAAACAACCATATTACAACCGTATGAAAGGTAATTTTCGAAAATGCATAAGCATTAAAGGGGCACTTTAAAATGAATCGTCACAAAAATAGATTAATGGCAGTATAATGATTTGACAATCCGTGTCAAAATACTTTTTGTATTAGTTTTAAACCATATAATAACCTGTTATATATCATTTGAAGCATACCAGGCTTCTTTTTTTGCTTCAAATGTGTATTTGTGCTATATAAAGTCCAAATTTGTTATATAACACAAAGGAATTTATATATTTTGAAGTGAGGCTTTAATTGACCACATATATTTAGGAGACACTGAAATGTTTAAACTGTGTGTTTTTCATATTCTACAAAGGAAGCATGTTTGAAGCACTCATGGGCTACGGTCCAAAGGCCAGACAAGTTTAGTTTTGGTTTCCAGAAAATAGTTTGTCATCTTGTGCTAAACATTTTTTTTTTTTTGGCTGACCCAGCATTTTTAGTTAAATCTTTGATGCGTGAATACAGAAAAGTGAACATATGTCATTTGGTCACCCTTTTAAACTTAAAATGACTTTTTGTTATTTCTTTTAAGGTACAGAACAACAGTACTTTGGGGGAAAAAACAGATGACAAACCTGAAGGACACGATGCCCCGGTTGAGGCCAGTTTTGTATTTGGACAGAATATGAGGGACAGAGCAAAGGTTTGATTCATCTGATCCTGATGTTCTCTGTGTGATTTCTATTTGGACTGGGTTATATATTGAATATGTACTAAAGTACAGCAATTTTGCTGTCAATATTAAAATGAAGCAACATTTGGAATATTACAAGGATTTAATTGGCTTTTTATTTATTTAGTTTTCCTATCCTTCCCTGACTTGAGTATGAATGCATTAGACTGATGTTTTAATAGTCTCTCTTATTTAAACTTCAGTAAAAAAAAGTGATTGAATATGCTTCTTATTCAGAGTTTCGCTTGCAAACATCAGTCAACATCATAGGAGCCACCACATAATATGATTTAGAATTAACGGTAGTTAAACCAACCCCAAACTGTTAAACGGTAGTGTATGTTGATAATATTGCTGTTTATTACTCTGTTATATTGTCACACATACATGAAAATCATTAGATACATTTTTTTCCCCATGTAAAAAAAAGAAAAAAAAAGAATAACATTTGGGGAGAACATGCCTTTGTTTTTTGTTTTTTTTATACTAGATTTGATAATGTTTTAGTTTTTTAATTTTTATCTACTTGCAGTATAGTAGATTTGAATACAGTTTGATTATTTAATCCCTTTGACTATATTTTAAATCTAGGGAAAAGGTAAAGATATAATTGATCTAATTATCATCCAGTCCTAATTCTGAATAAATGTCTGCAAATCAGAACTTTTAATGTTCCTTATTTAATCTGCAGTCCGTAACTTTTAGCGCTCTAGTGGTTAATAAACAGAACTGCATGCGTCTTGCGGAAGAACATTGTAGCCGGAGCTACTTCTCTCTGTTTATGATGAACCACGCAGGTACTGGGCTCCTCCACAGCAGTGCCCACCCAAACTAGTCTGACTAGTCTGAATATAAACACTTATTATAGGTGCACCCTAGTGATTCAGGACAAGACAAAAACACAGTTTGGGAAATGAATTCATGATGTACTTGCTCATTTAGTAACTTGTCAATTTTGAACAGTTACGGACTGCAGCTTTAAATTGTGCAATAATTTAGAAGTAAAAAATAAAAAGGTTGGTTTTGGAGTTTTGTTTGAAGTATTGC
The DNA here is from genome assembly GCF_951802725.1 of Rutilus rutilus. Classification (NCBI taxonomy): domain Eukaryota; kingdom Metazoa; phylum Chordata; class Actinopteri; order Cypriniformes; family Leuciscidae; genus Rutilus; species Rutilus rutilus. Next base: position 7,024,317 of record NC_140227.1, read on the forward strand.
ATTTGCTGCAGGTGGGTAACAGCTGGGACTCTCAGAATACTGATCGTCTTCTGCCAGAAAATTCAGAGGAAACAAATTACTTCTTGCAGTGCACCACTTCTAGGTACTGCAGTTCAAATGTTCATGTTCGTTTTTAAGACATTTTACAGATCTCCTCAGACAGAAACTTGTAACTTTTCTTGGCATCAATATTGTTTCTTTTAGCACACAGAAACCTGACAACAGCAATGCCAACAGTGTGAAGTTTGTCTTTGGGCAGAACATGTTGGATCGCGTCTTGGTAAAGTCATACATTCCTTTCTGTTTGTCAGAGTTTGACATGCTCAAGTTATCAGAGATCACAGTTGCCGAGTATCAAGACTTGTAAATCACTCAATCCCACTTGTACTGCATACTTCCAGGCGCTGCCGAAACTCAGCACAGAACTACCAGGGGGCAGCAGAGAGTTTCAGTCTGAGATGGGCCTGTTCAGCCAGCTTTCATCCTCACAAGATCAAACTGTGGAGAAAAGTATGTGTTCCAGACCCAATCACAAGCCTGACCTGACAAAAATCATGTTGAGTTTTGAGATTAATGGCTCATTGTTACTATGGCCAAAATGAGAACACTGCCGCGTCAAACAGCTTTTCTGTCCACACTGAAAGCAAAATGTTGTGTGAAGTGACGAAAAATTTCATTTTTATTATACAGTTAGATTTTCGGGTGTTTTCAACAAAAGCAAGCATAAAGTCAGAAGCATAATCACTTTTTTTTTAAATGTGATAACCATATGCAACTATTTCATGTTTCATAAATGCATTTTTCATTTATAAATAACAATTATTGCTCACCTGCTTTTTTAGTGCATGTTAGGATTGTGCGAAAATGCATATTTTCAAAATCGATACATTTGCATATGCCTGCCTCCAGAGCAAGACATCGATGAATAGTTTCACATCATCACAGCATAGGCCCCGCCCACTGTCATTCAATTGCTTAACGGCTAACATTTGCCTACACTGGATGTGAGTGTTGCGTCGAAAGCAAATGGAACCCATGGACCTAATTCAGAGCAGCAGCATGACGAGTATGAAAGCGAGGCTATGAGGGATAGACTTAACGTGTTTTCAATGGCATCCGCTGTAAAAGCTCCTAGATCACTCGTAATTTTCCACAGCTCATATTTCCTGGAGTTTTTTGTCAACTGAAATTTCTTGGAAAGATATTTTTACAGTGTTTCGTCAACAATACAAAAACACATTAATAACAGTTCGACCCACTGAAGAGATGTCTATCCCATTAAAAATGATGGCGCTGCTGTGAATAAGGTCTGTTATAATCACTGACGCTATTTACCTCGATACAGTATACAGGTGCACATTCAATTTCTGATGTACTCCACGCACTTGAGTCTGTCGACAACTAGGGCTGGTCCAAATACCATTTTTTGAGCTTCGAAGCTTCGGTAGTAATGAACATCGAATATTCGAAGCTTCGGAGAGAGGGGGCTGAACATATTCTTCTCTCTAATAAAGGCAGTATTCTCTATGTCTGTCTGTCTGTTTGCATTTTGATTATTTCGAGAACCGTTCATCCAGTCGACTTCACAAGGGAGTGCAGTGTCGCATTTGGTGCAATATAGATCGAGACGCAGCACGTTCAGAATTAATAAACTTTTAATAAACTACAGAACAATGCGAGCGGGAAGCGGCGCACCTCACACGGGCAGGGCTTATATGTTCTGAGAACGGACACTGCACTAGTGATATTAAATACATCTTCCCCATGAACAACACAAAGTAAATACACTCGCATGTAACACACACACACACAGGTCTGTTAACTTAAGCAATACTTTAATAAGGTAGTCTAATATTTTTCTGACTAACAAATTACTGACACAGTAAAGGGTAGATTTAAATAAAGAAAAATTGAATTTAAATAAAGAAAAACGAAATTTAAATAAAGACAAAAACGAAATTTAAATAAGGAAATACGAAATTTAAATAAAGAAAAACGAAATTTAAATAAAGACAAAAACGAAATTTAAATAAGGAAATACGAAATTAAGTTAAATTAAAAAACGAGATTAATTTAGATTGATAATAACGGGTAAAAAGCTTAATACATTTTGTTTCTATTATTCTATTTTCCACAATGTCAAAGCAATGCAGCTTAACCCAAAATACAAGCTCAGGCATGCACTTCTGTCCATACAAACTCCGCTGTTCTGCGCTCTAGCCAGAGAATACTCCCGTTGCAGGAACACTTTAGTAGGCCAAGAAGAAGCAAATATATTTCTTAAGTATAACGAGGTTGGGTTCCTTCAACTGTCCATCCTATAAAAAATGGCTAGGCTATATAAGATAATTGTAAAAAAGAGTATTGTATTTCGTCAGATTTTATAGTGTTGAACATATTCAAGCGCGCATGAGAACCGTTTCGAGGGGGATGCCAGGTATGAACGTTGTTTAATGTTTGTTCTGAGCATTTTGTTTCGTCAGTGAGACACAGTGTAATGGAGAGTTTGCAAAGAAACTTTTGTTAAAAGATGAAGCATTCAGCTGTAATAACGGTTTTATATGGATAATGTTTTCAAAACACTTACTCGCGTGCAACAGTTGATACTGTTTCCTATGCAGTGATGTAAGCCAATCGTAACTTTGTACGTTTACTGACAAGCTTAAAGGAGCCGCCCCTTAAAAACGGATCATTTCAGACAGAGGGTCAGAATCAGGGGTGAAAAATCTTGTCTGTATATACATTTGTTTTTTGTGCAAAAAATCTTTAACATTACAAGTGAACCTCAAGGAACACATTAAAATAACAAAAAAAAAAAACCCAGGACAAATGTTTTTTACCAATAGACTGGTTTCAGGTTGACATGGCCGTGAGCAGATATGTTTCTAAGAGTATGGTTAACCAAGATTGTAAAACAACAACAAAGCACAAAATTATAAAACCGAACATGGGCCTTGAGACATTCATATAAAGTTGTTGATTTTGAATCCCTCAAAACAAATGTAGCAGGATGTTCAAAATATAGTGTAACAGCATGCAGTGAGCATGTTAATTAAAGCTCAGCCAAATGAAAAATAAGTATAGATGAAAATGTAAACGTATGCTAGTTGATATACTGTTTTCCTCTTATTCTCACCATTTATTTGATCCAAAATACAGTAAAAAAAAAAAACAAGTTAAAATAACGGTTTTATGTTTTCATTCATTTTTAAATGTATTTCTGTGATCAAAGCTGAATATTCAGATCATTACTCCAGTCATCTACGTTACATGATCCTTCAGAAATCATACTAACATGTTGATTTGGTACTTAAGAAACATACATTACTATCAATAATAATAATCACAATTCAAACGAACAGCATTTATTTGAAATATAAATCTTTTGTGACATTGATCAATGCGATGTTGATCAATTTAACACATCCCTGCTGAATCAAAATATTTTTTCCCCCCAAAATAAAATAATCTTTATGACCCCAAACTTTTGTATGGTAATCTAAGTTACATTTTCCACCATTTTCTTGCACCACTGTTTAGGAACCACTGCGCTAAATCATTCAAGTTAATTTATGTGATTCTGTAATGTTCTGTAGGTGACAGCATGAAAGAGTCTCTGGAGGAGTCGGCGGCGCGACATGAAGCACACAAGCCCCAGAAGTGTTTATTAGAGCGGGTGGAGGTCAGGACAGGCGAGGAGTCTGAGAGCAACGTGCTGCAGGTGAGAGCAGCTCTCGCATCTGATCGAGACAGACACATGAGAAGATGATGCTGCACTGTCCTGTGTGTTTTCAGATGCAGTGTAAGTTGTTTGTGTTTGAGATGACGTCTCAGTCGTGGGTGGAGAGAGGATGTGGAGTGCTCAGGCTTAATGACATGACATCAGCGACAGCGGATGACGGCACCTTACAATCCAGACTGGGTAATGATGTTGTAAAAGGCCTTGGTCGAATCTCCTTCACTCTTTACATTTTACTGTGAATTTGCTGGTGTTTTGATAGTGGACTAGCCTGGGAAAACCCAGACAACTTCCAGGCAAATTTAGATTTGCTCTGCAAGTAGTCTGGCAAAGAGCTCATTCAAGCCCATTTCCAATCCGTCGAAATCGCGGCACCAATCAGAAACGTTGAGGTGAGCTTTACACAATGACGATCGCTCTGATTGGTTTTAGGTCTATCCATTTGCGCCCAGAGGCATTTGAGCGACGTCCGTTGGTGAAGCGCACCAACTTTTAAATGCATTATTATATTCAAATTGCAAACGCATGAGGACAGTCTCCATGAAAGACCCACTGGCAGATGAACGTGCTACTACATTTCTCTCCGAAACAGTAGGAAATTAAATTAGATTTAATAGAGGATTTTAACTGTGACAAGATGATTGACAGGGCAGGTTACGTGACAGATCCGTCCGATAAAGATGATGAAGTAGTATGTCCCAAAGCTTGCCTACTTTTTTGCTACACATTCAAAAGTAAATACCTTTTCTTCACAAAAAGAGTACATACTTTTATGGCGTAGTGTAACTTAGGCGAATTGGGACGCAGCATATGGCTTTACACGATGACGATCGCTCTGATTGGTTTTAGGTCTATCCAATTGCGCCCAGAGGCATTTGAGCGACGTCCGTTGGTGACGCCCCTTTGGAAATGAGTTATTAATGAAGCTTTGCCAGACCATAACTCAGTTACTACTGAGAATGGTCTGGTTTTAACCAGGCTAATAGTGGACATGTGCCAGAGTAAAATGGCCAATGACTGACGTTTAAAGAAATAGTTCACCCAAAAATGAATGTTTTGTAGTCATGTACTCATTTCATTCCAATATATTTTTGCTTCCTTGAACCACAAAAGGAGGTCTAACACAGAATATCTGATCTTTTTTTTCATACATGTAGTTCTGTATTTTAAGTCTTATGATATACACAACTGTTCAAACTTTTGCTGTCTGTAAGATTTTTAAAAAATCTTAAAACATTTTTTTAAATGTTTTTGAAAGTCATTTGTTCATTTGTCATTTGTTCACCAATTTTTGTTTATTTAATCAAAAATACAGTAAAAATCTGTAATATTATGTAATATATTATTACAATTTAAAATGATTGTTTTCGATTTTAATGTAATTTATTCATGTGATCAAAGCTGAATTTTCAGCATCATTACTCCAGTCTTCAGTGTCACATGATCCTTCAGAAACCATTCTATTATGCTGATTTACTGCTCAAGAAATCAGTGTTGAAAACAGTTGTGCTGCTTAAATGTTTTGTGGAAATGGTGATACTTTTTTATTTCAGGATTCTTTGATGAATATTTGTTAGTCCTAAACAAATGCTAAAAGGAGCATGCTGAATAAAAGCATTAATTACATTTAAAAAAAATGACTGACCCCAAACATTTGAACTATTATTTCAGAACAATTTAAAGTGAGCCGATAAAATGCACAAAACAGCTGAAATTTATTGTATGCTCCTTTTACACAATATTTATGCAAAATACATTAAACATATTCAAAAACAGCTCATGTTCATTACAAAGCTGTCTGCAGATTTTGGAATTGTCACAAGGGGGAGCTAATACTTCTGTTTTATACGCCATGGGTGCTCAAGTCAGTGGCTGATGCCAGTAGTCTCAGAATGGCCAAATACTGGACATTTAATTGATCTTTCCTATATACCGACCGACCTATAACTGTGTGAAACTTTTGGTTGACAAATTTGCAACAAATTCTCATGAAACATGTTTGTCAGACACAAGTTTTAGAAGGAGCATAGGTGTAACTCATTCACAGCGTAGTGTTTCTGATCCTGGTGTTTGTTTGTGGCTTGCAGTCATGCGGACTCAAGGAAGTCTTCGAGTGATCCTCAACACTAAGCTTTGGCCTCAGATGCAGGTGGATAAAGCCAGCGAGAAGAGTCTCAGAATAACAGCCATGGACACAGACGAGCATGGCGTCAAAGTCTTCCTCATATCTGTAAGAATGATTATAGTCGTAATGAGAGGCTGTGAACAGTGAGTGTTAAGTGGTTGGTCTTATGTGGTCTCATCTCATCTCTCAGTCCAGCTCTAAGGATGCTGCCCAGCTCTTTGCAGCCCTGCATCATCGTATCCTGGCGCTGAGGAGCATTGGGGGTCAGGAGTCTGACGGCCAGCCGGATCCCCCCGCCGGAGAGGTCATCCGCTTCAGTGACGACGACGACGAGTCCCGCACGCCCCCCAAAGCGGCTACGCCTGATCCAGGTAATCTTTCATGTCAAATTCTATGAGCTTGTGGTTGTGGCACTAAAGATGGTTACGTTCTACACTGGTAAGGTGCAGGAAAAATAAAATAAAAATCTATATTTACGTGGTATTATAAGGAACTACTTTAAAGCAGATGTTCCTAATAGATTTGGCTTCAGGACCCAGATTTTACAAAGGACAACCCAGCACAAATTTGTATGATTTTAATTTTTTTTATCATAAAAAAACAAAAATGCCCTTAAAATCAAGCATGAAATGTATCCATAGATTACCATAAGCAGCAAAAATTAATTTATTAAAACATTAAAAAAATATATTCTTACATCAAATGACTTGAATACATCTTTTAAATGAACATGTTTAAAAAAAAATATATAAACTTTTTTTTTAATGTTTTTTGGAGGCTTACAGTCAAAAACATCCAGTTGATACTGATATCATAATGAAGGAAAAAAAGCCTTTTTTTTTGTCCACCAAATCAAAGTCATGTGGTCTAAATTCATATATGCAGGAAAAAAGCCATAAAACAAGAAATTTTACTGTCCTTAAATGGAAATTTGAAGTTCATGAATTGAGACTGCTTTCACAAACTTTAAACTAGATTTTTAAGTGAAGCACTTATCTCTCCCTTTCCTCCACAGAATAAAAAAGGTAATTACGACTTTTTATCTCACAAATCGTACTTTTTTTTTCTCGCGAATGCGAGTTTACAAAAGTCAGACTTGCGAGATATAAACTAAATAAAATATGAAATCTGTGCTTTGCAAATTTAATCCGGTTTTGTCTATTATTTTCAGGTACCCCAGAGGCTGGTGTGTGTTCATCCACAGGTGACACACAGTGCTGAGCCTGCTGCTGATTTCTATCCCACAATGCCTCACTGCAGCCCTCTGATCAGCTCAAATACTATGCAGGTGTTTTTCTCCAAACTCCTTCAGGTGTACTATAGTCATGTGTTCAGCTGGTTTTATTTATTGCATTTTTAACCGCAAAAAAAGACTGCACACGTAACACTCTCAATGTCATCATATTGATGAAAATGAGAGGCTCTTAGTGTTTTAGTAAACCGTCAAGATTTCTTAAATGTCATAACTCGTTTATGTGAGACTTAATTATTCCATCCCCCCCCCCGAGTGGAAACAGATTAGAGTGCACGCAGAGACCAACCATCTCAGTTTCAGTTTCAGCTGCACTGTATAAATCTTCCCTCACTCACTTTAGATCTCAGAAGGATTTCAGATGAGTCATGGGATGCGTAAGCGGCGTTTAGTTTACTCGGTAGTTTGCTCATATAGTGCTGTAGAACAGTACAATGTTGAAAGAGAGCTGATCACTCATGAGACTGCTCTTATCTAAACAGAGTCCATAATCAGAAACATTCACAATGCAGCTTTAAGTGGACCTCATTTATTACATTATTCATATTATATCAAATTTGTTTAGTCTGTTTACTTACAGGAAAGGTTTACCCATAAATGAAAATTGTCGTTTCAAAGCTCTATATGCTGCAAAAGTTTTTGAGGGTTCTGGAAATTCACAGAACATGGGTTTGGCATGACGTGAGGGTGTGTAAAACGAAGACAGTTTTCATTTTTGGGTAAAACGTTTCAACTTTTTAAAAATCATCACGGCGAGGTTGACCTCGCCAACAAACAAAAGGAAGAGTTGTACAAATACTTACTGTAAATTATCCTCCAGTTTCAATGCAATAGTACCTTTTCACACAGTATATTTTTATGAAAATGTCCTGTATATCAAGAGTTAGTATTGTACATGGTTTAGGATCGCAAGTTTTATAGCAAAATGTCTTATTAATGATGACATTAATTATTATCATAAAATTGGTTCTGTACTGTCTGTTACTACAATAATACTATTTACAGTGTTTTTCATATATAACATATTTTGTTTATTGAAGAGTTTTTGTCATTAAATTAGTGAAAGAATGTCTCATTTAACAGGAATTTTTTTGTTAACAAATAGTGATTAGTTTAACATTTGGACTATTTTTATTTTATTTTTAAATAGTGGAATCACTTTTTGTGATTGCGGAGCGTTTAGAGCCGGCCTGTTGGGTTGACTCTCACAGGAACATATCTGGGTCGTAATTCACACTAAAATCCAATCATTTGTTAAGATCTTATTTTTCTAGATAACATTCATCCAACCTCAATTTTCAGCAGTCTACTTTAATATGAAAGAAAATGCATTCTCATTTTTTAAATGTACATCATGGTAGTATTTGTTACACTGCCTTTAATTTGAGCTAATTTGGGTTTTTAAAACTCTAGTGTGCTTATTTGGCAAAAAATTATCAAAATAATGCCATAATACAAAACACATGAATGACCTTTAATCAGGCTTCATTGATGTATTGTATTATATTATATTATATTACAGTTATACATACAATTGTATAACAGTAATTTTAATAAGTAATAATAATTTTGTTGTTGCTTTGTTTTGATTTTAGGGTGAATGTGACCTAGATGTTTTTTGCAAGCTATGCCCTTTTATAAAGAAGCACAACCTGATCTTAAGTTCTAGAAGGCAGGTGTGTCAGCTAGTGTGGGTCAGACATCACTCATAAGGCGCATTACTACCAAACAACATACAGAAGCCTCACACAATGTAGTCAAAGAAGGGCTTTTCCCACTCTGCTGCTGAATATCCTTAATACACTGCCAGCGATCGGTACTCATTTGTAGCATTTTCACAAAATGTTACAATAGACAACAATGTACGGTACACTGTCTGACTGTTTCCGTCAACACACATGCTGTAATGTGTCTGAAGCAGAGGATCCGTTGCTCCATCCTGCCATTCACATAGAGGAAGAGCAGGGTGTGTAGCATATGATAAGAAGACTAAAGAAAGAGTTGAAATAATCATCCTTTATTCTGTTTTTCACCTAAATGTGTTCAGATGAGAACAAGTTACATTTTGTAGTTTTATAGTAGGATACTCTTCAAACACGCTTTAATTAAAATATTGTAAAAAATAAATAAAACGAGAGATATGTAGATACGTTGTTCAAAATGCTAAATAGGCCTTTGTTATAAATTTATCCAGTTTAAAAGTTAAATAATATTTTTGTCCTGTTTGCAGAGGTTTTAGTGTTTATACCAACTTACAGCACTTAACTATTTTATTTTGTGTTCATATTTGTGTTGTACTTGCTTTGCTTTTAGCATTACATTCTGTTGTTCTCCTTCAGAATGAATGTGTTTCCATACAGTTAGATTTTTCCCATTAATATGAAAGCACGTAAACTAGCAGGGCTAAAGGTTTACAAAACAGATGTTTGCTCAGTGCGATTTGATTGCTGTAAATGTCTGTAAATGTTTACATTCGGTGTGTTAGAGGCAGCAGATGTATAGGACACACTTTTTTTTTTTTTTGTCTTTTTTGGGTTGTTTGTATAGACCTTAGAGAGACTGTGAACATGCCGGTGCTATTTCTGGTCCAGAACAACTCAACTGCACTGGTCTCGTGGTTTAAATATACAATTTCACTCTGGTGGAAGCGTTTAAAGATCATTTAGAAGGGCTAGGCTGCTATTGGAATAAACATCTGTTGGCTTCACTGGAATAAGTTTGTCTTTTTGTTAACCACGAATTTGAAACATGTAATAATGTGGGCATATATTTGGTCGGTTATAGACATTTCTGTTTTCCATTAACCATGTGACAAGTTGCACCATTATAAAAACCCAAACCTAGAATATGCAAATGATCTTGTCTTTCTTTCCTCTTCCTTTTTTTATTTCTCCGTTATGCATCCAGCATCTCAATCATATTTGTTTTTTAATGGAACATATTGTATTCATGTTTGCAATTAAAAATAATTCAGACCATTTCACTTTTCCCACATACACACATCTGCTGATTTTACATGTGAAATATGATGCTGCTTCTAAGTCACATTATTCTGCCACTTGGAAACCTGTACCGCCTTTGTTCCATAAAGTCTTTTACTTTGTCTGCAATCTCTACACTGTCTGAGTGTTCCTTAAATATGTTACATTTTTCTTTTCTGGTTGCAGTTTTCTGTAAAGTGTCTATAATGACACCTCAGCGCCAGCTAGCTTGCCATTGTTATTCAAAGGCTGGTGGTATTAGGGAGGCTTTCTTGTTCAAGAGAAATTTGATTGGTCAGAAATGTTGGTATGCCATTAGTGTAAGGAGCCATTAATGTTTTGTCCATTTCCCAGTTGGGAAAGACTCTCATAATTCAATTCAATTGACATTTATTTTAGCGCTTTTCACAATACACATCATTTCAAAGCAGCTTTACAGAAAGTGTCCATATTATTGAGTGATCTGTTATCAGAGGTAACTGTTTAAGTTATGTATTTTTGTAATACAAAAATGTTTTAATTAAATGCAGAAACAATGAGCTTGTTGAAGTAATGAATACTTAAGTATTCATCATTTTGGTCATTTTAAGATATGTTATGCAAAACGTCAACCTGTGGAGATAAATGCTCTCTGAAAGGATATGAGAAGCTGCATTCTAGTTTTTTTAAATGTGATTTTTTCCCCCCCACAAGTAATATAGTTGACTGGCCACATTAACTATTGTACACATTGTTAGCTCATGCACACTTAAACTCTGTCTCCAAAAAAACAGAAAATAATTTATTATAAAAAGTCAATCTAGGGCCAACATTTCGTTATCAGTTGATAAAGTCCGTATCAACACAGTACGTTTATGACAACCGTTGTCTAAGAGTTGGCTCTGCATATGCTATGTTCACACTGTCAGTCCAAATCTGATTGGAATCTGATCTAAATGATTGACTGTCCACTTTGTGAATCGTAACTGTTCAGATTCGATTTGTGTGTCCTTTCGTCTCTTTCGTTTTCCAGAATGGTTTCTATGCCAATAACGTTGCGTTGGTAGGCAAACCCCACAACAACAGCAACGTGGAGGGGTTTGCAATACAGATGTTGTCTTATTTACAACATGTTGTGTAAAATCCACGCAAAATCTGATTGGAGCAGTCAGACTAAAATGGATTTTCAGAAATGTGATTTAAATTGGATTTCAAACCACATATGAATGTAGCTCAAAAAGGATTTGTGAAAATCGCATTTCATGTGATGTTTTTGCCGTTCACACTTGCTAAATATGATCGGATTTCAATTGGATTAGGACTGACAGTCTGAATAGCGACTACAGCAACAAAGGCAATCCAACACGGAGCAAAGTCATAGGTCACTATGCAACTCACACAAAGACAATACAGGACAAAGGGCAGAATCAAACCAAGGTCCTACATACGAGAACTAAACTAGAAACAGGTGAACATAAGAAGTTACAATGGAAACAAACTAGAATTGGGAACACAGGAATCAGAAACTAAAACCAAGGAAAAACAGGAACATACAAACTGAAAGTGCATGGAAATAAAAATGTAAACTTGACAACGCTAAACTCATAGTTGACAATTTCAATGGCTGGTTTATTTTATGGCAGATTATTTAAGCAAACTAAAATATAGGATTCACCAATGCCCATAATCACCAAAACAATATTCCTCTGCAATGATCTTGTTCTTGAGGTTTAGCATGAAACAGACGCTATATTACACACTACATAAAAGGTAATATCCAAAAAAGCATAATGGGGGCACATTAAAGTATTCCAGAGAGCCATGTAATAAATGTGTACATCTGTTGAAAATTATTATTAGGGGCCAAGCACCGAAGGTGCGGAGGCACCTATTGTATCTGTTCCCGTTCTTATTATTATTCTTCCGCCATGGGAGTCTATGGCAGCCTATGGTAGCGTTTGCGGGAAAGTTGTAACGGTTTGACATTCTGATAGAGGACAGTCCCAACATTAAATACACCAATTTTGGTGTGTCTAACTCATTCCCTCTAGCACCACCACCTGTCCAAAGTTTCACTCATATTTATGCTAATAACTTTTGAACCGTATGGCCAATCAACAAAATTCCTGTTCCCTCTGATTCCTGAGCTCATGTCGATTCGATTGCACCCTATGACGTCATTTTCCGTCATAAAAATATGGCCGCCATTTTGAATTTTCCGAAAAAGATTCTTTTTCGAACTCGTCCTAGACGGTTTGTCCGATTTGCATGAAAATTGAACCAGATCATCTTCAGGCAGTGTTGATAAAAATTTATGGAATTCAAATTGATTCGTCAAACCGTTTTCGATAAACGCTCGAACAAATTTTACTTAGTGCTTGCAAAAACAGTCGTAAGGCTGTATCGCCGCAACGGTTTATCGTATTCAGACCAAACTTGGTACATGTCATCACAAGCATGACCTGAGGCTACATGCTGTGTTTTGGCGCAGCGCCACCTACTGGTCCGGAGATATGAAACATTTCTATTTTTGCTTATAACTTCTGAACAGTTTGTCCAAAAATCATAAAATAGGTCTCGTTAGATTCAGGGCAACATGTTGAGTCGACTGATATCCAATTTTTGCTATATCGGCCATTTTGGCTGTCGGCTATTTAGAATTTTGTGCTAAAATGCTGTATTTTAAGAAGGCATGAACGGATTGTTACGAAACTTGGTATGGGTCATCAGCACGATGCCCTGAAGGAGCGTGAGAAGTTTCGAAACAGCGCCACCTAGTGGTTAATTTTTTTTTTTTTCAAATGCTTAGAACTTTGGGTGTGGTCGACTTATTTTCATGAGACTCATCTCATCCTGAATCCTTGCCGAGTCCAACGATACCAAACATGCTAGGTTTCGCCTTATGGTTTGTGTAGCGTTGTGATTTAGCGCTTAAAAAACATTTGCCGATATCTTCGAAACCGCTAGTCCGATCGAGACGAAACCACCGTCAGAAGTTTGGAAACATAGGTCGATAGCTAAACGCCAATGCCCAAATGCGAAAATATTGATAGTAAGGGGTAGTAAAATACAAAGTCATGTGTCAGTCATTTTTTACGTGTTTTTTCATATAAATGTCTATAACTCCGAAGTGAATTGAGATATTTTCACCAAAATTGACACGCATATGTATGGGCTCACTCTGAGGACACGTAAAAAAAATGGTGGGACTGAGCCTCTTGGTGGCGCTATAATAGAACAAAACATGAAATTCCCATTGACTTCAATACAGTTTTGTGAAATAAAATGCTATACTAAACAAACGCATTGGTGTAATATTACGAAACTCAGAATGTGCCATCAGCACCATCCCCTGAAGGTACCCAAAATATTTCGAGACAGTGCCACCTAGTGGTCAAAAGTTATAACAAAATTTCCAAAAAGGCTAATAACTTTTGAATAAATTGGCCTATTGAAATGCCACTGGTCTTAATAGATTCCTTGGGTCACACCAATAACATAGATACCAAGTTTTCCTTATTTGGCCGAACTTCCTGTCCGCCATCTTGATTTTCATTCAAAACCTACTTTTCCGAACTCCTCCTAGGCCGTTGCTCCAATTTTCACGAAAATTGAACCAGATCATCTCCAGACTGTGCCGACTAAAAGTTAGTTGTGTCGATAAACGAAACCGTTTTCGTATAGCGCAGCAGCAAAGTTGAGGCATGATGCCAAAAGCACTATTCAGGCTTTATCTCTGCAATGCCTTGACATATTGACACCAAACTTTGTATGTGTCATTAGCTGCGTTTACATGGACACAATCGGAATGAAATCAATCCGACTGATGAATCCGAACAAGGTGTTTACATGAATGATAAATAAAGTAATCGGGTTGATGCGCGCGTTTATATGTCACAAGTTTCAAATCGGATCTGATGTTTTGACATGCGCACACTGCACGAATATACAGAGTTTCCCGCTTTTTCGCGCATAAATATTCTCCTCTATTGGATCTTTATTTGTTTTAAACAGCAGACGTAATATTAATTCGTCTCTGGTCATAATTTAGAGCACATTAACCGTTTTGCCGTGCTGCTTATTGATCACGCAGTAAAAATGCCCCTCCCCGCGGCCAAAACCAGACGTCTGTGGATGAGAATCCAAAACAAGGACTGGTGGGACGTTGTCCTGCTTCACTTCACAGATGCGCGAGTGAAATGAGAATTTTAGAATGACGGGAAACTTATTAATATGACACTTTATTCAACAGGAAGAACAGCTCGTTCCGCGCGTCATACGTCATTACGCTATTTAACGTCATTGCACATGCGCAGTCCTTTCAGTTTCGGTTTTCAATCCGATCAAGTGTTTACATGTTCTCTCGATCGGATTACAAAAGGGATAAACCACCCCTTTCAATCCGATCGAAATTTCATTCGGATCGAGCTCAGTCGGATCAATTAAGGTGTTTACATGAAGGTTTTTTAGTCCGATTGAGCCGTCAATCCGATTATAAGTGTCCATGTAAACGCAGCTAGTGTCACTTAACTCTGACCACATCACATCAGTTTTGTAACTGCGCCACCTATTGGTTGAAAGTGATAATCCATTAAATCATATTTTTAATTACTGTTTATATGATTTTTCAGCCATTTCGCCTAAAATTCTCTTTAAATGTCTTTAATTGCTCATTCTTGCAGTTGGTCTGACACTTTCAGCCATGTCTTGTCATCTTATTCTGCTTGGCCCTGATAATTGCTGATTGCAGCTATATTTATTATTACTTTTGTCAGCTTTAGAAGTTCACTACCATATAGATGACCTCAGTTTCTCAAGCATAGACTAAAAGCCACAAACTCTCCATTTTTAACTTGATTTTAGTATGACAGAGCCATGGTTAAGCAGAGGTCACAGTGGAGGTCTGTATACTTTAAGAGATCCACTGTTTTCTTCCATTCTCTCACGCTTAAACGGTTTAAAGGTCAAGGGCAA
The DNA here is from genome assembly GCF_951802725.1 of Rutilus rutilus. Classification (NCBI taxonomy): domain Eukaryota; kingdom Metazoa; phylum Chordata; class Actinopteri; order Cypriniformes; family Leuciscidae; genus Rutilus; species Rutilus rutilus. The sequence goes on from NC_140227.1 coordinate 7,039,367, forward strand.
GTTATTTTTGTTAATGGATGTTTGGAACCTTTTTTTTTTGTAAACTAATTATAGCTTCATTTATACTATAACTGCATGGTTAAGAAACACCAGCAACTCTTTGACGGTTGGCTTTGTGTACAAATAGCCACAGAATAAAAACAGATATTGGCTGCATTCTGCTATTTAGACAAACTGCAGGTTTAAGTGAAGAGATTTAAATGTTCATGCCCACTGCTATTTGCTTTACTGCAACGGTATAAAATAACGACGGTAATTTTCTTCCAATCTGCCACTTACTGTTAGTCACATACAAAATGGACAATTATTATTTTTATGGCACAAGGGCTGGGTTGTCTAATAGCCAGACGAGTTTCAATTGTTCTTCTCCAGCAACCTGTTACGATAAGCCGTTTCACTGCTATATGTCACAATAGAAAAGAAAAGATTACGGTTTCATGCTTACTTTAAGGTAAAGTCACATCTGGTCATTTTAAATCCTCTGCTGTTTAACTCCTTGATTACAATCAATTTGAAGCACTAAATGCAGAACTAAAACAAAAGAAAAGTTTAATTCTGTGATGAAGGCAAAGCAGCAGCAACTGTAACTGATATTTGACAAACAGAACATGGAACATGTCAGTTTACACTTTATTTCAATGGTCCACTTTTGCAGCTGCTGTTCAAAAGTTTTGGATCGGTAAGATTTTTAATGTTTTTAAAAGTCTCTTCTGCTCAACAAGGCTGTATTATTTGATTAAAAAATAAAGTCATGTTGTTAAATAGAGGAAACCCAAGGTCTATCTAGGACCACGGAAACAGAACCGGAGCACACAACGTTTTTAATAATTTATTAATAAATAGAGACTAACGTTTCGACGCTCATGCGTCTTCTTCACGCCTCTGAAGAAGACTCATGAGCGTCGAAACGTTATTCGCTATTTATTAATAAATTATTAAAAACGTTGTGTGCTCTGGTTCTGTTTCCGTGGTCCTAGATAGACCTTGGGTTTCCTCTCTTGAACATTGTGTCCTGTTCCGTGAGCACCAACCAGGCTGAAGCGCAAGTGACTTCCTTCTATTGTCATGTTGTTAAATATTATGACAATTTAAAATAACTGTTTTCTATTTGAATATATTTTAAAATGTAATTTATTCCTGTGATCAAAGCTGAATTTTCAGCATAATTACTCCAGTCTTCAGTGTCACATGATCCTTCAGAAATCATTCTAATATGCTGATTTGATGCTCAAAAAACATTTATTATCAATGTTGAAAACAGTTGTGAACACATTTTTTTCAGGAAACTTTGACAAATAGAAAATTCAAAAGAACAGCATTTATTTGAAATAGAATCTTTTTTAATATTATAAATACCTTTAGTGTAACTTTTGATCAATTTTTTTTAACACTTTTATTTTTCATTTTTGATTTACAGGATGAACAATTAAAGTAAAAACAATATTAACAGAAGGGAGTAGAAGGACTTATGCATAAATACATCGCAGATATATGCTACATAGCATAGACAGCTTTATACTTATACATATCCACGCATATTCTTAAATATCAATCATCATATACCTACATACCTAAAATTATATGTATGCACTGACCCCCCTATTAAAAAAAGAAAAGAAAAAAAGGACGCTGAACAACAAAGCCAAACTGGTGAGGTTAACCATTCTAATAACCATTACTGTTTACTTAGTTGAGGATGTCTTTACATTCTTTATATATCAACCACTTTTCCCAGTCCCTTTTAAAAGCACCTTTTTTCGTCTTTAGAATATATGTTAGTTCTTCCATAACCATGATTTCTTCAATAATTCCAAACCATTGTTTACACTTCAAAGTAGTATCTTTAAGCCAGTTCCTAGTTTTTTTGCAAGTCGCAAGAAGGATCTTACATAAATATTGATCACTTTTAGGAACTATGCCTTTAATATTTCCCATAAGTAAAAAAAAAGGGATTTTAAATCCAAACACTTCCGACATAACCACCTGCACATCGTCCCAAAAAGACAGAATTTTCTCACAGCTCCAAAAAATATGTGTGTGGAAAATACTTGCATAAGGTTTGTGAAATGTTTTTTGGGTTCAGCTAAATAAATCATAACATCATCTGCAAAAAGACAAATGTTATGTTCCATGCCGTTAATTTCAACCCCTGGAATCAACAAGTGCTTTCTGATTAATTGAGCCAGTGGTTATATAGATGGCAAATAGAGAGGGACTGAGACAGCAACCCTGTCTAGTTCCTCTTTCCAGGAGGAATCTCTCTGAAAGAGACCCATTTACTCTTACTCTAGCTGTTGGGTTTTGATATAATGACTTGATACTCTGGACAGATTTGTCATTAAAACCCAACTTTTCTAGTGCCAAGTAAAGAAATTCCCAGTTGACCCTGTCGAAGGCCTTCTCGGCATCAAGACTGATTAGACCTACAGGGAATTTATTTCGATGAGCCCTATCTACAGTGCTATGCATAAGTTTAGACACCCATACTAAAGTTGACTAAAAAGAGGAATAAAAAATCATCTTTTGGAAACTGAACTTAATGCCTTAATTAAAAAAATTAGGACAAATCCAACCTTTAAGGACACCAATTTTCTTTGTGAATGAATAATGCATCGTAAATAAATAAATGTTCTTCCTTAAAATACAGGGTGCATAAGTTTGGACACCCCTATGTTAAATTCCCATAGAGGCAGGCAGATTTTTATTTTTAAGTATTTTTTTTTATTTTTTGTTTAGGATACTATGCATCCTGATAAAGTTCCCTTGGCCTTTGGAATTAAAATAGCCCCACATCATCACATAGCCTTCACCATACCTAGAGATTGGCATGGTTTTATTTCAGTTAGCCTAATAGCTAGTTTGATTTGCATTGAGAGATGATCTTATGGAAAGTACCCCATGCCAATCTCTAGGTATGGTGAAGGCTATGTGATGATGTGGGGCTATTTTAATTCCAAAGGCCAAGGGAACTTTATCAGGATGCATAGTATCCTAAACAAAAAATTTAAAAAAAATACTTAAAAATAAAAATCTGCCTGCCTCTATGGGAATTTAACATAGGGGTGTCCAAACTTATGCACCCTGTGTTTTAAGGAAGAACATTTATTTATTTATGATACATTATTCATTCACAAAGAAAATTGGTGTCCTTAAAGGTTGGATTTTTCCTAATTTTTTAAATTAAGGCATTAAGTTCAATTTCCAAAAGATGATTTTTTTATTCCTCTTTTTAGTCAACTTTAGCATGGGTGTCTAAACTTATGCATAGCACTGTATTATATGGAGAGTTCTTCTTATATTGTCATATGTTTGTCGACCTTTAACAAAACCTATTTGGTCTTCATCTATCAAGTCTGATAAGAACAATTGTATTCTGGATGCCAAAATAGAACAAAAAATGTTATAGTCTGTATTAAGAAGTGATATGGGTCTATAGTTTTGACAGTGTTCCCTGTCTTTTTTCTCCTTGGGGATAACAGAAATGATAGCCTCTTTCCATGATGGAGGAGTTTTCCCTTCTTTTATGACCCAAATGAATGTGTCCCTTAGTAATGGCATCAGTTCTTTGTAGTAAGTCCTATACCACTCTGAAGGGAATCCATCGCTCCCTGGTGATTTGCCTGATTTTAATTTGCCCATGAGCTGTTGTAATTCCTCAGTGGTTATTTCTGCAGTTAGACTTTTATTTTGTAATTCACCAATAGAGGGCATATCTAATGTATCAAGGAACTCTAGTGCGTTTGTTCTATTCATACCAGAGGTCTGTTTGTATAATTCTTCATAGTACTTCTTAAATATATTTCTAATATCTGTTTGTTTTGGGGTCTTGTACTTTGGAGATTAAATTATCAGTTTGTTGCTTTCGCATTCGTCTTGCCAATAATTTAAGTGCTCTTGGTCCTGATTCATAGTGAGTTTGTTTCAAGAATCTGGCCTTTTTCTCCACTTCTGACTGCAACAAGCTGTTACTTTCCTTTCTCATTTCTCCCATTTGAGCCACCACCTCTTTATTTGCATTGTTTATGTTAAAGTTCCAATTGTTTTAATTCTGAAATAAGTTTCTCATAATGAACTTTTGATCAATTTAATTCATCCTTGTTGAATAAAAGGATTGATTTCTTTTATTTCTCCCCCAACAAAAAATTCTTACTGACCCCAAACTTTTGAATGGTAGTGTTTGTTACAAATGCTTTCTATTTAAGATGAATGCTGTTCTTTAAAGAATCCTGAAATAAAAAAGTATCACCATTTCCACAAAACATTTAAGCAGCACAACTGTTTTCAACATGGATCTCTTGAGCAGTAAATCAGCATATTAGAATGATTTCTGAAGGATCATGTGACACTGAAGACTGGAGTAGGCCTAATGATGCTGAAAATTCAGCTTTGATCACAGGAATAAATGACATTTTACTATATATTACAGAAAACAGCTGTTTTAAATTGTAATACTATTTGACAATATTGGTAATCAACATTATATGCAACAAATGCTGGTGATTGTGCTTGTATTGAACTTAATGAACTACACCTGTGGTTGAGTGAACTTGAGTGAAACTGACTTCAAACATTTACTAAAATAAACTCCTGAACCCCCTTAGTCTTTGATTTGATCAAGCTTGGTTTGATATCCAATGTAACTTTATTTTTTGTTTTTATCAGGATAAATAAGTATTTTTGACTATATCAATGTGTTGATTGTGATTTCACCAAATGCAACATGTTGATCGACATCTTTGTTGATCCTGGAACAACATTCCAATCAACCAATCAGATTTGAGGGACAAGTTTACAGTTTATGTAAAGTTTAGGCTTACAACTGAATATATTGATCCAGGAACATGTTGCACTTGGAAAAATTACATTGACCATAACAATGTAGTGACTGAAAGCATGTACAGTAGAAGAAAGTACACAAAGAGCAATTATCCTCAATGCTTGGTTTGATATGTGAAAATATCTTTGTGCTTCTCCACCACTGGGGCATTTCTGTAATTTTCCATAGTTCTGAAACTCGTCACTCATTCTGGACAGCTTCAGTTCAGTTTATTTTAACAGTGAGGGTGTGATACGTCAGCTTTGGTGAGATCTGGGATCGGCCGAGAAAGAGTTTGCATGCGTGAGGCCGTGAATGCAGCATTTCAGATGAACTGTGAGGAACACTTTCCCCTAAAGTGTCTCATGCTAACAGCTTTAGGACAATAAACATGAGTTCTAGAAAAGTCTTCATAAATATACAGTCATGTCTCTTGATGTGGATGATTCCTGTGGCTAACTAATTTTTTAAGGCTAACTCATTTTGTAATTTCATGTTATTTATTTTACTGTGCCACTGACAAAAATGACCCTTTATAATATTCCTCTTTTTTTTTGTGCAGCAACAAATGACGTTGCAGGATTTCAAGTCTAAAATTGTAGCACCTTATTTTTCGTTCTTCCAGACACAATAAGGTGGTGGAAGCCTCAGTGCCACATCTCGCTTCTGTCCGAATGTTTATGGATACAGATGTTTGAAACGCACGTTTGTATACATGGACGTAGTCATACTCGTGAGTGTAATGAGTACGTGTGTGTGGCGTCTCTCAGCGCTGATTGTGGGTTTCCTCACTGTTCCCTTTCAAAACAAATGTGGTCAACCACAGAAAATGTTCCCTGGATGAATCACCGACAGAGATGATGATAATTACCCTCTCCATTAGCATGCTCGCGGTGGAGCTGTGGAATCCGTTCAATTTTGACTTATTATTTATTCATTTTGGATTCATATTATGCCGACTGTTCTCTACTGAATCGTGTAACTTAAATCTATTTTTCTGTATTAAAGTCAGTTTACTAATCTCCTAATCTCAGTATTTTTCTCTGTTTTATGAGATTTGGCTCATTTGGTTAAAGCGTTTGGAATTGTACTGCTCACATTGAGCCATCATTTAATCTTTGATTACATTCTAAAGAGAGTCATTTTTAATCAGCTAATTATTAGCAGACAAGGGCAAATCTGTGCCTGAATATTTGTCTATGTTCTCAATGCTTTCTGCAAAATATCCGCTTCAAATGTGGAATGAGTAACACATTGATGAATCACTCTATGTTCACATAAACTGAAGGAAAATAGGATACGAATCAAATCCATTTTGGGGGTGGTGGTGGTGGTCATATTTGTATGAGCTTGATCCAAACTAAATTCTGAGGCATCTGAATTAAGATTAAATATGATTAAAATCACTTCTCAAACAATTAGATGTTAGCCAGTCAACGGTCCTCTTTAAAAGTCCAGAGTATGACACGTTTCCACACAATCAGTTCTCTTGTGTGCGACGAATGTGTTCAGATTTGGAGACTACCCTTGTGAAAAACATAAGTCTCACACATTTTTGTTTGCCTCATTACAATCACAACCAATGTGGACGTGCTAGCAAAAGTAACTGTGATAACTAAACAGAAAATTTATCTTGCCATAAATTGGAGTTTGTCAGTGTAATTGACTGTCTAATTGAATACAATCAGAATTAAAGGGATAGTTCGCCCAAAAATGAAAATTCTGTCATAATTTACTCACCCTCATGTTGTTCCAAACCTGTATACATTTCTTTCTTCTGTTGAACTCAAAAGATGATGTTTTGAAGAATGTTGGTAACCAGACAGTCGACGGCAGCCATTGACTTCTATAGTAAGTCAATTCCAACATTCTTTAAAATATCTTCTTTTGTGTTCAACAGAAGAAAGAAACTCATACAGGTTTGGAACAACTTGAGGGAGAGTAATTGATGACAGATTTTTCATTTTTGGGTGAACTATCCCTTTAAGAAAAAAGAAAAAAAAAGTTTTTCCTCTGCAATTGCTCTGCTTCCCTGACAAACTGCAAAGAACACAAAACTGAATGCAAAGTTTCTTGTAGAAACACAAAAGCGTTGGAAGATAATTTTACTTCCCAAACCATGTCCCTTTAGGGGCTCTGTAGAGTTTTACCAGATCCTGATTCTAGTTTTGAAAGTATAAAATGGACATTTGGACAGTAGTTGCGTTTTTTTTTGCAGTGTCTCAAGGGAGCGCAGCAAAGCAAAAGCATTGAAATTTAATTTTTCCTCCCATCTCATATTTTCCATCATCATGTCCCCAAAGGGCAGGGCTCTCCAACTCCAGTCCTGCAGTGCCAGTATCCTGCAGACTGGGATGGGAGTAAACATTTTATTTAAATGCTTTTGCGTTTACTCGCAAAGGATTTGCGAATGTGAACTTACTAATGCATTGAAATACAGTCGTGGCCTAATGGTTAGAGAGTCTGACTAGTAATCCGAATATATTTCAGCGCTTTTGTGAGAGAATGCAAAGGTTCTAAGGGGTTTTAAAATACTTTTGCGAGAGAAAGCAAAATGTTTTGCGAGTGAACGCAAAGTTTCTTGGGGGAACGCGATACTTTTGCGGGAGAATGGAGAAGCATTAAAATATAACTTTTCCTCCCTTCTCAAATTTTTTTTTTCCTGTCACTTGTCCTCTTAGAGACTCTGTGATAGATGTATTTTAGGGCTCTGTAAAAGAAAAACTGTCTGCTTGAAGTCAGCATGAAACAGAACTGGCGATAGTATTTTCATCCCTATTGGGATTCTGGAACAAACAAAAAAGTAGGGCGGGACTTGATTTTGTCCTTTGGGAATTGATCGTATGGTTGTGGTTTGCATTGGCTGTGATCTCATGTGATTGACAGGTTGTCAGTGAACACATCATCAGAGAAGAGAAGAAATGTCACTGCAAGAGGGAGGGGAAGTTAATTTCTCTAAATATTACGAGTGCACATGAATTTAAAAAATACGTGCATGGATAAATAATTTACAATAAATACTGCAATAACCACCATGATTTTATTTCATGGTGACTTAAAAAAATAACACGGGCAACGATACTTTTCTGAGCAGTGTTACATAAGTTTCACGCTGAAGTCCTCTTGATACAAAATTAGACAATCAGAGCTCGTAATGAGACTGTTCTGGTTGAAAACCTTCTCATGCACTGACAACCAAATCAGTGATCACTTTAACATGAAAACTGAGCCCAAAGCCTTGATTTCAGGTAATCGAGACCAGCTTCGTCACCGGAAATAATGACTCACGACATGTTTAGTCTGTCTGGGTTCACCACTCAGTGACCCACTCAGATGGCCAGTGAGATTCAGACATCATATAATGACAGAACAGAGTCCAGGCAAACAGAAGGGCCTGGCAGTGATAGATGATGTTTGTGTTGAGAAGATAACGTAACACTCTCACGGGTCAAAGGAGTTTACCATCCAAATTACAGTGATCGATTCCTCAAAGCAGATCAGTGTTTGCTTAGTGTGATCACCCTGCAGGCTCGCCAGAATCTCTCGTCTACTTGCATTCTCATTTCAAAGTCAAACAAGCCTGTGGCCGCCTATTACTACGTGCTTCTCTCTGTCAGTGTACAGCAGAGGGCGCTCAGCACACGGCCAATTACAGCATCACCATGTAGGCTATTTCAACTTGTGTTTGAAATGTTTGGAAGTAAAGCCTGGATTGTTTAATTTATATTATAGATTACAGGCTACACTGCATTAGACTCTTTTAGCACACAGCAAGAACCACATAAGGGGAAAAAGAAATCTAATCTTATGGTTAGATAAGCAATACAAAAATAGAAAAGTCATAAATGAGTCTTGAAAGGCTCTTACAGGCTTTAATGTTAAATCACAACTGCCTATTGAAGCATTTGTCAGGAAACGGCACCGTTTGTGCCTGAACATTTCAGGGCAAAACCTTTTTTAGAGTTTCATTTGAAAAGGTACTGCGAATCTGTCAAGAAAACTTATTTTCCCACATCAGACCCAAAGTAACTGGGCCATCAACATTCATAGTTAGGAATCCGGTAAAATCATTTAAATAAAAGCTCATTTTAGGAAGAATAAATGTAAACTTATTTTAAAATTTGGTTTGCATTACATGCATAACCAAGTTAAATCTATCAACTACTGTGACTAAACCCAGACAGCAACATAGTGTCGGCCCAGATCCGGCCCACATCTGGTACACATGGATTCCACACAGCCCAGATGTGGGCCGGATCTGGGCCGACACTATTTTGCCGTCTGGGAATTCAATATTGTTATATCTAAAAAAAAAAAAAAAAAATTACAAGAGTTATTTCAATAATAATACAACATTACGCAGAATTAGAACATGTGGGGAATAAAAAAAAAAAAATACAGTTTGTTTAAAAGTAGGTCAATAATGTGGGATGTTTTAAAGAAACACTGTCATTTTCTTTTGTTCAAAATTAACACAATTCAAATGAGTCAATACATCATCAATCATTCTTCCAAAACGTGTTTTTGTCTTACCCTGATTCACTATGGTAAGCCTGTTATAAGTGTTTATATTTTAAACCCTTCTGGATGGATCGTGGGAAATTGTGTGCATGCGTCACTCGCCTGTCCGTGTCTTGTCATATTAGTAAATAGAGAAAAGTTGCTCTGGCTACTTTGACGCATGTATGGCGTGGGAGTGGCAGAGGTTAGATGTCACAATGAGTGAGAAAGGTTGACATGGAGCAGCTAAATCTTGAAGCTCCGGGGAATCACCCGTAAAAAAAAAAAAAAGAGGAGAGTCTGCCGCAAAAAGAGCTCGTAATAAAACAAGAATCAACATCGGCTTGTTTTTTTGGAGATGCCGAGAACCGGCGGATTTGAAAAGGTGTAAAAGCGACGCAGTGATGGTGTTTTTATTACTCAAGTGAGTAAGGTATTTTATTGAACAGATGAATTGCCATAGGTACAGTTGTGGTCATAATTATTGGCACCCCTAAATATGATCAAAGATGGCTGTAAACATAAAATCTGCATTGTTCATCGTTCAAAAAAATCTTAAAATAATTCTGACCACAACTAGCTCTCTAACAGAGTTCATTGTAAAGCATGATCTATTGTGAAGGGTCATATTCACAACCAAAACAATGTTGTTCTGCAAAATGCATGCAGTTTTGTTTTTAACCGCTAGAGGGCCAAAAGTTACATAGTGTTCCTTTAATTGATGTTAATAGTAAATGTAAATCTAAAGCTATTACTTTACAGTTAGGTTTAACTTTTAAGATGTCTTGCTTTGTGAATGTGGTATTTCCCCATCATACAAACTGTGGAAACTGGGAAAAAAAAACAGTCTGATAAAACAGTCTGATAGTCTGATAAAACATAAGAAATAAAGTTGCTGATATTTGAAGACAAAGATGTGTAGTGTATGAACAAAAATAAAATAGGTGAGTGAGAGATTCTTTCACTTCTTGGAAAAAGGAAGACAGTGGTGAAATGTTTTGGTTGAACTTAAACTTTTATTACAATGGTAGTAATGATTAATTTATAAACAGACTTCTAATAGGCTTTAGTAATTGAGTTATTATTACCAGTAATTTCTCATAAACTGATTTGTATATTTTATATCCAAAATGCTACACCTTGTGTAAATGGTTGACCGATATTCCAAATCATATTGCTATAAAATGTGTAAGATTTAATCAAGAACAGATTATAATGTATAATATTTGTTATAAAGTTCTGTTTAGATGCATTTACCCCATATTGTTCTGTAAAATTTCCCAGTATTGCTTGCTTGAAGATTTATGAGCTGGTAATATACAGTATATGGATTCTTTCAAATGCAATGAGGTGAAAAGTTTAAAGATCAGCTGCCATGACTCAAGCTTGCTTATTTGAAAGCCAGTTTGAATGCTTCCTTCTTAAAGGATTAGTTCACCTAAAAATGAAAATTGTGTCATGATTTACTCATTCTCAAGTTGTTCCAAACCTGTATGAATTTCTTTCTTCTGCTGGGCACAAAAAATGAATAAAATAAATAATATTTTGAAGAATATGGGTAACCAAAAAGTTGATGTACCCCATTGATTAATATACTATAAAAGTCAATGGGTGCCGTCAACTGGTTACCGACATTCTTCAAAATATCTTCTTTTGTGTTCGGCAGAAGAAAGAAACTCATACAGGTTTGGAACAACTTGAGGGTGAGTAAATTATGACTTTTCATTATGGGGTGAAACTATACCTTTAATTTCCTTCTTAAAAATCAAATTAGGCATCCAAATCCAAAACTCCTGCCCAATTCATTGTCGACGTCTAAAACGTTCAGTCCTCCCTCTGAGTACGGCTTTATCAAAGATTTTCTAGTGATGTGTTCCAGCTTATTTTTCCATATGAACTTATTTGAAGAGAGTCGATAGATTAGTTGTTAAAGTCAACCCAAAGATATAAAGTTGGGTAAACAATGTGTGACATTCCTTCAGCTTTAGACAGTAGAATTCTCCCACTGAAGGCACAATGGCAAATGATAGTTTCCTAAGAATGATCCCACAACTGTGTAATTTAAATGCTGCAATGTACTGTAAATGCATGTCATTTTTAAAGGACCAGTTTCTCTCACAGTCTTTTGAGTCTCAGAGTTTGCAAGTGTGTGTTAGGTATATTTACACTGGCATTTATTCACGTACACCAAGAGCTGGTGACAGTAATGCATCTGTGTCAGGAATGGCCATTCACTTTGAACTGAGACTCGGGGGGGATTATGGGTAATGTGTTGTCCTGAAGAGATTCATTTTCCTCAACTTACATTTATCATCCACCTGTGAGACCGAGAGGATGATGGAAATGAAGTTCTTGAAACCTCACTTTAAAATATACAACATTCAGAGACTTGCAGCAGACGGAAAGAGTGTAAAGTTGTGTTTCCTGCTGGAACGCTTGTTTTTCTGTTGACAGCTTTCGATATAAATGACAATGACTTTTCACATTTGTGCAGTTAATAACATTGATTAGACAAGTGTAGCACACAAGCATTCAAACTCTTGTCCATCTGTTACAATATAACCACACAAAATTGCTCTTCTGAAAACAAAACAAATAAAATAGACAAAACAGGAAAATGTACAGCTTTTGTAACTGGTTTAAAAATGTTTTGTCAGAGGCTGAGACGTAAAAGCTCATAATGTTTCTGCTACTGTACAAAGTTAATTGATATTTATTCATTTAATAGTAACAATAAAAATAAAAATAAAAAAAGTAAATGCATGACAGTATAAATCACAAAGGGTTGGTTTTAAAGCTGATACAGTTTATTAAACATGTTATATATCGAATGTAATACATATGAGATCTTTTTGGCACCAAAAAAATTAATAAATAATATGTTCTCGTTAAGTCAGTGATTCTACATCTAAATAAATAAACATACCATAACTTACTCTTTAATAAATATACATACTTTGTTATATAGATGCATTGCATCAATGTTTATTGCAGTTGGTCAACAGGGTCCAACAATGCTCGAGCTGAAAGGCTGTGTGTGTGTGTGTGTGTGTGTGTGTGTGTCAGTGCGCACACTGGGTTAACAGGACGTCCCACTGCAGCAGGTGGAACAAGACTGAGGCCATATGGATGGACAGATAAACTCTGTTTACAGTTACTCCAAAGAAAGTAAAAGAACCAATACGATTAACCGCAGAGTGACAGATTAAGATATAAATGGATTATACAACAACATTTTTATATTGTGCTGATATTTTGTTATTTCTCAGCTTGATCATTATTGGAATTATTTTGTACATTTAAAAAAGTGAAACTGTGCATTTAATATGTTATTCTTACTTGACCAGACCTTATTTGTGTGTGTGTGTGTGTGTAACAATGTAGCCAAGTTGAATCAGCCAAATTATTTGTTTTTAACGTGAATAAAATCAGTTACTAATTTAGATACATTTTTTATAGTGTAAAAAAAAAATAGCTTGCATGAAATATCAGTTAAAGGGATAGTTCACTCAAAAGGACCATTTTGTCATCATAAAGGAAGATATTTTAGAAATCATCATTATTATTATATATTTTTTGGATACACAATTGAAGTCAATGGTCACCAAAACTGTTTGGTTACCAACATGCTTCAAAATATCTTCTCACGTGTTCCACAGAAGAAGAAAAAAGATAATACAGGTTTGAAACGACACATGGGTGAATACATTATTGGTTTCATTTTTGGGTGAACTATCTCTTTAACTTTATTGCATAAAAGCAATATCATACTAGAAACCATGCTAATATTCAATATAGCACTCTTGCATGATATTGCTTAAACATTAAATAAAGTTTCCGAATGCATAGGGTATTTGATTATGAATGTGGAATACAGGATATTCTGAGGTGAAATGAGATTCGATTTCATAATTTTTTTCTAGTTCCGCATGCTAAAAGATTCTTAAAACCATATACATGCACATTACCACACAAGTGTATTGCATAAATCTTCAATTTAGTTTTATATATATATATATATATATATTTGTTCATATGTAAAAACAAAATAAATCAAAACAATTTCTATTAATGTTTGTTACAGCAGCACAAAGTCTGTAGACCTCTGTAAGCACATGGTTGGTTGAGTTTTAAGGCCGGGCGCGCGTTAGGGCTTAAGTCCTCTCCTGTAATTATATCAGTGCTCTAATGAACTCATTAGACTTACATGTGGCTTAAAGGGACACTCATTTGCTTCCTGAGCACAAGACAACCACTTCAGCTCTCATTTAGATTCATCGTAAATGTGAGCGACTTCATGTATACTAGTCTCCGATTTTTTTTTACATGCGATTATCACATCTGCAATCTGTTGACATCATGTGTACATAAGTGTCTTATTGCAGCTGTAATCCACTAAGTATAGTATTATATAATATTATTAAATAGTATTATTTTTATTCCAATGCAAACATGATTGACTACGGAAAGTCGAAACGAGGAGTTGGTTTAACTAATATCTGTGCTTTAATGCCTGATTACAGGAGATTATTTCGGTGGAGTTCAGGGCTAAAATCATGACACGCTTTTATTTTGGCTCATTTGATGCTTTTGCAGGTATTGTTCTTCCCACTTTAGTTCTCAGTATTTTTGGCCAAGGCTTGACAGGAGCTAAGTGGATTAGACTCATGTGTTATAGGATTTACACAAACTAAGTGGATTTGGTCAGGTTAACTAAGGGAAGACCTCAGGTGCAGATTTCCTGACAGCGCTCTGAGAACACACAGATTGCTGCTGAGAGGTTACCTTCGACTCCAACACACTTACAAGAATCCGAAGGAATAAAAACCCTTTGACAATGAGAGGAACCTTTGGTATCTGCAACCGTTTCTGGAGGGATTCCTGAAATGGCTGGAAGCAATGAGCAATGAGAGCTGTGTAGACAAAATTTGGTCAATTTTGAGGTGTTCAAAATTTTGTAGTCTAATTGGTTAATAAACAAAGCTCAAGTGTGCATGTACTCCATAAAATCAGTCATGACGTTACTAAACGCATACACTCCCACTGCAGAGTCGGCTGCCGTTGGTGTTGACGTCGCCGACGAGTACGCACTTTTAGCCAACCAACGATTAGCAGGGACATGTGATCATTCATGAGTGACGGGTATTTAGTGCAATAACTTGTAGCTGTATATGTAAGGGATCGCTATGCCAAGTTGTATCTGTAGTAAAGAGTGGGAGAATGACCCAACTCTCAAAACGTGGATTACACCTGTGGTTGGAGATGACTCGAAGGCTCTTTATAAATATATCTAACTCTGTTTTGGGCGGGTTTTTGAGAGCTTTTGGGTTGGAAATCGTCTACCTGATCTGGGAACACTGGACATACTGCTCCTACTGTTTTTAACTTGTTATATATTAGGGAATTAGGCATGTGCAGGGATATTGTCTCCTTGAGTTTGTAGTGTTCGAAAGGATTTGAAAGTCTGGTATAGTGTACGTTCCTCAGTTTTTAAGTGCATGATTCCCAATTTTCTTTTACAGAGCCATGTTGACTATATCAAAGCTGAGGTAGATGTTTAGTATAATTAATATGTTAGTTTGAAGTTGATGTTGGGAATGTTTTGACTTTGAAATACTAGAGACTCAGAACTGAAACCTTTCAGAATTGCTGCAATCATTTACATGTCAGGTCCTTTCCTTTTTCAGCACAATGAGGAAGTTATGTTCAGCATTGGGTGTGCCTTTGTGTATTTTGCTTTGTTTACCGAAGCCCTGAATTCATTTTCTAGAGGTGTTCTGCATTTCAACTCTGAGCTCAACCTTCACCCATCATTTCAAGCTATTTGAAATAGACCCACGAAGGCAATATAAACAAGACATACAGCAGCATCTCATTAGCAATGACTTAACATGGGAATAATTACTGTTTGTATGATACGTTTTCTGTTTCTCTTCATCAGGACTGGCAGAAGTTTCTGAGAATCTGTCAGCCAAGTATTTTCCGTAAAGGCAATGCAAGACTTATGCTCTTGTATGCTTTTAACCCAAGACCAAGATGTTCTTCTCAGAATTAGGGGTCTATATTTTTCATTTAAATTTGTCTTGATTGATTAAAACATCTGATGGTTCCTAAATGTTTTGAGGACTCAGATGAGTTTTGACCCTCAAAGTCAGACGCATCCACATGCTTGGGCCGAAAACTCTCGGATTGTGTGGTATCGATTGAAGTTATCGAGGAAGGAGATGTCCTCCTCGTACGCGGTGGGCCGACAGCAGGGGCTGTGACGTGCCTTGTCCTTCTGGTCCTTTGTGAGCAGCCGCGAGCGCTTCATGAACGCCAGCGTCAGGTCATAGTTTTTGCGGCTAGTGGTGCACTTCCCGCTGCAGTAATGGAAGACTATAGTCTCGTCACTGACGTAGCCTAACCCCAGCTGACTGACCGTCACCTCCACCTCCCGCAGCGAGCAGGGTTTCGCTCGCTTTTTAGCCCGTTTAGTCCTTTTGCTCTGCTGGGCATCTCTACGGGCTTTCCTTTCCACCAGTGTCCCAATGACCTGCTTCAGCTCGCCCTCTGTAAAGCTCTGGAACATCTCCATGACTGAGAAAAAAAGGGTTCATTTATTTTTAGCATTTAGCATAATAAAAACATTAGCATTGTTCCAATTATATTATGCAGTTTTCAATGGAAGTCTATAAGGCTAATAGACCAAAAGTGCTAACCTAAACTTAACAGCTGAAATAGTAATTAACAAATGCAAGCTGCACATATTTTGCTTTTCAACCCCTTGAATGTGTCAGACATCCCACCTCTCCCGGGAGGTCCGTGAGTCTCCTGCATGTCGATAGCAGCTCCCCGACACCCACAAATTATATATAACATCCCGGAAATCGAGCGAGCGAGAGAGAAAGTCTGTTTCCACCTGGTATTAAGATGCATTACCGTTACACCTGGTGTTATCACGTGTTTCAAATGCGTCTTCTGTGGCCACTCGCATTCGGATTTTGTGGAGACCCTCGGCCCTTTTTTCATCGCACTCAACTACATCACTTTCACTTTCTGTGCACTAATACTATTGAATGAATTCGAACCCATGTTAGGTGGCTTACGTGAATGTTAGGAGGGTGTTGTGCCATCTCCTGGAAATGAGTAAACTAGTCCCAGAGGTAGTCGAAAACGCATCTGACCGTGCGCATCTGCTCATGTGGTCATATGTGTTTGAACAGCCACAAAAGACCGTCTGCTCTCCGCCTACTGACGAACGCGTAAACATTATGGGAAGTGCGCAATCCAGATGGGATTTAAACATTGTTGGCTGAAGACCCAAGTCTGGTTTGAAGATGAAAAACAAATGGGTTTGTTCTCTCACCATTCCCAACACACACTCACCGCTTTCGGCGTGGTCTTGCGGCTGTCAGAGCAGAAATGAAAGCTGCATGCTTTTTCCGTAGTGTCCGGGCGTGTTCATATCTAAATGGCACAAGCTTTTTTCGTCTATTAGATTGAAAGATCTGAAAAAACACACACATTTTCCCGCCCATAGACCCTCCCGTCGAAGAAATCAGGTCAGAAGTGGTTGAAAGTGGACAAAACAGACGGATTAAAACACCAGGTGTAAACGGGAATGTGTCTCCCTCGTCTACTTGTGCCGATCAACCAAAACGCATCTTAATACCAGGTGTAAACAGAGCCTTAGATGTATTGGGGTGGATATTTACATAAATTGTTATTCCTTCCATTAAAGAGAAAATGTGATCCTTGGCTAATGTAAAATTTGTATGTAACTAACTTTTTGGAGTTTCAGACAGATGAAACATCGAGTGTATCACTTTCAGTGCCAATTATAAGACAATAGGCTGATTAACTATTAAAACAATCTGGGCTGTGTTTCCCAAAATCACTGTGAACTAAGTTGATTTTAGAGACCATTGGTGGCATTGGTTCTACGATCTACTTATGCTGCATTTACGCCATGTCGTAATTACCGTATTTAAAACTCTGTGTGCTTTCAAATCGTTATAGCGTTAATTTGATGTCATACACTGATCGGTCTGCACAGCGCCACTTCAAGTCAGACACACCTTAAATCTGCAGTGGGTACAGCACCCACGTGTTACAAGTCGTAGCTCTCAGAAAATTATGAGTTTACACATTGTACAATTACAATTTCTACAAACATGTAAAGACTTTTTACAGTTCAGAAACATTACGGTAATTTCGACCTGGTGTGAACGCACCTTTTCAAACAGCCTTGCTGTTTGAGCATTTCGACTACTGTCTCAACCAATAGTGTGAGTCTGGGGGCGGAGCTATATGTTTACCCAGCAAATGGCAGACAGGGGGAAACACAGCTTTGGGCCTATACCATGAAGCTGGTTTAGGTGGATTGCCAGGTATGTTTCAGTTTAGTTTGCGCCAACCCTGGGTTTTAGGCACCATGAAAGTGGCTTGGCTTTTAGCGGTGTGCATCGCCATAGTAACATACGCTCCACAGCTAACCTGCTCCTGGGCAGGTTGTGTTCTGGGTTAGAGATCTCAAACCGAAATTGGACCAATTAGCTGTGTGAGCAAAGTGATACATCTTTGATGCAATAAAGTCACTCCCCCAGATTCTCTTGCTTCAAATTAAAGGTCACTACATTGTAAAAGATTTTTAAATACAAAATTGTCTGGCTTTTAACAATGATTATTTATTATAATTATTTTAGATTATTTATATATTATTTAAATAATTATTATACCCCTAATCCAGTTTAACAAATAAGTTTAACAATTATTATTAAACATTTAGTTTAAATGACCATAAATATTTACAGATAATATATGTAATAAAAATTCGATTTGGAATCGGTAGATAAAGCTTTAAAAATGACTGAGTCTCTGTATACCTGTATGATTATCAGCTATATAAACTAACTTCACAACTTTCATTTGCACTGATATAGCAACATATTGCCTTCTTGTTGTGTAAATGCATTGATGTACTTCATATTCTTCAATCTCTTAATCTTCAACAGAAGAGAGAAACAAATCTTGCTGATTTTCTACTGATTTTACCAAGTTATAGATATATTTTAGATCCCTCTACTCTTTTCGCAAATCTAAAATCTAAACAAATCTAAAACCTTATAAAAAATATGTATAAAAAAAACCAAACAATAATTTGTTACAATATACAATTATATACATAATTCATTTGCTATTTCTAAATCCAGCCCTTTTCCCAAAATATTAGTACACATGGTCATTTTTTCCCAAACTGCCTATGGCAGATATAATAAATATTACATAAGTTATGGTTAAACAATTACAGAAATTGTATTCATTTTGGAATTTGGAAGTGTGGTCTTGTTTAACATGATTTAATCTTTTGAAATGTGCTGGCAGCAGAATGAAATGATATAATTTCAAATTAAAATAAACAAATACATTTGGCTGAAACCAATCGCATTGCTCATAAATACAATATAGTCAACCAATTAAATAGTCATAGATTCGTGAACATTTGTATGTCTGTAAACTAAGTTGTTCATACATAATATTGATCTTTTAGATGATGTCAATAATATATTTACATTTTAGTGTCTGTGTAAATCTAAGTAAAAGAATGCATAGTAGAACCACATTTTATCTGAAATACAGATAAAAACTCAGAAAAAAAAAAACTGAGAAACCTTTTTTTGTTTGTTTGTTTTTTGTTTGGTGACCACAGTGATTTTGAACTGCAGGGAATATCCTAGTTATCAGATTGATGGTTAAATTCACATGAAATTCTCCTTATCGTGATTATCTGCTATAACGATTTCTGGGTGGCCTGCATGCTAAATGCAGTCTGATTTAAACAAAGATATAAGTTGCGCTATAATATGAGAACATAAAGGCGTATGATCTTACATTCTGAGACGAAAGAGTTTCCTCCGTCAGCTGATCTGACCCTCCGTTGCCGGCCACCAACCCCAATGGAAGGCGACGGATTGCTGGTGTGTAATGAAGATGATGGTGGTGAAAACGATGAGGATGAAGCTCTGCGGTGGGGAGGAGGGGGCGGGGCTCTGGAAGAGGAAGTGGTTTTAATGACAAGCAGGGGGAGTGCAGCACCACAGAGAATCAGGCCGATGGCAGCAAACTTCCATAACTTCATCTTAGAATGAGGAGAAGCATTGGGCCCCTGCAAAACAACCAAACATCCATCACTCAAAATGTAAAACAAACACCTTTTTATTTTTTGTTATTCTATTTAGATTTTGTCATCACACATCAGAAACGTTAGACATAATTTTAATTTTGTCAGATTATACGCTAATGCTGAATGGTCATCATTGGAGAAAGATGTCTAATAATGATTCACTAGCAGAAGCTAACTGTTAAAGCTAACCAGCAAAATCCTAACCCCTTGGCCAGCTAAGCATGTTAATAGTTTGACTAATGTTAAACCGGGAAGTAAATGGCTGCATCCGAAATCGCATACTTATATAATAGGCGAAAAACAGGATGAGACAATTCCGGAATGTCCGAATTCACAGTACTCATAAAAGTGTAGGCAAAAAGTAACTGGATGACCTACTTCTTCCGGCGAGATTCTGAAGTGTGCATACGATGGACACTTTACTATCCCATGAGGCCACGGGAGAGCCTGGCAACTACTGGCCTGGCAGCATAATAGCTACAGTGTTTTTAATCATTTTCGTGGATCCAAGTGGATGGGGATTGTTTTGACAACGTTGTCATCTGTACGTGAAAAACTTAAAGGAAAATCTTTTACATTTTTAGTACATTGTTGTCGTGTGAACGTATCAGTTATCATTTCATTCTTGTGTTTCTGTTGCTTGTGTTTGCTTTCTGTCTAATGCTTGATTTACCCTTGTTAGTTGCCTTAGTTATTGATTAGTGTCACCTGTGTCTAGTTAAGTTGCCTTTGCTGTCCTCTTGTGTATATTGCTATGTATTTCAGTTGTTTCTTGTCAGTTCTCAACCTTGTTTAGTATGTGGTTTTTGCTTATTTATTATTCCTGTTAATCTCCAACGATCTCCTGCGTGTTTTCAAAGAATATTCGTCTTCGTGTGTGTTTGCTTACCACAGAAAGTGTGACAAGCATGAGTTTGGGGCTTTTTTTGCTAGTTTCAGCCCGACGCAGTTATCATTTTCACATCCTGCGCCACATGGTTAAATAGCAAATGCATTTGCGCCCCTCTGTTTGCCTATGGGCGTGTTGGTCTGAAAACGAGGTGTGTTGGCGCGTTGCTATTTTGAGGCAACTGAAATAGACTGCACCATTGACTAACACAAACCTGGTCTAAAGTCAATGGCGCAGTATTTTTTTTGTTATTTAAAGAGCGCGTTAGTAATATGCGCCTATAGGCGGGTTCACAACGCGTGTACACTCTGCTTATTACACACACGGGGTGCTATTGGGGGCACACGCGCAGCAGCACACAAACTAGCCAAATATTTGAACTAAAATTATTACATTGTAAAAGATTAATATTGTGTACATAAAGACATGGTGGAATCCGGCCTGTCCCGTAGATGGCAGATCTGTTTCCTCGCTAGAGAAGCGTTGCAATTGCAAATTGCAAATTCCGCCATGTATATTGAATCCGCCATGGTGCGAGTGCAAAGAAGGGAATTGGAAAAGCTTTTAAAGGGAATGGGAAATTACACTCTGATTGGTTTATTGCACGTTACGCCCAAAACACACGCATTACTCATTAAGAGAATAAGGACAACCCTTTTAGACCATGCGCCGCGCGCGCCGACCATTTTTCCCGTCGTTAAACTAAAGTGGATTCGGACATGTCCTAAGTGCACTTGCACCATGCGCTTAGATCGTTAAAATAGGGCCCATAATGTGCTAACTGCCCCATATGGCACCCCTTGTGGCAACACTGAAAATACAATGTGTTGACACATTTGGGGAAAACAATGAAGCTTAATTCTCATACTTGGGTGGATTATGTTTCTTAAATTCCATTTATTGTTCAAATAACCACATTAACAATCACTTATTCATCTTTTTTTGGCTGCACTGATGATTGACATTGATGTTTGACACTATTGTTATTCTCAAAAAATGGTTCAAGGACAGCAGTCCAACAATTACAGAACTGCTGCACTAACAAACGCCAAATCAAATTAAAACATCTTAGATTGTGTATTCTAAATCTTTCAGCTACATATGAGCAGCCTCGTGCAAACCAAGTTGTTATTCCAAAGATTTCATTCACAGATGTTTGCACAAGTGGTTTTGCCATCCGTAACTTTTCTGCTCCTCTGTTGATCTCATTCCGGTCGCCGGTCTCGGAGCGCACACAGGTGTGGATTGTCCATCGTTTTCATGTGGCCCAAATTGACTGTATCCAGAACACACAAAAACTGCCACATGCTGCCGATGCGCTCTTGTGTATTGTTTTACTTTTTCAATTTATCAGATGGGGATAAAATGGTGAGTTCCAAGCAAAACAGATTGCGTTTACTCCTGGGCTGTAGTGTTACTCTGATCACAAGCTTCTCCTTTGGCAACATCACAACAAACACAAGAGAAGTACATCAGTAGGTTTTCTTCAGTGATTTCCCTACATCCACATAAATATTTATTTTCCATTTTTGCTCTGTTAGACACATATCTGTCAGGTATGTTTATTTCTGAGTGAGATGTTTTTAGGATCAGTGGGCTTATTGTTACAGGACTAGAATAAGTGGTGATACCAAGATATGGTGATCAGTATCAGACGGTAATAACCGGTGTTGGGGAAAGTTACTTTTAAAAGTAATGCGTTACAATATTGTGTTACTGTCTAAAAAGTAACTAATCATGTTACTTAGTTACTTTTTATCATAAGTAATGTATTAGTAACTTTTGAGTTACTTTTTCTCATCTGGGCTGGGCTTGCTTGTTTCTTTTTTTTTAATTACAAAAAAAGTTATATTTTTGGCAAATGTAAAGGCCCTTTCAAACCAAAATTCCAAATGCACAAGGAAAAGCAAATTCATTCATGTACAGTAGAGGGCACAGCTCAAACAAACCTTTCAGATGTGCTGCTGTTCTGGATTACTGAAGAATAGGATGCAGAAAAAGACAGATCAACACTCTTAGTAATGAAAAAAAGTGTGATGTTTATCTAGTCATTTTGGCTTATTGCTATCATCGAAGGTCAGCAGCAAAGACATTGGTTAATAAAGTGAGATTAAATACATAAAGTATATTTGTGCTATTTAATATATTTAATTATTGCAGGTTTGCGTAATATTCCGAGATTGCATTTGGCTGTTTTTATTCATTTTGAGGAATACCGAATCTGTTTTTGTGCAAGTGAGCTGAACAAATGCATGCTCACATTTATAGTCTAAAACTACAATAACCATCATGTTTATACAGTCCACCCAACGCCCAGGTGTGTGTGTGGGAGGCTACATGACAACCAAGATCTGTATTGCTTGCTTCACACAATTAGCAATTACTAAGCTTATGCCAGTATGAGACTAGTTTCTTCTTACTTGCTTATCACATGCTACGTATAATAATAATAATAATTATGATAAACATGATTGTTTTTAGCATGCTAACAAGCTTTTCGCTAAGTAACTTAAATCTATTAAGTGGGTTCAACAAAACATTATTTGTTTAAATTAACTCGTTTTAGTCTTATTGTACAGGCGTAAAATAGTTGCCCTTAAGTTAAGTTCATTGTACAATTTTTTTTTGAGTGTACAGAATAATTTCAAATGATGACATCACAAAAATATTTTGTCTGTTCTATTGGAAAAAAGAGAGAAAAAATTGCTTGCTCCAACTCTTTGAAAATGATTTGCCTCAGCAATAAAATAAAAAGTTCAACCAAGTTTACTTATTTATGGTGACTAAAGTTAAAAATACTTAATTATTCGAATTATTACCTCAAATTATATATATAACGTGTTTTGGAAAAATGCATTTATTTCATAATGTGATTTACCCCCCACTTTCAATTCTTTTACTTCAATGAAAAGTTTATTTTGCGATTTTTTTTTTTTATGAAAGATCAAAATGATAAACAATGCAGATTTATTTATACAGCCATCTTTGATCATATTTACCAGCGGTGCCAATAATTCTGACCACAACTGTATATAGTTGTAATCGAAATGATTCAACCCCCAATGCAAATCAGGTTTATTGGCAAACTTTACAGACTTGCAGCTTTTTGCAATGAACAAATCAAACAAAAGTAATTGAAATAGCTCAACACATCAAATGTCTCAAGTGGTTTCCCCAAATTCAACTGAAAATTCAACTTTTAATGGCTTCTGCAGTCTGAAAATTATTCAACCCCTCCATGGCAAGCATATTTTGTACTTAGCCCATTCCTCATGAGCAATGGCCTCCAGTTCAGTAATATTCTTGGGTTTGCATGCTGCAACCGTCTTCTTCAAATCCCACCAGAGATTTTCTATGGGGTTCAAGTCAGATGACTGTGATGGCCACTGTAGAAGGACTTCTTCCGCAACCAAGCCTTGTTGGAAGGTCCAATGACGCCCCAGCTTCAGCTTCCTCACTGATGACATGATGTTTTCTCCTATGATTTCCTGATACTTCAATGAATCCATCTTTCCTTCCACACGCTGCAGGTTTCCAGTGCCAGAGGGTGTAAAGCAGCCCCAGAGCATCACCGAGCACCATCATGATTAACTGTAGGCAGAGTGTTCTTGGTTGCAGCTGTTGATAGCTTCCTTTGTTTTCCTTTTTCTGCCCCATCTAGGTAGTGTAACCACCACTGTTCCTTAAAGGAGTCATAACCTGCAATTTTCACTTTTCCACGAGAATCAATGTATGTTATGATCGACTAACGATTATACACTGGCCGGGAAGCCGATATTTAAAAGTGAAGCGTTTGTTTACCTCAGGGTAAATAAACCAGCGCGCGTGCACGCGCACTCAAATACGAGATTTTGATTTCAGCTCCCTCTTGACGTCATGAGGTAGTAGGATATACCATATATGGACACCGCAGCAGGAAGCCCCCCTTCCCCTCTCCCCCTCATATTCAGTTCAGTCGAGAAAGATGGGGAAACCGAATGCACACCGGACTTGCTCTGTGGTTGATTGCCATAAAAAACATGTAAATGTGTTTTATCTCCCAAAATCGGACGAAACTATCAGGGACCAGTGGATGAAATTCATTTTTAATGACGCTGTCCCAACAACCCTTTCAACTGGCGTGCAGAGCCATATAGAGCGTCCACGACAGCCAAAACATCGCATTGATCTCGCGAGACAATAATGCCTTCAGAAATAAGGGTAAAAGTAGGTCTGTGTTTATTTTTTTTCCACTTTTCTTTTTTAGAAGGGCCTGAAAGACTATTATACAGCAGTAGGTATCCAATGTAATACTAGGTTATGACTCCTTTAAACTTTGAACTTGCGAACTATGTTTCCAACGGTGTCTCTACATTTAGTGCCTTCACTAACTTTTTGTATCCCGTTCCTTGTTTGTGAAGGGTGATGATATCTTCTCTTAACTTTTTGGACCATTCTTTTGTCTTAGCCATATTTCTAACGTCAAACGTGACACTCAACAAACCTAGCCAAACCACTTGAAACATTTGTTGTGTTGAGCTATTTCAGTTACTTTTGTTTGACTTGTTCATTGCAGACAGCTGTAAGTCTGTAAATTTTGCCAATAAACCTGATTTGCAATGGGGGTTGAATAGTTTATGATATTGTATACACACACACACACACACACACACACACACACACACATACACATACACATATATATATAAGAGTCCTTTTTAGTACTGTTTTGATAGTGTTATTCACCTACTTAAAATATTAGCCCGATTCCATTAACACAAAGAAATGAGTAGGTACACTATTTGTTTTCTTCTTATTAAATAGAGATGTTGAAATGTCTTTCTTTCTGTTATAAATGTGTCAAACCATAAATATACAGATGTTTCTTTTGCTTGTCACATAACAAGACACAGAATATTAATTCCATATGCTTGTAAGAGTTTGTGCCAATGGATGTGCCTTTGCTTGCCTTTAAAACACTAAATTCTTATAGGAATTATAGTTATTGATCCCATTCCCGTAAGATTCTGTAAGACTGAAAAAAAGCAGCTAGGGGGTACCAAACAATTCAGCAGCTGAAATCAGGAAATGTCTCGGCCTGTCTTCCAGAGACTAAGAACTAAACCAGACCACACGCTCTCAAACACTTCACCAGACGTTATTAGAGTGCACTGGGCAAAACTAGACTCTGGTTCTGGTCCAGAAGAACATGGAAAGAGAAAGATATGGAGCGGTACATGACAAGGTTTTGTGTGGATGTGCCATGATTTGCCTGCCAAAGCTTTGCTGTTTATACGTGAAAATATCATGGTAGCAACAGCAAACATGCCAGAACGTAAATAAAGAGCCTGTTTGAATTCCAATCATTTGTGTGTAGGTAAATGTGTACTTGTTTCAATCCTTATGTGTGAAAAATGTCCAGAAAATGGGACTAAATAAGGTTTAGTATACTCTAAAATACAGGGGTAGAGTTTAGTTGTTTGGTGTAAAATCAAATTTTGTGAATGCAGGTACAAAAAATGTCTAGTATATGAATGCAAACACTTTAAACTGTTGTTTTGAGCTGTCGAAAGAGACGGGTCAGTCTAATATCAAACAGTGAACTGGATTTCCAAAAGTACAGGGGACGGCCTCTCTTTAATTCCCATTGGTCTACAGATGCTGATGTCAGAATAAAAAAGTCAACAAACAAAATAGCATAATAACATATACTCTTACTATTTCTGCCATATAAAGATAGTAGTCTATAGTGATTATAATTAACTTAATTTAAGAACAATTGAAGTTAATGGGAGGTCTTCATAAAAAAAGTATAGGCTACTAGTTTGTGTGTGCATGTGTAAAGATGAATTTGAATGTGAGTAATGATGATTCATAACCTCTGTTCATCTCGGCTTTGACATCAGCTCTCCTGTCTGGAGTACACTTTCAATCACGTCACAGGGGTCATGAGATTTTTTTAATGTTTTTGAAAGAAGTCTAAATTTTTTTGTAAAAACAGTAATTTAGAGAAATATTATTCATTTAAATCAACTGTTTTCTATTTGAATATATTTTCAAATGTCATTTATTCCTGTGATTAAAGCTGAATTTTCAGCATCATTACTCCAGTCTTCAGTGTCACATGATCCTTCAGAAATCATTCTAATATTCTGATTTGCTGCACAAGTAAACATTTTTAGTATCAATGTTGGAAACAGTTGTGCAGCTTAATATTTGTGTGGAAACCATGATATATTATTTTTTAAGGATTATTTGATGAGTACAAAGTTCAAAAGAACAGAAATAGAAATAGAAACATTGATCAATGTAATACATTCTTGCTGAATAAAAGTACTATTAATTTCTTTCCAAAAAAATCCATCCATCTTATTGACCCCAAACTTTTAAATGGTATTATATATCATGGCTGGTGGGTAGAAAACCTTGTATCTCCATTTTTGGTCCCCCCGCTACCGTTTTATGTAGGCTATTTGAAAAGTGGAGAAGAGTGATTTAATTTGTTGTCAAGTCTTTAATAAAATAAGATTTTGGCTAAATGACAGAAAAAAAAAACTGAGCACTCACATAGCTACAGTAAACTTTATAACCTGCAAGTTGATGAAAATGTAATGCGATGCACTTACTGCCTCAGATGAGGCTGTTCTAATGACGGACAAAATATGTATGTCCGGAATTCACCGAAATTCATACTGGTCAAAAACCTTGTAACTCCATTTGAGCTGGATTTCGGTAAAATGTTAAGAATAATATAATGACACATGAAACTGTCTGATCACACATAAAGCCACAATATCAATTTTGACAGCACAGTGTTTAACTATTAATAAAAGTAATCCACCAGACGCAAACGATATACAGTTACTAACTACCTAAGCCACTAATCAGACATAAACAACAAAATACTAGACATTTTTAATTCAAGTTATTATGATCATAATATGAACAGTTAAACTGTAGAACTAGTTTTCTAGCTTAAAAGTATAAACAACAAAATACTAGTAATTCTGATCTGAATTTTTCAATTCACGTTATTATGATCATAATATATAGTGTAAAATAAAAATAATTTGTGATGGAAATTTTACTGTCATGGTTTCGTGTAGATAATCCAAGAAGAGAGATGCGTGACTCAAAATGAATTATATTAACTAAGACTTTAAATAAACACTGAGAACAAAACTAACATACAACCAATGTAATGTTGACAAAGAACAGAGAAAAACCAGAAGGCTTAAATACACAGAGGAAGGTAGTCACCAGAACAGGGAACAGGTGTGGACTAATTCGAAACCATGACAACGAATGAATGACTAGAACTAGCAAATGGTGACGATGAAAACTAAGGCTGTGTCCAAAATTGCCCCCTATACCCTTAAATAAAGCACTATTTGAGAGAACAGCCATTTGTAGTGGTGTCCAAAACCATAGTGAGTGTTATTGTGAGTTACTCATTCATTCCCACAATGCACCGCAATAATGAGTGTACAACCGATGTATACGCTCAACGGCTAGAGAATACCCATAATGCCAAATTAATTCTCACGTCTCGCCAGAAGATGGCCGTTTGTCCGATGTGGCTACAGCGTAATATCATACAGGTATAAATTCCTTTTTAATTGATTATTCAATTGTTTAATTAAAGTTTATGCATAGTTTCCATGACAGAGTTGAAGATAAA
Source organism: Rutilus rutilus (assembly GCF_951802725.1). Classification (NCBI taxonomy): domain Eukaryota; kingdom Metazoa; phylum Chordata; class Actinopteri; order Cypriniformes; family Leuciscidae; genus Rutilus; species Rutilus rutilus. The sequence goes on from NC_140227.1 coordinate 7,067,397, forward strand.
TCTTTTCATTACTACTGGAGCTGCCAGTTTGCTAAGTTTCTTATGATTATTAAACAGCAAGCACAAACTAGTGGCAGCCCTTTCAGCGAACTCAGTGTCCGAATTCACTCACTTGTTTTCATTCACTCTCTTAGTGGACTAATGTAGAGAATAGTTAACGAGGGTATAGGGGCAATGTCGAACAATTAAACTAAACAAGACAGAAACTAAACATGACTGTGACATTTACAGTAATGCCCTTACAGTGTACTTATCCAAGAAAGTACACGTAATATGGGTTAAGATTTGGATTAAGAGTAGTTTCAGAGTACCTATTATTGCCAGTACTACAGTAAGTACACGCGAAACGCGAAAGGACTGGGTAACACTTTATTTTACAGTGTGCTTGTAACACGTTACATGTAGTTTCTATGGTAATAACTATACATTATGCATATTTACATGCAAATAACCCTAAACCAACCCCTAACCCTATAGTAAGTTCATCTGTAACGTAAATGCATAATTACATTCCAACAAGATCACCTTTAAATGAAGTGTAACCCAGGACTCTTTTACTGTTCAAGTAAATCGCAGATATTCATTTGGATTATTCTTCATCGGATGCTGGTTCATGAGGCTGCTCACAGCAGGGACAGAGAAACACTCATTGACTAAATGAAAGACAGAGTATTCTTTCAGTCTTGTGTAAACAAAACATAACAATAACCCTCAAATGAAATTTAGAAAAACTGCCTCTTTGTTTTCTTCTCAGACATCAGACATAGTCTCCAGCCAGGATACACCCTACACAAATCACACTATTAAGCACACTGTCTCCTTATTAGGAAACAGACGATTGTTCTAAATGTGTATTCTTTTCAAGGGAAGTGGACTTGAGCAGATCTGTGTTTACGGAACATACAAAAAGTAAATTGTCTAGTCAAGTGGGCACTCAAAAATTACAAGATGGCTACAATAGCATCCCAAGAGCAACCTTTCCTAAAATAAGTTTCTCAGGCTTCAGAGAAAATAGAAATAGCACGTGTTTTGATATTCTGACTCTGTCTGTTGAATTGTTGATGTACTGCAGATGATGTCATCTATAGACAGTCAACACTCTTCTATACTGTGTGTTCCTCGAGCTTCAATGTCTTCAGTGAAACACAATGAAATAATTAATATATATATATATATATATATATTGTTTGTATCTGCTTGGGTGGGTTGGCCCTCATTCGGACATTGGAAAACATATACTGTAATGAAATATTAGCAAAATATATGTTACTTCCAAAAATGTTTTTTTTCTTTTCTTTTTTTTTTTCTTTTTTCAGAATAGATGGCTACTTTTGAATCTATATCAATTGAGAAAGATTTTTATAAGGGGGTATTTATAGCGCCTCCGGGGGGCTAACTGCTAATTTTAACAGGCCAAACCTTGAGCCAGCAAAATACAAACCAAAAAACTTTATGCACTTTTAAAGCATCTGTTTTTCTATGATGTGCAACTGCCATGAAGCTGACATAATTGTGGTACTACCTTAAATGCTTAAATTACAGCTTTATTTGAATTACCAACTGTTAATACTTTTAGTTGTAGCTACTGTAACAACACTGATTATGGTTTACCTACTTATAAGCTGGAAAATAAACTGCTTCTATAGTTATTACCGTTTTATTTATTTTAATTTGAACTGTTCATACACGGATGTCAATAACAAACCATTAAAATCAAAGATTTACATCCTAATTCAAACATGTGTGAAACTCAAAGATCAAAAACAGGCTATCCAGTTGGAATACTCTTGTACTGAATAGTTGCAGCACACTCCTTTTGTTTAAAGGGATAGTTCACTTTGAAATTAATTTTTGATATGTTTTAGCTTACCTCAAGGGCATCCAAGATGTAAGTGTCTTTGTTTCCGCAGTAGTTTCAATTTTGATATTTTTAGGTCAAACCGTTCTTGTCTGTCAGTCATATAATGCAGGTCTGTGGTCACTGTCTCAAAACACAAGCACAGAGTCCAAATTAAAACAATTCCCCATCGTCCAAATGAAACAATTCCCCATCATAAGTACACATTGATGGCCTAAGACACGAAACGAGCGGTTTGTGTGAGAAAACGAACAGTATTTATATAGTTTTTAGCTCTTGAAAACAGCACACGTCCAAATGGTCTGACGGCGCGGGCGAGTATAGATGTATACATAGATGTCGCCTTGGCTACGGTTTCGTTCCAATGAACTGCAGTAGCGAAGGCGACATCTAGTGTATACATCTATACCCGCATAGATATATACACTAGATGTCGCTTTGCTACGGTTTCGTTCCAATGAACTGCAGTAGCCAAGGCGACATCTATGTATACATCTATACTCGCCCGCGCCGTCAGACCATTTGGACGTGTGCTGTTTTCAAGAGCTAAAAACTATATAAATACTGTTCGTTTTCTCACACAAACCGCTCGTTTCGTGTCTTAGGCCATCAATGTGTACTTATGATGGGGAATTGTTTCATTTGGACGATGGGGAATTGTTTTAATTTGGACTCTGTGCTTGTGTTTTGAGACAGTGACCACAGACCTGCATTATATGACTGACAGACAAGAACGGTTTGACCTAAAAATATCACAATTGAAACTACTGCGGAAACAAAGACACCTACATCTTGGATGCCCTTGAGGTAAGCTAAAACATATCAAAAATTAATTTCAAAGTGAACTATCCCTTTAAGCTTAGGAAATATTTTAAAGCAAGTTTTATAAAAACAAAACAAGTTGAATCAGCTCATGGAGGTATTAATGCTAATACCTCCCAGTTGAGCAGCAGCAGAGATGTGAACTACATTTACTACTTTACCCATAAGCAGAGGGCATGAACCTCAGCATTACTTTAAACCACAGCGCCCAAAGATGCTTTCTATCTAAAGTAACTTACAGTACACTATTTTTAAACACAGTCCCCCTACAGCAACCTTGGGAAGAGTGATATAATATGTCATCATGTTGCTACACCAACAACTTTTATTCCTTTTCATACAAATTATGATGATAGGAGCAAGTTATCGATGAGAACTTATTTTCACACGATTCCTTGCACAAAATTATGCTATGATTTCTAAATATTTGTCATAGCACATGATCTGTAAACTTCACATGATTTGTCATTTTTCACGTTTGCGTCACGTAATCAAAAGCCAGTGCTTTGTGACAGTAAACTTGCTTCGTAGCTCACCCGGTACAGCATTGCTCTTGCAATGCGGAGCAGAGCGAGCAGAGTCCCATGAAAGCTAAAATGACATAGCTGCTTCAGCAATGTGTTTTAATCTCATGTTTGATTTTATTAATACTCTCAGTTAGCTTTAGAGTAGAGTTTAGTGTAGGTGGTACATTATTTTCAAATGTGATAGAGCATTAACGTTTAGTGCCACTCATTGGACATTTACTTGCCGAACTGCTGCAATACATAAAACAGCCAACAGAATAAAAGTGTAGACATTTCACTTTGAAAGTTGCCCAACATGCAAGAAGAAACATAATATCATTTTGCAGAAATGTCGTCACCAGCTCATTTTTTTCAATGAACCTAGGTTGGAGGTTTCAATAGGAAATGGGTGGGATATTGAATGTCCAGTCCTCTTGTTTTTAATTAGCCAATAGGGTTTAGTTACATCATAGCCGTAGCTAGGTGGTTGCAGGCAGTATTTTCTCATTTGAGGATTTGATTGGACAGCATGAGTCATCAATATTTTTGATCAGTTTTTTTAGAGGTCAAAGATTGTCGTTTTTACGCAACCTTTCTTAAGGTTTAGCTTTTAGGAGTGCACTAACAATATAGATGACTTGTGAATATACATGGACTTAAAGGGGTCCTATAATGCCCTTTTCACAAGATGTAAAATAAGTCTCTAATGTCAAAATACCCCACAGATCATTTTTTTTATAGCATGTTAAAATGGTCACTTTTTGAGGGAGAGCAAAAACGCTTCGTTTAACGCTGTGTGTGTCCCTTTAAATGCGGCACAGAGGGCGGAGCTTCAAGTGCTCCAGTGTTAGCATCTTCGATTACCTCACACAGACACTCACTGAAAATTTCAACAATGTTTAGCCTTTTATGTTTAAACCAGAGTCGGACGAAGATGGAGAGACTCAAGAAGAATTGACAACATGTAGAATGCAACAGGACATTTCTGAATGGTTAGTTGATGAATTTGTGTAGCTTATGTGGAGTTAACTATCTTCAAGTCATTGATTAGCATATTATGTCATGATAATCGCGTTCCCGGGAGCGAGGTTTATGTAAATGTTAGGGTTGGTGGTGTCACTAACTGCGAAGAAGCTCATTGTAGTCCTTACCAGCCGCTTGTTGTAGTCTTTGAAAAGCGATTTCTGTAAAATAAAATATCTCCCTTTGCTTTGAACTTTGAGCGTTGTAACATTGCAGATGTTGTTTATGCTCAAACAGCAACATTACACACTAACTCAAGTTAAAAAAGGGAAATAATAATCAACCACCCCTTTAAAGCCTCAACACTCTGATTTTGGTTTCATTGGAAATACTTTCTTCTAAGTATTTTAAGAGACAACTATACAGCTGCAAAACTTTGGTCTCAACTGGTCCGACACAGAAACACTGGCAACCAGTGGCGTGAGTTTTGTTTGACCAATGGCACATTGGTTTGGGAAATTTTTGCAATTGCTTTTGGTTACGCTAGTGTCCCAGAAATGACACGCCTCACTTTTAAATACTGTGATCAGCCCAAAGCTCTCATGTACAAATGAAGCATTTAGATGAATATGTTCTCTAGTGCAATGTTTGAGAAATCTGCTATTCTGACTGATAAAACTCTGCCTCCATCCCAAGCAATGCAAGGTGATCATGCAGTGCGATCCAACTCAAATGACGGTACAAAGAGTGGACGTTTCTCTTTATCTGCAGAGTCAGAGGAAGTTGAGGTGCTAAAAGCAGGACAAAATCAATCACTCTGCTGCTCTTGGCTTGTCTTCTTCTTCTGTTACTTCTGACGGGCAGAACTGTTTCAGGTTACCTCACAGCTCTGGGCTTGTGTTCACTACACACTAAACAACAGAATAAAACTCATAGAAAATGAACAAACGCCTCTTAAATTAAACATAACCACCCTGATGTTTATCAGCTATATTATGAATGGCTCGATTTCAGGACATTGCTTATTTCTGCAGTTAGGGATGGGAGTGTAACATAAGAGCTTTGTGTTTATGAATTGCAAATGCATGAAACATTCATGAGACATGCATGAATAAGATGTTTCATACTGCAGTCTTTAACACAATGAATCTCAGAAGCTCCCAAGGGGAGTTTAAGAGGCTTTTAAACATCCTGAAGATGTGGAGACTCTAAAAACTGTTGACGGACCTTAACACACCCTGTCCACACCAATCAACTGATTAAAAGCAGACTTCCCTGTAAGTGAGTACTATAAATTATTTGGGTTTAATATAAAATCATTTAATTTCATTTAAAATGTATGTAAAATGTAAATATATAGATTTTTTTTTTCATTCATCTAAGCTTAAGTGATATAGTATTTTATTATAAAATTTCAAAATAACAAACAATTGATATTTGATTAGAAAAAAATACCCATTTATCTATTAGGTTGTGCTAATGTCAGGCTGCCCATTTGAAATGTGCCTTATATCAAAACGCCATCACTCTGATTCAGGATTAATGCTGACTCTTATTGATCATATGGCCATTAAATTCACTCTCATTGATTGTACAAATGGCCATTTGCCATTGAACTGAAGTTAGTAGAGTAAAGTATTGGCATTGCATGTAAAAGCACACTGTTACACACAAAAGACATGGAATCTGAGTTTGAAGATTAACTCTGAAGAAGCGTCTGTCAATGCAGAACGCTGTACAATTTCATCTCTGGGCAGATGTTGTTTTATCCAGATAGTGATAACAGTAGTTATGGATAAGATGTGTTGAGGTACTGAATGACTCAATTGGGCTTTTCTGTGAACGATTAATGGAATGGGTCCTGAATTCAAACCACAGGAGCCCACACACATTACATGGTTCACTAAAAAAATCTATGCAAACTATAAGGTTATGTTCACAATTCCATTGCCAGTCGTTTTTTTTTTTTTATATATATACACAGTTCGGTTAGTTTCGAGAGTGACAATTGCATTCTATAAAAAAGATACCATTTTCAGGAGTCACAACCGATTTTTGAGCGCAAGTTTGCCAAGTTTACACATATGATATGAGGCGGTGAACATGATTTCACCAAATACCACATGTTCCTGGATCAATATCTGGAGCAACATACCAATCAACCAATCAGATTTGAGGGACAAGTTTACAGTTTATGTCAAGTTTAGGTTTACAACCTACTTCTACATCAGTGTTATTCATCGATCATTTCCCTCTGATTTTAGAGATAAGTTACTGGTCAAGACAAAAATTTTGGAAAGGAATGTTGTTATGGGATAAAAAAAAAAAAGAATGCTTTGTCACGGTGACCAAAATGAGGCATGCACAACGCAAGTTATTCTTTGCTAATGTTTACAAATGTTATGCCAGCTTCTCTTGGGTTATGAAAATGGCGGAATACAAGGAATTGTGTGGTTGGAGACTGAGAAATAAAACTTGAACGTTAACTGAACAGAACCAGAGAGCTGTAACCACTATGGTTACAATGAATACTTCATTTAAGAGTGACACCTAAAGACTTTGTCTATGCTGAACTCTTATACTGTAAGTGAACAGAGCCAAAGACAATGAAATTGAAACATCAGATTTTAACAAAGCACATCAAAAGTTCACAGCCAATTAGCAGCAGCTGGTAGACTGGAAATCGCATCTTTCCTCAAGCTCTTTAAAAAGGGAACTAGCTGCTCAATGCGGCATAGGTATTTCAAATTTGTCCACTTCAACCCCATCTGGAGGTGTTTGAAACCCCTTTCAGTTGTGGTGCGAATGCTTATGTGTCTGAATGCTTTCAAATTACACTAAGGACAGGTGTATCAAACAAGTAACCTAAAACAAAGGTTTTAAGCTTTGCCGGGTTTAAACCATAGACTGTAAAAAACAGGACATTACAGTCTGATCGAAACATTTGTAAAAACACATACATATGCACACAGAATACTTCTACAGTATGCCTGATTTCATTGTGCAATACATGCAGGAACGCTTGCCTAAAATTACTGTTGTGAGATTAAAATTGTAGTACATTTGGGAGAAATATGGCACTGATATAATCCCTTGAGACAAATCTTAATACCAAGTGTAAACTGCATCTGAGAGAAGGGTCAGATGAGCTGCTTCTGCTTCATATTTTTCCATTCTGATTATAGTGCTGATGTAATGAAGGCCAGCTAGTGAAAGCTGTGCTGGTAAACCTCACTCCTCGGATCTAAGAGGCACACTAGTGACTCACGACTGATAAATCTGAAACATTTATAGAGATACTTCAAGGGCATCATTGTGTCAGATGAGTAAAGCATTGTTAACACTACATTCGTTGACATGGACTAATAATAAACAATGCTTCTACAGCATTAATTAATCTTAGTTAATGTTAATCTTAACATTTACTGATACATTTTTAAGATCAGAAGTTGTTTTTATGTAGTTAATGCATGGTGAACTAACATGAACATTTTTATTAATTAACATTAGCAAAGGTTAATATATATATTGCTTGTTTTTAGTTCATGTTAGTTAATGCATTAAAGGTGCTGTATGTAACTTTTTTTATCAAATGAATCCTTTTTTTATTGCCCGTCTGTGAATGGGTTGTAATCACACATTACAATGATCCACTTTTCGCGTTTTGCTATTACCTCCGAAGGCCAGTATTCCTATTTTTATGTGAAGTCTCCGGGTCGGATTTTCTGCGAAATCCACCGGATGTGATGTGCATGCGCGCTCCCGAGCCTCTCCGTTTTATATACAGTCTATTGCGACGGCACTGCAGCTAACGACATGGAGTCTGATAACACCAAAAAAACGACCTGCCTCCAGCACAACACAGACTCCAACACAAACTCCAAAAAAAAAATAAAAAAAAAATCTGCTGAAGCTCGTCAGGCCAAACGTCAATCGGATCGACTCAGGACGAAAACACGGATCAACATTGGCAGAGCGTTTGAATTATGCAGAGACCTCCGCTTTGTTTTAGGTATAAAAACAGACCCTGAGTTGGCTTTCATCCTTTTGGACAGGTAAGCTAACAATACTTCAAAGCATGTAAAATATATTGTGATTTTGTGCTTTAGTTGGCTCAAGTTAGACATCATTAGTTCGCCAGCTAACGCCGACCATTTGCTAACGTTATCTGATGTGAAAGACTACAGTTGTAACTTTATTGCTTTTCACGAGCACGAGCGCTGTTGTTGCAATCTGAAACATCACCGCTAGAGGCCGCTGGATCCTACATACAGCACCTTTAACTAATGTTAACAAATGAGACCTTATTGTAAAGTGTTACTGAAAATGCATTACGAAAATTATCAATTATATATCAATAATATATAATCAATATATAAGTCAATATACTGGTTGTCTTTATATCATTAAACATAAGCTTATCACCGATGTACAGTCCACAGTGATTTATTTTGCAATTGCATTTTCTTTTTTTAATTGTTGGTGTGTCTTTTATTTTTAGTTTCTCACACCATGAGCACTAATTTTTTTTAAAGATGGTCTGACAAGTTAAACATACAAACTTAAAAAAAAATAACTTTTGAAAACCATTTTTGAGACCCCTGGGTTCAACATAATTCCATAACAGCAATTCCATCAAATTGCACTCCATATGTATTTTGCATCCCACTTTATATTTGGTGTCTTTAACTACTATTCACTAACATTTAAATCAATCATTTGATACAGTGCACCTATGGTGTACATTAAAAAAATAATAATTTCTGTAATTACATCTACAATTACACCATTGATCCTTCTTTACCCCTTAAACCTACCCATACCACCAAACCTGTTACTAACCTTACCCGTATCCACCTCATTAGAAGCACAAGTGTTTTTGGTTGCACTTTATTTTACAGTACACGTACTTACAGTGAACTTACATAAGAAAGTGCTGGGTAATATAAGGTAACAACATTGGTTACGGTTAGGTTTATGGGTAGGTTCAGGGTTAGAACCTTGTTATTACCCAGGTATTGTAGTTACTATAATAAGTACATAGAAGAGGACTGTAAAAGAAAGTGCTACATTTTTTTGCAACACAAAATGAACACAGTTACTGTATAAGTACATTATAGTTAAAGAAACCTGATATAAAGTGGGATTGTATTCTGTGCTGTCTACTCACAGCGATTATGGTTTCGTGTGTTATGTTTTTCCAAATAATTAATTGTACTAATCAAATTGTCGCACACACCTCAGACCAATACGTGTTGTCATTTTTCATTGCATTTAAGTTGCTTGTCCATAATTTGAGTGTTTGAGAAAACCTCAGTTCTTAAGCTGTAGTTAAGCTGAACAGGATGTGTTCTTACCGTCTGCCCGGCTTATCCAGACTCCACAGCGTGCCTGTTCAGCTGACCTCTGTGTAAAAATGGCATTGATCAATATTCCAGCTCTTTAGAAGAGTGTTTTAGTTTCTCTCTTTATGTAACATGGATGAATCCTGCGCAGTGTTTATGAAAATTTGTGAGCTCGTCCAGGATACGCACTGCATTCCTCAGTTACAAGATCCTCTAGAAATCCAGGGATGCCGAGAGTGTAAAAAACATATGAATATCCTCATGCTGCTTTAAGCTATTAAATCTTTTTTGCCAAAATGGGAAAAAAAATAAGAAAATGTCTTCACAATCTGTGGTGTAACCAGCCTTAAACAAGAGTGCAACTCTTGAACGGTGTTTTGGTCAATATGTAAGCCAATGTCCTGTAAAAAGCACTTTTTTTTTTGTTACGAGTTCTTTCTTATTTGCATAAATTGGGAGGAAAAAAGAAGTAAATATGGAAGAATGTCCTCCCAATCTGTACTGTGATGAGTAACCAGCCTCAAATAATGAGCGCTGCAAATAGAAACCCATTAGCTGCTCTCCTAGCCAACATTACACTTCCACACAAAAACCAGTAATTCAAGGATATGCCAACCATCTGTCACTCAAAACACCTGCAAACTAGTACTCATAAAAAATACACACATATATATATATATATATATATATTTGGAAGCGCTCGTTCACCTGTTTACAAAAGCAGCTGTTCATGGGCGGTTCTTTAAATGTTTACTGTGCAGGTTCTTGTCTTACATCCTTCATATACACAACTCCGAAAGAAGTAATCACTTCGAAAAACAGCTTCAAACAGATGTTTATCCAACAGATTCCTCTGTAATGATTCATAAATGCGAGGAAAAGCTGTGTTGCTGCGAGCCGCTGACTGCAAGTCCCTACAGTAGCCAAAATCCCATCACGCTCTCTCTGAGAGAGGCGCATTCATGTTGCCATGAAGCCAGATCTGTCCTTCTGCGTGAACATGTCCAAATCTGTATTCCATTACTTTTGCCGCTGTCACCCGAAGCTGAGTTTTCAAATACTTGACATCGGCCCTACGCCTCATTACAGATGGAGATTAGGATCCCAGAGTCAGGTACCTGTCCAACGTGTCCTGTGCTCTCGCCGAGAGGACACGCCACCTTCTCCCTGATCCTTTCCACACCAGAGGATTAGAAGCCTTTGGCAGCTGCTACCTGCTGCGCCACGTAATGAAGCAGCCCTGACAACTCAACTGAATTAAACAGACACAGTGTTTATTTCCACTCCACCGTGAGATGATGACAGTGAGAGCAGCACTGTGGCATTAGAGATGAGATTGGTGAACTGCTGGAGAGCTGGAGAAAGGGGTGGATGACTAGAGGAGAGGGAGGGTGCTTGGTGGAGGTATTGTGAGGGCGGATGGCATGAGTTACCTCCCCCTCCTTATATCCACACACGAGCTCCACCCCCTGTCCATTGTGGACATTTACTTTAGCTTGGTTTAAGTACTACAGATGTAAACAAAGTCCTGCCAAAATTGTACTATTTAGTTTATTTCTTAATTAGAGTGGCTGCAATACGGCGCACTGTTGATATTCCTTAAACACTGTGGTTAGAGTTTGTTCTAAACCCTAACCATAAGTATTTAACATCCGTATAGTCAAACTCTGTACTTGCGAAATTTACATTGTGACACTATTTTTTGGAAAACATTTATATGACGTTTTTAGACATATAAGATTAAAGTTCTCTTATTGGCAATTGCAATTGATCTTCTTTGGTCTTGGTCTGTCAAAATGAACTCTCTCTTTGAAAGCATATGCAATTTGTAATGTTTAAGGGCCCTATTTTAACGATCTAAGCACAGGGTCTAAAGCGCACGGCGCAAGTGCACTTAGGCCGTGTCCGAATCCACTTTTGCTAGTTTAACAACGAGAAAAATGGTCGGCGCGCACGGCGCATGGTCCAAAAGGGTTGTCCCTATTCTCTTAATGAGTAATGGGTGTGTTTTTGGGCGTAACGTGCAATAAACCAATCAGAGTCTCATCTCCCTTTAAAAGCCAGTTGCGCTCGCGCCATGGCGGATTCATTATTTACATGGCGGAATTTGCAAGCGGAAAAACTGAACGCTTCTCTAGCGAGGAAACGGATCTGCTCGTGCGCAAGGTTAAAGCGTGCAAGCAGACCATCTACGGGACAAAGTGTACACGCGTTGTGGAACCGCCTATAGGCTAGTTGCACGTGGCCGCCATGTTGGATTTCCGATCAGAATTACTCCCCGTGCAGGGAGCCGGAGAAAGCCGAAAATGATCTCTTATAGTTGTTTATAGAATCAATTATATCACTTAAAATACTACTAAGATCCATATTACTATCACACGAGCCAATGACAATTAAATGCACGGATGCATAGTCTGATTAATGAATGAAATACAACTGTTCACAAACAGAAGATTGTATTTGACTCATGCTGCATACACAATGACAATTATGCCTACTGTAAATATAGAGTTACAACTACGATTAGAGTTGTTTGCATAAAATGCACCGTGAACATTCACACGTTTGCCCTGTGATAGGCTACAATTTATCTCCGTAAATACTATTTTCTCAATTCCTTACAGCAATTGCTCAATCAATATTATTATCACATATTTTACATTTACATTTTTAACTGTAGGTACCACAAACAATTTAATATAGCTAAGTTTGTGTATATTTTACATGTAGTAAAATACTGTATGTGCTGCTTATAGAGCTGGTAAGTCCCGCCCATCCGTAAAACCCCAAGTGGACCTCTAGGTTGAAAAATCATCAATGCAAGTGAATGTGAGAAAATAATTATTTTCTGGTCCCGTTTGAATTGTGCCATGAATGTGAACATATGTTGTCTGTGAATTTTGTATATAATTTTTCATGTTACGAGTTTGACAGTATATGGTATGGTTCTTTGGCTAGCAGTTGTGGAAAAGACATAACGAGAAAGACTACATGTCGCCTATGTGACGTCACCCCATAACACATTTTCCCTCCACTTGTGCTAATGCTGCGATAATCTATGGAGACAGATCGAGATGCCTGTGTGTTTTGTACCCAAATGTCACCATTCAAACCAAATGGGCTGTTCTTTCTTCAGATTCCCGTCTGATGTAAAAACTAGCAGCGAAGAGTTGTAGTCCACAAAGTGCTCTCACACAAAGTCTAACCGTATCAAACTTCTACCCGCTAAATTGTAGCATTCTTCACACGAAAAATTATATAAAAAATTCACAGACAACATATGTTCACATTCATGGCAAAATTCAAACGGGACCAGAAAATAATTATTTTCTCACATTCACTTGCATTGACGATTTTTCAACCTAGAGGTCCAGTGGGGTTAGCGGAAGGGGCGGGACTTACCAGCTCTATAAACACCAGACAGATAATGATTTATGAAACAGATGGTCTTTACTCATCTCACTTGCACAAAATAAATGCAGTAATAAAAAGCATAGAAACGCACAGGTGAAATACACTGAAAATTATATGCATTTAAAAATTTGGTCGGGTTGAAGTCATCCCTCCGGATCTTCTGTATCCACTCAGCCCGTACCGCAGCGTCACCGGGGAATGCATGAAAGCTGACTTCTTTGTTGTAACGTGACGAAACGGTACATAACGGCATGCAACAATGAAGTGCAGAGGCTGTCACCCTCTGAAAGGCAAGTCGCCTCTCTTGAATCCTAAAAACACTCATTGTAAAAAATGATCTCTCTGGTAATGGAACTCGGTTGCTGTTGTCTCTAGCTCTCGCTGTCTCCCTCTCTCGCTGTCAGATGACCGGAAGTTTTCACCGGAAGTACTGGCCCACACACTCAAGTTCGAACGTCAACGGTCGCCATATTGTGCACGGAGCGAATAAGCGCACATTACTAATGTGCTCTTTAAATAACAAAAAATATATATTGTTGGTCAATGGTGCAGTCTATTTCGCCAACAATCAAGACAAACAAAAAAGAACACACCTCGTTTGCATGCATTTACTATTTAAACAAGGTGGCGCAGGACGTGAAAATGATAATTGCGTCGGGCTGAAACTAGCAAAAAACACTTTGTGCCTGGTGTTGCATTGCGCCGGGTGTATGATAGGGCCCAATGACTGTTATATCAAGCATGCAAACTGTAAAGAGTACAAGTTTACACTTATAACACTTTGTATTATTATATTGACAATTTAAAAATGATCGACTGTTTGCATTTTATTTCAACATCGTTCACTTCCAAAGTGACACAGCTTCAATAAATGAACCTACAATTTTACTATTATTTTATTATTAGGTTTTAAATTGGAATTAGATATTTGCGGTAATGTTATGGAGACTTGTTGTATTACAAGCATGAAACCAAAAAATGAACAGCGTTTTATAAGAGCAATGCATGATTCACACAATGTGTGTATTTTTGCTATAAATTTAAATGTAATCTCTATGAATGACTCATTTCATGTCATATTACATGCTTAAACCAAGGTTTAAAACATGATTTCTTTCAGCAGTATTTAAAGATCTTTTCAATTCATCTTATTTACGGTCACACTTATTCGTTAACAAATATTTTTTATCCAAAGCGACTTCTCATTTTATATACATTCCAATACATTAGCGTGAAATGAGTGTTTAAATTCACTGATCATGTGAGAATAATATTTCATCTTGTGTATCCACCTTATTTTTCAACACAGAAGAAATTTCAGGAGAATGTGCAAGAGTTCTGATTCATTGGCTGCTACTAAGAATAACCAAGTGCAGTAAAAGGTAAAACTATTTGCGCTACAAACCAGTGTGTTTATGTTTAGGATACTAAATTAAAATAATACTATAACAAATACCAATGTGCAACATCAAGCAGCATAACGCCTGCTGTTTTTGTACAGGTAAAATAACTGGAAGTGGAAGCCTTGCACATTCAAGTGAAAATCGTTCTCAACTACTTTTACGTTAAAAATAAGGTAAATATGACAGGGTCCAAAATAAAATTTCAACTTTAATACAGAAGATTTTAAATAGTCTACACAGATTTAAAGTCCCCCTGTGGTGAATTTAAAAAAAAAAGTTGTTTATATGTCTATGTGGTGTTTTTAATGTGCTTTAAGACAAACCATGTGCAAATTCATAAGTCAACACCATTGCTGATTATTTTCTCTTTAAAACTGCGATGATCTAAAGACAGTCTCAAAAACGCAGTTTGAAATCGCTGATGTTTCTAACGTCACAAACTACCTTGTAACCAATCACGTCAGCGTGCCGGCGGGCTTTAGCATATCATTAACAGCGAACTAGCAGGGGAGTCTCGAGAGAACCCAGGTTATCCCGGTATATTTTTCTGTTGATATGAAAAATCGGGTAGATTTAACAATATGGCGGGTGTACATGATGTATATTACGATGTTATGATGAACTCTATGCCTTTCTCCACAGACGTTCTGAGTTGTTCAAAGTGTTTCTGATGATTGCTAGAAGGCAGCTTCCTGACTCTGAGATGGCGAACAGGAACATGGTTTGTGTAACATTAGCAACACATTATTAGCTTTTTTATAACATAGTCAAGCAAAAGGTTAATCATATTGATTACCATTATGTGTCTGACGTTGTAGAGAGCGATAGGCTACTATTGTGCAGCGTTTACCTCAGTAAGTTGGCCGAGTGAATTTCTCATGCCGAGTTCACACTGAACGATTTTAGGCCCGATTTTTGCTCGCTGACTGGTTTTGTGAGATCGCCGACAAATGCCCCAAAATCATAGGCAAATCGGTTCTCGTTCACGTGAGTGATCGCCGATGAGTCGCAGACTCCCTTGAGATATTTGGCATGCTAAATATCTGTATCTGTCAGTGAAAACTACATCAGCGATGACCTACAGCCAATGAGAGAGCAATACAGGGCAGCGGGATGTTCAGGGAGGAGTTATAAACCAGAATATCAGTATTTTAAAAGACATATTTACAATTATATCAAACAGAAACAAAGCACAAACATTTGCTTGACCAGCAGCACATTGCAAAATAATTTATTTACCCCCAACTCTCTTTGCAGAACACACAATCCTTGCTCCCCGCGTCACCCCAACCATTTCCTCCTGCATAATCTCTTCTTTTTTTCTCTCTTTTTCGCTGCAAAGCAGCACACAGACAATTTGGATCGCAATCTTTTTGTAGGTTATCATTTTTAATAACAATTTCAGTCTCATGCACGTGCGATCTTGGATCACTTCACTTAATAGGCACTAGGAACTAATGAATAAGCACTAGTATCTAATAAATAAGTACTAGTACCAATTTAATAGGTACTAGAATCTAATGAATAACTACTAATATCTTTTAAAAAGGTACTAGTATCTAAAGAATAGGCACTAGTACCTAAAGAATAAGCACTAGTAGAGATGAATAAGCACTAGTAGCATGAAAATAGAGACTATTATGTTTTAAGGATTAAATGTTAAAACGGCTTGCCATACTGTAGAGTTCAATTAAAAATCTTACCAGTAAAATAAAAAAATCTTACTAGTAACATTTGGAATAAATACTAGTATCTCATAAATAGGTAGTATCTATTGAATAAGTACTAGTAGCTAATTAATAAGTACTAGTATATATTTAATAGGAACTAGTATCTATTTAATAGGTACTAGTATCTAATGCATAAGTGCTAGTCTCTATTGAACAAGTACTAGTATCTAGTAATAGGTACTAGTATCTAAAAAATAAGTACTAGTACCTAATGATTATGAATAACTACTAGTATATAAAAACGTACTAGTCACAATTAGAATGCATACTAGTCAGAACTGAATAGTTGATATCTGAATGACTGATCCCCATAGAAGTCAATGGCAAAAATGTAAAATGTGTTACTAGTAACAAAAGAATAGTTACTAGTCACTATCGAAATAAGTACTAGTATCTAATGAATAAGAACTATATCTATTTAATATGTACTAGTATCTAATGAATAAGTACTAGTGTCTAATAATAAGCACTAGTAACTAATGAATAAGTACTAGTACCAATTTAATAGGCACTATAATCTAATTAATAAGTATTAGTGTCTATTTAATAGGTACTAGTAGCTAATGAATGAGTACCAGTCTCTAAAGCTAGTATCTAATTAATAACTACTAGTATCTTTTAAAAAGGTACTAGTATCTAAAGAATAAGCACTAGTACCTAAAGAGTAAGCACTAGTACTTAATGGAATAGATACTAGTATCTAAAGAAATAACTAGTAGCATGAAAATAGATACTAGTAAGTTTTAAGGATTAAATGTTAAAACGGCTTGCCATAATGCATTCAAGCCATTTTAAGGCATGAAGAAAAAAAAA
This sequence comes from Rutilus rutilus, assembly GCF_951802725.1. Classification (NCBI taxonomy): domain Eukaryota; kingdom Metazoa; phylum Chordata; class Actinopteri; order Cypriniformes; family Leuciscidae; genus Rutilus; species Rutilus rutilus. Next base: position 7,084,251 of record NC_140227.1, read on the forward strand.
ATCCACAGTGCATTTTGGTGATCAAAGATGAGTTTTAAGGGTTACAATTATAGACTAGGGGACTTTAAGATTTGCAGTATAGGTTACTAATCAAAAAAGCAAATTTGTGACATCTTAACTGTAGCTTTTTCAATTAAATTAGAAAAATAATACTCTTTAATACAAGCATTAATGGCATGAGATAAATCTGCATACTTTTCCCCACATTTTTTTCTGTGCTCATGGGATAAAAATGTGTTAAATACAGCGACTATATTAGAGTAGACGAAAACATGATGACAAAAAATGATTTAACAAGCAAGCACACAAAGGAGTTATGGATGTCTACGGCTAAATTAGGGGCGTTGCAATTCTGTGGATATGCTCTAAGCTTCCTGAAGCCACAAATGTTCTGCAGGACGACAAGAAAACCTCATGATGTCAAAGTGAATGACAGACTTTAACCTTGACACAGAGGGAAAGTCAAAGCCCTAAAATGCTTAAGAGCTATGCTATAAGACACTATAGACGAGGTGTATAGCCGGATTAAATCAGCTGTCTCTCCCAGACGAGTCTTGATTCAACATGTTTAGGTCATTATTTATCGGATACAATCTATACAGAAAGCGATGGCTGTTTATTACAGTTCCCATAGAAACTAATTTAGCCTGATGACTGATCTCTGGGGAGTGGCGTTAAACCATTTCAGCAGACACAGGCCATTGTGAGGATTGTCCATTCATAAATGCTTTTAAAGTCATGGGATGGTTGTGGTACTGGGAGTGCTGTGTGTGCAGGAACATCACTGACCTGTTCATGGATATCAGAGTTGAAAGCACAATGTGAATCGCACACACCAGAATCCACAGATGTTTGAATTTTTTAGGTAAAATTTAATTTTGTATTTTATAAGTCTACCAAGTTTCTGAATTAAAGGAACAGTCCACCCCTTAATACAAATTCTGCCATCGTTTACTCACCCTCGTGTTGCGTAAAACCCATCAAATTTTCTTAGGGTGGCTGTCAGGCTCCATAGAGATTTGACGATATTCCAAATCTTCGGAAGCCACATGATAGCTTTGTGTTGAGGAGCAGATGGAAATTTACACGTGTTAAGACGTGTTGCACCAGTTTTGAAATCAGCGATGGTCACGGATCACTGACGTCAAACCTGGCGTGCCATCTGAATGTACATGCTAGCGTGTGAGTTTTTCAGGAAATAACCATTTAAATTTAAGCCTGTGTCTCACAAGAGGACTAGGAATGTAGCATAAAAGAGATATGGATTATTTAGGTAAAGTAAATCTCACTTTGAATCAAAGGACAACTTTTGTGTGGTCTACTCAAGAAGCCAAAGTTTGGCTGGTTAGCATGTTAGCAGTTAGCCCTTGCTAGTTCATGCGCATCTAAGAAAAAAGGTTCAGTGGGGTTTCAAATCATAGGGTTTTTGATTACATTTTAAAGAACCGAAAAGGTTCTATACAAGGAGAAATGTCTGAAATTATTGCATAATACGTTCATGTTTAACAGATTATTTCCATTTTTTTGACTGATAAAGTATGTTTATGAGCTGTTTAATTCATAACATTTTATTAAAACAAAATTAATTTTAGAAAATCTAAATCCATAAAATAACTTCAAAATGAAATGCCTGTCAGAAACTTTTATGGTAAAAATCATGTTTGCAACCAACATATAAATCTATGGAGCCCCACATATAACTATATCTATATCTCTTGTCAATGGATTAAGAGCTTGTTCACTTGTTTTAGTTTTTAGTTAAATCGTGGCATGTGTTTAGAATTCGTTCTCATGACTTATTCATTTGTTCCGTAATTTTAGTAAATCGTGGTTTAAATAAAAACACAATCAAAACAAGGGAACTAATTATTACAACGTAGCCACAATTTAGTGAAACGAGGGAACAAATTATTTTATAGTGCGCCTGATTGAATTAAAATGAGGGAACGGATTAGTAAAACGTGCTGACGTATTAAGTCGTGGGAACAAATTCTTAATTCTTAAACCATATTTTTCCCTGAATGTCATGTGCGGGGTTCTGTACCAATCAGCATATTAGAAGTGCTTCTCGAGGATCATGTGACACTGAAGACTGGATATTCACAACATTGAATAGTTCTTTGAAATATTAGTATGACGTTCTCTTTTCAAGAAGCACTTTGAACTTTTATGATCTTAAGCACAAGGCTTGTAATGTCAAATTAAATTGTAAAACGGTCAACCCTGTTAGCTTTCTAAACAGACACCCAAAATATTTTAAAATGTATTTATTTAGTTTGAGACGCACATATTTCTTTTACTGGTAGAACGTTTAAAATTGGACCAAAATTGACTTTAAAAATCTCTAAAACAAACAAGCCGAGGCATTCGTATTGACCCTATTGACTTCTATGGGTCTGCGACACCAAATACATCTCACACTGTGTTTGGGTTTCTAGGAAATGTAGTGATTCGAAAAACAAAACATGCAAGAGGCCAAACTTTTGTTCTGTTCTTTGAAAAGCAAAAACCATAAAATAGCCACTGTAGCTGGAGGCCTGAGCAGAACTGAGCGATTCTGCATTCCAACACTCTTAATCACCGCCGTCAGTTTATCATCCGTTATTAAGATGAAGAGACGGACCTCCCTTTCTCTAATGGGAGGTCAGATTGAGCGCTGGCCAGAGGACAGGGAGCAGGTGAGGCAATGAAGAGGGTCGCAGTGGTGTAAACACTACAGTAAACCATGAGAGCGGCTTCACAGCTGTGCAAGCGCTAACATCTGCGCTCAGAAAAACGGAACGCTAGTTGGAGGAGCCATGAGTGCGAATAGCCTTCTAATGATATAACCGTTACCATCAGAATGTTTGGAAGATGTGTGTACAGGAGAACCACTGGGCCTGTAATGCAGACTTCTGTCCAGCATTAGCTGGAAACACAACAAAAGTTGTCGGATCACTGTGTCAACAAAACATCCATTTACTTAATTGTATGTCTTTAATTAAAAAGGGTGAGAAAATTCTATATAACAAGGAAAAGATTGTGTTTTACAATTTCCAGTTAATTAGCCCTCATTTTCATTTACTTTACAACCGCAATGTTCTGCTTAAATTGTCATTTGTTGGTGGGAGGTTATTTTCCTGCCTATTTAAATGTCTCCATAAATGTTCACTGAGCTCAGTGGTCACATTGTTCATGGTTTAGTTAAAACAAAAATCATTGTAAAATAAAGTACTTAAGCAAATATTACCTCTGTCATGATGACAAAAAAAAAAAAGAGCATAACATAAGAATGTATGAATTAAATATCACACACACAAAGAGACACATAGACCATATGAAAGCCTCCGACACTTTTCGAAATGGAGGTTCCAAAAGAAGAATGGTTCCACAGAGAACCTTTCAGAGATCACATCTCTATTTCTTCATGAGGAGAACATTTTAATATTCTAAAGAACCTTCTTTTTCCCCACTATGAAGAACCTTTTGTGCAGTGGAATGTTTCCATGGATGTTAAACATTCTTCATGGAACCATATAAATGTCAATAAAGAACCTTTATTTTTAAGAGTGAAGTAAAAACTAAAAAGGTATTTTCTATTATATTACAATAAGAAATAGTCACATTGTGAGATATAAAGTCACAACAATTATGAAAAATAAAATCATGTTGTGTGATATAAAGTTGCAATTATGAGAAACACACAACACAAAGTCACAATTACAAAAACCAGTGTTGCCATTTTGAGGTATAAATTCACAATTGTCTTTTATTTATTTTTTACTCTGAGGCAGAAACTGGTTTGAATTTGAATCTAATGGAACTGTGTTGAAACTAATTATATAGAAGAATTAAAACATGAATAAATGAAATGTATATATATTTTCATTTAAATTTAAACTTTAATATTATCAAATATTATAAACTTTTAATTTAATATTCAATAATAATATTGATGTGCCTGCATTGACACCATTATATGAGAACTGAACTGAGCTGGACGATGACAGAGCGGCTATATATATAAATGAACTAAATTAATAACTAACAACAAAAATGAAACTGAGCCTGATCTTACTTAAGCTGGACTGTGATGCTATTTTCTTCTGGAAACAAACTTTGTTGCATTATTTTCCTGGTATCTCTGTAAAGCTGCTTTGAAACAATCTGTAGGCCTATTGTGCTATAAAGCGCTATAAATAAATGTGGCTTGACTTGACATATATATAATATGCATATAACATAAACATATCCAAAACAAATAAGTGGGACATGATATACCACTTGGTGCTTTATCATACAAAACCATGAGCACTTTCTAGGGAAATCCTGATTATATCTAAAGATGTTCTTTAGCTATTTTTCTTCAACAGACGTGAGGCGTCTTCAGAGATAAAGTCAGATTGATAGTGATATTGTGTTGCACAAAGGGTCAAATGGTCTGTGTTAGTCCTATTATGAACAGCATGAAACAGATGTTTTTGCTATCATTGTGGAATCGCTTTATCACATGAGAATATGATGACAGATTTATAATTATCTTAACGCAAGCCGTTTTATTAAGACATTTCTTCAGACCGAATGAATCTTTTAAACCGTTTTTGGACACCAATGTAGCGAGGATATAGAATAATTCAAATCGAACATCTGTTCTGCTCTCTGCTTTTTTTGTACCATATTCCCGCTCCTGTTAATTGACAAATATTCTGAGATTTATACTTTGTTTCTCAATTCACAGTAATATTTACATACACAGAAAAGCTCCTCTTGGCATTTTCAAAGTAAACACACGTTTATGTTGCCGAGCAGCCAAAAGAGAGTCCAATTATATCAAACTGGCCTAGAAAACCACCCTACAGATTGAATAGGTGAGTTCCCTGCATTGAATATCTAAATAAGCATTTTGCTCGCTTAAATGAATTTGCAGAAAGGTTAAAGTACAGATAGACTCTCCAGGGATTACAAACTGATATGAGGGGTTTTGGAGAAGAAGCTTTCCGGACTCAATATCTGCAAAATGTCCCATGTTTTTGGTCAGGAAAAGAATCCCGTAATCTCACCCGTGGGGACTTATGCCTCATCATTTTCTGCAGACGTTGCATCCCAGATGTTTGTGTGTGAGGATATGTGTGTTCAGGAGGGTGGGGATTGCGAGTGGTCAAATTTGAGAAGTTTGGTTTCAGTGTATTGGATTCCCTCCACTCAGCACACAGTAAATTATTCAGCTGTGGGACTGGCTTGGTTTAGATTTTTATTAGCTAAAGACCAACTTCATATATTTCTCACTCTGAGTTTATCTCACACTAAACAAACTCATCTTTTATACTGAGATGAGGATGATTTTGGTTCTTTAGACAGATAGTGTAATTAAAAGCATAATAAATCAATGGTAGCATAACACTAAAACCCAAAACTAAGTAAAACAAGACAACACAGGCTCTACTAAATCCACAAATGCACAAGTATGCTAATGTTTACTACAGTTTGAAAACTCTGGGCACGAATGGCTGAAATTCCATCAAACAGAATCACTGGGTTTCTAACCGAGGTTGTATTAAAGTCAACACCACAATCTAAATATAAAGAATGGTCATTTCTTAACAGAGCTTTCTTTTCTTATCTTAGCTTGCTCACAGTGCTGCCCATTGAGTCATTCAAAACACCTCAGTGATTGTCAGAATTAAATCTTACAAGGAATATGGCACAACAGTGTTCACGATTCTGAAAAGAATAAATAAATGAATATCAGTTTAAATGTGCCACATTTTTAGAAACCAAATCTTTTTATTTATGTTGGTTTCATATGGTTCTGAAAATCGAACAAAAAGCATATAAACATACTGTATAAAAAAAATAACTAAAATTGCCTTGCACCTTGAATACGGTCATGCTGTGTGGCTGTAATGAGAGCACGATGATAAAGGATTAAAAACACACATTCTTTTAATAATAATTCCAAGAGGATACAAGCAGGAGAACAGAATAACACAACCACGTTTAACTAAAATGACATCGAACAATGAACAGAGGAAACTTCTGGTTTAAATACACAGACACAGAATAATCAACAGAACTAAGAACAGGTGAGGAACAGATGAGATGTCGGCGGGAGAAGCCAGGGCGGTGATGACGATGGGAAGAGCTAGGGAGGAGACGAGAGCAGGGACAGCCAGGTCAAGAGCCAGAGCACAGCTGAAGGCCCGGAAGTCCGTGGCGCAGGCAGAGCGGCGACTAACCAAGGAGCTGGAGGTACGAGGAAGCCTGGTTGAGCCGTAAGGATGGGTGCCCCAGTTGGTGCTGAGGAACTGAGGAGCCAAGGTGGAGCCGCCTGGTCGGTGAGCCGAGGTGGAGTGATGGGCTCTGCGGCTGGAGGCAAAGCTAGGGGATCCTCTAGCCAAGGCGGAACTGAAGACCGGAAGACCCGAAGCAGATCCACGCAGCAGAGTGGAGTAAGGACTGAAGGGAGGCAGCGGAGGTGGGGCTGAAGGACTGGCTGTCTTTGGTAGAGGAGGTGGGAGAGGGAGGCTGGGTGCGACCATTGGAGACGCAGGAGACCATGGGAATTTTCCTTTACCAAATCCTCATTACATTTCCCAGAGGCCATATGCAGCTCTGCCTCAGCGGCGGGAGTGTGGGCGGGGCTCATGGGCGTCGGAACCATTGTATATGGGTGGGACAAGACCCACCCACGTTTTAAGACCAATGATATTGGACCCACTTACTTTTACCGTCTCTGATTCAGCGCATTTTTCTTTTCATAGCGCCGTCAGTCAAATCCTTTCCACTTGAGGAATTCCCTAATAGATTAAACTCCATTTCCGTTGAATCGCTATATTATATTTCTCAACTGACGATAGTAACCGCCCGTTGTACCCTTCCAGTCAAATATTGCGTTGCAAACATCAATAACAGCTTTAAGTTGTCATTGCTGGCAAATGACCATGGTATTAGTGGGATAATCCACGGATAGCTGTGCATTTAATACACGACGTGGAGGCAAAGAACCGCCCGACGTGAAGTGGAGTTTAGTTTACTTGTTTTAATTAAAAGGCACCAGAATACATGAAATGGTATTTAACAGTTACTCCAGTAAACATTTTTTCTGGGGGAGGACCCACCCACTTTTTTTTTTCTTCCGACGCCCATGGCGGGGCTCCATTCCATTCCCTCGAAATCCACAAACACATTCACTGGGATGGATGATGTTGGCTCTTGGTCCGGAGTGGGGCTGGTGATGTCTTTCTCAGCGGGGTAGATGGTGAAGGGAGATCCATTGTTCACCAGCACCCACTCCATGAACGGTGTGAAATCCCCCCAAGTCCATCACCGTGTGACACTGCCACATTAGTTTAGGTATCATTCCTTAAAAAGGATCATCAAAGGGGTTTAAGTATAGAAGATGATTGCATATATGTTTGTAGGTTTCATATAACATCTGAGTGATATGTGTATGTACTCATTTATATGTATTTATCATGTTTACTTCCACTGTGTGTGTGATGGTATAGATATGGGTGTTTTTTATAAGGACAATGCTGGCTGATACGCCGTGGTCAGCCTATCACCGTGCACCTAAACGGATATAGGAAGCAGGTGTGTGAGGGCAGGAGGGGTGCTAGTACTCAGTTGCTGCAGCTACTAGTTTTTTGTAAACTGTTTCTCTGGGGTGGTAAAGAAAAAGAAAGCATCACTACTAAAAAAACGGACTGCATATAAGTTAAACGCCGCATGTAGTATGTGGAAAGCGAGCGCGTTACCCAACTGAGGACGCGTCAACATAGTCTTCACAGACGGCTGGCTGGACTTATTCAACGAAGTAGGCAGATCTGTGGAACCAGGAGAAGTATTCACGGAAACACAAGCTGCTGCTGAAGGTGGAGGAGTCACTGCTCTAGACAGCGCATCTGGAACGATGTTATGCAGGCCTTTTCTGTACTGGACTTTAAACTGGAATTGTTGCAGCCGCAGGATCCAGCGTGTGAGCCGAGATGAAGTCTTTGGACAATTGAAGGCCCAAGTCAAGGCAGCATGGTCTGTATACACGATGAACTCAGGAACTTCAAGGAAGTGCCTCCATTTTTCAATTGCCCACACCACCGCAAGACACTCTTTCTCGGATGTAGAGTAGTTGCACTCTGCTCCACGCAACCCCCTGGAAGCATAGGCTATCACCTTCTCCCCCTCACCAGTCCTCTGGACCAGCACTGCTCCCAACCCTACATCACTTGCATCCGTGTGAACCTCAAACGACAGTGCGTGATCAGGCTGTATCAGGATGGGAGCATTCACCAGTGCCTTTTTCAGCTGGTCGAAGCTCTGCTGACAGTCCTCTGACCAGATCCACTGCACATCTTTTCTCTTCAGTTGATTAAGTGGGGCTGCCAGGTCTGCAAAGTGATCTATGAATTTGTGATACCACCCCACTAGGCCTAGGAAACGCTGCAAAGATTTAATATTGGTGGGAATCGGATAAGAAGTCACCACCAGGGTCTTTTCTGGATCAACCTGAACACCCTTCTCGGATACCACATGACCCAAGAATTTCAACTCACGTCGGAAAAAGAGACATTTTTTTAGGTTGAGGGTCAACTTGGCCTCATGGAGCTTTTTAAGGACAGCCTCCACATCCTTGAGATGTTGTTCGGGGTTGGCCGAAAACACGATTACATCATCAATGTAAACACAGCATATTTTCCCCCTCAGCTCTCCCAGGACCTTCTCCATCAACCTTTGAAATGTGGCTCCAGCATTTTTTAGTCCGAAAGGCATACACTTGAATTGATAGAGACCCACTGGAGTTATGACGGCCGTCTTGGCTTTACTTTCCTCTGACACTGCAACCTGCCAATAGCCTGATTTCAAATCTAAAGTGCTGAAGAAAGCTGCCCCATGCATAGACTCAAGAAGGTCATGTATGAGAGGCATGGGGTAGGCGTCTGGATGGGTCTTAGCATTAAGGCGTCGAAAATCAACACAAAACCTTATCGACCCATCAGGCTTAGTAACCAAAACCACTGGAGCACCCCAGGCAGACTGAGAGGGCTCAATAATGCCATCCTTGAGCATCTGTTCTATCTGGTCTACAATGATCTGATGCTTAAAAGGGGATACACGATAAGCTTTGCAACGGACAGGAATCTCATCTACTGCAAATATCTTGTGTTCTTCCACTGTGGTCTTCCCCAGTTTCCCTGAGCACACCTCAGGCCAGGCCTGCAGCAGTTGTTGAATCTCTGGAGGTTGATCAGGAAAAGACAGAGCTACCACTCCAGGAGAAGAAAATGGAATCAAAGCACTTCCTGAAGGAATAGCTACATAAAGACTGGCATTAGAATGAGCGTCAATGCCTTGACCCCCTGTACTCTCATGAAGCGGTGCCAGGAATGAATGAAACGCATAACCCCTGGGCCCCTTCACCCCATACGTTTGGTCCCCCATATGGATGATGGTAGAGGTCTTGCAGAGGAAATCCAACCCAAGAATAATGGGAAATGCCAGATTGTCATCAGCCAAGATGTACGTCTCCAGAGCCCACATCATTTCATGCCAGCAATAGAGAAGATGTGCCTTTCCTATGGCACCGTACGTCTTCCCATTAGCAAGGGCAAAGCTTTGGTCCCCACTTGCCTTCAGTTGCTCACCCTGTCGAGCCACCTCCATCCACATACTTTGACGCATGAGAGAAAAAGTGCATCTCGTGTCCAATACAGCAGGACAATTCTTTCCCCTCACTGCAATTGGAACATGTAGAAGAGCCAATGGAGATTTTTTCCCATACTGAACTACCGTCACCATATCTGCAGGTTTTTTATAGCTACCCTTCTCCTGGGTCTTTTTTGAGGTCTTTTCTTTCGCCTTCTGTTGGTCCACTTTGCCCCAGTACTCCTTTAAAGAGGTGCAGTCTTTTTCTACCAGGGTGCCCACTTGAACGAGCTGGTCAACTGTAGTAATGGTGCCTCTAAGACAGCCAGCGATTCTGGGATTACAGTTGTTTAATATTTTCCTTACCAACTCTGCCTCAGTGATCTCAGGCTTCCACCGGATACAAAGGGCACGATAATCATAGGCGAAATCCCTCAAACACTGTTCGGGCAGCTGCACCATGTCTCGCAGTTTTTCTTCTACCTCGGAGAGGTAATCAGGAGGCAGGAAAGCAGCCTGGAAAGCCTCCTTGAACTCTGGCCAGTTGCGAACTTTGTTTTTTGCCACAGACCACCAGCTATGTGCGGGTCCTTTAAGAACGCCAGAAAGAGCACCTAAAAGTTCTGTAACTGTTAAAGGCCGAACAGCAAGATATGTTTCACATTGCTCCACAAAGTTAAGAATGTCAGACACTTCTCTGGATCCACTAAAAGAAGGGAAATCCATATGAACAGCAGGCTTAGAATAAACCACAGGCACAGTGGCCGTGACCTGGCTATCAAGGCCAGTCAAAGGAGTAGTGGTGTTTGTTGCTGAAAACTAGACCCCGCGAATGATGTCTTGAACTGGGCCATAGCAGTGGTAGGAGCTGGTTGACCTTGATGGTGCTGTCCAATAAGAGAAACAGAGGGCTGAGCCTCATTAGCAGAATGAGCATCATTCGCAGAAGCAGACAGCATATTAGAGGAGGTAATGGAAGTAAAATGAGATGGAAAGGTGTTTTCTGTAGGCCCCCCAGCATGGGTACCTACAGTAAGAGGAAAATGACTTTGAGAGACGTCACCAGTGGAGGCTTGAGCTCTAGACAGACCATGAGAAGCTTGAACTGCAGTGGAGCGACTATATGGAGGATGACTAGTAGTTCCAGAGGTTCTTACAGGCTTGGAGACAGACAAAAGACTGGCACGCTTCAGCTGTTGAATTTCTGCCTTCCATTTTTCATCCCTCCGATGTAAACAGTCCACTAACGTTTCTTCAAACTTCTTGAGTGTCGATATCATACTTTGTTCAAGAGCCTCAAGACTTCTGTCAACATAGCCTCTAATGTTCTCTTCTCTGTTAAAAGTACTAGCGACAGAATCTCTGAAATCTGTTTCAAGATTATCTAATCTCTCCGTGACTGAACCTAAGTCAGTAGTAATGGACGTGAGAGCAGGCAGTGTGAGGTAAGATGTATTATCCTCATCTCCAGTGCTATGTTCATTCTCTTCTGCCTGGGATATATAAAGAGAACTAATCAGTGATGTAATTTCCCCCACAGGATTTCTTCTAGTGACCCATGCATCTCCTTTAAGTTTATTGAGCTGCTCACTAACCTCATGAACAGAGGTAGGAGTAGAGGCCATGGTACTAAGCTCATTTCTATTTACATCTTCCTCTAGGGATTCATCCAGATCTATAAGTGGTGTCACCCTCATTTCATCCATGTCTATTCAGTAATATTTTCAAAGTGAATAAAACTTCATTGAAAAACAATGCTAGGTGTATAAAGGATAACTGGCTAGACACGGAAACTAGAAACGGATATAGGAAGCAGGTGTGTGAGGGCAGGAGGGGCGCTAGTACTCAGTTGCTGCAGCTACTAGTTTTTTGTAAACTGTTTCTCTGGGGTGGTAAAGAAAAAGAAAGCATCACTACTAAAAAAACGGACTGCATATAAGTTAAACGCCGCATGTAGTATGTGGAAAGCGAGCGCGTTACCCAACTGAGGACGCGTCAACATAGTCTTCACAGACGGCTGGCTGGACTTATTCAAACGGAGTTGGTGAGGCATATAAGAAAACGTCGCATGTAGTGTGGGGAAAGCGAGCGCGTTACCCAACTGAGGATGCGTCAACATAGTCTTCACAGACGGCTGGCTGGACTTATTCAACGGAGTTGGTGAGATCGATTGGTTTTGTTCTTTCTCCTATTTGCGTGATATAACAGCAAACCAATGATCGCATTCTTTTCTTTTATGGGCGGATTATTTGTTTGCTACGTCATGGGACAATTTACTGGCATCGGCCTTGGATTATTATACGAACTTTCGCAGGCGTCCTGATAAAGGACAGGATTCGTTTAGTTTGGACTTTTAGGGTGTTTCCGGGACTAAAAAGAAAGAAAAGGACATTGAAGAGATTTGGGGTTGTGTGGGTCATTTAATGTGTGAAAATATAAAGCGCTGCACTGTGAGCAAATACTGGGTTTATTGTTTGGTGTGTGTTTTCCTTTGATGCTGGTAGACCGAATACTGTTTGTCAATGTTATGGTTTGTTATTGCTAATCTGGTCAAGTCTTTCTAAAGAACCCCTTTTGTGCGTTTTAGTTAACACAGCCTAAGTGAAAATGGAAGTGTTACAACCGGGTAGGAGTGCCTTGGATTGCTCGTTGAGGCTGGTGTAATAGAAGACGCAAAACGAGTGATCTGGGTAGTGGGTGAGGCATGCCATATCAAAAAAGGTCCTTGGTGTTGTTCTCGAGGTTACGCTGCTCCTGCTCTAAGCAGAGCAATCGGCCTTCTGGTAAGTCCATTTTTAAAATCTTTTCTTAGGTTCTGTGTTCTGTCATGCTGTGTGGCTGTAATGAGCGCACAATGACGAAGGATTACAAACAAACAGTCTTTTAATAGTAATTCCAAGTGGATACAAGCAGGAAAATAGAATAACACAACCACATTTAAATAAGATGACTTGGAACAATGAACAGAGAAAACTAAGGGTTTAAATAGACAGACAGAGTAATCAACTAAGAACAGGTGAGGAACTATGGAAACTAATAATGACCAGGAACACAGCCAAGACAGGGAAAATGAAACCAAAACACAATGAAACTAAACAAACTTAGACATAACCCTGACAAATATATGTGAGTATACACATATTCATTTTATTTTCAAAAACAACTGTAAAAATCTTTTCAATTAAGGATTTTTTTTTTTTTCCCAATTATCCTGAATTATCAACTAATAAATATATACTTGTTGTAAAGTTGCACCAGATGACATTTTACAACCTGAATTAAATATGAACACAGCATGGACCAAAGACATGTAAACAAATCAAAAACAGGACATGATGTCACAAGATGCATTAAAGCATACCTGTTTTTTCTCATCATAGTCGAGATGTTGCCCATAACAGTTCTGTAAAGGCATCAGAAACACGTCTCCTCGCAGCAGATCTTAGTTTGTGTGTGTCAGTGTGTGTGATGGAGGGATTCCTGTCGCTGTTTTAACTCCTTTACACATTTAATAAGCTCTTCACAAGTTGTCAGCTCCATCACATTTAGTTCAGAACACAGTATTGTTTTGGATGTTCGACAAGTTCTGTGTTCTCTGTTTAAAATGACAGTGTGAATGCTTAGCGTGAACCAGGACTAAATGTATAATTTTCTTTTATGGTCCTGACCTAAAGAACCAAGAGAACTGAACTACAACTGTGAACACACAGTTTAGTTAAATAAGTTTGTAAAAACAAACAAAATGTTACAGTAATGCACTTACAATGGAAGTCTAAGGGGCAAATTATTCTGTCCCAAATAAAAAAAACATTCATATACTTCAAAATTGTAGTTATAAGCAGTGGTGGAAATGGCTGATATTCCCTGGAGCGACCCTAGTTAGGAACATACCGTATTTTATATTTTTAAAACATAGATGCAGAAAAGCCCACTATATTTATTTATGAAATTTCCAAAGCTAGCTCACGAGTCACGACCAATTCGTACGAATTCGTACGAGTGAGTAAAAGGTGGCTAATTCATCTAATTTGTCTAAACCCCAGTGATGGGTAGGTTTAGGGGCGGGGTCAGGGTTAGGTCATTCGTACGAATTCATATTAATTGGGCATTAAAATATGTACGATTTAGCAAAAATCGTACGAATTCGTACAAGTGAGGTCGAATGAATTCGTATGAATTAGTCACCTTTTAAAATTCGTACGAATTGCTGTGAGATGGGGTTGCAAATTTCCAAAGCATTTAGAGGTTATTATGTGGATTACAGAAGGAAATCCCCATTTTGTACTGGAACTCCATCCCCCCTTGAAATTCACTACCTGGACTCCCCAAGTCAGAACAAATGAAAACGATTAGTTCATGGTTTCAGTAAATGTACACTCTGGACATCATTTCATTGGGCATCTAGTTCATAATGTCCATTAGGTTAAGTAGATAGAGGACGTCAATAGCGCTGTCCATCACACACCCACTCTGAACCATCACCAGCAGATATAAGCAGCTATAATTCTTCATTATTTATCAACACAGATTTCATTAATGTCACATCTTGGACTTTGGAGAACCAGCCGAATAAAAGTCCCACAGTCACTTTCATTCTAACTAAGGATGTGCTGTCCTACAGGCCCTTGAGCGGCTTATCAAACTGCCAGCTATAATGGAGAGAGGCTTTTAACATGCTCTGATATCAGAAACATTTCTAAAAGATCACATCCATTAAAGCCGGCTGCATATATCTCAGGTCAGAGTTGAAGAGATTGTCAGCTGGTTTATGAAGAAAACAGCTCCACGAGAGCCACTCTCTCCCTTCTGATCTGTACATTTATCACAGAGTAGTTTGTTGCATCAGGAACTGCAGAATCGGACTCTTGACACAGAAGAATGATGCCCCTGACGCACAAGAGCTCTGGGTCGATGCTAACTGTTTTTGGGCTTCCGCTGAGACTGAAGCGTTTCTACATTTAAAACGCTGAGCGAGCTGCTCTCTCAAATCTCCTAATGCAGTGAACACACCAGGATATGGATACCATCTTTAGAAATATTTTTTTTCTTTAATCTGCCAAACCAAGTTGCATTTTGATTTGAAATTCAGCACTTCTGACAAAGATGAACCTGTATTCCAACTTATGCGTTCAATCGTAAGGAAATCGAGCCAGCGAGTTAATCAATGAAAGCAGAGTGGCAAAAGAAAGTTCATGTCAGCTTCTTTTTCCAGCAAACTCATTAGAAAGAAAGAGGCCACAAGAAACTGCAGAACAGATACTTCATATTACAATCCTCTGCTTGTTTTAGAGGTAAACTGATCATTAATGTGCTGATAACTGATTTTTTCTTGTTTAAAGATCTTAACTTTAGTGGGACAAGGGATCAGGGTTTGCCTGGTCAGCACAAGAGTTTTCCAAATGGGGTCCAGGAACCCTCATTGAGGCCCGCAAGGGGATGCTTATGGAAAATTTGAGCAATTTTTACCAAATGTTAGGTAACACTTTATTTGGAAACACTCTTCAATACGGGTGCAGTGCACTAATAAGTAAGGGATAATGTACATCCAGCCGGTTGTTGTCCTCCGCTTCGCGTCAGGGTCCTCATCACCCTGTCGGGGGTTTATTCTGAAATAACAACCGCTGGACGTACATTATCCAGCTTATTACACGGCTACTTGCCACGTAAGTAAATAATTAGACACAAAATATTGATCTGAGCTGAAATATTTTATTAGCTCTTTAAAGAGCTAATAAAGCTTTCGCGAGAGTGCAGTTGCTAGCGCGGCAAGTTCAAACTAGACGGACAGATACGGTATACAGTCATACCACTTATTACACAGAATTTCACCACATAAATCATTATGGGGATAAGAGATATTGACCTGAGATGAAACTGTTTTAAAATCGTACCTGTTTGTATCTTATAATCCAACAGTGTATAAAACAATAGTCACAAAATGGCAGCAGCTGCGTTTGTGTGAAACAAGAGAGAGCGAGGCCATGATACTGGATGGCATAATTAAATAACTGTACACAAAATATTGATTTGATTGAGTTTTAATATTTTATTAGCTCACCAAAAGCAAAACCTAGCTAGCAAGCGTATAGCGCTGCTGACTTCAGTAACCCGGATGAGCCCGTGTTGTCTGTTTTCAGCGGTTGTTATCGAGGAATAACCACTGGATGGCACGATTGACCAATCAGAATCATGTATTAATTCCTTAACAGTATATAGTATTAACTAATAGTGTAAATTGATGTGTTGATTACCACAAAGGGTCAAAGCTGTGGAATTCAACTTCCAGTTGTCTGCTTTAATTAATCATTAGCTAATGATTTGCAAAGATATCATTATATCATGACTTTACTTGTTGAGGCACATGACTATTATTTTTATTTTGGTTTTGTCATACACACTAAGCATGGATTTCAATTTACAACCGGGATTCCACTGTATGGCACATCCAGTGTCTTCTTGTTCACGGCACAGGAACATGTCTGGCTGAAGCTTGAGGTCTATGATTCAAAAGTACCAGTTATAATCAGTGATGCTGTCTACACTGTGTGTGGCGTGATGCAATACAACAAATTCCCTAAAATAAACTTATATAACATAATAATATCTTTGCAAATCATTAGCTAATCATTGACAACCGGAAGTTGAATTCCACAGCTTTGACTAATTAACACATTAATTTGCAGTATTAGATAATACTATGTTGTTAAGGAATAATACATGACACATTTAATTAATAGCAATTCATATATTACATTAATCAGACTCTTTATTAGTTGCTGATGCAGTTATCATTAATGAATGGTTTAGTTCTCCATGAACCATACATTAACTCATGATGATCTGTGCTTTAATGATTATTAGTGCACCCGTATTGTAAAGTGTCATCAAAACTTTATTTTGATGGTCCCCTTTAGACATTCTGTCGATTATAAGTAATGTTGCACTTACATGTCAACTAACTCTGTTATTTCTAACTGAGGTCCAGGAACCCTCGGCTGAGTTCCGCAAGGAGATGCTAGGGCTATTGGAAAATTTAAGAAAAATCCCACAAATTTTACAAAATATCTGCTAACGCTTTATTGTGAAAAACCCCCAACAGTCATTCTACTGTACTGACTGTAAGTAACTTTGCAAGTAAATGTCAACTTATTCTGCTAACCCCTAACAGTCTACTAATACTCTAATGAGAGTTAGTTGACATATAGTTGTAAAGTTACATATAGTTACATTTTCTAAAGGAGACTTCATCAAAATAAAATGTAACTAAATGTTACAAAAACTTAAGACATAGTATAATCAAATATGCTTAACAACATGTTTTAACATATTTACCAAATTTTATATTAATTCTGCGTTCTGAAGACTGGTTGGAAATAATGATGATTAATTGTGATTATAATTTTATTGTATAAACATTATTGTACACTTGTTCACGTCACGTACACTTGTTCACACATTTACTATTAGTTCATTCTAGCATAAGGAACGATTCAGACAGTGTATGGAATTTGCTTTCCATTGGGGCGAATGAAGTCTGGTTTTAGTAAGATTTGATTCATACGAAAACTTAAGATAAAAAAATAAAATAAAAAAGAAGAAGCATAATCTCACCCCTAAACATAAACATCACTGGGGCATAAGCAGAGTCTACGAACACGTATGAATGAAATAATATGAATTCATACGTATTTGCAACTCGCTAAAATGTAGTTATGAACTGCAATGAGAGTGTGCTGAAAAGGTGTTGCTCACAAGGGATCATCATATTTGGGGATCATCATCATCATCATCATCATCATACTTTTTTGATGTTAATTGACATTAAAAAGTTTAAACCCCCTGCTGGTAGATGCTGTAGCTACACCATCTAGCTTCAAAAGCATCTTGGGAGAAAGTATTTTAATGTAAAACATTAAGCACTTCACCTTTAAAATCCGGATTTCTACTCTTGCAATCCACTTCAATGAATTCTGTAAGGCACTGCCAGTGCTGTTGGAGCTGTAATCCGTTAAATAAAAAATTGGAACTCAATAGTTTCCAGCTCATTATTACAGGCACATGATGCCACCATGAGCCAAATTTCACAAATTAATCCCACGAGTGGAGACATTAACAGAGAGAGGTTTGACAGGCTTCTCAACATTTTCTTTTGTGTTTTTTTATTTCATGCTTTCATTTATTGTCACCATATTTCAGAATAGGAAATTACTAAGAACGCCCACCTTTAAGTGTTTCCAAATGGGCATTATTATTGGATGAAATATACAAAAACCTGTACAGGGTAGCTTATCTTTACAGAAGAAGTTGTTTTGCAACTTCAATATCATGATCAAATTATTAGCAGATTGAGAAGGCCCAGATGAGGACGTGTCTGCTAATTACACCGTTTGGCTTTTAGCCTCATGGATATAATTGACACTTTTTTTGTTTCTGTGGTTGTCAACAGAGTAAATGCCAAAGCAAACACATCAATCTCCCAGATTCTTGTGTTTTCCCTGCTTGTTCCAGCTGCCGAGACCAAATAAACTGCAAACAGCTGTTTCTCACATCTCATTAATGATTTAAAAGCCTCCCAGTAACCGCTGTGCTAATCACCTGTAAATACGGTCCAGTGAACTCAACGGGTCTCTAATAAAAATGCAACACCTTGGCACAGTCTTCATTCTGGTGATAATAGAGCTGTGCTGGTTTTAACACACACGTACATGGGGAGACTCTCAGGCACTACTGTTTGATTTCCAGCTCTGAGTTTGCCACACACACACACCTCTACTTTGTGCCAGACAAGACCACCCCAGATACCACATATTTCCCCTGAATAGAACAAATGGAAACTGCTCAAACAAATATAAATATATATATAAAAAAACTATATGAGGCCCAGACCCCTAATATCAACTCAACTGCTTTAACAAATTAAACTTGGGGGCCCAGTATAAAGCTTTACAGGAATATACTTTTTAAATGATTTCCAAAATACGAATATATTTTGGCATTTGAAATGGTGAATGATTTATGCAATCATAATCATTTGACGTGAGTCATTTGAATTATATTGGGCTTATTTTCCCTCCAAAAATAGAGCAGTGGTTTAACACCGCCATCTTGTGGCTGCAATAAGAACTCACCACAACGTTCGTCATGTGCTATACTTGTGCATTCAACAAACATCTTGCACTATAAAAAAAAACTTTTTGTTGATAAAAAAAAAAAAAAAGGACATCCGTGATAACAAAGCGAAAGTCACATTTCTTCGCCGAAACAAGAAGCTAATAAATTGCAACGCATTCTCATCCTAGGGCGTCATATACTGACACATCCAACGCACATGGCACCCTTTAGCGACACGCACAGAGCTTTGTTCGGTTATGGGTAGGTTTAGGTCTGGGGTAGGGTTAGGGTTAGACCGCTAGCCCATATCTATCTGCGTCTCATATTGACGCTAAAGGGTGCCATGTGCGTTGGATGTAGACGAAATGTCAAAAGCGTCAGTATATGACGCCTTGGGATGAGATCGGGCTGAAAAAAACAAACAAAAAAACACACCTTGCACTATATATAGCACTAAAGCTTCCAAAACCCTTCAGTACATCCAGAATATACTTTGATAATTGCTTAAGAATTTTAATTGTTTGCGATGTAGCTACCATATTGATCTAGTGTAGGCTACTGAACATGTTGTAGCCAAAGCTGTCTTAACATTAAAAAGCCTGTAACGGGTTTTCAGTTAAATTAAATCATTCAAAACAATTCCGAAACAGAACAATACTTAAAACAGCATGCAAATGTATAAAATATGTCATTAAAATATCAAATCACTGTCTTGGCCAACAAATAGGCTCATTTGTCATTATTTATTTGTTGATACACTGATTATTCCATATCCTGATTCCTTCTATCTGTTCAACTACTGCCTTTTTCTGCAACTTGGCTGTGTTACTACGAAATTTTAACAAAGTGTAATTTAAATATATATATGTTTTGAATAGAAGGTGACCATTCTGAAATAACTGGGGACATGTCTTAGTGGTTAGTTTTAAACATTATTATTAACATGAATAATCATTACACTGTAAACAAATGTATATGATCAATAAGTTATAGCAAGTTTTTACATCGATTTAACTCATTAAGTTTTTTTTTTTTTTTTTTTTACAAGTTAAACAAGATTCAACTAAATTTTAATGTAATTCAAGTTCAAATGACTTAAAAATCCAAGTTGAGTGTACTTAAAAATGTACAGTGTATGATTTAGTTTCATTAGGTTTTTTTGGTCTGGCTTTAATCCAATTGCTCCCACAAAAACAAACAAACAATGAGAACAATAAATAGTCAAGTCGCTATATAGATTGTTTCAAAGCAGCTTTACAGAGTTAATAGGAAATTAAAGTAACAGACTTTGCTTTACAGCAGCTCTAGAATAAAGTTATTCTAGTTTTGATTGATTCACTTTCGTTGCAAAGATCATCAGTAATTAACTTCGTGTTACTCGACACCGTTCTAACTGAAAACCCTTAACAGTGCCTGGTGGCTCGAGAACGCAAACCTTGAAATAGGTTCCAAGATGCAAGCCTTGAATAGTAAAAAAAAAAAATATATATATATATATATATATATATATATAATAATCTCCGCGCAACCATTGCAAATAAAAAGCAGTTCAAAACTATTTTATAAATAAAACTATTTACCAATTATTTTTAACATTTTACACTTGTATTTAATATTTTCATTTTCACAAGATACTTCATACAGCAATTACAACTTTTTAACTTCAAATGATGCGTTACGTTTGTGCTAAAAGTAGCCTGTGTGTATTCTGCAAATATATTTGTTGCTAATGTAATTGTTTAGTTTTTGTTCAGTAACCGTTCCTACTTTGTGAACTTTTGGGGACGTTTATTGTGCAAAACAATCCCGCACCCTGTTGTGGCTCTGTTATAAAGCACATACAGACAGTATTGCTTTAATTTAACATAAATAGTTAGTATGTTACTACCTTGAAAGCGATAAGGATGTTTGTTTTGATATTTGAGGATAGCGGCGCGCTGCTCTCGTAGATTCCGCGTAGCTCGCAGCGCCACCTGTTGGTGAGAATAATCACTCCACAATTGATCCTATAAACCAGCAGGCTGCTGTGTGTTGGCGTGGCTGTTTTGCAATGTATTAATGTTTCATATGGCTACTTTGAAACATTAATGGCCGATTTCACAGACAAGGCTGAAGACTAGTCCCATACTAAAATGCATGTTTGAGCTTTTTTAACTGAAAGCAACTAGGACATTTCTTAAAATATGTCAGTGTCATTGTTTTGTCTGAAGATGCACACCAGTAAAGGCATGTTTGTAAAAACTACTTAAAAGTCCTAATTGAACTAAAGCCAAATCCTGGCTTTATCTAAGACCTGTCTGTGAAACCAGGCCTAAGACACATTGTAATAAATGCAGTCAAAGTCAAACACATTAGGAGTACATCCAGAGATTGTTTTATTTTTAATCTTAATACATTTATGAGAGCAATATACAATATGAACACATCAAATACTAGGAGACGTATCAGGTCACAGCCTTGGGGGTCCTGTTATTCTCCAGCCTTCTGTTTTTCCAACCTTGGTGAGCATAGCCACAGTTCCCAGACCAAAACACGCTGCCGTACCTGTGATAGCACTGTGTGCTAAACATTAAACACACCAGCAAAACCTTGTTAGATTCTTCCGTCACAAAAAGGAAAATATTTCAAAAGCATGTGAATACTGTACTCACTCCGTGCCCCGAGGAAAATGCCCGAAGCACATCCACCAATGAAATAGTTAGTTGGGTCCTCAGGTGCATCTCTGGCCTGTGCACTTAGACAAGTGGCCATTCCAAAGATGGCACCCATGGCAGCTGAAAGGGTAGCAAACAGGAAATTAATTATTACAGCAAGTGTATGCGTGTCATCTGATACACCCAGTCTAAACTAAAAACATTAGATTAATGTATCTACTGTTCTGACAGCGTACAAGTAAAATTGTATATGTAACTATTCATTGATGAATAAAAAGTTCACAAGAAATCTTTTCGAACAACATATCTTTACTAACACTTTTTATCAATTTAACACATTATTGCTGAATAAAAGTTTGAATTTCTTTATAAAAAAAGTTGCTGACCCCAAACTTAAATACTTATTTTTTAAATAAATGCTGTTTTTTTTATTTATTCTGTTTATTAATCAAAGAATCCTGAAAAAAGAAAAATGAAGCAGTTTCCAACATTGCTAATAAATCAGCATCTTAGAATGATTTCTGAAGGATCATGTGACACTGAAGACTGGAGTAATGGCTACATGTGTGTTATATATGTTAGAGTATATTCTATGGAAGCTTGTTTCCGCCACTGAATAATAAATAAATAATAATAATTGCGACTTTTTATCTCACAATTGCGAGTTTACATCTCGCAATTCTGACTTTATATCTCAGAATTGCGAGATATAAAGTCAGAATTGCGTGAAATAAAGTCGCAATTGTGTGTTATAAAGTCAGAATTGCGAGATGTAAAGTCAGAATTGCGTGTTATAAAGTCAGAATTGCATGTTATAAAGTCAGAATTCTGACTTTTTTTCTCGCAATTGCCACTTTATATCACACAATTCTGACTTTATAACACATAATTGCGAGTTTATATCTCGCAATTCTGACATCTTTTCTCAGAATTGTGAGATATAAACTCACAATTGTGAGATATATGTCCAATTCTAAGGGGGGAAAAAGACGGACTTTTTTTATCTCACAATTCTGACTTTATAACACGCAATTGCGACTTTATATCATGCAATTCTGACTTTATTTCTCAGAATTGCGACTTTATTCCTCACAATTCTGACTTCATATCTCGCAATTCTGAGAAAAAAGTCACAATTCTGACATGATATATCGCAATTGTGAGAAAAAAAGTCCGAATTGTGAGATAAAAAGTCGCAATTATTATTATTTATTTATTATTCAGTGGCGGAAACAAGCTTCCATAATATTCAAATAGAAAACCAATATTTGAAATTATAATAATATTTCACAAATATTACTGTTTTTTTTTTTCCTGTTTTTTTTTTATCAAATAAATGCAGACTTGATGAACATAAGAGACTTCTTTAAAAACACTAAAAATGGTAATGTTTCCAAACTTTTGACTGGTAACTGTATAAATATATCTGCATTTAAGTAATGAGAATGGGTAGGTAGGTAACTGCTATGAACCACTACACTCATACAGACTATAGTCTATATAATTCAAGGAAATGTCTCTGTTGTCAACACTTCTGCTCAGCACACAGTGTGCATGAATAGGAGCACAGCTTATTTGTGTCTTACCCATGGTGGCAGTGGCTGATGTTGCTCTGGTCAAAGCCTCGACGGCTGTTTCAGGCTGATAAGCCACAATGTGGTAGGCAGAACCCACCAGCCCTGCAGAACAACAACAGTTTTAAAGGACATTAGGTTTTGTGTTATAAAGCAGGCCATTAGTGACCATCTCGATTATCCACTTTACTAGTCATTTTGAGAGCCATACATTGCCATAAAAAATAAATAAATAAAATAAAAACCTTTGTATGAAACAAATACATAACTGTCAGAAAAATATGAATATGAGAAAATAGTGCGCTTGTATTCACTACTGGACTAACGAGTGTGCATGCTAACAGCTTAGCCTTTATGGCGCATAATCAATGCACAGGTTTAAAACTACGCTCAAAGGGTCTTTTAGAAACCATACAGAGCAGACGTCCATCAGACTAACCCATGGCTGTGGCTACTTTCGTGGTGATCCATGTTTTGGAAACGCAGTCTTTGCCCTCTTCTAGATCCCAGTAGCCCATTTCTGTCTCCGCATCAAGGACACACTGAGATATCGCGAGAGTTTCTTCTCAGCCTCTTCTTCTAGCGCTGTTATGATGTGGTCTAGTTCAAGAAGTGTTTCTTTGCCCTCCCCGTCGGCGTGGTGTGGAACTGCAACACCTTGCTGGTTTATTTATTTACTTGACAGAAAGCACGTTATGCATACAAACTACAGACAGTGCCTGAGAAACAAACAAGTTCAATTTACTGGCTTTATTTTGCGATTCAGTTGTAACAACTTATAAAACAAACAGGAAAAAATCATCTATACCTGAAAAATGTATTTGTCACCCTCCAAAAACAACTAAAACAAACTAAAATATACACTATAATCTGCATAAATATAGTTTTATATCGCAGATCTAGATGTGATAAAAATGAACGATATCGCATTGCCATCTACCCCATTAAATCTTGAAAAGCTAATTAAATAAATCATAGCATCTTGTTGGGCAAAGGTTTTTATTATATCTTTAAAGTCACAATTTGGGTATAACCCTACGTAATTTATGTAAACATCGCTTTAAATAATGGGAACCACAGACTGTATTTAATAAATCCAAGACAAACAACTCATGTCAGAGACTTGCTGGTTTATTTGATGAGGTAAGTGTTGGCAGAAAATCACTGATAGTAATTATTTACGTATTTTAATCACTGGTACAATCATATAAATATCCAATAAATTGAGTTTTTACCTAATTAGCCTAGGTATATTTTAAAACATGAGTTATGAGCACATTACAAAAATAATTAAAAAAGAAAACAAAGTGTCAGGCTTGACATAATATTTTAATAAATGCACAGTCCCAAAAGTTAACCAGTCTGTTTATTTAGTTCCTCGCAGGGAAAGTGCAGTTTGTAATCATTGTTGTCTCTTCTTGTCTGCTACTCTGATTGGCTAGAGGCTCTAAAATCATTTCCGGGTCAGCAGCTACAGGTTGCTATGAAGTTGTTGGAGATGACACGTCAGCTGCCTGGAAAAACAAAAACACAAACTGCAATACATGCTTATATAGGACAATGTTATAAATCTCTGCGCTGCATTTAACTGCGCATTGCCGATTGCAACTGTGTTATATACGCGAAGATTTACTGAAGACACGCACGGCGCTGCTTATGCATCACATGCAATCTCATGCTGAGATTGAGAGATAGTTCAGCTTCATTCAGTCTGGATCTGGACCCGTTCGAGACCCGCAGAAGATGATCAGTCCGGCAGCGTGGCGTTCTCGTGGATGAGAGAGAGGAGACCGGACCGGTGCTTTTGTCTTCCGCATCCCGAGCAGCAGCACGTCCAGGGACATGTCGTCCCCGTCGCCGGTGCAGATCCGAGAGGCGAACGCGCACCTGGCCGCGCTGCACAGGCGGGTCTCCGAGCTGGAGCACAGGCTGGAGGAGGCGGAGAACACCGTGCGGGAGCAGGCGGAGAGTCTCATCCGCAAAGACGAGCAACTGAGAGCGGCCACGCAACAAATCACGGAGGCCAAGGACAAGTAGGGGAACACACAATCGTGTTGTTTTGTAGACGCAGAATAGTTTTTATTATTATTATTTGACGCGAAAACCATGCATTTGTAAAAATCAGTTTGTGCTAAATCAAAAAGCTCCATCAAAGCTGCTTTAAAGGGGTCATATAATGCCATTTTTGTACAAGCTAATGTGATTCTTTAGGGTCTAAATTAAAAGTTTGTAATATACTTTAATTAAAAATTCTCATTAGTATTGTAAGAAAACACTCATTTTACCTGGTCAAAAACAGCTCTGTTTTCAGCATGCCGTTTAAGTGCATGTGTCTTTAAATGATAATGAGCTTTGCTCACCCCGCCCCTCTGTTCTGTGCGGACACCGTTTGTAATAATAACACAATAACCATAACGCATTGTTCATTATAAACGTGGGATTATGAATTATATTGAGAACGTCGTACATAGAAAACATGCCGTAATGTACCCTGAGTGTAAACCTTAGCCGCATTCATCATGAAGCGTGCTAGCGATTTGCAAAGATTAATATAAATATGAATATAAAGGTTAATAAAACGTTATACTCACTTCTTCTTCTGGAGGTGCAGCAGGAACACGAATAGTTGGTACCGATCCTTTTTTCAGGAGCAGCTTCTTAGCAAAACCAGCTTTATATTGACCTCGTTTGTAAAGCAGTCTGGTGTGTGAAATGATTCGCGCAAACATGAAAGCATTGACGTTGATCGTGGGGAATATTCCCTTCGAAAACAAACTCAGCCACTGCGTCTTCGGATTTAGGAACATCAAAATGACTGCTGTGTTCATTATTACACCCAAGAACAGAACACCACAATCGCTTAGACGCCATTCTGCTCATAGACAGTGCTCCAGCGTATCAACAATGACCGCACAGACTATGACAGCTCGCTCACGAGCGAGGGCGGGTCTGTGTTGAAACGCTGCTGTCAATCAACAATCGTGGGAGGGGCGTCGATCTTGTGACGTAACGGCTTGATTTGAGAGAGGGGAAAACATATAAGGAGATTAAAATAAAACCACTGGATGGATTATCATTTTATGATGGTTGTGTACAGGCACTGCCAACACACATTTCAGTACAATCAACTTGTAAAAGTGCATTATATGACCCCTTTAAGCGTATTTTGTTTTTTCGTATGTAGCAGCTAGGCATGTGACGGTGTCAAATTTTCATGTTTCGATAATTGCTGAAGCTTTTATCACGGTATATAGCCTACGGTATTATCACGATATTTAAATGAGTTGCAAAAAAGTGTTGTAATACTATAACAGGTTTAATAACTTTTTTCTTATAGCAAAAAGAACTGAACATTTAAATACAATAAAGCAATTTTATGAATGTAAACAAATGTTTAAAATAGATTAAAGTGCAAAAGAATTATTAAGAACAATAGGTCGAACACTACAAAAAGGTCTCATTAGGTAATGCATTAACTAACATAAACGATGAGCAATAGCTACAGTTGTTACAGAAGTTATTACTTTTGGTTAATGTTAGTTAAAAAATACAAGGATTTGTTCATGTTAGCTCAGGTCCATTAGGTCTCACCCTCAAGTTGTTTCAAACCTGTATGAATTTCCTGAAGACAAAGGAAGATATTTTGGTGATATTGATATTTTACCAAGAATGTTGGTAACCAGACAGTTGATGGACCCCATTGACTTCCATAATAGGAAAACAAATACTCAATGGGGTCCGTCAACTGTCTGGTTACCAACATTCTTCAGAATATACTTTTGTGTTCAGCAGAAGAAAGAAATGTATACAGGTTTGAAACAACTTGAGAGTGAGTAAATGATGACAGAATTATCATTTTGAAGTGAACTAATCCTTTAAGTGTCTGACGAATCAGACAAGCGTTATAGTCCTCCTTACATAGCAACTTGTATTTTTAAAACACAGTACACTTTCATATTTTCTATTTGCGTTTTCACTGTGATGTGAACAAGACATGAAAATATTTTATTTAACTGCTTCTCAAAAAAAAAATATTTCTCAATTTCCTGAGAGTTTAGCTTTATGGCCTACAAATTGACGTTACGACTGAACAGCACTATTCCGATTGGTGCAACTAGTGGCATGCAAATTGCGTCCAACAGATTTAATTAATAGGATGATTTGCTGACTGAAAATGTTATCTTTATTTTTCATGCAGAGAGATTTTCTTCCTCCACGAGAAGCTTTGTCAATCAGAGGAGTCCATCCATAAACTCAACCAAACGATTAAGGAAAAAGATTCTCTAATTGGACAGTTACAACACCGATGTCAGCTGCTGGACAACATTTGCAAAAACCGTCCTTTACTGGACAGCATGCTGTCCCAGATGGCCGAGGCAGAGAGAATGGGGCCCGTCAGAGATTTGGGGAAGCCCACGACCAACAGCTCTCTCACAGACGGAGAGTCCAACTGCAGTCCCAGCCGCCTCTCCAACCACAAAGACTTCTCACTCAGCGAGGACGACTCCGACGATCAGGAATTAGACGGGGTCGTGTTCGGGACCACTGTATGAGAGCCTCGGTTACACTGGTCCTCGTCTCAGGTTTAGCAGCCTGTGTGTTTCGATGGTTACAGTTGATTCAGTGTCTGGTCATCATTTGATAAAATAGCCATTGTATCGTAATACAGGTTACTGCATTGTGAATGGGATTCCACTGTAAAAGAAAGAATGCCTGGTCAATTCTGGCTGAATAGTGATACAAGTATGCCTCCTATCATTTTGAATTGTCCCTTGGACCAGTTTTAATTAGGGTTTAAGTCCCGCATAAAAAACAACAACATGCATATCTCGACACAAATTAAGAATTCTTACGTCAGCACATTTGACCTCGTTTTAAGTAAATTGTGCGCGCTATATAATAATTTGTTCCCTCGATTTACTAAATTGTGTCCGCATTGTTATAATTTGCTTCCTTGTTTTTGTTAAATCAATTCAAAGCAAGGGAACACATTAGTTCAACATGGCCACGATTTACTAAAACGAGAATGAATTTTCAATAGGCTACCTAGTGTTTTTCTTTTGGTTGTTAACTTGTTTTTCCTTCCCTTTTTAGGTTCAAATTTTCACATACTGTGATATTTTACTCAACTATTTATACCTGGATTTATTAGGTCACGCTAATAACAGTAGAACGTTTTTTTAAATTTACGTACAAATTACTTGAAATTTACTGTTACATGCAGTTCATCTGCAGTTTTATTTTTTAAAAAGGGAATCCAGTCCGGTTTAAAAATGTTTTTGATATTGCTCCATTTGTGGATATCACCTAGATGTAATATGCTGTTTTGTTGGAGGCTCTCAGTGAACAATTTCATCAGTCACTGACGATCTACAGATGGTGGATTCTGGTTTAGGTTAGATTTGCTGTCATGTGCAAGATAGTTGATTTAAAGGGATACTCCACTTTTTTTGGAAATAGGCTCATTTTACAACTCCCCCAGAGTTAAACAGTTGAGTTTTACCGTTTTCGAATCCATTCAGCCGATCTCCGGGTCTGGGGGTCCCACTTTTAGCATAGCTTAGCATAATGAATTGAACCGGACAAGACCATTAGCATCTCTCTCAAAAAAATGAACAAAGAGTTTCCTATTTAAAACTTGACTCTTCTGTAGTTACATCGTGTACTAAGACCGACAGAAAATGAAAAGTTGCGATTTTCTAGGCTGATATGGCTAGGAACTATACTCTCATTCCTGCGTAATAATCAAGAAACTTTGCTGCCGTACCATGAGTGCAGCAGGCGTAATGATATGACGCAGCGCCTGAAAATAGTCCCCAGCTCAGTAGCCTATTATCAGGCGGCATGTGCTGCGTCATATCATTACGCCTGCTTCACCCATGGTACTGCAGCAAAGTTTCTTGATTATTACGCAGGAATGAGAGTATAGTTCCTAGCCATATCAGCCTAGAAAATCGCAACTTTTCATTTTCTGTCGGTCTTAGTACACGATGTAACTACAGAAGAGTCAAGTTTTAAATAGGAAAAATATCGAAACTCTTTGTTCATTTTTTTGAGAGAGATGCTAATGGTCTTGTCCGGTTCAATTCATTATGCTAAGCTATGCTAAAAGTGGGACCCCCAGACCCGGAGATCGGCTGAATGGATTCGAAAACGGTAAAACTCAACTGTTTAACTCTGGGGGAGTTGTAAAATGAGCCTATTTCCCAAAAAAGTGGAGTATCCCTTTAACATGTTCGTAGAGCCTTAGTAGTTGAATTTAGGCCCTGTTTACACCTGGTATTAAGATGCGTTTTGATGACGCTAAATACAGGTGTAAACGGGGTCTTAAACATTTTGAGCTTATCCACTTTCGACCACTCTTACCATTTCTGTTTTTAACACACACTCGCAGCATTCAGCGCGATCTTGTGGCTGTCAAAGCGGAAATGAAAGCTGCTGCTCTCCATGTTTTTCCGTCATCTCCGGGCGTGATTATATGTAAATTGCGCGAGCTTATTTTTAGATCGAAAGATCTAAAAATCCCTGTACATTTACCCGCCCATAAACCCTCCCCTCGAAGAAATCAGGACAGAAGTGGTTGAAAGTGGACAAAAGAGACTAAAAGAGATTAAAACACCAGGTGTAAACGGGAATCAGTCTCCCTCGTCTACTTGTGATCTTAATACAGGTGTAAACAGAGCCTTAGATTCAGTGTCATCGGTTGTATGTTTTACATTATAAATTTGCCCCTTGGCCACAAATTCACATTGAATTACAATAACTTAAAGGAATAGTTCACCCTGTATTTTATGTTTTGCCATCAGTTTACTCTCCTTCATGTCACAAATCGTTCTTCTTTTGCAGGACACAAAATATATTTAGCAGAATGTTGGGGTACAGTGAACAAAAAATAGCCGTCTTTTGTGTCCTACAGATTTGGAATAGAGGGTGAATTTTCATTGTTTCATAAAATTTTTCTCTATATATGAAGTAAAAGAGTTCCTAAAAGACGCATGGTTGCCTGTTTTAATGGAATTATTTATTTTATTCTGAAAAATTATCATTTTTATTCCTGAGTGCTAAATATCTCAATTGTGAGCTTGTATATATTAAAAGGGTATAAATATCTTACATTTTAGGTTGGGTGAACTGTCCCTTTAACTTCCTTTTTTATCACTTTACACTTACACGTCAAATTTGTTTTTGTACAATGATAGTTTACAATAAGTTTTGTTAACATTAGTTAATTCAAATGCATCATGGACTAAAAAGGACGTATTAATATGATGTTGTTATATAAATATATATTACTGGTCATTATTAGTTCATTTTAATTATAGAATTTGTAAAAAATATATACAATTCGCAAGAAGTAACAGTAACATTAATAAATGATTTCATGTCAGCTGCTGCATAGACAAATGCTGCTTGCTGAAAAACTGAAAATGTTTTCCTCTAATGAAGTGAGTGGTGGTTATTTCATACTTAAAGATATGTGCTGGAAAGTCATAAGTAACAGGATTGAACCATCGGTTTTTGAGAGACCCTTCCACCATTGTGATGGTGAGCAAAGTGCTGAAGTGACGGTGTGACATCGCCATAGTGGTGCTCACCAAACACACTGTAATTTAAGGTGTTATATATAATTAAGTGATCTATGCAGTGAAGTTGTTCTCTGAGAGCCTCTCTTAATAAATCAGCTAGCACTTAAAATACTGCGCCGCCACATAAACGGAGCAATTCCAAGCAAGCTAAATCTGTTGCTTACACAATTACAGGTTTACGTTTGAGAGAGTGTGTAAAAGCATTTGCTTTCATGGTTGAATATCTTCTGTAACCTTTTGCAACTGTCCTTATATTTGCTATTATTTCAATTCTGCAGATGATAATGTGATGCTAATGCATATAGACCTTTCTCCAAATTAATTGAGTTATTCTTGAATATTTAATTTGGCCTTGCAATATGAAATCTATGCAAGCCTGTTATATTTTGCCATATTTATTCAGTCAATCTGTGGAAAGCCAGATGGAGGGGAGCCACATAAAGTAGTGAATGAGTGTACTGATGATGGGGCATTATTCATGTACAGCGTGTCATTTGTCCTGTTACGATGTGATGGTTACACAATATTTTCGTGTTCGTTCTAAGAGTTACATGTGGTACTGGACTACAGCATGGTAATTTTACATATTGGGGCATGTCATATTTGTCTTGTTAGTGCCCTGTACAGAAGTGTGTTTGCTAACATTTTTCTCAGAAGTAAAACAGTGCCTAAAAGACTCATGGTTACTTGTTAAATGGGATTATTTATTCTGAAAAATTCTAATAAATTATTTTGTTATTCTTGAGTGCTAAATGTCTAAATTGTGTACTTACTCGGAAACACGGTATATCCAGGAAATAATAAAAATATTAAATTAATAAATTCAGGAAAATTGGAATACAAATTCATCTTTATTCAATATTTAATTATACACTTTTTTTTTTTTTTACATGACATTTTCCCTCCATTTTCATTGATAGGAGAAATAAAGTTGTCAGTAATTGTGTTGCATTAAAAGTGCTTCTGTTGCACTGCACAAACACAGGCTCAGTGAAAAAAAGACTTCATAATGCATCTTTGACAGGGTCAGTGGGGTAGCAGCACCTTCCCTCTACCAATGCAGTTGTGAAAACCCTTGGTCCCGTCCGGGCCGACAGGCTGGCGCACAACCAGGAGACCCGAAGACCTCACAATCGGATCGGGTGACAGCAAGCTTCCCATCTCAGGCTGAATGACCTGGGCGGCATTTTTCCGTCTCTGGACCCACGGGCTGCCAGTGAACCCCGTGTCATCCGGAGAGAGCTCGTCCGAGCCCTTGTACCTGCCGAAGGAGGACGTCCCGGCTCCAGAGGGCGTGCTGCTGAACGGATGTGTGGCCAGAGGGGAGGTCACATGACTGCAAGGGAAAAGCTTGCGAGGCAGGAGGGGGCTTCCTACGGGACTGCCAAGAGGATTATTCCTGTAGGGGTCAGAGCGGAAAGTGGATATCTGCGGGATGGCGAGGGGACTGCCGTAGAGGGCCTGAGGGCGGGACACCCTGCGGTTGGGTCGGGGTGAGGCCGGGGCAAAATCGGACTCTGAAGAGCTGCAAACAGCCGAATCCTCCAAAGAGTAAAGGGACCGCCTGGCTTTTCTGGTGGGCTTTTTTAAACTGTCGTAGTCAATACCTTCTTCTGACTCTTCCTCCACTAGGTTTTGGCTCCATCCCGGCTTACGAGTCCCACGGCTGCCCAGCAGGACCACACAAACGCCCCTTCCTCCCTGTTGCTGCTCTACTGCCCTCAGCGTGTCGTACGCCTTGCGCGCGCCCTCTAGATACTCGTACTCCACCACAACACACACTTTGCGCCCCAGTTCCAGGTGTTTCTTTGTGTAGCGTTTCAACTCTGCAGGGATCTCTTTTCCTGGGCGCAGGATGCGAAGAGATGAAATGGTGCCGTAGGGGGAAAACATCCGCATTGCGGCTTCCATGATGCCTAGCTGCTCCCCACCCGGTGATCCATTTAACTCATCCCTGACTGGGCCGACACCGTCCAGGAAGTTCCAGGCCAGAAGCAGCTTGCTAGTGGGAATGCACAGGAGCCAATCGGGTACTGGAGTGCGTCGTCGCACCTTGGTTCCCATCTCATTGACCTCCAGCTGCGGAGAGGTTCTTGAAGCAGCCAGTGTTGTGCGCCAGTCACGCGTCAGATCTCGAATCTGTGACGAGACAACGAAAAGAACATTTCCTGATGACGACACTTCTACTCGGATCGGGGTGTTGGTTTTTTGATCTCACCTTTTTGAAAGATGTCAGCAGCTTCAGACTAACGTAACCCATCTTGTTTCTTTGGACATGTTTAAGCAGAAAAGCATCTTCTGATAGATTTTCATCTGATAGGTAGGTCTCGAGCTGGGCTGCAATTTTTTGTGTCAGATCGTCATTCGGAGGAATCCAGAGTTCACCCTCACAGAATTCCTCTTCCAAAACATCAATCAGGTCAGTCGAACTCCTGAAAAACAGTCATTTCTTTATTGAAATGGATTTGGAATTAGCTATTAGAAAAACACTTCAAATTGGATCATTCCTGGGATTCGGTAATATTGGATTGAATTCAATGGATTTTTTTTTTTTTAAACTACATATTAATTCTCTTAATACTTCACATCATTAGGCACATATCATACCTCCAACAAATCCAATTTTCCCATCACAAGCATTAAATACCTTTTCTTATTTTTCAGGGTTTTTTTTTTTTCATAAATTTCTGACAAAATGGAATTGGTTTAAAAAGGATTTTACACAAATAAAAAAATACCTACTGCTCGTGTCCCTCTTAATTTAATAACTACAAATGTAACATTTATGATAATTTTCCCATTTTTATGGGACTGAAGTAAAAAAAAAAACTAAAAACTAATTAAAACCACAATTTTATTGTGTTAGTCATTAACGTCAGGTGGTATAATAAATGCCTTCATTTTTTTAATTGTCTTCCCTATTTTTCCCCCAAAAGAATTGTTGAGAATAGTGTGACGGGGTTGAAGACTGTAACAGGTCTGAAGAGGGACATTGACTTCACTTTTAAATATTTTTTATTTGGTCTCCCTCTCATATCCCTCGAATATTGTGCCCTTCTTTCTGGGTCCACATATCTTTCTGCTGCTGATGTGGCTGCCATTTCTGACATGCTTGTCAAAGTTGGGCATTACCTCAAATATTCTATTTATAACAAAACTATGAGCTGTCATGATTTTGGCAAGTATATCTTTATTGAAACCATGTCTATATTATATATATTAATTAGACGCTTACCCTGCACACCTGCAGGTAATAGCTGGGTGCAAAGGAGAAAATACCAAAAAAGTTAAATCAAGTCATTTCACATATTTGACAGGTTGAGTTGTCTTTTTTTTTTTTTTTTTTTGCAAAATGGCCTCTGCTCCTGTAGGACAGTTGACCATGGCAGCAATGAAATAAGTACATTGTATATAGCCTACTAATGGATAAAAAAAAAAAAAAAAACTTAATTTTATGAGATTGGATTTAGTTGTTAAGTTTGACAGCCCTGACTATAATACGTATCAAAAATATGAATAAAAAGTAGGATACTAATCTCCTGCACCACTTTTAAAGAGACCTGAATGATGTCATTTCTGGTCAATGTCGTCACATATGGGTGGAGCTTAAATTATTATAGGCAGAGAATTGTTGGTATGAAGTTTAAGACTAAGGGACATAATGTTACGCATAACGACATAACACATATATATATATATATATATATATATATATATATATATATATATATATATATATAAAATATCTTGCTTTTTTATATATATATATATATATATATATATTTTTTTTTTCACAAGAAAGTAAATACTTACAATATTGCTAAATTATAGACACTGTACACATTTTGTTAAATATTTTCTAAGTAGAACTACAAATTCAGTGAAGTGCCTTAGGGACATGACAAAATGCTTAGTGTATGATAGAAATAAGCGCATTTCATTCCAGAATATTGTGAAAAGCTTTTAACGTTTCATTTTGGTGAACCACTGAAATATTACCAAATCCCAGGAATAACCCAACTCATCAATTATCTAACAAGTGTCTTACCCGTCCAAACTATCATTAAGCAGCCCATCATCAGTGAATGAGAAGTGTCCCTTTGACTGCTGAGTGTCCTCACAGTGGAAGATGTCAGTAAAACCAGGTGAGGACATGCTGTTGACAAACTTTACATTGACAAAGGCTGAAATGTACTAGACGTTTAAAAAAATATATAATTAAACATCAGTTGTTAAACTGCGTTGTAAACAGCCTACCTGACGACTTCCCTGTCTGCTTCCCCGTTTCCCGCCACACATCTCCTGAAAACAGGTGATCCCTTTTTAGAATACTGATTTAAACGTCCATACGTCACAATTGAAAAAAGATGTCTATTGGGCGACGTCGTGCTTGTTCTGTAGGCTACAGACAAATCACAAATAAATCCTCTGGGAGCATAAAAATTAATTAATTTAAAAAAAAAAAGTTTAAAGACATTTGTCAATCTTCCAGTCTTTTAAAGAAATACTTTTTTTTTTTTGATAATCATGAACATTCGGAAAAGGTTACTTGATATTAAATATAGCCTATGTGCTAATGCACATGCGCACTGAACGCATAAATAAATCTGCCTGATATTTTTTCTCGTAGACCCTGCCATAATTATTTACACTTAATCTCTCTTAATTACTCAATTACACGCAGCCTCTGTTCCCGAGACTTTACTAATGGGTGTGTTAGTTACTTAGCGAACCATGGACTTTTGGAGACCCTATAGACGTTATGCAAACCCACCATGGACCCGACTGGTGTGTGTACTGTGAGGGTTGAGGTGTCAAGATTAAGTGTAAAGTGTATTCCAAATGAAAAGGTACCACGGGGGATCTGTGAGACGGTAGAAGCCTACGTGCAGGAGTCAGGACCACTGCCAACCCCCTTACTCGGCTTCCTGTATATTAGAACTGTTAAACGTCCCCGGACAAGTTATTCCTCACTTATGTGGCATTCTTCAAAGAGCACGATGGAGGTAGTCTGAAATCCTGCTAATTAACTAACACGATTCACAGCCAATAAACACACTCAGGATAATGTGGGCTCAACCATATTATAATTACAGTAACGGTTGCTTTTGTAAACGTGCGAGCGGAATTTGCCATGTAAACGATCACCGAATAAAAACATTTTCGCGTTTTCTGAACGATAGAATCAGATCATTTGACCTGCAAGGTAAAAAGAGTAAATCCAAGAAGCTACTTAAATGTAGGCTATAAGGGTGAATCTTCAGTTGTAGGGATATTTTTGAATATTTGAAGAAGAACAAAAAATAATGGAATGAAGATGAGAACATGGCCTTGATCAATCTCCAAATGGGTAAATCTATAGATATCATGTGTGAAGGAATAATTTTTTATAATAGTGAATGATGACTGGTGGCAATGGGAATTCTCACTTTCTGGAGAAAGTTGCTAGTTGAACAATGTGGATTTACTTTTAAACTGTAACATATTTAGATATTATTAGCATGTGCTGGATGATGATGCATCAGCCAATGTATAGGAAATACATTAATTTAGTTGTTATAGCACGGACTGTCAAATATTAAAAGTTGGTCTGCTACCTGGGATAAACTTTTACAGAATATATAAATACATTTTCACTCAACTAACCTATAGGTTTTAATAAAAGCAAAGATGTCTGAAATCTAATTCATGGAAATACTTAATATTAACCCTATTAGTTACAATAATTATTCAATTTAAAAATAATAACACTAGTAGCAGCATCTTACCCCAACCCATCACAATGCAACAATCTTACACTTAGTTACTTTAATTATTTCACTGTCACTATATTGCCTTTACAGAGTGGTCACCAGATACTTTTCAATTCCATGGTAACAGAATCTAGCAAATCTAACATTTTAACACTCTTAAAAATTAGGCAAAAACAATTAAACAATAAAAGAAATAAAGTCATTATGATCTATTTTAGAACTAGAATCATTGTTTTAAAGCATTTTATTTATTTTACTTTAAAATCACCCAGACAAGTAACACAAGAATGTACCCGTTTATGAGATTTAATATTACAATTAATTTGTAGTGACATATCATAACCAGTAGGGGACGCTCGTTGATAGAAGATAATTCTGCTGAAGCACTGATTGCTGAAATGCTTCGCTTGAACCAGTAGCACTCTTTATCATATTTAAGATTATAGCATAGCATTTCTTTACTGTTAATTCCAATTTATGTCATGCAAAAGTCCAGTTAGTAAGCGACATTGTGATAACTTAGGCTACATCAGTTTATGATCATCTAACAGCAGATGGCGCATTAGAACAGTTAATTGATTCAATCCAGTTATTGAGGTATTGATTGATTTGAAAAATCCCTTGAGATTCATTAGAAATGCACCGAAATGCACTTCAACGCACAAGTCATATCTGAAAGTGTTGCTGCAGCAGGGACATGCACGCAATGTGCTGATGATATTATGACAGTCATATTATTATGACCCTGAAGGCATGTCTATCGAGGAATGGAAATCGATCGAACAATGAAGTGCAAGACGTTGACCCCAGTGTTTATGCAGTCCGGCGGCGGGTTTCGTAACTCGAGCACAACAAGGTCCCATGATAACATCAACAGCTCTGATCCTGTGACTGTACCGTCTATAATTAGCCGGTGGAACTGGAACAGCTTGGGTAATGAAAGTTCCAGGTAAGAAGGAGCCAGGAGCCAGAAACTCAACTACCTAGAGCCAGTTCAGACGACTTGTGATTTGCAAAACAAAACAAATGTCTTCTGCAAAGATAGCCTGAATAAACAACGCCGTCGATTTTAATGCATCATTTTCGTCCCTATAACTGTGCACAGGATGCCAGGAGTCACGAGTCATCGTCATAGGCCTATATAAGGGAGTTTCGACAAATCAGCTCGTGCAATTTCAGGACGTGGCAAAATGTTATAGATTCAAGAAACATATGATACAATGACTATTCTTTTCCCACACATGCAATATAGGCTACTTGCAATTCAAAAATGAAATTCTGGCTTCATTACGTTCTGTAGCCTACATGATGCAACGGTTTCAGATATAACTGCAACATGCACATCGAAAGCAACTGGGAAACTCCATAATTTCCATAAGGAAATTCCATCGGTCTCAATCAGTACAAACAAATTGAAAGCTGCTAGGTGCGTGTTGTATTGGTAGTTTGGGGAGATGTTCCGCGAATCAGCCCACGTGGGGTGAAAGCAGGAGTTTCCCCCACAACCAATGGTTGCGCGAGCGCAAGACGCTTGTGGAACATTTCTAACCAATCAGAAAGACGAGCGTTTTGCTAAGCCGCGCCCAACTCGAAAGCGGTATATATGCGCGCGTTTCGCTTGAAGTCGGCAGAAACTAATTCTGAGACACAGCGAAGCGAGCGAAGGAATACTACAACTCCAAGTGATAGGCTATCTGGATTATACTTTTGGACAGCACACTTTGACTGGATTTTACGATCTCCTGGAGACTTGTGGATTACTATTATTTGAAGCAAAATGACCCTGGAAGAACTCGTTGGATGCAACATAACTGATAAAAAGTAAGTTATTTATTGCATGCATGAATATCAACTGCGAATCTCAATGTGTTTTTTTTTTTTCTATATAGAGAACTATCCGACTGTCGCTTACCATAGTCGCATTTTTTTTTACAGAATGGACACAGCGAGCCAAGCATTGGAAGAGCTGCTGGTAGCAGCACAGAGACAAGACTGTCTAACAGTCGGCGTTTACGAGTCTGCAAAACTAATGAATGTGTAAGTATATATATATTTATGTCTGACTTTCCATATTAGACTGATGTTGCTATATTGCGTTATCACCACAAACAGGAGTCTAATTGCATTTGATTTGATTTACAGAGACCCAGATTGTGTCGTACTGTGCGTTCTGGCCACCGATGAGGAGGACCAGGACGATATTGCGCTGCAGATTCACTTCACGCTCATTCAGGCGTTCTGCTGCGACAACGACATCAACATCCTGCGCGTGTCTGGTCTGAGGCGCCTCGCGCAGGTGCTCGGCGAGCCAGCCGCCGTGGACAACAGCGAGCCGAGAGACTTCCACTGCATCCTAGTCACTGTAAGTACACTTATATTCGCACACTGCTTAGCGAAGGCAAATTATTTCGAATCTTAATATCGTATGACGTTGACTTACGTTGCATTTTATGCTTTTTCACAGAACTCTCAATGCCAACCACTCAAATGCCAGGCGTTGAAGGACGTGGGCAACTACTGTGAAGAGAGCCGTTGCAAAAACCAATGGATTCCTTATCTGTCCCTGCAAGAACGTTGAACGAGTCGCGATGCTATTGCTGCAAGGAAAGGATGAAAGGGTCATTCTCTGCGAATGAAAGCAAATGGGCTCTGCACTAGCCGCCGTTGACTGCTCTGCTGCGTCATGTGAAGGGGCTGTGAGAGAGAAAGCGGAGCTCATGGAACTGTGCGCTCGGTACATGATTCCCCCCTGCCCCTCCAGCTTGTCGTGTCCTCCGTGGGAAAAGGAAAAAGTGGTCGTTTTGGTAGCGGAGGAACAAGTTGTGGGAAAATGAACTGTGAAAGCCTGCCTGTCGGCACAAGCTGTACTGGAGAACTTGCACGCAGGCGGCGTGGGCGCGCGCGCGCCCCCGGCTTCATATGTGCAATGGGTTGGAAAGAGATGAGTGTACGTCACTATCGCTGACTGCGGGACGAACATTTTGAAATGTTGAGTGAATCATCTGTGTATTAGCCGGACACGATTAACTGCAGTAGCATTTATGTCAAGCTACAAATGGACTGCAATCGCTTCTGTTAGACTGCACTGAGAAGGACCGTGTTTGAACAACATGAATAATGCTGAGTTGCATACATGCATACATACTATGAATTGTTGTTGGTTAAGTTATTTCCAGTAATTTAAACAGAGTAATATATGCATTGCTTCTCTTGTCAAATGCAACATTGTTTCAATAAATTATTGTTTGAGACTTACTCCTCTGTTTGATGTTTTGCTTTGGGGGGGTAGACAATTCAATATGTTTCTTATAGTGGCACTGGTATATAATTGTAAATGGGCCATGCAGATTCACTTACCTTGGTCAATGTTTAAAATAACAAAGAATTTCCTGGTTAACTTCCTTGCAAATCCCGGTGTCTTCCCAAAATTAGCCCGGACTGTACAGCAGGGAGTGGGAGGGATTTGCCCCACTGAGGTGTGAATGCATTCAGTGGAAATGTTAAGAAAGAACAAGAGCCCTAAGTGACGTGCAAACAAATCGCACAGTTTGCCAAAGGATAGTCTTTGTATCCTCTTGTCCTGGAATCAACGTCATATCCTTACTGACACAGTTAATTACAACACTGCGCTGACAGGTCTGGAATGCAGACATATGAGTTATTTATGCCGAGTTCCGTCTGCTTTCACAAGCTCCACTCCTCTATAAAGAGACTGCACAGGGCTTAGATAACCTCCAGAAAATAATCTTTTCAGTAAGTCATTGCATAGAGGTTATCACAGGTATATGGTTACACATCTCTTATTATTTCTGGAACAACCTGTAATAGTTGTGTAGCAGAGAACTTGTTACAGTAGCCTACACAGCTGCCTTTTGCTATGTTTAACAGCCTCACAACAGAAGGGGCCTCCGCTTGCACTCGAAAAAGAGCCCTGTCTCCTGTTATCACAGAAGTGAACGGGGGCTAGGGGCAAAAATGCCACCAAAATTCAAGATATATGGGTCAAAAATGTCCTGGTATGATCTCTTGTTTTTAATATTTATTACAGGCCATAGAGTGGCACGATTGCAAATGTGATAGCATATTGATTTCATACAACAGTTCAATAAACAAGAAGTTAATGTTAGGTGACTCATTTTAATCTTAGAACATTGTCTGTTTTTGCACTATTACCAACAAAAATATTTCCAAACAAATCCAGAGCCGTCTCTGAGCAACACAGAGATGTTTCGTTACTAAATGAATTTCGTTATGCGTTTTTAACAAATCGTTTGACTGAATGATGGGGGCCTCCAACTGCTTCTTTGAAACGGGCCTCCGAATTGCAAAGGTCGCCTCACATATTACAGCAGCATCCTGGGATTGTGTCTTCCTCAAGGGCACAAAATGCTAGTTGTTTTGCTTTATCCTTTCACGGCTTGAATCTAAAAGGTCTGGGTTATAGTGCAAAGCATTAAAGGAGAACTCCGGTCAATTTTAACATTGAGCTCATTTTTTTGTACATTTGGAGTGCTGTGTCAGTACAGAGAAAAATGACAAAAATCGGTGTTTCGTAGACCGTGTTATCCTCTTTTTAAAATTTGCACCCTGTTGACTTCAATGGGGCAAGTTTTAAACCTGCTTTTAGCCTCTTAACATCCTTGATGTGTCATTACAAGTGCACAGGTCATGTGAGTGATTCCTTCGGGGTGAACGCGGGTTAATCTGACTGCAGTAGATGTGAAAGAAATATATAAAAAATGATGTTTATTCAGCCAGCGCTCATACCTGTGTTTACATCCTGTTTTCGGTCGAAGTCCAAAGTAGTCGATAGTACCTATGATCACGCGCGTGAACTCGACAATCGACTACTGTGGACTTCGACAGAAAACAGGATGTAAATACAGGTATTTGCGCTGGCTGAATAAACATCATTTTTATTCATATCTTTCACATCTACTGCAGTCAGATTAACCCGCGTTCACCCCGAATGAATCACTCACATGACCTGTGCACTTGTAATGACACATCAAGGATGTTAAGAGGCTAAAAGCAGGTTTAAAACTTGCCCCATTGAAGTCAACAGGGTGCACATTTTAAAAAGAGGATAACACGGTGTAGGAAACACAGATTTTTGTCGTTGTTCTCTGTACTGACAGCACTCCAAATGTACAAAAAAATTAGCTCAATGTTAAAATTGACCGGAGTTCTCCTTTAAGTTACCACCACCTTTCTGTAAAACTCTGGCACACACTTCTTTGTGAGCTTTGTTTTTCCAGCTCAGTTGCACTTTAGGTCAATGTTGTGAACTCTGAGAGGTGAAGAACATACATGCTAACACCTGCTGATAAAACAAACAGTGCATCCTATGAGAGATTCATCCAACAAAACACCTTCGTCCTGCTGTTCATATGATGATATGATGTCTATATGATGTATTATGATGATTATTCAGAATCACACGCACGTTGTTGTTGTTGTGATATCCTATTTGTGCTCTCATGCTAATCTGTAGCAACAAATGCACTAGTATTGTACAGTCACTGTAAAAATTAACTCGATATTAAAGATAGATTTATCAAGGGATAATAATAGAATTGAAGAATCAGAGTTTCCAGAATTAGTCTCCTTTGAGATGAAAGGCATCAAGTATTTTTCTCGGGCATTCCCTGAGAGATTGTGCGTCTGACGTAGGCCGTGTCTGATTACGCAGTGGAACTCCGGAAACGTCATTGACCATTTAAGGGCAAATCTGAAAACGCCAAGCATGTCGAGTCTTATCAAACACTAGAGCGACATATAAAGATTCTAGCAAATTCTCAGCGTTTCAAGTATCACAATATTCGTGTTTGTTTGGATAGGGCATCTCCTAACTGCTCGCCGGACGAGTCGTGCCCAGCTTCTGCCGCCGGTATGTGAGGAATGCGGAAATAGTGGCTCTGTTTGCACAGAAGTGCCGCGTGAGTGCATTAGCTGTTTCCCACAAGGTGCGAGAGTGAATCAGGGTGGTTTAAAAAAAAAAAAAATCTTATCGTGATCACGGGAAAGAGTCCAGAATAATTGAAACCAGTCATTTCAATATGACATTGCTCCAAAACGGATGGATGGCAATTTAGTTTATTGTCCAGCGATTATTTCTCAGGAAAGGTTATTTTTGTAAATCGTTTTTTTATAGACACTTGGATACAAAAAGCCTCTGAACAAAACATGCAGCTCATTGAATGTTGTCACACTATAATTTGTCAATGGGAACCTGACGCTGATTTGAGGAGCAATAGGCTACTTTTCTGAAATATGAAATGTTGTTTTTAAAGGTACATCTTCCACAACTTATTTTTGTGTTTGACATGATCAGCAATCATTTAAAGCAAGTACACATCAATTCATGATAGACTATAGCAAACATGGAACATGTTTTTAATTCAAATTATAACATAAAACCCATGTCTTTTTGCCTCAGTTGTGACCATACAGGTCCTATCAAATTGGTCAGCAAGGCAAATTACAGATATTACATGAATACACATTGTACAAAATAAAAAGATAAACAATGAATAAAATCAATGCAAATTGCAATGACCGTAAAAGATACATTGATATTCACAGAAATACGTTTGTGTTTCTAAATCACATGCTCAAAACTCATCTCAAAACTCATTTTATAAAAAGCATGACCAAGGCAGAAGTATGTACAGGAATACACCTACACAAACTGACTCGAAAAAGAAAGACAGGGAAACCAGTTTTCAGTTTTTTTTTAAAGCGCATATAGGCAGTAACTCGGCGGGCCCCTGCTGAATTTTCCCTTCCCATAAAGCCTTGATCTGTGCGCGCTGTAATGACTCTGTGCCACCCAGTCTGTTTCTGTTTGACTCTGGTCTCCGAGGTCGTCAGGTACATTCAGGCTGGCAGCAGCGCTTCTTTCCACTCACACCCAAAGACGTGAAGGCCAAGTTTATGGCCCCTCCTGCAGAGCAGACCAAATGAAATAGACAATAAAATCATAGCTTGTGAATGCTCTCATTTTCATTGCACTGTAAGAGTCTTTAATCAGCATTTTATCTCGCCACTATAAACACATTGCTCATGCTTAATTAAAACTGCCAACTACTAGGTTCCAGCAGATGTTGACAGTCTTTTTAGAGAGAGGGGCTCTTAGGCTCGCCAGCGTACAAGGAGCAAGAATATTGCTAAAAGCTCTCAGGAAATTATTGTCTTAAGATCAATGACAATATGGGTGTCCAATATGACAGCATGTATATGACCATTTATCAGTGTAATTTTTAGACACAGTTATGAGGGTTTACACAGATCCTTTGTGTGATTTTATTTGAAGTTTTATGGTTTTGCATTTGCATTTTGCATTATAACAAAATGGCTTTATGCAATGGCATGACATACTTTCATGTGTATATATATATATATAATATATTTACTTAGCCCCCCCCCCCCCCCCCCCATAATTTACTCACTCTCATGTTGTTCCAATCCTGTATGAGTTTCTTTCTTCTGTTGAACACAAAATAATATATTTTAAGATAAGAATGTTGGTATTTAAACAGTTAATGGTAGCCATTGACTTCCATTGTATTTTTTTTTCCCCAATGGATGTCAATGTCTACCGTCAACTGTTTAAATACCAACATTCTTTAAAATATCTTCTTTTGTGTTCAGAAGAAGAAAGAAACTTATACAGATTTGGAACAACTTGAGTTGAACATTTTATTCCTCTTCATTTCAAGTTCAGAACAGTTATTTCACCTTCCACCTTCACATCTTTAAGGTCACTAAAAGTTTAAAATTAAAGTGAAAACATAAAATATGTGACCCTGGATCACAAAACCAGTCACAAGTAGCACATTTTTGGCAATAGCCAACAAATACCCATTGGTATGGGTCAAAAATATAGATTTTTCTTTTATGCCAAAAATCATTAGATAAATATCATGTTCCATGAGGATATTTTGTAAATTTCCTACCGTAAATATATAAAACATTTATTTTTGTGAGTAAAGGCAGCACAATTGCGAACATAAATGTAGAACTTTAAAGGTGATTTTCTCAATGTTTCGATTTTTTTGCACCCTCAGATTCCAGATATAGTTTTATCTCAGCCAAATATTGTCCTATCCTAACAAACCATACATCAATGGAAAGCTTATTTATTCAGCTTTTATATGATGTATACATCTCACTTAAAATATATTTGTGGTCCAGGGTCACATATGTATATATATATCAAAA
This sequence comes from Rutilus rutilus, assembly GCF_951802725.1. Lineage (NCBI taxonomy): Eukaryota > Metazoa > Chordata > Actinopteri > Cypriniformes > Leuciscidae > Rutilus > Rutilus rutilus. The sequence continues at coordinate 7,128,773 of NC_140227.1, forward strand.
AAATCTATTAACAAATATTAACAAAAAATATAATATTAAATGAGTGATACTAAAATAACACTGTCTCGTCATTGGCCTATTATATGTTGCCAGAACAGTAATGTGGCACTGCTTTCATGAAACCCATCCTGAGGTTCTCTGAGGCCTGGTGCAGCTCATGACTGGCTAAGCGGTGAATTTAAGGTCTAGTCTGTCACTTGTTGCAGTCACGGTGGAAACAAAGAGTGGGTGAGCTCTAAGAATACATGCTATTGTACGGCACACTCGCTGTGCATCTGACCAGACAATAGCTAGCTGTGTGTTCCTCTCCAGACTGCTGGAAAAAGCGTGCACGCGTGCTCAGCCCTAGAGGCGTCACACTGCAGCACAATGGCAGCACCCGTGAGTGGCTTAAAAGTCCAGACTGGTGACTGGAGTCAAAAGTGCTGGGGAGGGCTGACGTCAAGCCAGAAAGAGTGCGAGAGAGGAAGGGGGGAGCCGGGAACAGAAACAGAGAGCCTTTTCTTCTCCTTGGCAAAAGCCCTGGCTGATTTAAAGTTGCTGACAGTATTTAGTTCAGACGGCAAGGCTATTAATAGAAAGGCTTGCCGGGGTATTTTTAGCATACAGGGCTATATTTATATCTCAGGGAGTGGTGGCCTTGGAGATAAAATAAGGGGCTTCTTGATTCAGGACATAAAAAACCCAAAACAGATTCTCTTGCCCCTCCTGTGGTTGTCTTGAATTGGCCCGCAACTTTTTTTTTTGCATTGATTGAGAGCGCAACAGAGCTTCTCTTTTTCAAATGGTGTGCAGTGCTGGCCGGTTGCAGGAGTGGTCGGGACACACAGTTGCCGTGCATCTTAGCCATAATTATAGAGTTGTTTTAAGCCCCCCTACCACGTAATTTACCTCGAACTGTAACCAACCGGTCCATCCACACCCGCATATGAACATATGAACGCATATGTCAGTGATTCCCTGCAAAACTTGTCTTTAATTAAATAAAACCGCACCTATTTCAATGACCTCTATGTTTTAGGGTCAAGGACAAATAAGAGTGTCCAATATGAGCAGAAAGAAAAATCTTTACAAAATCTAGCCAAGTTATAATGCCAAGTTCTTAAAACAGTCTCAGTGTTTTATTTGGTTTACATTTTTGAAAAACTGTTAAACCGGTTTCAAGAACAGTTTTAGTTCAATCACTCTAAAAATAACTGGTTAGTAAAGAGTAAAATAATATTTTCCTTTTATCTTGAATACACATGAGCATGTTAATCTAAAGCATTGTCTATTTTTTCAATAATAATGCGTATCATTCAAGTAACAGACTACAGATGCATTTTCACATTTATTAACTAGTGTTGGGGAAAGTTACTTTTAAAAGTAATGCATTACAATATTGCGTTACTCCCTAAAAAAGTAACTAGGTGCATTACTTAGTTACTTTTTATGGATACGTTACTTTTACTTTACTTTTTTTCACCTGGGCCGGGCTTGCTTGTTTGTTTTTTACATAAAAAATGTCTATTGTTGGCAAACGTGAAGTAGCCTGGTAATACCAAACTCTGCTACTTCGCTTTGCTTCGTAGACAGAGTCTGGCATATCATAATTGAAAAGCGCTTTCTTTCTCGCGGGGGGGCGCTTGTCGGAAGTTTAAAATCATTGGTTCCCGTAAGCCAATCACATAACGTTTGGTTATGGCGTGTGTTATGCGCATGCTCAGCCGCATCTAACTTCCACTGTAAACACATGTATGATGCGAAAACAAAACCATCGAGCGAAATACCGGAGTGAACATGGCTGTGAACGACTTTTGCAGATTATGTGAAGTAAATCTACGCATCCACGGTACAATCAGCGTCTACGTCACGGCTCTCAGCCCGCCCTCTGTTCGTTGATTGGCCGGCTGTTTTCAGGCCGGAGAAAACGGAAAGCTATTACGCTTTCTCAGACTGAATACAGAAGCGAAATGAAATTGAGCGGAAGTAGGAAGTCTGACGTAGTCAGGCTAAACGTGAAGGCCCTTTCACACTAAAAGTGAAATGAATAAGCCTCAGAATGAAGGAAATGCAAATGCACTCCTGTAAAGAGCTCTAACCTTTCGGAAGAATAGGACACGGGAGAAGAAAGTTCAACACTCTTACTTTGCCAATGAAAACAAACAAAAAAGAAAGAAAGATGTCCTTTTTGCTTATTAGTATGTTTGAATTGGATCATCAAAGGTCAGCAGCAAAGACATTGGTTAATAAAGTGAGATTAAATACATAAAGTATAGTTGTATTATTTAACATATTTAACCATTGAAGGTTAATATTCTGATATGAAATTCTGATATGATATGTCGATGATTTAACATGTTATGTGTGTTTCCTCTCGAGGGCCAATAAAAAATCTAGGTTACACTTTATTTTAAGGTGCCTTTGTCACACTGTAATTATATATTTAAGTACTGAGTGATATTAAGTAACTACATGTACTTACTATAGTTTTAGGATTAGGGTTGATTTGGTTTAGGGTTAGTTGCATCTATCTGTCTGTCTGTCTATAAAATTAGGCTGCATAGATTAGGTCAGCCGGAACCGGGGACACTTCCTACAACACCGATGTACTTGTTACATCGTAAGAAGAATGGCATCTACGCTAATGTTAGCCTTTCTGTTTATTCCGAGGTTTACTGAAGTCAGCCAGATCCGGGCCGTATCCAGATCAGACAGTGAGCCTGCGCCTGGACTCGACCACAACGCATCCCTGAAGTGCCAGCCTCATCAGCCCTGTGAAGGCCTCATGGACACTCATGGAACTGGATAAATATTGTGAATGTTCTGATCCAATCTGACTTGACCTGTAATGTTGCCTAAATCATAATCACACACTGTTTTTTCGTAGCAGAGGAGAACTGGCCCAGACTGAGCCTTGTTTCTCCCAAGGTTTTTTTCTCCATTCTGTCACCTGTTGGAGATTGGGTTCCTTGCCACTGTCACCTTGGCTTTTGGCTTGCTTAGTTGGGTACATTTAATATTCAACAATACTTCAGGTGGATGATGACGCAATTTTCTTCTAGAAACAAACTTTGTTGTATTATTTTCATGTTATCACTGTGAAGCTTGATACTGTATTGTAAAAAGCGCTATATAAATAAAGGTGACTTGACTTAAATCCGGCCCTGTTTGCCACTATATAATTTTCCCTCAACTATGACAACTTCCACTTCTAAGGTAGCCGAAAATGTGAGAAGGCAGTACACATCCAGAACCAAAACTTTCTGCTATATAAAATTTATTTGAAAAACATATTTGAAAAACAGAGATGTGAGCAGTTGAAATTTTGCTCTCTATTTCTATTGACTGTGGTCTCAATGCTCCTGGCTGAATCTGGCCAGCTATAATCTTTGTTCTTTTGCATTGAAAGCGCTGTAAAGCCCGTTACTGTAAGCCGGCACGTCTGATGTCTTAGCTTTTGAGAGATCTGCTGCTAATTTGGTCTTCGATCCAGAAGCATCGGCAGACTTCTGACTACGAGCACTGCCCTTTCTTCTTATGAGTCATGACCTCCTCCAGAGCTCAATAGACTCAGCCTTCACTGAAGTGTCAGACCATCCGCAGTGATGCTTCAGGAGAACATGTGTTGCGTAAGATGTGTAGTTTAAAATGTCCTTTTCCAGATCACTTTTAGAGAGTGAAATTGCATCCAGCTGAGATATTTATAAGATAAGAAACTAAATTGGATCTTGGTCAGAACTGCATGTGCTGATTCAGAAGAGACACCGTAAGTGTAAAGTCTGGCACAATCATGCATGCGAGTGTAAATCAGAGAGCGATGTCATGGTAACAATTAAATGATCCTTGGATCATGGGTGGTCTCATTTAGTGTTATGGGCAAGTTCTACCCGAGAAAAAAAAAAAAAAAGTTCTGTTTAAAGTCATTTACAGTGGGGAGATCAAGGGCAATTGCTCGCTCCTGGTGGAGATTTTATTTAAAGCCTTAACAAGCACAACATGGCAGGGTTTCCTACTGTTAATTTAAATGCCTTTTATGACTTTACACTTAACCCAGTCTTAAATATTCAGTATGAGGCTGCAGTATTGCTATAATTTCAGCTTTTAAGTATTTGCAAGTGATAGGCTTTATTAATGCTGACAAAGAAAACAAACACAATACACTTTATGCTGTCTAATAATCCTGCATGCTGTTTATCAAACAGTGCATGCATGCATTTCATTTAAAAAGTTGGTTAGTTAGAGTTTTCCAATTAATGGGCTTTATCAATGCTGACAAATACAACAGCAAATGCACCGTACTCTCCAGCTTGCATAGTGTTTTCATGCATGCATTTCATATAGTAAGGGTTTGCAGTTTTGCAATACAGTAGTATACATAATACAGCTTTTATGAAGTGATGAGCTTTGTCCATGCTGACAGACAACATCACATGCACTATACTTTTCACGCCTTGCAATAAATTTGTATGCTGTTTTGAATGCATTGCACGCATGCATTTCCTTGTAAAGGGTTCCAGCATTGCTATATTTGGGAGTTTTTGAGTGCTTTTATGAGTGTTTGATGGAATTTTTCTCATGCTGTTAAAACATATTTATTGTATGCATGCATTATCTTTACTAAGGGGTTGCAGCATTGTTATAGTTTGAGCTTCATGTATTTCCAAGTCAAGAGCTTTGTTCATTCTGACAAAGACAACAAACACATGCACTATGTACACCTTTCAAGAAGTTGGAATATACCGTTTTTTTGGTTACACTTTATTTTAAGGTGTCATTGTTACAATGTAATTATACATTTAAGTACTGAGTAATATTAATGAACTACGGTAGGATTAGGATTTGGTTGAGGGTTAGTTGCATGTTATTATGCATAATTTACTGTTATTACTATGGTAAGTACATGTAACATATGTAACAAGGACACTGTAAAATAAAGTGTTACTGTTTTTTATGTAATTCATGCATGTACTTAATTCAGTATGGGGTTGCAATATTACTATAGTTTGCACTTTAAAGTGTTAGCAAGAGATAGGCTTTGTATATGCTGAGAAAGGCAACTAAAACACATACTGTAGTATCCTCGTCGTCTTTTGCAAAAAGTCTGCATTCTGTTTTTAATGCACTATATGCATATTTTTCTTTTATGGGGTTGCAATATTGCAATATTTAGAACTTTTTGTATTTCCAAGTGATGGACATGCATGGATTTCACACATGTAAAAGATATGATTTTCCTTTTGAAGTCTTTGCAAGCACAGCATGTCTTTCACATAAACGACACAAACGTTGTGCACTTAAAGCGTCCTCTGTGTTTTGTAGTCTGCCGAGGTCTTTCAAAGTTAACTCAAATTAACCAACAGTGGAATTTCACCTCAGGCTTCACTGACACAAGAGGAGCCATTGTTTGGCCTCATGTGCATGTGCCTTTGTTTGAGGTGGCAGTTAATTGAAAGGTACGTGCAAAAGCGGCAGGAAGCCTTTAATGACACAAGGCCTTCATGTGATGTGGACGTTCCAGAGTGAGGTTTGCACTCACGCCAACAGGTCTGACTGACCCACTGAGTTGAAAGGAATCTTTAAGTGCAACCCATTTGAACTTCACCCATCCCGAGCCCCAGCCACAGTGGATAGGTGGTTGGAGGGGTTGGGTGGGCTGTGGGATGGGGTGAGAGAGCGAGAGTGGGAGTTGCAGGGTGTGGTGACTGAAGTTAAACTGCTGAAATGGGTGAAGGGAGGATACATTGGACAGTTTCAGTTAGCCATTCCTCTTAATGTCACAGTGGTATTCCCAGTGGAAGAATCTTGACTACAAGAGAGATTGAACTTTACTGAATGGAAAATGGAAGATAAAAGATATTTGATCAATTTTATCCACAAAAAGTTACTATTTGCATTGATTTCTTGCAAAATTCAATACAATGTGTGTTTATACAACATAAGATTATAGGGGAAACCCTTCCAGAAGAATTGTGAAGCGCTTATTAGTATTAATTCTGCAACCCTTTACAGTAGAGGTTTATATATTAAAATTTCTTAATGCAATAGCTTACGTGAAATAACAACGAACAATATGTTTAATCAACATCACTAATCTTAGTGAATGCTAACATTTTCTAATGCATTTTAACATGGCAATTTTAAATTATACATATATAATAATAAAATAATAACATTGTTTAATGTCTTACGAACCAACATGAATTAGATTGTTATATGTATAAATTATCATTAACCTACTTTAACAATGCTGTAATGTATTGTTGTTCATTGATCATGGTACCTATAATGCATTAACTAATGTTAACAAATCGAACCTTATTGTAAAATGTAACCATTGTTTCTGTTATACTAAAATATAGTGTTTGTTCCAAGTCCGCCTTTGTCAAGTCTGAGTCGATTTCAAGTCCTTAACCAATCAAGTCCGAGTCCAAAGGGGGCTGAGTCGCACTTGAGTCCGAGTCGAGTCCGGCCGAGTCCAGAAAGATTTAAATGATGTGAAATTGACCTTTCACAAAGACCTGCCCCTCTTAGTTACTGTTGCTACGTCCGACAAGCCTTTCTGCTGTCACACCACACATCATGTTCTCACACATTGAAAAATATATTGCGGAGCAAAGAGGACACTGACAATGCGCCAACAAACAAGACAGAGCAGGTTACTTTTGATATGAAATAAAGTCTCAGCTTTCAAATTTTGTCAGTTTTAAGAAATCCAAACTATAAATACCGTTTGGTGGCGGTATATTCGAGTTCGAGTAACCCAACTCTACAAAAATACATGTCACCTGAGTGGACCATCTCATTCTTTTAGCCACTGAACTGTTTTGTGTCATAATCGTTACGAAGTCATTGCCTCTACATAAACTGTATGTTTCTGCTATGCTTGAGCACATTGTAAAAATGACAAAGTTTACTAACTTTACTAACTTTACATGGTCATGAAGAGACATTAACTGTGCACAAAGTAGGTTAGTAAGCAATTTTATGACACAAGTCATACAATGGTTAAGTTTTGAGGCTATACTTTTGAATGCATTAACATGTATTCTGCTGCAATGCCTTGCACACTAGACTTCCATGGAAAGTGAGTTACTACAAACACAAAACAAGTCAACTTTCTCACGCCACAACAAAGGCACAAATTATTGTAAGTTTGTGTCATTCTACCTAACAAAACCCGAATAGTTAGATTCATGTGCTCTGTATATTTTTCTTAACTTGTAGTTAAATGCAAAGTAGTGCAACACAAAATGCAGGATATACTTAAAAATGTCAAGATGATAAAATTGCCCCAAAGACATTTTATATTTTGCTTTTGAATTGGTAGCTATGTGTCCAGAGTTTGTGAGTTATAATTACGATCAAAGAGATTGAGCCCCCGACCTCAAGCGCAGGGCTGACTCAATGCGACTTACCGACACTAAAAATAGAAACGACCCCATTGCCATGCACACACACCCTCTTTTTATCCCTATTTTCTGACCAACAAAAAGAAGATGGGAGGGGCAGTGTGTGTATATGGTTTTGTATGGGGGGTATGAAAGAGTAGCACTGGAAAGTTGACTCATTCAATTGTCCCACAATTGCTGCTGCCTGAAACTCTGGCATCCAGAAACCAGAATCCTTTTCAAGGATATATTTAGCATTTCCAATGGCTCCCGATGGAGAGTTGCTCTCTGAAGGTGAGGAAGAATGTGCAAAACAGAAAGGCCAGAACATTCCAGACAGGTTTCGTACAGTGGCTACGACTGGGAAACATGTTAATCTGCTTATTTATGGACACTCACACAACACAGAAAGATCCCTGGCTGACTCACTCATGCCACAGGCTGGGAAAAACGTCTGGACAAGAAAGTGCTTCCACCCGACCATCATAGGAGTAATAACCACCTAAATACTGGAACTAAATAAACTTCACACATGCACACAGTGGCTTGAAATGGAAATGGGTGCTTTGGTAGAATAACCACAACAACACAGCCCTCCTCTCAGTGGTTGAAATGGAGAAATGTGGCGAGAAGCTCCGTATTTAAATCATTTTGTTCGTCTACAGACTTTGGCTAAACCCAAGTCACCCTAATACGCCTATTTGGCCTATACACAATTAAACCCTCCTCGGAACGGCGCCGATCTGAATGCGGGAACATGCATGAGTCTGACCAGACAGCTTCTCCCTCATTATCCATATAAAAATATATGTCTATTCCTAAACGCTGATCCCACATAAATGTCACAGCCTTCTAAAATTAGTACTGAGCAGCACACTGAAACAATCACTTCTGATATTGTGTTAACTGGGATATTTCTGGCCATAACAGCACAGGGTGCAGTGTGTACAACTCCAAAAAAAAAATAAACAGTAATGAAAGCTGTTTCTTTATTTTTATTCACACACATCAATTTAAAGGCGCTCGTGTTTTAATTTTGGAGTTTATATTGACACCTGTTTGTGTGGATGAAGAATCATGTAAATGCAAACATTTATGAGTACTGTTGACAAATGTTCTGTTTCCTTCTGCATTTGTCACTAATGATTAATTTATTCCACAACCAAGCATCCAGTTGTAGTGAGTTAAAGTGAGTAGCACTTGGCAGGTTGGCACCATGAGTGGGACCCCGCTTTTTCGAGACTGCTATTTCTACACGGCGTAGCCAATCTTGTGAGTGTATCATTTTAAACAGATTTGAAAAGTTTTTTTTTTTTTTACATATATTTAAGAGTGGGAAAAGTTACTTTTTGTGCACTCTTAAAGGCCATTTGAGGTCAGCTGTGGGTTCAAGTCAAGTTTAAACAAAGATGGGAACAAAAATGCACCACATGATGTCTTTCGAATCGAAAGTACCAAACTGCATTTTGTAGAATCAGTGGAAATAACTGCGTTTTCTCTTTAATCAGTTTCTCTTGACTTCCATAGAAAACAGAACTGAGAAAGAGAAATGTCCTAAACATCTGTGGCAGGTCTATACTGAAGGAAAGTTAAAACTGAGAAAGGGTCATGAAACTAAAACACATTTTTGAGGTATTATTATATATATATGTGGTGCACATGATGAAAGATATTTCTCCTTATTTTAACTGTTCATCATAATTGGTTAATTTAGGGATTTCTTTTTTGGTGTGTCATAATTATTCATGAGAATGCGCGGCCTTGTATGAGAAGGTAATGCTTTCATGACATTACTTGACATTTTCCACAGACAAATGCTTAAAGGGATACTCCACTTTTTTCGGAAATAAGCTAATTTTACAAGTCCCCCAGAGTTAAACAGATGAGTTTTACCGTTTTAGAATCCATTCAGCCGAACTCCGGGTCTGACGGTACCACTTTTAGCATAGCTTAGCACAGATCATTGATTCTGATGAGTCCAGTAGCATTTCTTTCAAAATGACCAAAGAGTTTCAATATTTTTCCTATTTAAAACTTGACTGTTCTGTAGTTAAACCGTGTACTAAGATCGACGGAAAATGAAAAGTTGCGATTTTCTAGGCTGATATGGCTAGGAACTACTCTCATTCCAGCGTAATAATCAAGGAACTGTGTGGCTGTACCATGAGTGCAGCAGGCGTAATGATATGACGCAGCGCCTGAAAATAGTCCCCAGCTCGGTAACTTCTTCCAACGTGACCGGGACTTAGTTTGTCTAACCTATTAGACCTATTTTCAGGCGCTGCGTCATATCATTACGCCTGCTGCACCCATGGTACAGCCGCACAGTTCCTTGATTATTACGCCGGAATGAGAGTAGTTCCTAGCAGGCCCGGATTGGCTAATCGGGAGCACCGGGAAAATTCCCGGTGGGCCGGTCTGTTTTATTGGCCAGGAGGGCCGGTGTTGTCATGGCACTGGGTTGAATGCAGAATAATAAAATATCTCTAGAAACTCAAGCGGCCAAATAGCCTACGAGTCAGGGCCGTACCGACCATTGAGGTCTCCGAGATCCGGACCTCGGTAATTTTTCCTGAGTGTATAATGAACGTTGTGAAATAATTGCCTAATATTACCTGCTGCAATGATTCGCATATCGCGACGATAACCGACCTCATCATCTGAGCTGCTTCAGCACTCAAACACCGCTCGTTGGCAATGGCAAAATGTTTGAGATGACTGATCAAAGCAAGCGGGATTTAAGTTCACAGAAGCGCGAGGCGCGGCTGCGCGCAAATCCCAACGCGACGCTTCACGAGATAAGGTGCGTGGCTAAACTAAACGGCTTTTTTACGATAGAAATTTTAAACGACCGACATAAATAATCACTTTACAAAGACTGTATCAATCTAAGCTCATCTTCAGGAAGGGGAGATTTACAGGTACAGGTAAAGATAAAGAGACTGAGAGAAGAAGAACGAGAGGAGATGGAGATGAGAGAGAAGAGCAGGTAGAGCATAGCCTATTGCATAATAATGAGAATAACTTTATTACAATGGATTCCTATTTAACACAGTCAGATGTTTATGGAAGCTTGTTTCCGCCACAATAATAAAAAAAAAAAAATGATAATTGCGACTTTTTATCTCACAATTGCGAGTTTACATCTCGCAATTCTGACTTTATTTCTCAGAATTGCGAGATACAAAGTCAGAATTGCGTGAAATAAAGTCGCAATTGCGTGTTATAAAGTCAGAATTGCGAGATATAAAGTCAGAATTGCGAGATATAAAGTCAGAATTGCGTGAAATAAAATCGCAATTGCGTGTTATAGTCAGAATTGCGAGATATAAAGTCAGAATTGCGTGAAATAAAATCGCAATTGCGTGTTATAAAGTCAGAATTGCGAGATATAAAGTCAGAATTGCGAGATATAAAGTCAGAATTGCGTGAAATAAAGTCACAATTGCGTGTTATAAAGTCAGAATTCTGACTTTTTTTCTCGCAATTGTGACTTTATATCACGCAACTCTGACTTTATAACACGCAATTGGGAGATATAAAGTCAGAATTGCATGATATAAAGTCACAATTGCGTGTTATAAAGTCAGAATTGTGAGATAAACTATTCTGAGAAAAAAAAAAAGTCTGTCTTTTTTTCCCCCCTTAGAATAGGAATTTATATCTCACAATTGTGAGTTTATATCTCACAATTCTGAGAAAATATGTCAGAATTGCGAGATATAAACTCGCAATTGCGTGTTATAAAGTCAGAATTGCGTGATATAAAGTCGCAATTGCGAGAAAAAAAGTCAGAATTCTGACTTTATAACACGCAATTGTGACTTTATTTCACGCAATTCTGACTTTGTATATCGCAATTCTAAGAAATAAAGTCACAATTGCGAGTTTACATCTCGATAAACATCGAGATAAAAAGTCGCAATTATCATTTATTTATTTTTATTTTGTGGCGGAAACAAGCTTCCATATTGGGGGAAGTGCCAGATAGCCCTTGAAAGATTGGGCCTTATATACTGAGGGTTTAATTACATTATTTTAATAGTCAGTCGGGAACTAAAGTGGGCCGGTCGAAACTCCAGGGCTGAAAATGAGTCCCAATCCGGCCCTGGTTCCTAGCCATATAGGCTTAGAAAATCGCAACTTTTCATTTTCCGTCGATCTTAGTACACGGTTTAACTACAGAACAGTCAAGTTTTAAATAGGAAAAATATTGAAACTCTTTGGTCATTTTGAAAGAAATGCTACTGGACTCATCAGAATCAATGATCTATGCTAAGCTATGCTAAAAGTGGTACCGTCAGACCCGGAGTTCGGCTGAATGGATTCTAAAACGGTAAAACTCAACTGTTTAACTCTGGGGGAGTTGTAAAATGAGCATATTTCCGAAAAAAGTGGAGTATCCCTTTAACTTTCATTAGCTTTGCATGAGGATCAGTACATCTGCTACAAATAAGTACTGTCATTATTTATGACTTTAATACAGATTCATATATAACACAAATGTGTGGTGAAAAACTTTTGGCAAGCTGACATGACATACTACTCTTCATCTAAAACTAACTAAAAATAATTTGCTTGTCCACTAGCAAAGGATGATTGAATCTATACACTCAATTGACATGTTGAGCATCTTTAAAAAAAAATATAAGAACACCAAATTAACTTTTGAGTAGAGTGAGCCAAACTGTTTAACTTGGCAAAATAGCAATAGAAAATCATTACAAATTGTTGACCCCTTGAAAGTCTTTGTATAATTTGAACGCTTTCCATAGTTGTGATGATGTGTTTAGGAAAATGAGGAGGTAAAGAGGTCAAGTCATGGAGTAACTGTTTAGTTAGAAACAGGACAACCAGGTGTGACTGAATCTGGTACCTCCCAATTTTAAAGAAGACATGCAGCTGTTGTCATTTAACAGCGTCACTCTGCGAACACACCTGCTGCTGACCACACACAAGCACACGCACACACACACACACACACACACACAGCAGAAACTCAGCAGATACCAGACATCAGCTTTCTCACAGCCTGCAGCACATTTACCGCTGCAACAACATGCATCACTTCAGAATAAAATGTTTGATGATGCCGTGACATTTTACTTAGTAACTGTCATTGACTACCATGCAAAGAAAGTTACTCAGTTTCCCTTCCTGCCAGAGTTCTGGATTAATTACATTTATGTGTGCTTATAGCCTATGTTTCCTGACTTTGATGCACAACCATATGCACAGGTTAATGTTGTGATTTAAAAACGGTCTATGAACACTTCAGTTCTGTTTTTGTTGTTGTTGTTGTCTACTGTCTACATAGGCAGCTACCTTAAAGGGATAGTTCACTTTGAAATTAATTTTTGATATGTTTTAGCTTACCTCAAGGGCATCCAAGATGTAGGTGTCTTTGTTTCCGCAGTAGTTTCAATTTTGATATTTTTAGGTCAAACCGTTCTTGTCTGTCAGTCATATAATGCAGGTATGTGGTCACTGTCTCAAAACACAAGCACAGAGTCCAAATTAAAACAATTCCCCACGTCCAAATGAAACAATTCCCCATCATAAGTACACATTGATGGCCTAAGACACGAAACGAGCGGTTTGTGTGAAAAAACGAACAGTATTTATATCGTTGTTATCTCTTGAACACAGCACACGTCCAAATGATCTGACGGCGCGGGCGGGTATAGATATATACATAGATGTCGCCTTGGCTACGGTTTCGTTCCAATGAACTGCAGTAGCGAAGGCGACATCTAGTGTATACATCTATATCCGCCAGCGGGCGGGTATAGATATATACACTAGATGTCGCTTGGCTACGGTTTCGTTCCAATGAACTGCAGTAGCCAAGGCGACATCTATGTATATATCTATACCCGCCCGCGCCGTCAGATCATTTGGACGTGTGCTGTGTTCAAGAGATAACAACGATATAAATACTGTTCGTTTTCTCACACAAACCACTCGTTTCGTGTCTTAGGCCATCAATGTGTACTTACGATGGGGAATTGTTTAATTTGGACGATGGGGAATTGTTTTAATTTGGACTCTGTGCTTGTGTTTTGAGCCAGTGACCATCGACCTGCATTATATGACTGACAGACAAGAACGGTTTGACCTAAAAATATCAAAATTGAAACTACTGCGGAAACAAAGACACCTACATCTTGGATGCCCTTGAGGTAAGCTAAAACATATCAAAAATTCATTTCAAAGTGAACTATCCCTTTAAGACTACACCCTAAACGTCATGATATATCTGAAAAACAGCAGTTCTGCATGCTACACAAATGATACTCCTTACATAAAGCACAAATATGGGAGACTCAGAATTGACATTAGCATGTTGCTAAGCTAATGACATGAATGTGATAGGCCTACTCTGCTAAGCATAAAAATATACAGTGAAAAAGGAGAAGCATTTCGCAAATATTGTGATATTCTAAGCCTAAAACAAGAGAGATTTGAACCATTCAACATAAGCAGCTCTGTGTGCCTCCAAAAACAATATTGACCAGGTCAGTCGTATTCTTATGAATAGGAGAAACTGCAATGTTCAGTATGATGGCTCTATTAAAGGGGTAATAAAAGATATTTTAAATAAAAGAGCGACTAGACCATCACCGCAGCTAGACCAACCTGACAAAAACACAATTTTTAACACGTTTAATGAAAAGAAAATTGCGATGGAGCTCTGCAGTTATAACACAAATAGTGCTCCTCACATGAAGTATGGGAGACTCAAGCTGAATTCAAAGTAGCATGTTCGCCTACTGCTCTTATTATTTGTGCCATAAGAGTAGTTTATGCTGTTCCGAATTCAGCCTCACAATTGATTTAATTTTGACATTAGCATGTAGCATTAGCATGCAAGTCTATTAGCATAAAAGTGCATAATAAATAGTGTATTTTTAATTAGATTAAATTTTTTTTTTTTACTTCAGTGAATGTTGTTGCATTACATTCTGGGATTGACATCTTTATGACAGCTAGCCTTAGGTTTTGACCAAATTGAGGTAACTTAGAAAGCAGGATAATCCTGCTGCCTACTATTTAGAGTAGTTTTTGTGGCAGGAGCACGTCTATGATGCCTAAAAATACTAACTAGTCAGCTCACTAGTTTTTTTCCACAAGCTCATTTTAGTGTGTAAAGTGCAGTGTGAAATACAGATTCCACTTTAAATACAGTGTAATTAAAAAGTGTATTCTGCTGTGGGATCAGTTTACAAATTACACTAGTACATTTCATTACATAGGGAACTATTCAAGGAAAATCTTCTCATAGGTAATTAAATCATTATGGCGGGGCAGATATTCATCAGAAACACAGTGTTCCCACTGAATGATGCACAAACATTCTGTTCTAGTTCAATAGGGTCGTATGCTGCAAGGCATTTGTGAAGTACACTGGGAGCACTGACTGACACCATCTACACAAATGTACAAATTTACAAACCCAAACCCTGCAAACCCAGACGGGTGTGTATAAGTGTGCAGGGTGTTCCATACATGATGATAAAGAGTGAAACATATTCAGATGTTCAAACGACAACTGATTAACTGAAATCTAAGGGAAGTCAATGTAGCTTTTAAACCTCTGACTCAGCTAACCAGTTTTAAGTTTTGAATAAGCCGCAAAAGTTCAAGCCGCATTCACAAGAAAAGCCATTTGCAAAATATCTGCATGTGTTTGCACGGCGTGAGACAGTCAGAGGGAAGCCCTGCCCTGTGTGTAATTTTGTCTGTCTGTCTCCTCCCAGTCTCCCAGACTGTAGCTCAGCCCTATGCGACTCACAACGTCTCTGTGTCTTCCTTGTCGGCACACCCGGTCTGCTGAGAGAGTGAGTGAGAGAAAAGTGAAAGAAGTAGCGGGGTCGAGAGAAAGTTTATCAGTCAGCAGTGACTCACTGAGGGAAAACCCTGGCTTGTGTGCCAAGACGACTGAGGGGCAAGATTTTCCAGATGATATAAACAGAACTCAGACTGTCCTGGTTAAAAAAGGACCCTGTTTAGCGCTAACGCTAATGGCTGTCTGATCTTTCTTCCTTATGGTCTCAACACTACAGACAGGCTGTTAATGACTTTCAGACATGACTTCCTATGCTACAGACATCAGATCTGCTCTCTTGCTTTTACAAGCTGAAAAATCATCTTAAACAAGCCTAAACTGGTTTGCAGGTCTTAGATTTCTCCCTGGTCAGGTTGATCTGTTGGCTAGTTTTAAAGGGGTTTTGAGCGCTTTTTCCCCCGGGTGCCTATCTAAGGCCCTGTTTACACCTGGTATTAAGATGAGTTTGGTCGATCGGATCACAAGTGGACGACGCTAAATACAGGTGTAAACAGGGTCTAAAATGTTTTGAGCTTATCCACTTTCGACCACTTCCAGAGGTAGTCGAAAACGCATTAGATCGGATTATATTAGTGTAAACGCTCATATGGTCAAATGTGTTCAAACAGCCACAAAAGACCATCTACTCTCCGCCTACTGACCTAATGCATAAACATTATGGGACGCGCGCTAACCAGGCTGGATTTAAATTTTGTTGGCTGTAGACCCAAGTCTGGTTTGAAGACGAAAAATGTCCCAAGCACAATGTTCTCTCACCATTCCTGATTTCTAACACACACTCACTGCGTTGGTCTTGCGGCTCTCAGAGCAGAAACGAAAGCTGCTGCTCTCCGTATGTTTTTTCCAGGCGCGTTCAAATGTGAATTGCACAAGCTTATTTTGTCCATTAGATCGAAAGATCTGGAACCCCCCCCCCCCCCCCCCCCCCCCACACACACACACACATTTACCCATCCATAGACCATCCCCTCAAAGAAATCAGGTCAGGACAGAAGCGGTTGAAATGGGACAAAAGAGACGGATTAAAACACCAGGTGTAAACGGGTATGTGTCTTCCTCGTCTACTTGTGATCCGATCGATCAAAACGCATCTTACCAGGTGTAAACAGGGCCTAAAACAGCTATGCAAGCCAGGTAGATCAGTTTAAACCACCTAAGACCAGCTTAAACTAGCAAGGCTCGAAAGCCATTTTAGGTTGATTTAAGCAGGTTTTTGCAGGGAAGATAAGGAGTTGTGCTAGCACCATTTTTTGGAAATGTTTGCTGTTATCTGATTTGCATAATTCTTTCAGCAAAGTGGTAAAACAACACAGATTGCCTGTGCAAATAAATCGCTCTATCTGAGACCACATATGTTGTGAAGTCCTCAGTTAGGTAACACCTAAGGTAAAGATGATCTTGTCTAGCTAAAGTCTGGAATTTGTGCAGTAATTTTGTATGGTAACTGGCTGCAGCAGAGAAGAGAGAATACATTGCATATCACGAGAGATTCATCACCTCCCACAAACAGCCCCAGCAGCTCTGCTCTGACTAATGATTCATCAGCTTTTATTGGAGCTATTTTCATCAAAGAAACACGCATGCTTTTGGCTGCTATCCCATATTATATACACATCGCACTCCAAGAATAGAAGTGTTGATCACGTATGCTCTGGTAAATGGCGAAGCAAACTGTTACAAACAAGAAAGAGATAATTCAAAAGCTTACTGGTTGTAATGACTGTTCAAATTATAACCGTAATTATTCACATATTACACAACCACAAAGTGAACTGAAGTTCGATTTCTTCAGAGCTTTATGATTTCATAAAGGGGTTATGAGACAGTCAATCCTCACATGACACTCAGTGATTTAATCTTTTCCTAATGGAATTCATTCAGTTTGATGGAGGAAAATGTGTATGAATGTTTTTAATAATTTGATTCCATTTTCATGCATGTTCCTTCTCTCTTTTAGGATTCTTGGATAAGTAGTAAATATTGCCAATTTGCAATCAGTCATTCTCTGTCAGACCATTAATTCATGCTAATGCTAGTGTGTTTCTTCATCTATCCATCCATCCAATTTAATGAGGTGGTAAAAGACAAGGCAGTCTAAGCTTAGGACTTATACAGGAGGTTCATGGTTGTCCCCTGGTTGAGCAAACATTGTGCCTTGGATAAAAGCATCCTCCACACATTTAATTGGTTGCAATCCATCACTCTAGCCTTTATGACAGCATGGTCTCCAAAGAGTGATTAACAATCAAAACTCTCTCTTCCACTGAGACATTGGGAGCTTTTCTGATGATCTGTAAGCGATAAGTGAAAAATGAGTTATCTGGTCATGGTTATTTCTTTGCACTATGGTAATAAACAGTTCCCCAGGAGAATTCTGTTCACAAAAATGTCCTCCTGTTAACCCACTCCAACTCAAAGATGTTGCAAATTTAAGCCTTTGTTCATTGCCACAGCCTCTTTCCAAACATAAGTTGTAGAACTGATACCAACAAACAGCTGTGAGAACTTGCAAACCCTCTCAAGGCTTCTTAAGATAGCAATTCATAATTTAGTCATTGAACTAGCTTGAGAAAATTGCTCCTTCCATCATCTGAATTATGAAATTATCTGACTAATGCAGTACACACGGGGGTCGTGGCTTCTTATCAAACTCAATCTGACTGTGTGCTGGTAACACCCAGCCTTGATGTGCAGCCAGGACCCTCAAAGATGAATCACTACTGCAAAATACTTACCAGCATGGGCTGGTTTGTTGGAAAATAATGAAGAAGAAAAAGTCATATTCTCAGTCACAGAAACCCTTTGAAATTGAAAAAGTGGCAGATAGAAGTTGTCACTGAGTCATGTTTGTGAATATACAGAATGCAGCTGGTGTGTGAGTAATTCAGTGTGCAAGACTTTGTGCATGAACAGAATATGTTCAAAGAAGCATGAAAGGGAGACCCCGGTAAGTTTCCCTCTGGCTTCCTGTAAGCACCAGGTGTGAGTCACGTGAGAGTCACACGTCTGATCTTGGTTTGGACAGTCTTGCTGGTTAAATCAAGGCAGAATAACGGTTTACAAGACATGAAAAAGTTTACCTTTTGCACAAGTCTATTCTGACATGTAAATGTAAATGGTGCAGTGTCCTGGGTGGTTGCCAGTTTTTTGCCATGTGGTTGTTAATGTGTTCTGCATTTTTACATGTTTTCTGGTGTGTTTTAGGTGCTTGTCAGGTCATTGCTATACAGTGGCCACGTTGTTCTGGGTGGTTGTTGCTAAGTGATTGCTTGCTTGTTCAAGTCAAAAGGGCTCACCCCTAAACCAACATTTAATATTCAGGTTTAGGGGCTTGTTTGTATCCTAGTATGGTCATTGGTAGGGTATGATACATTTTATTTCACGATAACAATATATATCACGATGTAGCTATTTCGTGTCATTTTTATCTCATTTCTGTTATTAAAAATAAGAAAAAAAGAAGCAAATTACAAACAATAGGACACATACAATATAAGGAATATATGAATTAAACAAATTAAGTTTTTCAGGTAAAATAGGTTTATTTAACATGTAGATGAATTAGTACATACATTTAACAATCAAATGTAAAAATAAAATATTGCAGTCTTCACTGTATGAATGTAATATAAATGTATTCTTAATAAAGCTAAAAAAAAGTTATTCAGTCAAGAGAAGCAAGTTTCTCTTTTGTCTGATTCACATTAATGACACAGAGCAGCAGGGAGGTATATTAGGCTGCTGTCACTTTAAGACTTCCATTACTTTCACTTGAGACATAACCGGCTGTGTGTACATGAATACTCCACAGCATGGGCATTTTGACATAATTACGTGTGTATTCGACCATTCAAGCGCAATAAGACGTAAAAGAGAACTGATTTTGGAATCGCATGCTAAGAGATGCTTGTGCTGTGTGTAAGTCAGCACATGCACCTCACTGAGTTCTTTCTTACTGCTTGTTGTGCTTAATAGCACTTTTTAACATTGAGCACGTCCAAAATTCGCGATCGCCTTCTGAGAGAGGCAGCTTTCTGTGCGCACTACACTTCTGGAAGTGTGCCAGTCACCGCACCGAGTTCTCTTTTAGGATACATTGCACTTATAACTCTTTTTAACATATTCTCATTCATGCATTTCATCACTCTAAAGTGTCAATAGTGCTATGTATTTACACACCGCGATATACACGATATAGCAAAATCTCTAACGAAGGACATTTTATACTGTACCATGGTAACGATATACATCGCCATACCACCCAGCCCTAGTCACTGGCAAACACTACTATTTAATCTTTATCTGTTAAAATGATTTCAAACGTGACTGAGATGAATACTATAAAATAATAACTGTTGTTTTGTCATTATGACTAGTGTCTCATTTATTTGTGTTAAAGTTCAAACTAAGATGCTGAATTCCGTAGCACATGCTGTCCTTTACAGTATATGCGTCTGTGTGACAGTTTACAGGTATTCAGGTGTGGTAGGAGGGAGTGTTTGGGTGAGGTAGATTCACGCGTTCATATCTAGAAACCTACACAGATAGAGGCACACCAAAGCCCAGACAATCCAGAAAATTCTTGTGATGTTACTATAATGTGTGCAGTAATAGAGAAGTATGTGGATATATTCACGTTGTGCAAGTGCTCTCTCAGAAAACCTGTCCTTAGAATCACACAGCAGATTCTAAACTTTCAAGGACAGCTGCTGGTCACAAAGGGTGAAAGGTGAAAGGTCACCCTACAGTATGAAGACAAAGCTGTTGTTTCCTGTCATCTCCTTTGCGAAGCAACTGCAGCAGAAGAGCAGAGCAAAGACTTTCTAAGGAACATTTCTTAGGATAAAGCCCGGCAAGCAATTTTGCCTTTAAAATACATCTAATAGCCGTCCAAAGCACTGACGTCTAGGCTAAACCAAGGCAAAATTTGGGCTGTCAGTGGAAATTTAATAGACGTCTAACCACTGCCCAAGAATAGACGCACAGGCTACGCATAGAACATGTCAAAGAAATGAAACCAAACACCTTGTAATCACTGTTGACTTTGTTTACATAGTCAACATGGAATATCATACATTTCGCAAGTTATTTTGGCTAAAACGGCATGTAACCAAATCCAAGGTTATTTTGGCTAGAAGTGGGTTACTCACAGCCAGACTATATCGGGTCTATAGTTAACCGAGACTGTGAAATGACAGCTATTGCTTCACCGAAACCTGTTTGCGTATAAAGAAAGGCACATTCCTGTTCACAATTTCAGGATCCTGGTACAGATGTGAGTCACCGATATCTCTTGGTACACCTGTGGGTGGGATTTCTAGGTAGATCCCGAGCACATATTGGCCAAACCTGGATGCACAAAGAGAAGAGTTCATCTTTCACACACTCATTCATTTATAATTGATCTGTGCCGTCATCTGCCAAGAATGCTGAGCGTGCGATCTGTGTTTAGATCCAAAGCCTTTAATATGCCTGATATGCCAGCGGTAACACAATGTGTTTAAACAAACAATCCCACCACAGGTGTCTTATGAATAATAGTCCACCTGTAAACACCTTTCGCACACTTCAAGAGATCCTCTGACTCATTTTGTACTCACAGGCTAAGTTCAACTCAAACATTCTAACATCTTACAGTCTGGATCAGAGGGTCTGCACACGCATTTCTCAGAAGTGGTCAGGCGAGATAGACAGCCTTCAAATGTTTTTCTTTGGATATTATTTCCAGATGTAAACGGGGCCTATGAGGCTAGATAACATTAGCTTAGTTGTTGTTTTTAAAACTATTACCTTGGATATTACCTTGGTTCTCAGCAGTGCACGAAGTGGGCCGTACCCTCACTTTTTCTTTCGCACCGGCACTTCTCACATGTTGCCGGCACTCTGACCGGCCACACCACCCCGGAACGTGTCCCGACTCGGGGGTCCCCCGTTCAAGCACTGGTTCTCAACCTTTGACACAGTTTCCTAGTCTGGGATCAGAAGATTATATGGGTGGTGCAGAGTTTTCCCAACCCAGAACCAACTTTTCTTTGGTGCAAACATGATCCACTGGCTCCAGCACAACAGTGGACAGCTGAGAGCAAGTTAACATGCACTGTATCTGCAGCAACAACATGTGTTTGTGTGTGTGTGTGAATATAACCAGGAGAACAGGAAGGACAGACACACAGGAACAAGGCTGGGGGATTGGATTCTCTCTCCTCTGATCTGTTCTCCTCCTACTCGCACTCTCCTCCACGTCCTGTGCTTTAATGAGCAGGAACAGGAAGACAGTGGTGACACTGGGGCCTGCGAGGGTCACAGAGCAGAGCTGCTCACCTCATCCTGACCCCCGAAGACATTCACCATACTGCAGAAGTCTAGGGACAGCAGGCGCTGCAGACTAAGTCCTGCCATTTGAACAACTTTTTATGTAAGGACAATCAAATGAACTGGACTGCAGTCGATAATGCATCAGGATACCTGAAAAACCTCCTATATGACGAAGATTTATATCTCAAGGGTATGTAGGTCAAAGCATCCACCCAGCTCCTGAGACAAAGGCATGCCAAGGAGACATAGAACGATATCAATTACAGCACAACATTCCCAATGCAAAGAATCATTTTCCAATAGGGCAAAAACAACAGGGTGTGGGAGTCGCATGCTGTAGGGAGAGGCTGGAATCTGCACATACTTTCCTCACGAGTATCACATGCTGATCTATGTACACTCGGGGCATGTGATTTCGGCATGATCTGTACAGAGAGGTTTTCATTATGTGAACAACGAGCACTAAATGTACAGATCACCCACTTTCCCACTGCACATGCCATTAATTTCAGTAGACACACACAGGACTCCCACTCTGTTTCACACACACTTTTCCAGCTGCTGCAAGTAGGGTAATAGAGAGGACGAGAAAGGAAGGGTTTCCCAGAGCTGTCAGCAGTTTTTTTTTTTTCTCAGCTGATATAAATCACTATCCCCAACTACAACCACAAGACACACAAACAGGCACGTGAGAAAGTATGGGAGAAGAAGAAATGCAGGATACACTCACTTATTGGTTCTGGCAGCAATAGAGGGAAATCTAGAGGGCAATAAATTATACAAGGCTGATAAGATAAGCTAGAATTTTAGATTTTCTGAGGAAAAGAATTGATTCCAGTGTTGTGGGTGATTGCCAGGGCTATGAAGGTTACAAAGTGGTTCTGGCAAATTGCTAGAAAGGCATTGCTAAGGCGTTTTGGGTTATTTCCAGGGTGTTCCTATGTGGTTGCTATATAAGGTGGTCTGGGTAGGGGATTTCATGGATGTTTTCTGGGTGCTTCCTAGGGTGTTCTCGGGCGGTTACTAGAATAAGGTGTTCTTCGTGGTTTACAATGTTGTTCAGGTGAACAATAATGTACTCTGACTGTGTGGCTTAAGATCCTTAAATCTCTTACATGTCAGTAATTCACTCAAATACCACAGCGACAGGCCTTCTGCTAAAAATAAAAGGGAGGGATTCCCTAAAAGCGTAAGAAGTGTGCACAAAATTATGCCTTGTGCCGCCCACGTTGGCTGAGAGTGATGACTTACGTAGTGCATTAACGCAGGTAGCAGCTCAATGGCAGATACTTAACATTACTGGTGTTACCTTAAACAAACAGGGCATTAGTAGTGTAGACACAGAGTGATAGGATACCGCTACCATAGAAATGATTAATACACATCAACAATCCTTCGTGACTCATCAGTGGAAATATTTGAAGAATTTAAAAACGGTTGCAGCAGCAGAGCCAATGACATCCAATGAGACTGATGAAAGAATCTAAAGTCTAATTATTTTATTGAATGTTCCTTGAAAACATTGTTTTATTACACCCGATTCTGTAGAATTCTGCTGAGAGTGATGCACTCTTACTGTTATTTACAGGGACAATCATATAAGAAAACAAAACACACAAAGAATGGGGAGTATGTACAACATTGTAAATAACTGAATTATGAGGACAAGTTCTGTGGAGTTTCTGTGGAACTTTCTGCAGGTGGATATACCACATGGGCCAGCTTACAGCCAACGTGATCTGTTTAGTTTCAATTCAGCTAGTTTTATTGGCATTCGTGTTTTCTTGGCATGCAGACAGAGCTCAGATCTCAGAGTTGAGAAAAATCCCAGTGGAAATCTTGGGTTTTCAGAAGGGCTTGTTTGTGTCCGCTCCTCCCTTTCAGGCCTGCAGCTCTCCCCATCCAAAGTCTCCGAAACATTTTTCTCCTTTTCTTCTGCATTCTTTGTCTGCATTCTCATACTCTTTTCCTTTCATGTCTTATACGCCCTTATTCCCCACACTTTTCCCACACAACCCTATAGACGGTGAATCCACAGTGTTGGCTGAGAGACACCAGAGTTGGGATGTTCAAACACTATCTTAAAACAAATTCAAGGAAAAATTCCCACGGATGAGTTCTGACACATCAGCAATGAACTAACTAAAGGTCATATCTTATAAACAGTTACACCCTCTTGACCAACACCCCACACATGCAAAAAGCTGAGTATGCCTGCTTGCTTTGATGATTTGGCAGTACTGAGTGCTAACTGTGCATCAGAAAATTGGCCAGATCTGATGTTTGACTTTGATAGCTATTCTCAAAAGTGCTTTCAGGAGCATAAAAACGCCCTGTCTTTATTAAACAAGATAACCATTTTCAGTTTGTTTATGTTTTTTCAGCTGAAATGATCTAGTTTGCTATAGAACATGGAGGAGAAGCTCTTCATGGATATCTTTGACTAATACCACAGTAAAATGAATAATTTAGATCAGATAACAGAGATGATTATTGAAAAAGCTCCACTCCACTTTCTACCTGAACTCATATTGCAGCATTGTTGAGGTCTGGATTCTAATTGGTTGACTTTGAAATCCATAAAATTATCTCATAATGGGAACCCCTAAAAGGTTCTTCTAGATATGAAGCACCTGACAGAACCCTTTAAGGTTCTATATAGAACCTTTTCTCAGAGTGTGGTATAATCTGAATTCCAAAAAATAATCAATAATGCAAGAGTATGCAACTGATTGAAAATTGCCTTACTGAAGTTGAAACCAAAGTATTTGCTTGCATGTTCACATTACTAAATATTAAAACTGGCATACATGTCGAGAAGTATACTTTATTAAAATGATTAAAAAAAAAAACACACCCTGAAGGGATGTCTTGTAGTTCTCCTGCATGCAATGACATTCACAGATGTGCTCGGAAGATCTTAGATTAGTCAAATCAGCACATGTGTCCGTCATGAGGAGCTGTAAACATGCCCTTATCTTTCTCTAAACAGGATCCCAGTCTCTCTCTAAACACAGTGTTCTGAGTGAAACAGCAAAGTGCCAACTGACCCTGATTTCCTGGAGGACAAGTAGAGAAGGGACATGAGAGACGCACAAGGTCTTTGAGTTCATTTAGATAAACCAACCCCAAACCTTACTTTGAAACATGATCTGGTCCTTGATGGAGATTAATATAATGCAGTAGGAGTTTTCTGTTGGACCCAGAGTAAGTCAAAGTGCATTAGTGTGATGACCCCATGGCTTCTTGGTAGCAAGAACAATAATACAGACTTGAAAAATGTGCCAGAGTCAAGAAAACCTGCAGGCTGATTGGTGTTCACACTGACAGTGATTTTCAGTGACAGAATGGCCAAAAGTTATTCATTTGCAATGAAATTTGGAAATGTGTGATGCCATGAGCATTAGTGATGTGAATAGAATTTAACTTCATTGTAAGTGAGCAGCAACACACATCCTGATTTTGCAGAGTTAGACGCGTTCCTGGGACAGCATATTGACCCCAAGAACAACATTCCTGTCCGAAAATTTAGACCTAACCAAATCCCTACCCCTAAACCTAACCCAACTCATAACTTATCCCTAAAATCAGAGGGAAATTATTGTATGTAGAAACATCAAACCCTGAGAGTAGGCATAAACTGTAAACGTTTCCTTCATATCTTATTGGTTGATTGGAATGTTGTTCTAGGATCAACATAAATGTTAACCCAGGAACATGTTCTACTTGGTGAAATCAGGTTCTGTGAGCGAACTGAATCTGAATCAATGACACAACACTCATTGTATGTTTTTTGGCTGGATCTATCAAACATACATGTGATTTCTTTATATAAAAAGGCACAGGCAAAGTAAAAGTGTCCTTATTTTGAGTCATAATGGTCTTACCAAAAATATAAGGATATTAACAATTCAGGAAAAAATTTATAAAAATTTAGCTTGAATTGTAAAACTTTTTGAAAATAAAAAATGATTAAGTGTGTACATGTGTATTAAAGAAAAATATGTAATTACTGTTAATACTGTAATCATTTTTTGACCTCGACACAGCTGTTTTGATGGTAATTTGGCAGAGAAAGTGTTCTCATATCAATTTCAGCGATGCATGTCGTATCATGAACAAAAATAACAATTATTACTGTATGAACCAAATTTACTTAGAATGGTGACAATTTCTGGCAGTTTTCCCCCCCAAAAAAATGTTTTATTAAAGGGATAGTTCACTTTGAAATTAATTTTTGATATGTTTTAGCTTACCTCAAGGGCATCCAAGATGTAGGTGTCTTTGTATCCGCAGTAGTTTCAATTTTGATATTTTTAGGTCAAACCGTTCTTGTCTGTCAGTCATATAATGCAGGTCGATGGTCACTGGCTCAAAACACAAGCACAGAGTCCAAATTAAAACAATTCCCCACGTCCAAATGAAACAATTCCCCATCATAAGTACACATTGATGGCCTAAGACACGAAACGAGCGGTTTGTGTGAGAAAACGAACAGTATTTATATCGTTGTTATCTCTTGAAAACAGCACACGTCCAAATGATCTGACGGCGCGGGCGGGTATAGATATATACATAGATGTCGCCTTGGCTACGGTTTTGTTCCAATGAACTGCAGTAGCGAAGGCGACATCTAGTGTATACATCTATACCCGCCAGCGGGCGGGTATAGATATATACACTAGATGTCGCTTGGCTACGGTTTCGTTCCAATGAACTGCAGTAGCCAAGGCGACATCTATGTATATATCTATACCCGCCCGCGCCGTCAGATCATTTGGACGTGTGCTGTTTTCAAGAGATAACAACGATATAAATACTGTTCGTTTTCTCACACAAACCGCTCGTTTCGTGTCTTAGGCCATCAATGTGTACTTATGATGGGGAATTGTTTCATTTGGACGTGGGGAATTGTTTTAATTTGGACTCTGTGCTTGTGTTTTGAGCCAGTGACCATAGACCTGCATTATATGACTGACAGACAAGAACAGTTTGACCTAAAAATATCAGAATTGAAACTACTGCGGAAACAAAGACACCTACATCTTGGATGCCCTTGAGGTAAGCTAAAACATATCAAAAATTAATTTCAAAGTGAACTATCCCTTTAACCGTGTTTGTTCGTTGGCCAGAGAAGAACTGACCCCTCCACTGAGCCTAGTCGCTTTATCACAGCACATCATTGTGTGTGTGAATGGTTATGACAAACGCTCTGTGATGTCACATGTTCAACTAAAAAAGACAGTAAAAAAAAATCCCCATGCACTTATCTATTGTGTGCACTTCAGATCCATTTTAACACCATTGTTAAGTGGAGGCTGCATGATATTTTTCACTTGGGAATCATTTGTCTCTGCTCTTGTCCTACAGTGAGGCAGTGGGACAGGAAGTGAACATGGCTCAAATGACAAAGGCACATTGTCCCAGTAGCGAGCCCACAGCAGAGGGCAAGACCTGAGAACAAACCGGCTGTCCAGGACTCAGCATTGACCGGCATGACAATGAGCCTCACAGAACCCACAGAGGCAAGATAAAGAATGGGGAGCGGAGGCATAGCCAAGGCTAGCACACAACCTCTCTCCACTTCATTATGATATCCTCATCCTACAGGAAAGAGGCACTGGCTGTTCTCAGAGACACAAAAGAGGGAGGAAGGAGAGATAGTGCTCCCTCAGAAGCTGATCTAGAAGACAGACGGCCATAAATATCAGAGCATAAAGGAGCTTTGAGGTGTGAACTCCCCACAAGACCTTGTCAATGACCTTGAGTTTAGTTTCGAATGAGAATTAAAGCATTAAAGGATTAGATCATTTCAAAATGGAAATTCTGTCATCCTTTACTCACCCTCAATGTTGTTTCAAACCTGTATGCATTTCTTCTGCTGAACACAAAAGAGGATATTTTGAAGAATGTCGGTAACCAAACAGTTGATGGACCCCATTGACGCCCATAGTATTTTTTTTCTATGGAAGTCAATGGGGTCCATCAACTACAGACGTTCTTCAGAATACCTTAAAGAAATTCAAACAAGTTTTTCATTGTCACATTAAAGCAAGAATCATTTTCAGGACATGATTTAATTTAATTTAATTGTATGTATATACGCAAATTAATTGGAGGCTGACATTTACCACTTTAAATAAATAAATAAACAAATATAAATAACCTTTAAAAGCTATGCATGTATATGTCACTGTATCTCCAACTAGATGATAATTATTATAAAATGACAATTACAAATAAGAATTTGGGGTGAAATGTGCTTAATTGCCATGAAAGGAATAATGTCACAATCTTTTATCTTTTATTTTAATTTGTATTATTCTTATTATTTTGGGCTGAGATATGGCCCGGTCTATGGGGCAAGGCAGGAATGAGTAACCTAAATTCTGCAGATCTACAGAGATTAATTCATTGCCTGGTTCACATCCAATGTACAAAGTTAAATTTGATTTTAAGGTGGAGCTATTCTTAAACCCAGAGCATGCCTTATATAACCGAGTTCTGGTATCATGCCATGACTTTACAGAGAGAAAGAATTTCAACCTCTGTACTAATTGGAAGAGTGTGTCTCTGCCATCAAGCTGGCACATGACATGCTAAAAGCAGAAGCGACCTCTAGCTGAACACACATAATCCTTTGCACCCAGTCATGCACACTATTATCACATTTATATTATACATGTTTTAACTTTTATTCACCACAAAAACCTGCCATAAAAATAGCTAAAATGAAAATGCAAATAAATGCAATATTTATTTCTTTTGTTTCCCAAGTTAAGGTTTTTATTCAAAAAGTTGCAATGCAAACAAACGAGACCTGCATGATTATTAGTTAAAGTTTAACTCCCTCTTTTAAGGAGTGTTATCTGTCGCTCAGGAGGGACATGTGGGAAATGAAGATGTCCGGTCACGACTCATAGGACGCATCACGATGTGTGTGTGTGTGTGTGTGTGTGTGTGTGTGGGAGTCTGTCTGATGATCCCAGACCAGCAGCGGGGACGCGCAATGATCAACCATGAATATCCTTCACATGACACACACTATCAGTAGCGCTCAAATGATTCGGAGCTTTAATTAAGACGGTCCTCGGGAACTGTGCCGAGATTAGGCGTGGATTATTAGCAACGCTCTTTGCCCCCATCGCATTGGTGTTTTCTCGGTTAAACAGCTGTGAACGCGCTGCTCCAAGCCGCAGACAGACAGATGGATGATCCCGCTGCGTTCCCATGATGCACCGCTTCAGCTGCTGTCACCACGAGACTCATTCTCACGCTGAACGCGTCCTGCAGCATCATTACAAACAGCACAAAAATAGCCGTTTATTTCACTCTTTATCTCTACACATGCAGAGGATCCAAGAGCCTTCTGTAAACACGTCCAAGTCATATTTGATATTTCACCCCAAAATTAAAAGAACGAAAGAACAAGTGATGATGATGATGATGATATTTATTTATTTGATTTACCTACTTATTTACCTTTTAAGTGATACATTTCAACCTCAAAATGAATTTATCAAAATAACAAGAATACAATTCTTTATTTTGTTTGTTATATTACTTCCTTATATTACTAATATTATTTATTTATTTACATTTTAATATACATTAGCCTATATTAACATGCCTATATCATAGTTCAACCCCCCCCCCCCCCCCCCAAAAAGTTTTTTTATAAATTATAATATGTATATTAGGCCTATATATTTATATATATATATTTAAATATAATGTCATATTATGTCGCAAATGTCACAAATAATATATATATTTTTTAATTAAATTTTTTAGCCTTTAATTTTTTCTTCAGATTTTGGGTTGCAATATGACCAATACATGTTTTCGTGAGATTATACAATTGTGCGCATTTTTTTTTTTTTTTTTTTGAATCTGCAGCAGATGCAGTTGCATGCACATGAGATCATGTTCCTTATAAGAGCATGCTCATATGTGGTGTGCTGCCTACATATATCCATCAATATAGAAACTCTCTGTGTTTCTATTTTGAGGATGATGATACGCTCCTGATCTCAGTCCTGTCTCTGCTGTAGTGAGGTCCGACAGTCACGAGAGCAGAGGAATGCACTGACAGAGCAGCAGAGGAATGCAGGATTGTTGGAGCAAGTGATCTCATTCTGACCAGCTGACTTCAGCATTCTGCACTGGAAAGATCAATCTGGACTAAATCCCACACTGCCCTCTACACAATGTAAAGGGAAGACAGGTCACTGTGACTGCTCTTTACAGATTTCTCAGGCACATGCATGCAACACATTCAAGTAAATGTCGCAGTGACCTGGTATGCTAAAGCTTTTCATTCAAGGGCTTTTAACACACTGTACTGTTATAAATAAAGCACATTCTGTAACGATGACTGTACAGACAAGAGCCTGCAGTTTGCATGAAATACATTCCTCAAATGTTTTTATTTTAAGTATTACATTACTTGCAAAGCAGCAATGTATTGATTTGCATCTGGTATGTATAGCATGAATGTATTTTTTTTGTGTGCAGGCGACAAGATGCATGTCAGTATTCTTTAACATTCTTCCATGGGTCTTGCAAACACTGGCATTTCTTTTAGGAAATGCAAATATAATTTGAAATGACAAAAAAATCTGTCCTACGTTAAATTAGGTGTCTTTACTATGTACTAATATAAAAATTAATAATTTGATGCAATGCACTTACTGTGCACATGCATGCAATATGCAGTTGTAATTAATTTCTGTAATTACATCACTGTTGACCCTTCTCTTCCACCTTAACCCACACTTAAACCTACCCATACCACCAAGCCTGTCACTAACCTTACCTGTATCCACCTCAGTAGAAGCACAAGTGTTTTTGGTTGCACTTTATTTTACAGTACACGTACTTACAGTGAACTTAGTGCTGGGTAATATAAGGTAACTACTTTGGTTACGGTTAGGTTTATGGGTAGGTTCAGGGTTAGAACCTAGTTATTACCCAGTTATTGCAGTTACTATAATAAGTATGTACATGGGGAACATAAACACAACATACACATACGCACATATTGTACTTATTTTTTTGATGTAATTACATAGTTATAGACACATAATATACAGTGTGACAAAAAAAAGCTCGTTTCTTTTTGTTTTTCTTTCTGACCGCACAGTAGCTCAGATTAATCTATCCATACCATGTTTTGTTCCATATTTGCAAACTCATTTTCCAAATATGCGATGCAACCAGTCAGAGTGAACATTATTTTCTTCCGCATACTTGAATGTTGCATGTGTATCACGCTGACTTATCAGCAGACCAACATACTGCACAAAAGCCCCTCCCCTTTTCTGATTAGCATAAAACCACACAGTCTGTGCACATACCGTCCCTAAAACTTACCGTATTAAATCTAGGCAATAAATCTGTTTTTAAATAAGGGTGCGTGGAAGCAATTATAAGAAAGCATTGTCTAAGTATGAATGTGGAAATGTCAGAGCCGGTGTGAAGAGCAGAACACTTTGTATGTCTGGCGCCTGTGCAGAAAAACATCCAGATCATCTGGATAAAACACTGACTTGGTTAAACTTCATCAGATGTGTGTCTGCAAAGCTGCCAAAAGAACAAGTCGCTCTTGCGAACAGTTCCCTCTCTCTGTCCTTTAACTTATATGCCTGCATGCCTCTCCACCCCTCGACCCAGCAAAGTTCATAGTATCCTGGAACGTTCTGTCTTCTTCCTGTCTCTCTCTGTTCGCTTTTAAGGCTTGAGGTTATGTTTAGCCAGTCCCAGCCAGTAGCACGGCAGGCATCAGCCAAAATAACAGGGGAGGGAGGGCTTTCCGACCACCCTAGTCTGTGCATAGGCCACAGCTATTGTGCAATGCCCTCCAAGAGGAAAGAAAGTGCGTGCGTTTTTTTGTGCATGTTGCCAAAATAAAATGTTTACTTTACATTTTAAATCATTATTTTTCATAATATTTTGTCATGCTTTAAAGATGAACACTTATTTTGATGTGTTGAATAACACACTAAAGCACATTTAAAGAACTTAATTGTAGTGTGTTTTAAATATTAAACTGGAAACTTCAGCATTACAAATGTGTAATTACAAATATATCTGAATGCATGACATACACATTTCAATAAAAATGACATTGAAATATATTGTATTTGCCATAGATGCGTGCCAGTACATTCAGCAATACACTTTAACGATGACAGAAATAATTATGAAATTATAAAGATGTACTCAGTCCTACTTAAGGTGGTTAAAAAAGCACTCTTAAATTCAACTTATTGCATTTAATTCATTTTCATTTAATTGCAAATACCATGCAATTAAGTGTCCAAAAATATTACATTCAGTTCACACTTAATTATATCCTTTTAAAGTATGTTATTTCAGTAATGTGTACTCTTTTTAAAAGTATGCTAAAATTATTTTTCACAATGCGCACTCAACTAACTTTTCACTCATTAAAAGGTTTTACACAAAAAAATTAATCAATGGAACTTTGAGAATTTTTAAAAGCATATACACTCACATAAGACTAGTTATATTTTATTTGACATAAGTGATTTTTACACAAGCAAGTGCACACTTAACGCTTTTTCTAGGACCTACCATTTTCGTACAGTTGCACTGCAAGTGACAGAAGTGCAAATGTTACAACTTACCACATATATGCGGGGTTACTTGTAACAGACAGAGGGGTTAGTTGTAACACTTGTGTGTAACACATATAATTCAGTACTATTTTATCTGTATAGTGCATCTGTACAGATGGCTATCTATCCAACCATCCTTATTATGGATCAATATCATGGACAGAGATATAGGAAAGGGCTGCACAGTTTTGCAATAAAGAAAGAAAGAAAGAAAATCATCAAATATTGTAATTGCAATTGAATTATATTTGTGTGTGGCAGCTGCAAGCTGCAAAAATAATAATAAAAACGAGTTTAAAATCGCATTTTAAAGGGTTTATTGCATGAAAAACAGGCATATTCTTAATAAATAAACAAGTGATCAATGCATAAACATCAAAAATGCAATAAATCAGACTTTGACATTTAAATTCCAACATTGTTTGTGAAAGTCCAACAAAGTTAAATGTGGCAAAATAAATATATAAATAAATACTCAAAGCTGAAAAGTTGTGGCTCCCTGTTTTCATTTCATTATCGTTGTACACTTGGCGGCTTACTTGTTACACTATGCTACAACTAACCCTGCAGTGTAAAACATATTTTAAGCCTAGCTAACAGTTGCTAGGAGTTGCTGACATGTTTCAAAATTGTGCTATGTTTCAGCCAACAAGTCAGTGATTAAGGTAATATAAAGTTAGATTTGGTGACGTACACACCCAACTCAGAAACCGAAAAAAAAAAATTCCTTGCATGGTGTCAAAACACTCTTTGTCCAGTATCTTAATGAAATCTTATCAAAACTTTCCACAAATCAGCGGGAGAGCGAAAATAAGTGGAAACACAACCTGCTTGACCCTGACTAACTATGTAAAAGGTCCGTGTTACATTTAACCCCGCGTTAGGTTGTGCCCCGCGCTCCCCTACTTGGTGTTTAGCAGTTTACTTTTTACATGATGTTACATCCATGCCACTAGGTGTCAGTATAAAGTCAAAGGCAAACCGTGACAATATCGGCCACTGCAACATAAACAATAATGACTGTGTGCACTTTAAATGAAATAATTCAGATTCCGGTTTAAAATGCATAGTCAATTATAAGCAAGGACCTCAATAACATGCAAAAGTCTTTTGCAACACAACATGAACAGTATAAGCACATCATGCCTAACATTTTCTTTTCATGGTAGGTAAAGACACTCGATATAAAGTGGGACCCCAGATTTTATAACTGATTTGGAGATTTCTATCTTTCCCCTTTCAAGTAGCCTATTTAAGAGTTGTACCTGTAGGCCTACTGCCTTCAGAAAATAGCTGCCTGAGGCATGACCAAGATGGCTGCCTAGCGAACTGACTTGCCTTGAAGGCACTTATACTGTAAAAAAGGCAATTTATAGATTGACTTCCTAAAAAATGTTATTGCTACAGGCCAGGGCTTCAGTGTTTTCAAAATCAAGCAAAAACCAATCACACGCATTTGGGGCGTGGCTATTTGTTTGTCCAATCAATGGAGAGGAGGGATTGCTAGGTAAACCATTTTTTTTTTTTTTTTTTTTTTGCAGTTCTGTTGATCCAAATGGCAAAGAAATGATTCAGTTCGCCTTTAAGAAATGCTAGGAAATTGAGACTTGGCATAACAAAGTGTTCTGGGTGGAGCTTAATTAGCATGTGCACACAACAGGGTCGGACCTCTTCCGAGAGAACATTGCCTGCAGAGAAAACTAGCACTGGTACATGATGCTATGTGTGTCACTGTGTCATGTGTTGTTGATTTCACTTGCATTAGTTACTGCAAAATAAAGTAAAAAAAAAACACTACAATAAACAGGATTAATGCATTACTTTTTTTGTGCTTGCATTTATGCAGAGCATAGTCTATTAATAGCTAATGTTGACAGCAGTAGTGTGTGTGCAGAGTCCACAACAGCAATGAGGAAAGTATCAGTAACATATAAGAGCAAACAACACCAGCAAAAATAGAAGGGAGAGAGAGAGAGATATGGGGACAAAACAGGGAAGGAGGGGTTCGGAAACGGTTATTTTTCTTTTTCCCTCCTTGGATATGCTTTAGCATATTGGTCTTTGTTTTTGAAGCTTGTGAATAAAACAAAACATAACAAAAAAACAGGACACAGTGTGTTTCTGCCTCTGGCAATCAAGTATGCATCTGACAGACATCTTCAAAGCACCCTCTGTGCTTCTTTGTGCTCTTGGTTCAAGTAATCATAGTACTCTGCAGAGGATACTTGAGACATTCCATTCTGGTTTCAGCGCTTTCTTAGCATGCTTTATTGCTTAAATAGAACACGCTGCAGGCAGTCTCATAACTATGTTTGGCATCAATATGAATTCTTGATAATTTCACGTTTTAGGGTGTGGTAGGTGTCTTCCTGCAGGTGTGTACTATGACATTGAGATAATCAGTGAACTTGGATGTCCTGTACACATGTATCAAAGCATGTGTTCAAATGCAGGGGCGGGAGGACAGAGTGTGCAAAACACTGTTTGATGTGTGTACAGACGTTAAAATGTTGGGAAAATTAAAGCAGCAGAAATGGATGCAATAAATTAATTCGGCTACACTTTATTTTAAGGTGTCATTGTTACAGAGTAATTATACATTTAAGTACCGATTAACATTAATTGACTACATGTACTTACGGTTAGGGTAAGATTAGGTTTTGGTTGAGGGTTAGTTGCATGTAATCATGCATAATTTAGTGTTATTACTATGGTAAGTACATGTAACATATGTAACAAGGGCACTGTATAATAAAATGTTACCATTAATTCTTTATTGGAGAAAATGCTAAGTCATGCATTATAAAACCAATTACAATCATCAAGGGACACCCAGAGAGAACAGATGCATCTAGCAACATCAAAACAAACACACCCTTTTCTAGAATAGCCTGCAGCTCTTCTCTTGCCATTATGCTATTCTATTGCTTGATACTTATAGCCACTTCCTAATGGCAAGGAATACTGTACTGTACTGTACTGTGCAACACCGGCTACTGGCTGCCGCTCAAACAGCCTGTTGTCGATGGAACTTGTTCTCTCATGTGCACAAACACTCCCTCTCACACACAGTGCTAAATATATCTGAATGCAACTGAATGTTTGTTTTCTGGCGTAGTCTAATCTTCTGAACAATTTTAGCAGGGGAAGTTGTGTAAGCTTGTGAATCTCTCAGCTGTTCAAAGCTAATGCCATTCCCAACTCTGCTATGTCAATTCCAAGATCAATCAATTGCCATTCCTATTATTCTTTGAATCTCCTGTGTGAAGAGTTTCATGTGAACACTGCTATTTGAGATCAGTAAGATTTTTTAATACTCTATTATTATTATTATTGTTAATTATGGAAGCTTGTTTCCGCCAAAGAGTAAAAAATAAAAAAGGTAATTGCGCAATTCTAACTTTTTTTTCTCACAATTGCAATATAAACTTGCAATTGCGAGATAAAATGTCAATTACCTTTTTTTATTTTGAATTCTGTGGCGGAAACAAGCTTCCATAATAATAATAATAATAATAATAATAACATTTATTACAATAGAGTATTAAAAAATCTTACCGATCTGATCCGCATTTCTGAGAAAAAAGTCAGTCTTTTTTTCCCTCAGAATTGGACTTTATAACTCACAATTCTGAGAAAAGAAGTCAGAAGTGCGAACCCCCCAGTGCACAGACATATAGTGCCGTTGCGCTTCGGGCGACCCGAGTTCGAGTCCCGGCTCGCAGACCTTTCCCGATCACCCCCCCCCCCCCCCCCCTCACTCTCACTTGCTTACTGTTCAATCTGAAAATTAAGTCTTAAAAAAAAAAAACGAAACTAAAAGAATTGCGCGATATAAACTCACAATTGCGAGAAAAGTCAGAATTGCGAGGAAAATTAAAAAGAATTGCGAGATATTGCGACTTTTTAACACGCAATTGCTACTTTATATAGTGCAATTCTGAGTTTATAACACGCAATTGTGGCTTTATATCGAGCAATTGTGACTTTATATCGTTCAATAGTAATATCACTGTATAATATCAGTCTTTAAATACAAGACATCTAAAGTGTACCTAGATATAAGCTGCAATAGTTCCAGTTAAGCACAATCAAATATACTTAAGTATATCTTTAGTTGGACCTCAGCACTACTTCTAGATAAATAAATTGCATTTAGTACAAAATTAGTTGTTCCAATTTAGCAGACTTTAAGTATATACATTTATTATACCAATAGTACAATTGCAGGGTATATATATTAAAGGGAGTTTGAGAAACATCACAGTTTTGGGAGTGAGTCGTGTTCCGCACACACATTGAGCGATAATTTACGGGACTCACTCCGGCATTAAATGCAGTTGTCACTCCTGACACAGTACAGTGTGTACGTGGCCTATACGTCATGCGTCAGGTCAGAGGTCACTCTTCCGCCGGAACTAGACTCTCGTACAGATGTTACAGAGAGCCAGTGATTATAGTCAGTGTTCGAATTGTGTCAAAGCTCTTGGGGGGTCCCCACAAAAAAACCCCCAAAACTTTTCATTTATTTATTTCATATAATACTATAATTTCATTTACTTAACTTTTAGTGTTTCAGAACATGTTTTTGCAGTTGAGCATTAACTCTGTGCTAGGAGAAAATGTTGCACATTTTAAAGATAAATTCATTAATCTGGTGCACTTTGAGTCCCCCGAATCTGCTGTTAAAAATAAATAATCCACCCGCCAACCTCCCGAACCTATGATATTCTCTGATTTAGATACAGTGAGGAAAATAAGTATTTGAACACCCTGCTATTTTGCAAGTTCTCCCACTTGGAAATCATGGAGGGGTCTGAAATTGTCATCGTAGGTGCATGTCCACTGTGAGAGACATAATCAAAAAAAAAAAAAATCCAGAAATCACAATATATGATTTTTTAACTATTTATTTGTATGATACAGCTGCAAATAAGTATTTGAACACCTGTCTATCAGCTAGAATTCTGCCCCTCAAAGACCTGTTAGTCTGCCTTTAAAATGTCCACCTCCACTCCATTTATTATCCTAAATTAGATGCACCTGTTTGAGGTCGTTAGCTGCATAAAGACACCTGTCCACCCCATACAATCAGTAAGAATCCAACTACTAACATGGCCAAGACCAAAGAGCTGTCCAAAGACACTAGAGACAAAATTGTACACCTCCACAAGGCTGGAAAGGGCTACGGGGAAATTGCCAAGCAGCTTGGTGAAAAAAGGTCCACTGTTGGAGCAATCATTAGAAAATGGAAGAAGCTAAACATGACTGTCAATCTCCCTCGGACTGGGGCGGATGGGGGTGGTAGCATCATGCTTTGGGGGTGTTTTTCTGCACATGGGACAGGGTGACTGCACTGTATTAAGGAGAGGATGACCGGGGCCATGTATTGCGAGATTTTGGGGAACAACCTCCTTCCCTCAGTTAGAGCATTGAAGATGGGTCGAGGCTGGGTCTTCCAACATGACAATGACCCGAAGCACACAGCCAGGATAACCAAGGAGTGGCTCTGTAAGAAGCATATCAAGGTTCTGGCGTGGCCTAGCCAGTCTCCAGACCTAAACCCAATAGAGAATCTTTGGAGGGAGCTCAAACTCCGTGTTTCTCAGCGACAGCCCAGAAACCTGACTGATCTAGAGAAGATCTGTGTGGAGGAGTGGGCCAAAATCCCTCCTGCAGTGTGTGCAAACCTGGTGAAAAACTACAGGAAACGTTTGACCTCTGTAATTGCAAACAAAGGCTACTGTACCAAATATTAACATTGATTTTCTCAGGTGTTCAAATACTTATTTGCAGCTGTATCATACAAATACATAGTTACAAAATCATACATTGTGATTTCTGGATTTTTTTTTTTTTTTGATTATGTCTCTCACAGTGGACATGCACCTACGATGACAATTTCAGACCCCTCCATGATTTCTAAGTGGGAGAACTTGCAAAATAGCAGGGTGTTCAAATACTTATTTTCCTCACTGTATCTGCATCTGATCATCACATTTCAATTATTCAAATTCTCAGTGTTAAGCATGATAATATGATGAAATATCACACTGTAGGCTGATTTAAAATTAAGATTTATTTAAAATAAAAGTTCTTCTTTTGTCAAAATTACATTTCCAGCCTAAACAGAGGCTTTACTCCCTTCAAACTTAAATTGTCAATGTGTAATTACATCACTGTTGGAAAACACTCTTATCAGAATATTTTTTTTAGCTTTATAAAGGGGATTTCTTTCCCTAATTTGTACTCTCTATACTCTTTCCCTACTCTCAGGGAACTGAGGTTACGTTAGTAGCCTAACCGAGTAGGCCTACGTTATTTCTTATTTTATTTTTTTGATATTGAAAATTGTTTTAATCAGGGCATTTGTCCGGTTGGGCAAGTAGGCTACAATTCTCTTTCACTTGTCCCTTAAAAAACACACGCACGTGTCCCGGACAACCGTTAATGTCTAAATTCTATTCAGATCAGTAAATTACCAAACAATCATAAAAGAAAGAAATATTATCTTACTGTCATCGTGAGGTGAAAATGAGGATCCACTCTGCCAGGCTCTCGTGAAAGTGCTTATCTATAGCACGAAATTTATTTCTCGTAACCATTTATACCATTTATATCATTTACAAAAAAAAAAAAAAAAAAAAAAAACTATTTTTGGCATATAAATGGCACGATCAATAAAATGTATCTGTTTATAAATTTGAGCGTCTTTTCAGACGCAAATCTAATTTGAATTACTTTCTAATAGGAGCGGCAGCGAAATACTTTGATTAAAAAAAAATATATTACCAAATAAATTATGTTTCTATTATTTTAGTTTTAATGAAAAACCAGGGGACCCCCCGAGGTAATTTTTTTGGGCCTTATGGGGGGTCCCTTGATGCTTATGGGGGTCCCGGACCCCCCCAGCCCCCCCTCAATTCGAACACTGATTATAGTTTATAAAGTTATAAATATGGATAATTTTCTTAAAAAAACGCATCGCATAGCTTCGCTTCAGAAGGCCTTTATTAATTAGCATTATGAATGACTTTTATGATGGATGGATGTGCTTTTTTGGGCTTCAAACTCTAAGATACCATTCAGTCCTATTATAAAGCTGGGAAGAGCCAGGATATTTTTTAATGCTTGAGGGGGAGTAAATTATGGGATCATTTTCACTTTTGGATGAACTACCCCTCGAAGAATATAAATATGTAAATGTATTTGTTTTTTAGCATAAAATAAATGTATTTAAATACATTTTGGTATATTTATTTTTCAGTAGTTTATTTTTTATGCAATATTTCACAATTTTTACTGCATTTTTGATCAAATAAATGCAGTCTTGGTGAGCACAAGAGACTTCTTTCAAAAACATCTGAGAATCTTACTGAACTGTGGTGTCAGTTATTTATGTATCTTTCTAGAACATAATACACACCACACTTCACTGGAACATTCTTGTACTGAAGGAAGTTCATGTGATAAATTAATTCCAAGGAATTAGTGCAACCCTTAGTGGGGCCGTCGATAAGCAGGGGCAATAAGGCACTCTTGCGTCTTTCTCCATGGAAACACAATCATGAGAATGTCCTGTTTTTACTTCATAAATTGAATTTTAGAAATAGTTACTCAGTTATCCTATTCTTCTACACCAAGCTCTGTTTGTTATCAGATAGCCAGACTCAACAGTTTCCTGGTTGCTATGGGAGAGGGCCCTGGCAACTGCATTGTTTGGGGATGGTTGACTGAAGGAGGGGGCGGTTGGCTCAGCCTGACTGGGTTTGTTTTACAGCTGTGGGCTTCCCTCTTGGCACAGACTAGATATTATGGGTCATAGTTTCAGCAGTGGATTCACGTTTACTCTGGGGTGAGCGGGACTGTAAACTGTGAGTCAGCACTTTTCCTGGGACAGACCACTGCAGTCTCACCACCACGATTGTTGACTGGCCCAGTAACCACAGAAACCACACATTCAACAGAAAGTCACATAACAACCAAGATTAAGACACACGGTTTCCATGGAAACAGTCAAAATTATATAACTTTTTTTTAACCTTTAATTTTAATCCAGTGTCTTGTGATGGAACAACAGGGGGTTCATGGCATTTTGATAGAAATTATGTATTCAATGAATACATTTTTTAATTGTATTATTTACCAAATAAAGTAAATAATTTAGGTCAAGTAGGTATGGCAAAATGTTACTATGGTGGTTTGGGTGGTTGTTAGGGCATTGTGATTAGATTGCTAGGGTAGAATGTTGCTAGGTTGTTTTGTTTGTTGCTAGGGTGTTGCTATACCTTTTAAGGTGTTCTGCATTATTTTGAGCATGTTTCTATGTGGTTTCTAGGGTGTTCAAGCTGGTTGCTTGGTCATTGCTTGGGTGTTCTGGTTGTTGCCAGGGTGTTGCTACACATTTTAAGGTGTTCTGCATGTTTTTTAGTCTGTTTCTACAGTATGTGGTTTTAGGGTGTTCAAGCTGGTTGCTAGGTCATTGCTAGGGTGCTTTGGTTGTTGCCAGGGTGTTGCTACACATTTTAAGGTGTTCTGTATGTTTTTCAGCGTGTTTCTATGTGGTTTCTAGGGGGTTCAAGCTGGTTGCTAGGTCATTGCTTGGGTGTTCTGGTTGTTGCCAGGGTGTTGCTACACATTTTAAGGTGTTCTGCATGGGTTTTAGTGTGTTTCTATGTGGTTTTAGGGTGTTCAAGCTGGTTGCTAGGTCATTGCTAGGGTGCTTTGGTTGTTGCCAGGGTGTTGCTACACATTTTAAGGTGTTCTGAATGTTTTTTAGCGTGTTTCCATGTGGTTTCTAGGGTGTTCAAGCTGGTTGCTAGAACATTGCTAGGGTGTCCGGGTTGTTGCCAGGGTGTTGCTACACATTTGGAAGGTGTTCTGTATGCTTTGTAGCATGTTTCTATGTGGTTTCTAGGGTGTTCAAGCTGGTTGCAAGGTCATTGCTAGGGTGCTTTGATTGTTCCCAGGGTGTTGCTACACATTTTAAGGTGTTCTGCATGTTTTTTAGTCTGTTTCTACAGTATGTGGTTTTAGGGTGTTCAAGCTGGTTGCTAGGTCATTGCTAGGGTGCCTTGGTTGTTGCCAGGGTGTTGCTACACATTTTAAGGTGTTCTGTATGTTTTTCAGCGTGTTTCTATGTGGTTTCTAGGGGGTTCAAGCTGGTTGCTAGGTCATTGCTTGGGTGTTCTGGTTGTTGCCAGGGTGTTGCTACACATTTTAAGGTGTTCTGCATGGGTTTTAGTGTGTTTCTATGTGGTTGCTATGGTGTTCAAGCTGGTTGCTAGAACATTGCTAGGGTGTTCTAGTTGTTGCCAGAGTGTTGCTACACATTGTTAAGGTTCTGCATGTTTTTTTTTTACCATAGTGCTATGTGGACAGGTGTTCTGGGTGCACTGATAGGGCATTGTTCTGGTGGTCTTTGCCAGGGCATTTATATGAGCCTGCTAAGGGGCTCAAGCTGATTGTTAGAACGTCGCTATGGTGTTCTAGTTGTTGCCAGGACATTGTTACACATCTAAGGTGTTCTGCATGGCTTTTAAGCATGATTTTTATGTGGTTAGGGTGTTCAAGCTGACTGCTAAAACATTGCTAGGGTGTATGTTGCCCAGGTCTATCATCTATCTATCATTTTCAATTATCAGAACAGACTGAAAAGAACATGAAAGAGATGATAAGAGTTTGATTTTGATGTACACTGTACTGTACTGTGCGTTGTTTTAGTTGCCCACAAGATCTCATTTACTGTTCATAAAAAGTTCAACCGGACCATGAGATCTCTCTCACAGATCATCCTGAAGCAGCTCTTCAGATGAAGAACGCACAGTGTCTCTCTAGTGCGTGTTTTTCTCCAATGGTCACAAAGCTCCAGTGTGACACTCACTGTGACTTTTATGTACACACTAATGAGAGCATTATCATGAGAGCATGAGACTGGGTCACTTTATTCCTCTCAACAGAACTATACACGCAGCTCACATTATGTTTGTGTGAGGGTGAGTAACAGTTGTGTAAACCTCAAACTGGTCTAAATCTCAGGGTGATCACCTACATCTAAGGTACGGTGTAGGTCCCCACAATGTAATATAAACCTGTACACACACACACACACACACACTTTCCATAGACACAATGATTTTTATACTGTACAAACTGTATATCCTATCCCCTAACCCTAAACCTACCTATCACAGAAAACTTTCTGCAGTTTTACATTTTCAAAAAAAAAAAAAATAGTATGATAATGTCTTGATTTGGTCCTAATGGGGACTAAAACATTTCTCCACAAGTTTTATTAAAATATAATAAACTCAAAAAATGACAATAAACAAATGTAAAATCATTTAAATTATTTTTTAAATGTATACAATTAAAAGTAATAATAAAATATTATATATGATAATAACTTATATAAACATTAAAGTAAGAAAATAAGGAATAAAAAAAAAAAACTATATATATATACTGCTAGGTTTTATGTCATGTCTCATTACAGGTGTAATAATAACAGATGTAATTTTTTTTGTTTGTATTTTATTTAAATGATCTTTTATTGAAATTTAGGCTTAATTTGACCTACAGTCTTCCTTAATACATAATAAAAAAGTTTAAGTGTTTAGTAAACTGATCCCATAGAAACCACTGTGGCCCAAACATTAAGCTGCACGTCCACAGTACTCTGTAAAATAACGCACAGACAACAGCAGAACAGTGTCACCTAATGCCAGAAACCACAAGACAGGTGAAATCTCTCACCTGTATTACCTTAACCCGTAACCCAGAGTCACCCACAAACAACAACAAATACAGGTAGTGTGGAAACTGGCCCCTCAGAACAAAATTAAATGAGCAAACTGTTAAAATATTGCATTTGAGGTTTGTATAATGCACATATGTCAGGGCAGAGGGCACTTAACCAGTCATGATGAACAGATAGGACCTGCAGATGGGCGTTGGGAATTCTGGGTGTGAAAGTTAATTTCCCCAAGATCTGACTGTACAAATCTATTTGAATAAATTCCCTATTACAATTATACCCTCAAAGGTATGTGATATGCACACATACATACACCCAAAAATTATAAGGTCATTATGTATATTTAAATAATAGGCATATTTCTGTTTTATCTTCCATGTTATGATGGTATAGCGTGTCCTCATTTTGACATACTGTACCTGGAAAACAGTCTCTCCCATCCTGCTCTATCTGTACTGGGCGTACTTACCAATTAGAAGCACACACTGTGAAAAACCCTCTCACATTCTTTCCAAGAGTGTAAGGAGAGCAGGAGAGGACAGCTGAAGAAAGGACAGCGTGCTGCCTGCAGACATAAAAATCCTGAAATCCCCTCTTAGATGAGTGCAAAAGCTGGAGTGCATGCATA
The DNA here is from genome assembly GCF_951802725.1 of Rutilus rutilus. NCBI lineage: Eukaryota > Metazoa > Chordata > Actinopteri > Cypriniformes > Leuciscidae > Rutilus > Rutilus rutilus. The sequence goes on from NC_140227.1 coordinate 7,172,334, forward strand.
GTCACATATCCTGCAGGAATACGTCTATGTTTCGGGTGATTTCCGGTCGAGTGTTGAATGAACAGAGAGAGTAGATTTTGAAAAGACCAAAGCATCTGAGGCCTTCATCTTATCTCAAGAAGACCAGGACTGCAAGGCATGTCTGTACATACGTGAAACTAGCCAAGACAGATGGGTAGTTTGACTGCAAGATAGTGTAATAGAGGTTGTGTGTGTGTCTGTGTCTATGTAAATGCATGTAATTGGGCCAATACTTGACTGGCCTCATTTACAGGTACTAGACAAAAGCATGTAATCTGAGTGCAGCCAGACCTCTGTACCAAACACTGTGTCATGGACCTAAATATCACCCAAATATGTGTCATGGAGCGCTATATAAATGACTTGACTTAAATGAACCATTAAATTAAACTAAACACCAGCCCCCAATTAGCCACACAATGAAATAGAATAAAAATAATTACTTTTAATAAAGCCTCAGACGCTTTGGTCTTTCCAAAATCTACTCGTTCTGTTCATTTCTTTCATAAAAAAGAAGAGGAAGAAGCCAAACCTGGTGTTGACACCAAAAATACAGACATAAAATGGACTGGAACAGGGTATGTTAGTGGAACAGAGTGACAGAGAGCCATTCAGGATTTTTCTGTTCCTCAGAACGACCATAAAGTGAAAGAAACACAAGACACTCTGGGCCCTATCATACACCCGGTGCAATGCAGCGGGCAGGGGCGACGCAAGTGTTTTTTGTTCGTTTCAGCCCGACGCAGTTATCATTTTCACGTCCTGCACCAAGTTGTTTAAATAGCAAAGGCATGAGTGCACAAATAGGTGCAAATGCCTTTGCTAAGCAAAAACTTACAGCAGCAGAAGCAGCAACAATAACCTTCAGCAGCAGCAGCAACAATAACCACAGCACAAGGTCTGTGGTGAACACAATCTCAAGTTATTTTCATGCTTTACTTTTTTACAAAAAACAAAGAAAAACAAAAAGTTGACTTTGACTTCAGGATGATGGAATCGGAAGTGCTAAATTACTTACAGGTTTTAACCTTTACATCATCCCTGCAGAACTCTATGGTAGAATGTTCTTGGGACATTGCTATGTGGATGTTAAGGTGTTCAGAGTGGTTTTTAATGTGTTGCTAATGTGTTTACTAGGTCATTACTAATTGGCCCAATATGCATATTTAGCGATCATGCGTCCTTGTGTTCTCACTCTACTACATCATGGTCAACCGTCGAAGGTCAATTCCAAAACTCAAGAACGCGAGTATAGAGGACGCATGAAAGTGCCCGCATCGAATGCAGACTTGAGAGAATCGAACCGCTGAAGACGCACAAGTCTTTATGATATTCTGTTCCCTCGAAAGAGCTCAAGTTCCTTCTTCAGTGTAAGTCTAGTACACCTCTCCTCAATAACCGGCACACTTTGAGGTTGAGTTACGTGTCGAAGTTTCACACTTAACATTTTTGAAGCTCAATCAGTAGAGCATGCTGCTAGCAATAAAACCAACAATAAGGTTGTAGGTTCAAATCCCAGAGAATGCATAAAAGATAAGCAGTAGAAATAATAGTGTTGCTGCCTAGAAACAAACGATTTGCAACACAAGCAAGGAATAAAATACTCATGGCCCTGATGTTGTTAACACCATATTCTGCCAGCTGAACTAGAAACACTGTTTCATTATACAACAATAGTCATGAGAATGTAAACATTTCAGCAAAAAGTGAATCATGCAGAGAGTTGGTGACCTTTCTTTTTGGAAGTTGTACAGCAGGGACTATTATTAGAGTAACCGACAGGAGAGATTAACTCTCCTGGCCTAGATAACCAGCCAGCCAGATGCAGAAAACAGTTCTCGGATCAGTCAAGCAAACCTTACTTTTATCTATATTCCTATGAGAGATGTGTCAAAACTGGTCTCGGGTCGGCATATAACAATTCTTGATTAATTGTCTGCCCTCATGAATAAGTACAATGTTTCATGTTTGGGCATGCCTTTCCAACAGAAACCTTTTCCAGGTAAAAGACTGTGCAGTGACACGGTTCACAGTTTTCCTAGACTGATTCCTAGAAATTGTCCCTATCAGGAGTCAACGTTCATTCGCACATATAAACACACATGCATCCATAAAGCACTCCCTCACACAGATGCATACACTGCAGGACAAGTGTATATCTAAACTTGATCTGCCCTAATGAACTCCAGCAAATGGACGTTTGAAAAAACGCCAACATTGTGTAAGGAATCACATGCTTCCATGCACTGCGTTTCAGATTATAGGGAATGTTCGTACTTGAACAGGACTGGCGTCAAAACTGTACATGTTGTGCAATCTGTACAGATAATGTTGTACTGCTGTCATTGTTGTCCTTAAATAAACTGCTTGATCTTTGATTAAACGCCACAGCTCCATTACCGAAGAGACTGGCATGCAGGGAGTGGCCAGGCGGGACAGGACGACATGCATGCAGTCTGGGTTCTGAAAGGTCAGAGGTCACTCAGGCCACATACACAATGAAGCTTCATTTTTTGCACTCTCTGCACTGTGTGTACATGACCGACGAGTACGTGTATAAAGAGGGTGGAGGGGGGTGAGAAAAAACGTAGGAAGAATTTTAGGGGCAAACTGGGTGAAGACAGTCTGAGGCCCAGTTCACAGCGCAGTTGCAGCCACACCTGTTTGTCAATGGGGTTTAGCTGCGTACACCACCAAATCCCTCTTTCCAGTGAGTCTCTGTACCCAGAAGCAGAGAAAACCGGCACTTGGGAAATGGAAAAAGCTGGAACTCCACAGCAGGAACCACAGATAAGATAAGACTCCTTTTCCAAGTAAACCTGTGCGCTTGCAGGCGTAAAGCTACAGAATAAATATCATAGGTGTGAGTGTGTGGGGGTTTTAAGGTGGCAAAGGAAAAAGTGTCTTTGCAATGAAATATTTATTTTTCCATTATCTAGAATCTTATCACATATTCCTGATGTGGACTTTGTGCTAAAGTAGGTAAAACACCTACTGGAAAAAGTAGGTAAAACACCTACTGGAAAAAGTAGGTACATTTCATAAAAGTCTGTTGTTGTGGAAGAATAATACAATTAAATTTTTTTTATGGAAAGTCCCTTTTTGACTTCTTAGTTAAACAAAAACTGCTATTGCTTTAAATTGAACAATTATTCCAGTATTATAGCGGATGAGTATAATTATTCATGAAATTTGCATTTATAATTAATGGATAGCACATTTAAAGGGATACTCCACTTTTTTCGGAAATATGCTCATTTTACATCTCCCCCAGAGTTAAACAGTTGAGTTTTACCGTTTTAGAATCCATTCAGCCGATCTCCGGGTCTGACGGTACCACTTTTAGCATAGCTTAGCACAGATCATTGATTCTGATGAGTCCAGTAGCATTTCTTTCAAAATGACCAAAGAGTTTCAATATTTTTCCTATTTAAAACTTGACTCTTCTGTAGTTAAACCGTGTACTAAGATCGACGGAAAATGAAAAGTTGCGATTTTCTAAGCCTATATGACTAGGAACTATACTCTCATTCCGGCGTAATAATCAAGGAACTGTGCGGCTGTACCATGAGTGCAGCAGGCGTAATGATATGACGCAGCGCCTGAAAATAGGTCTAATAGGTTAGACAAACTTAGTCCCGGTCACGTTGGAAGAAGTTACCGAGCTGGGGACTATTTTCAGGCGCTGCGTCATATCATTACGCCTGCTGCACCCATGGTACAGCCACATAGTTCCTTGATTATTACGCCGGAATGAGAGTAGTTCCTAGCCATATAGGCTTAGAAAATCGCAACTTTTCATTTTCCGTCGATCTTAGTACACGGTTTAACTACAGAAGAGTCAAGTTTTAAATAGGAAAAATATTGAAACTCTTTGGTCATTTTGAAAGAAATGCTACTGGACTCATCAGAATCAATGATCTGTGCTAAGCTATGCTAAAAGTGGTACCGTCAGACCCGGAGTTCGGCTGAATGGATTCTAAAACGGTAAAACTCAACTGTTTAACTCTGGGGGAGATGTAAAATGAGCTTATTTCCGAAAAAAGTGGAGTATCCCTTTAAGACTAAACACATGAACACAGTTTGTGTTACAATTTGCATACTATACATACAAAATAAATGCAAGATTACAATTTGTACATTCCAAATAATAATTTATTGAAAATAAATTACCAGTCAAACATACAGACACACCAATTATTAAATTATTGGAGTTCCCATATGCTGCACGTTTATATAATCTATTGTTGTTATATATATAAAAAAAAAATATATATATATATAGTTTGGAGAATGAACGATTGAATGAATAAATAGGATTAATTATAGATTGGAGAATAAATGAATTAATTCAAGTTTTCATACATAAGTTAAATGAATATTATTCTACAAAACGAATTTCAAGCATTTAGTCAGAAGCCTTTATAGATCACGAGGTTTGTAAAATCAGATTCATTTAATTTTCCAAAATTTTGAAATGGCCAGATGATGATTATCTTTTTTCCAGTCGATTTTCGTGAATACATTTTTGAATCAGCCTGTGATCGTATGGTTGCTCGGTATGACCGAAATTACGAAAATAACACAAGGTGTATTCAAAGTCTGAATCAAAATCTGCATAAATCACTTTGACTATGTGGGACCACTGATATGAATGTGCTCCTGTAATGTGTGACTTTCAGATTTAATCCTGTCTTAGAAAATGAATCACCAAAGCAGATGATTTACAGTCAGTCCTGGTCTGCACTAGAACAGAGCTGGTTCTGCTTTGATTCTTATGTGTTTTGTACATCACACTAGGATCTCTAAGTTCATTCATGACAGGATGTTCCTGAGGCGGGATTTATTCAAATGCATTTAACCAACAGGTGCTCAGTTCGTCCCTAAAGAGTCAATTATTCAGGCGCAGGACTGCAGCTTAAGCATGTGATTTGTGACTGTTAAACAGACGCTCTGGGCAGAGTGACACTGCACACATGGTGTTCATTGTGACTTTGATTTGAAATGTCACCGTGACCAGTACCATCTCTCTTGTGACACTGGCTTACTTTCCGATACAGGAAGCAGTGAATGTGTGTGTGTGTATATGTGTGTATATGTGTGTCTGTGGTTCCACATGTCCATCATAAGTTGAAAAGGGAAATCACACTCTCCTATAGCAGTAGCATATTTCAAAGAAAGAGGATATTTCATCACCAGTTTGCAGTGGTTCTTCTGTAATTTCTGTAAAGTAAGCATTTGTGCTTAAAGGGGCAGCGTGTAATTTCTACACCACTAGTGGCACCAAACGGAACTGTAAAAATAATCAGCCCATGCAAAACCTCTGCTACAATGCCAGTGTAGTAGGTGGTCGCCAGGACGTATGGTACGGATAAAAGGTTTTAAAATGTTATATGCCATTAATATACACTGCCCGGCAGCGATGTTATTATCAAGATGTGCATCAAGAGATCCAATCATTAAGCATTTCCCTATTTTGGCCTGGCAGTATATGTAGTAATTTAATTCTGTGACCCTGCTTGATTTAAAATCACAATTCATTGTTGGCTCAGTACATTTTCCGCCACATGATATTCAAATCTATTTAGCATATTCTTTATTATGTTTATTTTATTTTGCCATAAGTACAACTATCTTATGTAAACCCTGATCATAAAGAATCGTAATTATAAAACAAAACAATGGAGAACAAATATTTAAATTTATGCAAATTAAATGTGATGCATCGATATGAACGCATGATACGATTAACAGATTCAGTGGGATATTTCAGTAGGAATGACTACTTGCACTATCAGCACAGAGCAACATCGAATGATTTGATTACAGTCAGTTAGAACAGGGCTTTAGCAAACACTACTAACCCTTAGTTATTGCATTTGAGAGCTCTTTCCCGTAAATTACATCAGCATGAACGTGATGAACAGATCAGCAAGCCCATCATGTGGCTATAAAGTTCAAACATCTGGAGAGAGACAGTATGCATGTCAGGTGCTTTGTTTTTCATGATCTCATTCTCATCTTGACTCAGCATCACATGACAGCAGCTTCTGCCAGCTCCTCAGAACTCTGATGTCACACTGCCTTTGCTTTGTCTCAAGTGTCTTTGTGTTTAGTGCTGGAAAGCCCCTCCGTTTGGGCTGATTTGTAATCTTTTCACAAAGAACTGCGCAACAAATGACCATAAATGGAAAACAAGTGTATGATGATGAAGTATAATAGCAGCAGTCCAATGAAGCAGACAATGAAGTCACTTCAGGGGTCTACACACACATACACACACCCTCACTCTTTGACTCAGTTGGCTCATGCCACCAACTTTTCCAGCGCTTAGATCAGCAACACACAATGTAGTCTGACCTCATGGAGGAAAAAAAGGGAATTGACGCTCTGTGCGCATACACACACACACACTCAGGCCTCAGATCTCTGCTCCCTTTCTCTTTCCCGGAAGAGCAGGCTCTATGTTATTGGAAATGGAGGGTGCAAAGCAAAAGCAGGAAAGGGAGGGGGAAAAACAGATGAGGAGTTCCTTTTAAATCATGTGATTGGTGAGTCAGTGCATGAGCTCAGTGCAACACAAGATCCCCTGTGATTGGTGGACAGTGATGTGCTGATCCGATCTGCATATGGGAGGACAGGGATGGAGTGAGCCTATAGGAATTATAAATAACTGCATAAAAGTACTGGAAAAAGTGCAAGAATTGTTAAGATTTTGATGCCATTTTATGGGAAAACTAGATATTTTATAACAGCAAACATCTGCACAAATGTAGGCTACAGGCTAAAATAATGGGCTATTGTGATATGATTTAAAAAAAAAAAAAAAAAAAAAAAAAAATATATATATATATATAAAAATAAGCATGGTGATTGTCGAGATATTGCAATATGGTTGCTAGAGGGTTCGAGGTGGTTAAGGCATTGCTATAGGTGGTTGCTAGGTTGTGGCTGTTTTTATTTTTAGTGTTTGTGAACAAAATGTAGTACTTTTTATTACCCAAAATTTGCCTGCTCACATGTTTTATTTTACATAAAATCCCAGAGCAAGCCAAATTTTATCAAACCAAATTGCTTCAGGAGCCTCATTTATAAAACATGCATATGCACAGATTTGATCTTAGAGTGTGTGTACGCTCAAATCCATGACAACGTTCAGATTCAGAGTTCAGATTCAGGGTCAGCAGACATACGCATTTTTCCTTGAGGCAGAGAGTCGGAGTAGGCTACTGCGGGTATTTGGAAATCTAAAGCACAGGACACACCAAGCCGATGTCAAAGATCTAGCGGCGATGAAAGACGACTGTGTTGTCGCCTCTCGGCGGCGGCGTCTCGGCCAAAAAGCTGCGCTTGAACACACCAAAAAGACTAAAGGCGACTGTCAACAAGCACGTGCATTCTGTGTCTGCATGTAAGTAAATATCTGTCTATATCAGCAGGTATCAATAGTCTATTTTCGTCATTCAAAAAGGGAAACCGAAACTAGGACTGCAGATATACAAACTGGACAAAGCAGCACTTGCTTACCATTTTGAAAATCAATCACGCTGATCACTTTATTCATTCTAAGCTCATGTTATCATGAAAATATTTGTGCATTCGAATGCTCAGGTAAGATGATGTAAAATTTTAACAGCCTTCTGTGCACTGTCTTGACTTTTTTGCTCGTTTTGATCACTTTCACTTTTATTCTCGTGCATTGACTCATTCACCAAGCTGAACAGCCAGTCAGAGTTCTCTCTCTCACCGATGGCCCGACGCCAATTCAACATGTTGAATTAGCATGTTGAACATGTTGAACAATTCAACATGTTGATTTGGCCCAAAAAACGTTGTCCGGCGGCCGACTGAACCCTTTTGCTTCAAAAGTGTATTCCCTACCACCGAAACACAATTATTTTGCACAAAATCACGTACCACAAAAAAGGGTACAGTTTATGCTAACAGCTGTAGCTATTCCTCAGCAGTTACAATAAGCTGATTTTCTCTGACCAGTTTGAAAATGTCATTACTGCAAGCTTGGCAACTTGTCATTACCAAAAGGAAAAAAAGGTGAAATTTGTGGGTTTTAAATACCTAAAGAGAAGGAGAACACAATCTTTGAAAAATGTGTACTTAAAAATGCTAATAGTTGCACAATTTCCCATATGCATGTTTGCGTGTTTATGATTTTTTTAGAGATTGGAATTTGATTCCAAGTTTCTTCTTGACATCAATGCTGGGCTCTGTGCACATCATGTTCAATGCAATGTTTACACAACAGACCCTCGGCATGTTACCTCTTCAATAGACGTCACAAATCAAACACAAACATAGCCAGCGGCCTGCGCAAGCACTGTACTGTGGGAGAAGGGTTGAAAACAAAGGTGGTACAGCACCATCATTAATATTCCATCTCACTTACACAATGATAGTGAGGTCACCGTATAACAGCTCTCTGAAGTGCTGTGTCAGAGGCACAGCCTGGATGATATTTCATCTGTGTACGAGTACACCAACTCTCCTTCAAAATAAACAATAGGGATTCAGCTGGACGCACGTGGCAAAGTTTGTGAAGTGCCAGCCAAAGGAAATACTAAAAAGGGTTTGGCACTTTTATTTGAAGGTGTGATGGAGGCCTCACATGCCAGTAAGAGTGTATCATACATTGCAGTCATTGGAAAATAAGTCAGCATGGTGATGGGAACTGAAGGTCAGACTTGAAGGGACATCTATGTCCTGAAACAGATGCATGATTTGATGAAATAAAACAGTTTCCATTCCCATTTTCAGTAAATAAGCACTCTGTCTTTCTATAGACTTATAGAGTCAAATAAGGACATTACTGCCACATCAAAGCTGACCAAGAAATGAAAGGATATATTTCTGCCTGAAATCAAACTGTGTTGTGCAGCAAGGCTCCTGTGGAGATTATTAGTAACTGGAAGCAGTGTTAAGGAGATTTACATTTCTAGCAAGCTAAAAAGGGTGGGTCGAGCCAGGACACACACATTCAGGTGGACAGGGCCACTACATAAACTCTCAGGGCAAACTAGGCTACAGTTAAAAGAATCAGTTGAGTACTGGCTCAAAGGTCAGTACCCAAGTGTTAGCAAAGGGGCTGAAATAAAATACACTTCTGACTTACACTCAATCCTCTGGAGCTGTTTTTTTGGGTCACACTATGACTAAGGTCATAAATAGGTGCTGTGGATGATACATCAGACGTTGAAACCCAGGGCTGAAGAGCAGGAATCGGGCTTAGGTGACAGTGAAGCTGGTCCAAGGGAAGCTGTCAAATAAGAGCAGTAGGTTACTCATTCAGGACGGGTTTATCACATAAAGACTTTCAAATTGCACTCTTCTGCTGAAGATCCTCAGAAGCTAGCAGTTCACTAACCATTGTTCTCGTTGCCATTAGCCTAATTTATATAAGGATTTGAAAAATTAAGGGAGTTGGTGCACACAAATGTGTTTGTCAGCAGGGGGATGTTAACTGCCCAATATCTCAACTCCCTGCTGAGTTAACAGCCCCACAGACTCTTCCCAGCCTCTGGGAACAATGAATAATTAGTTTTTTTCTTGTTGACTCTTGGGCAGGCTCTCATGGTCTTAGCAGTAAGCTCCAGGTGGAGGTTTAGCAGAGAATCCACATCCCAACAAATGTGCTCTGGTCCAAGGTTTTTGATGCCTCATCATCATCATTTACTTTTCCTCAGCCAACGCCATGCCACATTTTGCAAAATCTACAGGAAGTGTTTGTGAGAAATGTCCAAGTTCATTTCAATGACAAGATTTCAGAAACAAGTTCATAGATGCGACACCGTCTACTGCTCCTGGAGGGCTACTGTACCATCCTGCAGAGTTTAGCTGCAACCCTAATCAAACACACCTAATCAAGCTGTTCAGAATTACTTGAAAATTACAGGCAGGCTTGGAACTGAAATCTGCAGAAAGGTAGCCCTCCAGGAGCAGGTTTGACTACCCCTGGTTTATTGTTATTGAGGTGTTTGTAATTTGCATGGGCCCAACTAAGGTCCAAAAGGTGGTGAACAGATCATATTGAAACACAGTCTTATCAGGCCTGTGCTTGTTTCCCTACATGTGACCTCTTGTATAATTTCAGCTCTCACGGTCTTCACACACAGAGTGGCTGACAGCAGCCTCATGCACCAACAGACCCAGGAAAGACCCTAAAAAACCCCTGAGCGTGTATATTTTTCATTTGGCTCTGGACTTAAGTTTTAATGCATTGTTCTCCCACAGACTACAGCAGATGTTTTTGCTTCAGCAGTATTTTCTGAGGGGCACAAAGTGGGTGAGGAGTGTGAGCGTGAGATTTCCCACCACCTGCAAATGCAACATAGCCTTACTCAAAACAGGAAACACAGATGAAAGAGAATGATTCAGAAAAAAAGAAGCTTGGACAGCACCGACCTTAAACCAAAAATAAGTATTTTCGATAACACCTTATTTTACAGTGTCCTTGTTACATATGTTACATGTACTTACCATAGCAAAAACAATAAATTATGCATAATTACATGTAACTAACCCTCAACCAAATCCTAATCCTACCCTAACCCTGAAGTAAGTACATGTAGTTAATTAATATTACTCAGTACTTAAATATATAATTACACTGTAACACAGACAACTTAAAATAAAGTGTAACCGTATTTTCATCTCTTTTGGCTATTTTGGACTGAGCGCAGAGCTTTGATTCCTCAAAGGGAAACTTTCTCAAAGTGAACTTGCTGTTGATATTAAAAGAGCAATAATGTGTCTATAGTGCCTTTTCTCTATTCGGTTGATAGGGTAAGATACTTACCTCGAACCACATATCTTAGGGGCTGTTTACACGACACCTAAAAACTAAAAACTTTTTTAATGCGCTTTGGCCGTTCATTTACACGTCAATGGCGTTTTTGGTGCCTGAAAACACAAACTTTTCAAAACGGGTTTCAAATTGCAAGTTTTTGAAAACGGTCTCCATGTAAACAACAAAAACATGAATCTCTGAAGACGATGACATCAGAGAATGTCTAATAAGGCGAGAAGTTTCACTCTCAGTACACTTCCGGCTTCTGAACTGGTTGCAGTTCCTCTCTGATTCCATATGAGGGCGCTCACAGGACGAGTGCAGAATGAATGGAGGTCTATGGCGGCGGCGCTATACCAACCAAAATCCACTTTTCTCAGGATACAATTTTTTGTCTAGTAATTTGAATGTTGTATTCTGCCTGGCTGCATCACTGCCTGGTACGGCAATACCATCGCCCGCGACCGCAAAGCCCTGCAAAGGGTGATGCACACTGCCAGTCGTATCATCGGAGGTGAGCTTCCCTCCCTCCAGGAAATATATGCCAGGCGGTGTGTGAAGAAAGCTCGGAGGATCATCAGAGACTCTAGCCACCCGAGCCATGGGCTGTTCTCACTGCTACCATCAGGTAGGCGGTACCGCAGCATCAGGACACGCACCAGCCGACTCCATGACAGCTTCTTCCCGCAAGCAATTCGATTTCTTAACTCCTGATCCCAAGTGATCAATAACCATAATCACACTGCATCTCAAAACACCTCAACTTAACCTACTGTATATTTACATTTATTTTCTTTCGCATGTGTATTTATTGTATGTATAGATGTCTATATTGTATATTGTACATTATTTATTGTATATTGTATAGTATATATGGTGCTGTGAGTTATCGTGCGCACATTAGAGGTGTAATCTGTAAGTGTAAATTGTTTCGTCCATTGTGTCATGACTGCTATGCTGCTTGGAACTGCACCTAAGAATTTCACCACTGTTGCACTTGTGTATATGGTTGTGTGACAATAAAAGTGATTTGATTTGATTTTGATTTGAAAGGAGATGCAAAGAAATTACACATTGCTGGGTGTTCGATTTTTTAGAGTCACTTATTTGCTTCAAAAAATGTTTTAAAGTGTCAATGACGTCATACACATCGTACGACCAGAGATACTGCTTTACGGCAATCCTTCAGTCACTCTGGTGCTTTCGCGCTCTGCACTTTGTTTTCTCTCGAGGCATTGACAACACAGCTGACACAGGTAAATACACGTGCTAGATGAGTTGTTTGTTTCTGGTCCCGCTTCGGATGCCACGATGCCATCAAGCGGTATCTCTGGTCGTAATCAGTCCTTCACTGACCAATCAGCGTTCATTAGCAGAATGCTAGCATGTTATGGGCAACAACAACTCAACCTGTAAGAAATCAAAAGGACATAAGTACTCGTTCATTCAACTTTCGACCTATAACCCATGTTGAACTTGCAAAATCTACACTCAAATCTGAGATTTCTCAACGGCAATCGGGTGAAAGAGACACATTTAGCCGTCTAGCCCCATAGACTCCCATTCATTTTGCACTCATGGCAATCGCCCCCAGTGGAACTCTGGTGGAACTACAACCAAAATTCGGTACAATTGGACTTAATAGGGAGTGGGCAGGCTCTCCGTAGACGGGCTCTGATGACATCATGCACACGCGTATTACGTGTTCAGTCTATAGTGTTTCATCGCCATCTAATGGCCTGGCAGCAGAATACAGGATTTTTAGTAATTGTCACTGATTCATGTGAATGGAGATCGTTTTGACAATGGTGTCGTCTGTACGTGGAAAACTCAAAGGAAAAACTTCTCCATTTTAAGCATATCGTTGTCGTGTAAACGTACCCTTAGACAACGTGTTGAAATAAGCAAGTTTGAAACATCTCTCATGAATAAAGCTAAGGCTCAAAAATCGCAAAGCCTTTATACATCGTTTTTCTTGCTACAAACATAGCTATTACGATTTGAACAAGCCTCTATGCCTAACTATTCAACTTCTTTGTTTATGCTTCGGACATGAGGTTGTCGAGGAAAGGTGTAGTCATTTAACGTTGTTTTGGAAAATTTCAATAGGAATTTGTGCAACCAGGCATTTTGATTGAGGGTTTAAGATGGACACATAATTTGACCAACAAAAAGCTGTTTGGTTTGAAAGTGTCCTTTGTGCATTGTTGATGACAATAGATCAGTAGCTTGGCAACCACAATACCCTAGCATTGTGTTTGAAACTTTTGCACTGGTAAGCACCACTCACATTTTCCATAAACAACATTCCATAAAAGACAACTTTTACAGAAACTCTCCACCTGAATTGTACATTGTGGCATTGTGTGATGGGAAGAGATCCAAATGCCAAGCATATCTGAGCATTAATATCCATTATAACTAATGGCAATAGTATTGTTTAAAGTAGGGTCACAGAACAGGCCTGCTCAGTTAAATAGACATGGCATTCTCGTCTGTTACAAAAGGAATGAGATTCATTCTTTTTTTCTCTCTCACACACACGTACACATCCCCAACTCCTCACTGTAAGACTGGTGCTCAGGAACCAGAACCAGTTCCTCCGGGACTGCAGCAGGAGAAACGGGTCAAGCAGGCCTGGCAGAGAAAGAAACAGCTCAGGTTGATGAAGAACTCTTGCCTGCAGGCAGAAACTACATGTCCCCGCCTATAAAGGGAATGCTGGGATTCAGGGAAAGATTTGTTCCCAATGGAGAGGGAAAAAAAACATACTGTGTGAAAATGTACTTCCACAAAAGTGTGAGAACAGAGGCTAGAAGAACATGCTGGTACATGCAATTCCCAGCAGGATTTTAAACGGACAGAGATATCATGTGTTATGCTGCATTCACCAATTATGTGGATGAATCAAATGGTAAAAACATAGTTCAGGATATAAAGGTGTTGCTGTAAATATGACTTTACATTGTAGTAACATACATTTGTAAATATATTAGCCATTATTATAGTCTGTGAGATGCATGTGCATTTAAAAAAAAAAACATGCAATACTAAGACAACAAAATTTCCCTGTGTGCACTTCTGAACTCCAAAAGATTCTCTATGCAAATTCCAATCCCACATTTTAATGCAAATACTTTTGGAATGACCTTTGGTGACTTCTTGAGGAAGAAAATTTCCCTTGAGCAGCGAATTTGCATATGCGCTTCATGTGCAGAACTGTGGACAAAGACGCCCAAACACTCTCTCCTTTGGAAAATTCTCTGGAAAGGAAAGCAAATAGGTTCAGTGATAGTGTTTTAAGTTAAATCACATTATGACTGATCTAGGCAAATCTTTGCAAAGCATCAAAACTGACCTCAGTTCTGGTGCATGAGGACATCTAATCCTTTAAACAGGCTCATGCAGACATATATACCATATACAGCAGTTATCTGAGCTGCACTCTGGGAACACATTGAGTCTGTAACATTGCAAAGTGTTGACCCGGCCATGTGCCCAAGGTTCCTGGCAGACTCCAGATTCTCAACACAGGTGGAATGGAAAGAGGTGAGAGGCAGCGAATATATATATATATAAATAATCATTTTAAAAGGTTGAACTTCAACTTCCAAAGACTTGCGTACCTCTCAGCACAAGCATCACAGTGTTTTAACCTCCATATGAAAAACCTTACAGATTTTCATAGAAGAGCATTTTACTATTTGCACCAATAATTTGATTAATATTTTCTCAGTGTCATGATCGCTATGCCGGCTTTTACGATGTTGTACGCATGGGATCAGTCTTTCGTTTTGATTTTCATGAAGGCATGGATGATATAACGTGAGCTGTTGGGTAATCACTGGGTGCACTTTGAAAGGTCAGTAAATGGGGTAAAAGATGACACTTGAACTGTTAGACTGCTTGACCTTGTGTGCACTGCAGCACCAGGGCAGGGTAACACAGTAACCTGCCACTATAGAGTTCAATGCACTGTTGATGCAAGTTACATTAAGAGCCATAATCCATGCAAACGCTCTTTTCTATGTCTCTGAGGTTGCAGGCTGCAACTGTAAGTCAGTGGTAAATACAGAGTTAACACAGACCAAAACAACCTCATTCAACATTAATACCTCTTCCTCTTGTATCTCATTTTCATATTTGTCCAGGCAATCCCTTGTATCTCATTTGAATAAGAAAGCAAACATTAGCTGTGCAAATAAGCTGTCTGAAAATGGAGTGTTTGTGCATGCGTATTTGCATGCATGTGGGTTTGCAAAGGTTTCTCATACTGGAACCGCGAGAGCCATAGGCCCACTCAGTAAGTGGGCGATGCGGATGGGCAGTGTAGGTGAGGAGGGTTTACAAGCAGGTTACACGCAAAAAAGAAAGAAATGGAGCTCTATGACGTGGCAGTCCAGAGTCCCTCTGACACAGTCACAACCATACATTTACATTTGTGGTTTTCTAGAATAACTTTCTCCCCATGGAGAAAGCGGCTGGTGGAAAACACCAGAAACAGAATACAGAAATCAAATTATCAACAAATTTGTATTACATTAATAACTGAAAATACTCAACACGCAAATCTCTAATCAATGCATTGAATTTTCATTCCTAAGCATGAATACATTTTTAGACCGCTAGGTACTTTTTATTATTAATTTCTCACAACTAAAGACTCGGTCACACTTTGCATGAGGTGTCTTTAACTACTATGTACTTACATCAATAAAATAAGTACAGTGTAATTATTGTGTTCATGTTGTATCGCAAAACACTCGTGGTGGATACGAGTAAGGTTAGTGACTGCCATAGAACAGAAGAGTGAAGAAAAGGTGATAGAGTTTATTACAGTACTGGAACAGATGCAAACAGGTGAGTAACTGAAGAGAAGACAGTTGACCTGATACTATGACAGGTCTTATATTGCAGGCAGAGGTTGGACAGTTCAAGACAGGATTGCACAGGTATCGACAGGTGTTCACGAACGACCGATGAGACCAGATAATTGTGGTGTGGAAGGTGACTGCTTATGAAGGGTGAGATGAGAGGTGCTGATGAGGGTCATCACAGACAGGTGTGGTGATTGAGAAGTGAGTGCAGGTGATAACCAAGGAGGATTGTGGGAGATGTAGTGTGCAGAAGTGATAGACTGGTGACTGAGGATGTGACAGGTGTAAGGGAAGGGTCAACAGTGTAATTACAGCTGTAATGCATGCAGGTTTTTATATATATATATATATATATATAAGTACAATGTAAAAACAAGTAGGCTATGTAAGCAATAAGTGCATTGTATCAAATTATTTGTTTAAATGTTAGTGCATAGTAGTTAAAGACACCTAATATAAAGTGGGACCAATTACTATGCAACTCTAAAATCTAAATATTATTTTACAATATTAATAAAATCTATAAATATAAATATAATTTTAAATATTTGCTCTTAGATTATGTTATAGTTCAATTGATAATTATTTTCAACGCTTAAAAATATTCTAGATACACAAATGTAACTGGAGAGAACAATTAAACCTATGGCAGACTATTACAACTCAAAAAGATCAAGATTGTGTATTAGTCTAATTGTTCAAATCAATTTTATATAATTCCATAAATGATACAGATCGTCAGATCGATGCATGCATCAATGCATTTTAACACTAATTTATTTAATTTGCATTACTCAGAGAATAAATTTCCCATTTGCAACAAGATTCTCTATTTTTATGCAAATACTAAAACCAGTCCTTTGGGATGAACTTCCGTGACTTCTGCTGAGAAAGAAAACTTCCCCTTCATACCACTGCAGTGTATTATTCAATATGCACAATTTGTTTTGTTTTGTTTTGCAGCAGATAAAAGTTCAAAATCTGTATTCTTATAACAATAGCTCTTTTCAAACTGTCAAGTAATATGCAGGAGCAGAATGGCCTGTACGAAAGAACAAGCAGTTGCTTGTAAAGGCAGTACCATAAGAGGACAGCCAAACTCTCAGAGAACAAAAACAGTGCGGATATGGGGCGGGGGTGAGAAAGAAGGAGCTGCATAATTTCAGCAGTGACGCAACATTAGCTACTCTCAACAGTGACCATATTAGGGCATGGGCAGGGCTTCAGCGGAAACCAGGAAGTAGGGGGTCCTCTAGTGGAAATACCACATGACTTCCAGTACAATCTCGAAATATATCTCTCTTCCACTCCCCCCTCCCTTCTGCTGTTTTTCTCTCTACAACAAAATGCACTCTTTACTGTTTCATTAGGGCACTTATTGATCAGTTCAAATGTGAAGCAAGCAAGAGTAACATGAGGTCCGCTTCCAGTCTCTATGCTAACAATTGCTGTAATCCGATTACTGGCATTTACAGCAAAAACATTGTGCAAGCAAGTGCAATCACATGCAGGTTCATAACACACTTTCTGGTAAATGAGACTGGTGCAAAAAAAAAAAAACACACACACAAAAACACCCTGTTTCTGAGTTTAAACTGTAAAGTTGCTAATATTTTCATAAACAGGTCTGTTTATTTAACAGCATTAAGGAAGGGTCAACCGCAGCTTGCCAAGGTAATATATGTGGAATTTTGTCTTTAAAAAGTTGTATGCAGTCAGTCATCAAATACACCACACTAAAAGAGGAATCACTTTGAAATTTTGATTTAGTGCCAGATTGAGGCACTGAGGAATAGCTTGCAATACAATATACAATACATTTACATTACAATATTTAAAGCGAGTTGCACTTTTTGAATGACTGCATACATATAAACACACACACCATGAATTTGGATAAACTGAGCTGTATACTACACTTTTGAGAATTTAGGCTCAAAAAATACTCCACACGTAAGCTTATAGCTTCTGTGCGGTAGCTCAATTTCATTTCATTTTATTATGAACTAATTTTTACTGTTTAATTATGAAATGATTGAGACCCTTGGAATCCCAGTAAAATACATGCTGTGCAACAGTAACATTTTACTGATAAATCCGTTTCTATCTACCGTGAATATTTTTCCCTTGAATATTTATTTATGTATACCTTATTTTCCAGCAGCTGTTCAAAATCATAACAATGGCGATGCCATATTGTGAATTAATACCTCTTTTGATCTAATCATTGAAAGGGGTTTGCAGAAAGGTCTCAAATTGTTAGCAATTCAACTTGATTTTTTCTGACACTTCAGTCACACACTGGGTGCAGCTTGAGACTAAAGACAGTTGATCATATATCAAAAAATATTAGTGACATTTTTGAAGGGGGTCTGTTCGTCAATATGACAGGTTAGAAATGCCTCTGTTAGAACACAATTTAATGTGCACAAGTAGACTTTATACTTTTGGTGTTGTAGCCTTGTAGTGTTGTATAAGATAATCTTGCTGAGCAAGGCAGCATGTTTAAATCAAGCTACACAAATGTTATTTTAATGGCACATGTATACACATGACCATCATGACTGACTGATAGCATCATGTCCAGTGATGTCCACTGTCGTCACCATATGTCAGGTTGGCTACATCTCACGAGAACAGCACAGCCGTCAACATAAAGAGACACATCAGCTCTTAAACCACATCTTCCCCACGCACCCACAACAGAGACATACACAATAACACAAACCTCTGGAATCACTCCGTTTGCCTCAAACAAATACCAAGCCAGAGGTCAGCATGGCGCGACAGGGCGGGAATCACCCACTACCAGCGTCATGGCAACCGCACGAGAACGTTCCGCTACAGAGCGCGCTTCTCTGCTTGCTTTTTCGCGGTCTCAGTTTCCCGCCCCCTCACGAGGCAATCCCCCTCAGAAATGATCACACGTCACTGTCACAGCTACGCCCACACTTCAACGCAACTCAACGCAGCGAGATTCTCCACTACAGTGGGCTGAACCGTGAACTTGACACTATAGACACACTGCTCAGCTGCGACCGATTCACAGGACCCATACGCAATATTATTTGTACCCCTAGTCGTATAGCTATATCTATGGAAATTATCTTCCACGTCATCAAGCACAGAAGAAATTGCACAAATATGATATAATAGGCTGGGTCTGGGATACCTGGCTACTTCTGGTATTTAGGCTATAGGCTACTTTTAGGATCAGTTAAAGTGGGTTTAAAACTATGCAAACACACAGAATTAGCCTACATTACAAAATGCTTCTCAGAAGGGTGAACTGCAACAATTGCTAAAGTAGTATTGCAAGTCTTTTAACTGGTTTTATTCCATAAAAGTGAGAATTTAACCTAAATCTGTTATCACAGGTCAGTCATTAACATACTGGTTGCGTCTCAATCAGCTCCCTATAGTTCAGTAGGCCTAGTCAGGGCACTGATCAGGGAGTCGGACATTTTAAGGGCTGTTTCAACTGCAATAATACCAGTGCACTGGAACATTCGCTCCCTAAAAAGTCCTACAATGCACTGTGAAAACCAGGGTGCATCGATGCGCACTATTAGGCTTGTTTGAGATGAGCAGAACCGATCACCGGTGATCAGTGCCAGATGCATGCCGGTTAGAAATGTGTCTGAGTGCGGCCCGCCTTGCTCTGCAATTGCAGTTATTCGCGGAATTATCAACTTTACGTGGGTTGTGCCTCGGCACAGCACAGCACGGATGAATCCAATGTTTTGAGGAGAATTTGCGGCTGTCAGTCACCGTGCCGGTGTAGAGACTGTCATTCAGGATCACAGATTCTACTTTTTGGAAGTATGACCAACATAAGAATTTTCACTGGAAAATGTCGTCTGAACAAGTAAGTAACATCCACTTTTGTTCTGACCAACTAAGGGAAAAAAAGCATTGCGCTGATTAAATCGAACGATCGCTCATCAAATCATTATTTTACTTTGTTCTCAAATTGTTAATGTTAACAACAACATCAGCATTGACTACATTTAATGCCTTTCCGATATTTATCCAGGTTTTCGCATGGGCCCGGTTGCAGTCTCTTTTTTTCTGTAGCCACTCCGAAGTCCGAAGTCTTTTGCATTTTACAATGGGTGATTGTCGTTTGAACCTTTCTGGACCCACCATCAAATTGATAAGTTTAATGATATCAAGTGCTGTGAGAAAAGGCTATAAATCTCCACCTCCAACATCCTCACGCAATATAGCCTACTAGCCGAGACACCTTCTTTATGTGTACAGATGTGACGTAATGACGCAAAGACATGCTCGAATTTCCCGCGGAAATCCACCAGTACCACTGGAATTAAAAACATTATTACAAGCTTACCGTTTCGAATCGAGCTAAGGCAAGCAGAGAGTTTTGAACACTGGTTGGTTATGTACTTGCTCAAATTTTTATTTTGGATAATTTTTAACCCAAAAAATTTACAGAATGCAGCTTTAATTATATTTCAGCATAAATATACATCTTTAGACAGGTAGCTAATGAACAATCTAGCTATCATTTATAATTTATTTACAGCTGAAATGTTGCACATATATTTAAAGGTATAGTGGAGGATTTTCCCGAATTTTAGAAAAGAACCGCCCTCTCCACTTTTTGAAAAAATGCACATGCGCAACACTCTACCTGCTCCCGAGAGGGAACGCCTATTAAACGTGTGCACGAGAGAGCATACACGAGCCTAGTGCTTGACTTGTGCCAGGGCTAGCATCGCTAATCATAGCTTACATTAACTTTTACTAGCAGTGATTTTAAATGGATTTCTCCAAATAGCATGCCAAACTTTACCTGTCGAGTAGAAACTTCGCGACTGAGGCATCAGTGGGAAGCCCAACCTGTGCTTTTAGCGCACGCCAGCGTGTGAAATATTCTCCCAAAAACACTCTGGTCTTGTTTCTTTCTTCAGAGGCCTTTCTCTTCTTGTCATACAATTCGTAGACACTTTTTCTCTTGCGACCCTCAGACATTTTGAAAAAACCGGTGAGAACGGCAAGCTTCAATGAATGCCTGAAACCGTAGCTCACCACCATAGACAGTATATAAACGGCTCACCACACATATACACCTGAAAGTGCGCATGCGCAGAAAGCGAAAACTACCTAGGGACGAGCACGTACGACGGCCTTACGTAAACATATCACCAGAATGATTGACAACTAGGAGGACCAATAGTCTTGATGATCCACCCGGAAAAGAAAATCCTCCACTATACCTTTAAGCAAAGTATTTCTCATAATGTACTTTAAATAACATCAAAAATAGTGTCAGAAAGATATCAGTTCTGCTGTTGTCCATAAATACCAGTAATGATGTTGTACAATAAAGACGTTGTCATTGTCGCCGGAAATAGTCATCAGTGTCCCAATGTGTAGTGAGCAAGGTTCCTTACTGTCCCAGTGCCCAAATTCATGTACACGATATAGGCTACTGATTCACGATCTAAGAAGATATGGGAGACCCACACACTGATTAAAGCTCATTTACTACAATGTGGCAAATCAAAGGAGTTAGAATTGGTGGGCTGAGACCCATATGCCAATGAAAACCTAAACGTCCCAGTCATTACAGAGCTCACTGGTGTAATTTGCATAACTGTTAGTAGTATGACTTTGTGAGTTAACACTGCAATTAGTCAGGCACCATGGTTCTGTGCTACCTAGCCTACATTTACACCCTGAGATTTAAATAGCATTTATATGTAGGCCTACAGCACATCAACAATTTGTCTTTAAGGTCCTGTGCATGTAAACTCTGGACATTATCGCTTTAAATGAAGCCCATTGTTCTCCAAAGCAGCTCTTTATAACACCCTCAGGGTAGAGAAAGGTGGGGGAGTGGGTGTCATACTCCCTCCACCACTCCATCTTAAAGCCTGACACACGCTCATGGGACCTGTGCTGATGAGGTCAGCAGGCTAGCTCTGATGTCATCACTGCATGTGTGATTGAGTTTGAGTGTTGTTTTATTGTTCGCCTGTGGTGTATGACTCACATCTGTGAGACCACTTGTACTCCCAACAACAAACGTAAATGCAAGTCATTAACATAAGAATAGTGATGGTTCAAAATGAGAGATTTTAAAGAGTTAACAATATATATATATACAAAGTAGGATGAGACTCACTTTATCCATCAGCAACTTTGGATCCAGAGAAGTTGGTGTTATCTACTATGTTGTTAAATGAAAGGGGCTTAAAAAGAAGGGATTGGTGAAATTTGTCAATAAGTAAATAAATAAGTTATTACATTATATTGAAAGATTATGAAGACAATTTTATTTCTGGAATAACATGAACATCCGGATTCGTGCAAAATAAAATCAGGATGAATGTGTATTTAAAAAGTAAGTTGGGTGAATTTTAATTTCATGTTGTTTAATTTAATTAATGCATGGCATCAGTACATACGGTCAGATTACTGTTTTTCTAAGTACATAAATATGGCTCTCCGAATGACATCATAACCTTATGGCAGAAAACACATAATGTTAATTTTCTGTCACGATATAAAAACTGAAGAACCCGATCCCTTAAAATATCAGTGAAGAGAGCTACTAGCGCACAGGAAGCCATTTCAGCCTCATTATGACATAAATATGCAAATGAAAGTCAAATTGAAATGATCACTCAGATGAATAGCTCTGCAAATTACAAACATGGGGAAAATAAGTGCACATTAAAATAAACATTATTAATTCCTACAGTGAATGTCGGTCTGAACTGCTCTTATTCATCATCAGCTGCATCGTCAGACATCACTGAGGGGGAAGAAAAGTTCGCAATTAAAAGTAGTTAGCAATAATATAACCTTGAATCATCACTGATACTGTTCTACTGAGTGCACCTGCTGTGATAAACTGAGTTTACTGATATTGCTGTTACAGAATTCTGAATGATATCTTCCAATCCGATAAATCGCTCTGAAGGAAACAGCCTGGAAGATCTTAAAAAAAAAAAAAAGTAAGTCCTGTAACCTGAACTGTGTCTTGGAGGGAAAAAGAGCAAAATAGAGGGAAACAGATGGACAGAAGGAGGGGTCCACTCACTCGATTAGCCTTAAACCATTCTGAGTTGGCAGGTGGTGGGAAAGAGTGGGGGAAAATAACAATGAGGAAGAAAGTGAAAATTACCAGTTTGCCTGCAAGGCAAACCAAGAGATTATCTATCTGAGTAAATGTTGAAATTTAACTGCAACCCTTTGACTGCACATAGCAACCGGAGATAAAACACTGTACATTTAAAAGTGCTGTAAACATGCCAACTGTCAAGAGTTTCGATACACAGCTGTAGATATGGGCCACTGGGTCAGTGGGTTTGTACTGTGTGAACAGGTGCCTGTTGTGAACTTCCAATGATGATGACTTTGAAGTATTGACCCTGAAGTCATTCCTGAACTGTGGAATGAAGCAACATCCAATAAGATGAGCCGAAACGAGAGGTGTCAATCGTCGGCACCTGTGCGTTTTGCACTTATTTTGCATTTATGAATGCTTTAATATAAATGACTTGTCTTTATGCTTTGAATTTGCAGCACAGGTAAAATACAAGTGCAGATCAGTAAAGTTGAATCTCCCCCTGAGTGGAAGTTCCCTTTACAAATCTAATGACTGATGTTTAGACTTCAAATAAGAGTCTTCTGAGATAAAGAAAAGCCCCTGAGCACAGCACAGATTGGACATTTTTCTGTCATCAGGTTTTTTGGTGTGTAAGACTGAAAATTCAATGACCCTGAATTCAGCGATACATTCAGATTTACTCTTGATATGAGCGGTTTCAAATGACCGGGGCCCCCAAGTTTCCTGTAATAATGAAAATGTCATCTCTGATGTTAAACCAGTGAATGTCAGGGAAAAACAAGGTGCTTAACCAAACATAACTTCTGTAGTATATAGGGACTACAGATTAAGCAAAACGAAAGCAATTCAGCATGATTCAAATATTTTAAAGCAATTTATGAGTTGAATATGACCTATCTTCTTTCAACAGTAACTGTGGCATGCTGCCAGTTATCACAAAAAGTCAATTATGACTCATACTGCAATGCACTTACAATAAAATGTAAAATCAGTATTTTATTTTATTTTGTAGTTTTTATGTAAGCACTTGTATTAATTATTAATTCTAATAATGCATCAACTTAATTCCTATGGATGGAGTTTGTCAGTATCAGGGGCGTTTTCTCAGAGGAAGCAAAGGCAGTCTCCTAAAAAAAAATTGGATGAGAAAATAATCGATATCATACAATTAAAGCAACGCAAATATTACAAAATGTGACATTAAAAAGTGTATAATTCGGTAAGGTAACACTGTCCAACAGCGACACCAGCGGGTAAAGTTACAGCGGAACGTTTCTCTTGCCTCCCCTGAGCCCATTGACATTCAACAGACCCCCTAAAGCGTGTGGTGGGTTTGGTGGGGGGTAATTGAAGTCACGTGAGAGGAGGCATTGCCTTCATCGCGCCATGATTGGATACGATCGGTTATGATTGGATATGATGAGTTCGTGAATCCGTCTGAATAAAAAACATGATGCCGTTAATGGGAAGACTAGTAATTAAAAAGTAAGTAAAAAACTCAGCCACTTAGATATCACTGCTTTATGTCATGTCAAAATCAAACTTGAAATGGCCTAAAAAACATGAAATTAAGCTTGGTGAAATTAAAGGTAGCCTACATTTTCATGTCTGTGAACTGCGTAAAACACTAACTTGATGAGATTTATACTTGGTTTTAATAAATAGAACATTAATTATAGTGTAAAAATACAAAATAGAATTGTATTTGGTCTTTATGTAATGTTTATTTAACCAGGAAAATGTGACAACATAACAGGGACATGAATTTACATTTGATAGGCTATATGTAAAAAACAATAACAGTAAAAAGTTTTTTTTTTTTTTTTTTTTTTTTTTGAGGATTTTGCCTCATTTTAAAACACCACTGCACGCTACTGGTCAGTATTTAAAATCATAAAGCATGTAAAAACTGCTTTATGGATAAATTCATAATGTCACTTTTATGTGTAAGCCAACCCTTGTGTAAAAAGTGTGCATGTGTAGTGTAAATTAAATCTTAAAAGTATGTTTTTAAAAACTGTACTTTTAGGTAATATAAAATGACTGAAATTAAAGGCCACTCTGTATTTAAAAGGTCTTTTCACATTGCACTTAACCCAAAGTTATCATCGTTCTAACCCCCATGTTTTCAGCGTTTGATGGGAAAAAAGGTGGAAATAAATGGTGAAAGAAAACGTGACAATTGGAGTGAAGAAGAGACCATTTCATTCTTAACTTTATAGTCCAAAAAGTCGTGCAATGCTAGCGGTTTGATATAAGCAAGTCGTGTGCTGCGTTCGTCCAATC
This sequence comes from Rutilus rutilus, assembly GCF_951802725.1. Taxonomy (NCBI): domain Eukaryota; kingdom Metazoa; phylum Chordata; class Actinopteri; order Cypriniformes; family Leuciscidae; genus Rutilus; species Rutilus rutilus. The sequence goes on from NC_140227.1 coordinate 7,197,421, forward strand.
AATGACACTGACACTGCAAATATGCAAATAAGATCGTTAAGCCAGGGTTTAGAACTGTAATGGCAGGTTATTGTTCATTTTTCATTTTTTGAAACGTGATGCAAGATAACCCAGGATTCTGTTTACTCTGGGTTTAGAATGACCCAGGGTTAACTACTTCAAGTGTGAAAAGCCCTATAAAGAGTACAATTTCACGACTATGTTTCTTAACACACTTTTAACATCAAAATGTCAGATTAACCCCCAGTTTCACAGACAAGGTTTAAGACTAGTCCCAGACTAAAACGCATTTGCACTGACATATTTTAAAATGTCATTGCCATTGCTTTGTCTTAAGATGCCCACTAAAAATGTTTTCTTTTTTCTTTTTCTAGGGCACGTTTATAAAAGCTACTTAAATATCCTAATTAAACTAAGGCCTAATCCAGGGTTAATCTAAGCCCTGTCTGTGAAACCAGCCAACATGTTTTACTTTGATCATCTTCTAAAAAGTCTTTTATCATGCTTTAAATAAGTATACTTATTTTGTTGTATATGTTGTAATTTGCAGTGCTGTTCAGTTGCTCTGACTTTCACTGTAAATACTAATAACCATAGTCAGATTCTAAACTAGATATTTAACCTAGAATATTATTTGTGCAGATTGGCTGCTGAACCATCACAGTGGTCTTGTTTATCAGAAATGGAGGGCAAGAAATTAGTGAAAGTGAAAGAAGGTGGTAGAGGAGAAGGGTGGTGTTTTTGTACATGTGGGTGCAGAAAGGGGGGCTTATTGTGCAGGGTTAGCGCATGCTAGCGGTGTTGTGTGAGTGTGTCACTCCGGCTGGCGGAGTGAAACGCTGTTGAGTCACCCTGGAGACCGCAGCTATAGAGATGAGTGTACAAGCAGATCAGTGGATTGTTTTCACCTCGTTACTGTACACACACAACCTGCCCACTGACACCTCTGCTTACACTCACACACGTCTGCCCACATGCCCTCTGCCCATACAACATCTCTCTGTCTTTCTCAGGATTGGACCTGGGGTGCGTTTCCCAAAAGCATTGTTAGCAGACTATATGGTTCCGTCATTACTGATATAGTTCAGCAATTCTGAAACCATAGTTCCAACGAAAATTTCCAAACAGCATCACAAACTTGTGTGGTTGGAACTACAGCTCTCGACCTGTCGTTGGAAGCATAGTTTCTTGCTAGTAGGACATGTGGACTTATATAGATCAGGCTCTTGGGTATATAAGCAAGCTAACATGCAGTACATTTCATTACACTTAAATATATATACATTTCTTTTTATATATTCTAGCATGTCAACAATCAGCTCTGTTTGTGTGCATGCGCGTAAATGCATGAGGAAACCCCGATAATCAAATAAAGCAATACGACAGGGATCAAAAACAGTGAAGTAGTCCGACTCCTTAGATGCCATGTTTGTTATAATGGCATAACGTTGTGAAGCTGACTGAATACAGATTGCAGAAGTAAGCCAATTACATAGCAAACGTGATTTAAAAACAAAATGAATGGCTTTCTGTTGTTTTGCATAAATGAAATATGATAATCTGAGAATTATTGCAATCTTGAATTGATAAATGCAATGTCATATACAACATTAACAATATTGTTGAACCAGTGTGGTTCAAATGATGGAGGTCCAACCGTTACTACGGTTTTGAGAAACGGTCACAATTACCTAGTTAATTCATCCAACAATGCATCATATAATGGTAGTTAAGCAGTGAGTTATGCAGTTACATTGGAAATGCACTCCTGCAGGTTTGGTGCAGTTCAGCTCGATGAGGCTTGCAGACTGAGTGTTTGCTAAAGTAAAATGCAAATTGAGCCAGTGACAAACAAGAATATCCATGATAAAATGTCTTGTGGTGTAGACCATCAAGTAAAAAGTAATTACATATTTTACTTACAGCTTGAATACATGCAAATGAACTCATCCTAATCATAAATTATGTTTTAATTAAAGTTTTACCAGCCACTTAATTACACCCGTTCAACTGCTTGTAAATGCTAGTATCTAATCAGCCAATCACATGGCAGCAACTCAATGCTTTGCAATGCTGACAATCCGCTGAAGTTCAAATTGAGCATCAGAAGAAAAGTGATTTAAAGGTGCAGTCTCTAAGAATGACAGCCAGTGGTCGACATAGGGACTGCACTCCAAATTCAAATTATCGGAGATCGTTGTTCTCCCCGCCCCCTCCTGCTCAGATTCGACGCTCGCACAGGTTGCCAGTTTGAGGACACGCAACAGGAACGTGCACAATTGACAATTAAATCCGAGGAGACTTACACACTTTTAGTTGATGAGTTGATTTATTTCGTTTTAATATGCTCTCCTTCATAGAGATTTTTAGATGGATACAGATGCTTTTTTAAGATAGAATCTGCAATCTCTGACCCAGTTTGTTTGCCGGCTGCAATGCGCTATGTTTCTGGCCAACTGGCATCCCGGGGTGTCGAGATCACACAGACTAAAACAAAAACAGACATTCCAACACGAAACGCACATTTCAAAGTAAAATAACTGGCTGTAGAAGTATTTTTCAGAGAAACGAGTATATGAATTCAGCATGTTTCCTAAATATCTGCAAACATATTATGGTATTTTTATGCCAAGTTCACCTTTAAGTGAATTTGAGCATAGTATGGTTGTTTAGTATAATACTAAACAACATCATAGTATTTCAGAATCTGCAGATCTAATGGGATGTTCACACATATCATCTCTAGGGTTTGCTGAGAATTGTCAGAAAAAGAGAAAATATCCAGTGAGCGATAGTTCTGTGGGCCAAAATGCCTTGTTGATACTAGAGGTCAGAAGAGAACGCCTAGATTGGTTCGAGCTGATAGAAAGGCAACAGTAACTCAAATAAGCACTCGTAACAACCGAGGTCTGCAGAAGAGCATCTCAGAACACACAATTCATTGAACCTTGAAGCAGATGGACTACAGCAGCAGAAGACACACCAGTGTCACTCCTGTCATGGTAACAGGAAATTAAGGCTACAATTCACACAGGCTCACCAAAATGGGACAGTAGAAGATTGGAAAAAACGATGAGTCTGATGAGTCTCGATTTCACTAAACTCAAATGGCCTCACCAGATCTCAATCCAATAGACAACCTTCGAGATGTGGTGGAACAGGAGATTCACATCATGGATGTGCAGCCGACAAAACAGTAACCGCGTGACTACGCTATCATGTCAATATAGACCAAAATCTCGGAGGAATATTTCCAGCACTTTGTTGAATCTATGCCACAAAGGAAGGCAGTTCTGAGGGAAAAAGGGGGTCCAACCCTTTACTAGCAAGGTGAACCTAATAAAAGGGCCTGTGAGTGTATATGTTCATGCTTCATAATCTTTATGATATAATTTGCTGTTTTCCTTTCTTTTTTTAAAGATAAAGGGTTCTCCCAAAAATGAAAATTCAACTCACCCTCCAAACCTGTATAACGTTCTTTCTGTTTCAGCGTTGTTGTGTTTTTTTTTTTTTTTTTTTTTTGTCCATTTAAAGTCAATGGCAACCAAAATGTTTGGTTTTCATCATTCTTTAAAATATCTTCTTTTGTGCTTTGTCAGAAGAAAGTAAGTCAGGTTAAGGTGAGTAAATGATTTTTGGGTGAACTATCCCTTTAATTAATACATAATAATACATACAAAGAAAATATAGACAGTTATGCTATTGACCCATAGGAAATAACAGTGCCACAGCTTCTCTCCAAATTGTCCTGCTCAGCAGGTCAGTAAGTTCTCATGGTCTCTTGATTAAAGGAACTCGCTCCCACCATCAGACGTTTATTTGACTGTCATTAGAGCACTTCTCGACCTCTTGCCCCCCCAGGTCACTCAGCTGCAGAAGTGTGAAGTCTCTTCTCCCAGGGTGCAGGACTCCTCATACCAGCCTGGGAGAAAACAGACCCGCATTCTCACCTCTGTTCATTTAGAAATATTTGACCCCAGGTCTGAGGAATTCTGTTGTAGCATATTTTCAAGAAGATATTCAAGTCACTGATGTTTGCCTACAGAACAACCACTGGCTCTGCTCCCTTTTACCTAAACTCATTACTTCAGACTTATGTGCCATCCAGAAACCTGCACTCTGCAAGCGAACGTCGTCTTGTGGTGCCATCTCAAAGAGGCACAGAATCTCTTTCTCTGACTTTACCATGACTGTTCCCTGCTGGTGGAATGATCTGCCTAACTCAACCAGAGCTGCTGAGTCCGTATGGCAGCCGAAACGGCTGAAGACGCATCTTTTTCGGCAGCACTTGATCCAGTAATACTAACACTTTCTCTTCCATTCTATTTTTTATTATATATATATATAAAAATAATAATAATGTACATGTACATGTTAGATTAAACTGAGAAGGGTCATAGCACTTGCATTTTGTTGTCCTACTGTTAGTTTAATTGCTTCTATTGTTCTCATTTGTAAGTCGCTTTGGATAAAAGCGTCTGCTAAATGAATAAATGTAAATGTAGCTGATATATCAGATATTGATGTATTTTAAATGTAATGAAAGACCCCTGCATATCCTGATTCTGATTGGTCAATCGCAGCATGTTGTTGCGTAATGATGATGCTACAAACAGCATTTTTCCTACATAGCCGTGCTGCTTTCATTTCTTTCTTTCTTCTCGTTTAATAAAGTACTATCAAATCAATTTTTCATGCCGATTTATTTAAGTAGCCATGCAATAGGCCTAATGCACCAAAGAATCAAGCACGCAGCCACCTTTAGAATATTATCCTTGAACTGTATAGGATATTTCTCTGTATATTTCTATGGCATCGCTTTCGAAGAGTAATTAGCTGGTGATGTGGATTTACTTATTGTAGAGTTAATAAAAGTTATCATGAGCATTGTGATGTTTGAAGCGGATAACATAACAAATGCCATTAGACCGGGAAGTTTTTAAAATACAAACCGGAAGACAGAACACAACGAGTGCAGCGCTGAAAAGCGGTGCGGGGCTGCATAAGATGTCTATAGATCTGCACAGTCTTATCACATTAATCTGCATCGTGTTCCTGATAAATAACCCTGTCGGTTGGGATTCTTATGCATTCCAAAACGCTGGAAATCTATTGCACTAAATGTGTTTCTTCCAACAGGAAGAAAGGAAGAAGGAAATATAACATTAGCATCTCATTAAGGTGATCAAAACATGAAACGCTTAGATTTAACAGCAACACCATAAAGAATCTGTGTCAGTCATCATGATTCCAGCTGAGATGTCAGTAAAACATCAGAGGCTTTGCTGTGAATGATCTCACCTCTGACTCCAGTAAAGGAGAGCTGTTTCTCTCACCTCTCACATTAAGAGATTAACTGAGAAGGTCAGATGGTGTATATTTCCACACAGCTACACATAGACTGTGGCACATGACACTTCTACCCATTAAAATAAGCCTTTAGGATGAAATATTTCTCTGAGACACCTGGATTCCACCTGTCAGACTGTTAATTCAGTCTGAATAAGTCACTATGTACATGATATCAGATTTCACTCCATTTGGTGTTTGTACTGTTAAATGTGTGGACTGTTGATCGCATGCAAGGAGGCTGGAAAGATTTATCAAGAGTTATGCATGTTATTTTCCATCGAACAGCACTGAGGAAGAGTTTCTATTTGTTCTGCCAGTACTGTAAAGCATTTTTATTACTGTGCAAATAAAATGCAAACTTTCATAACATAACTGTGGGCAGAATACAAATATTAAACTACCATTTAAAGGTTTGGGGTCTTCTCTATTGTTTTGCTCACCAAGTCTCTTATGCTCACCAAAGCTGCATTCATTTGTTTAAAATACAGGAAAATAGTACTATTATTAAATATTATTAAAATTTAAAATAAATGTGTTCTTTTTTTTAATACATTATAAAATGTAATTTGTTACTATTAGTCTTTAGTGTCACATGATCCTTCAGAAATCTGATTTGCGGCTCAAGAAACACTTCTAATGTTGAAAACAGTTAAAAACAGTTAATTACTGCTTAATATTTGTTTGTGGAAATTGTGATACAGTTTTTTGTTCAGGATTCTTTGACTAAAGTTAAAAGTTAAAAGAACATCATTCATTTGAAATAGAACTATTTTGTAACATTATAGTCAACATTAAATGTCTTTACATTTAGATTTAATTTCATGCATTCACGCTGAATAAAATAATACATTTCTTTAAAAAATCTTATTGAACCCAAGCTTTTGAATGGAAGTGTATTTATCATGGGTTGCAGGTTAGCAGTAGCAGTGTAACTATATATAGTCTTGCATTGATATGCTACAAATATGATGGAAACTATTGATTTTTAAGTGATTGATTTCATGATTTTCATCTGCTGGATTATAAACCAGGTGAAAACTATATTTACCAACCAAAGTAGACTCAGAGGTGACTTCATCTACTCCCCTTAAAACCACCCAGAACACCCTAGCAACACAATCAAATCCACTCATAACACCTTAGCAACCATGTAGCAAAACCCTAGAATCCTGGCTGCGTTTTTGAACAGGAAAACACCCTGTTTTCTTCAGATCATTTAAAATTCTGGTTTACTCATGGCTCCCAGGGAACTTCTTCACAAGTCATGCAAATGAGTTTATGTACGATTCCTATCTAAAAGTTATGCAGCAAAATTAGCATTTGAGCTGTTTTGTAACATGTTCCAGTAACGGTCTATCGTTGAAATTCCACACCTTATTTCAGTGAAAAGAGATTATTTTTAGTGACCACGGTTAAACACTTAAGGGGATTCCTAGCAGCTAAGCTAAGGCTAAGCTTTCATCTGGTTTTTAAATGTGTTTTTTTTTTTTTTTTTGAATGTCAGTTATTGCTCTGTGGCGTAGCACCAGGACACATCCCTGCAGAAATGTGTGTGAGTACTGGAAGGGGAGATATGTGTGTGAAACACTTCCTGTTAGTTTGCAAGTTGTGCAAGCAGTTAAAGCACGACAGCAATGAACTTCTTAAATTCATTGTTGAATAGAACAATACGATACTGCACACACCATTCAAACAGTCAAAAGCCATATAAGAGCAAAAAAATAAAATAAAAATATATACAAAAGCAAATATTAGTTTTCAAATGAAAGACAAATAATGAACTAATAGAGCTGAGATATATTTTGTATTAAAAAGGGATGTTATGTTTTTGTATAAAATTCTTTCATTATTTACTCACCTTGATGTTATTCCAAACACTTATGTAATTCTGTGGGACACACACACACACACACACACACACACACACACACACACATTTGTTTTTAAAGAATTGACACATTTTTTTTTTTTAATACACAGTGTAGTGAACGATAAAAGTGGTCCACAAAATTCACTGTATTGTATTTGAAATCTTCTGAAGTCATAAACAACTTTGTGTGAGGAACCGCTAACAGGTAAGCAAATGTTAACAAAGAAAGACACATATTCTAATAGAGAAACTAATACTAATCTTCCATATAATTCTAGATAACTTGAATGTACTTAATAAAAAGCAACTAGATGTTTTTAAACTAGCATTATCATGCCCAAATTGTGTTGTGCTAATAGCTAAAGCAGTTAGCATAGGCTACAGATCAAAACAAAAGAGCAAATAAGAATGTTGTATGAACAATCCTAATGTTACGTGGGAAGTAATAGGCTATGTGTTGTTTCTTTATCTCTCTCCACAGGGATTCTCATCATTCAGAGATGGTAGAGGGAGGCTTCAAGTCATTACAGTGTTCACACCTCAGCTAGCGCATCTTGTCACTCTTACTGCCAGCCAGGGATCAGATGAAGTGTATTGGTCTGAGCTAAAGGTGGCGGTGGGCGTGTGTGGAAGGGTGTTAGATTTATCAGTCTGTCTGAGGGGGAAGAAGCCTCCTCATGGGGGTCCAGATTTTGAGGTGTTGACACCTCCACTGCAGGTCATGGGAGAGTCTCTGGGGTGCAGGATAGTTGGATCAGTGAAGGTGCAGGAGATGTGTACTGAGAAAATCAGCAGAATTTGAATTTATTTTTGGATAAAATATATTTTTCAAAGACAAAAATCCATTTTGTGAATTTATCATGTGGTTTATGCAGAATAGCTCTTTAATTATTTGTCTTTTTTATTTTGCTCTTGGCCTGGTTTGAATGCATATTCACTAAAGAGCTTCTCTTACATTACAGATATCAAAATTAAATATATTACACAAAATAAAATAACAGCATGGTGGTTTGAAACAACATGAGAGTGAGTAAATACATATATATATATATATATATATATATATATTATTTAAAAACTATAGTAATAGGAATTGTTTTTTTATTAATACATTATAATAAACATTATATACGTATATATATATATATATATATATATATATATATATATATATACACACACATATAGTATTATTACTTTTTTATAATACTTTTATATTTTATATTTATTAATATATAATAATATATAATAATATTAATACATAGTATTATTACTTTTTTATGCTGTGTTAGCATAAAAACAATCATGTCAATAAAGTAATCTGATATTGAATAACTGAAATTGAGAGACATCATGAGTTGAGAGTTTGGAGAGGTGACAGAGGCTCAGTGAGAAGTGTGGGAATGTTTGCCCTGACTGCAGTCAGGAATAAAGTGGTGGCCTGAGAACAAACACCGCTGAGAGACACTGAGTTTATGAGGCTGTTTCTGCTGTCTGTGTTGATCAAACCAGAGCAAGACACTATGATCTTTCTCCGTAAAAAAAAAAAAAAAGAGAGAGAGAGAGAGAGAGAGAGAGAGAGAGAGAGAGAGAGAAAGCCTGGACAGAGGCCTGGGAATTTGTTCTGTTTAGATTTACATATGATTTACATGCCTGCTGGTGATGAGAGGAACATTCTGCTATCGTGACACGTCTCATTCTTAATCACTGTAAAATTTGCAATAGGGTAAAGTTATCCAAAACATGAGTAAAACTGACCAATGCTTTAGCTGACTGGAGTCCACATGTTAGTGTCGACATGACCTTTTTATACAAGTTATAGACCTGCATGTTTGTTGTCAAACTGCTAATGAAGAAATGTTATTGATTCAATACAAACTAAACTCTATGGACTTTGATGTTAATTGTCACAAACAATAAATCTCAATTAAAACAATAAATAACACGTCCCTCAGTTTGTGAAAAAGTACAGTATACACTTGCAATAGAAGTCAGAAATATTCTTTTCTTGTTAAAGCTCTTTTATTATTCATTTGTGTGTGTGTGTGTATATATATATATATATTTTTTTTTACAAAAGAGTTATTATGTGTACACAGGTACAACACACACCTTTCAGGAAGAAAGTTACTGCATTTTTTGGCTATCCAACTGAAGGATGAGTTAAAATAATTGTTGGTGGTTAGACAACGTCATAAAGGCTGTTGATTAACTTTAGCTTAATGTGTGTATTGTACTTGGAACTTTCCTTTAATAAGTGACAATCCCCTTGCGAGTCAGAGTAATCTGGAATTCATTCGAGTTCAGAAGAACCTAATCTAGCGGAGAAGCCAACAGTTTCATAAATATCATGTCCTGCTGTGATGGGGCTGATTCTTAGTAATGTAAGAAATTCCTGTGAAAACATCTTACTGGGTAATCACTGAATTGCATTAAACACAAATGGAAGTTGTATCTTCTGTTGTCAATATAATGTATTGAAGGATCTTCTTTGACATTCACAGAAGGATGATGCTTTTTTTTGTCCAGATCTATTAATTTATTACAAAATAACAGTGGCCGAGAGAGCCCAACGTGCTGCAACTGAAGAAAAGACATGCAAAAAGAAAAAAACACCAGCAAAACATCATCAGTTTGACACGTGCTGCAAATACTCACAACGCAACCAAATACAGAAACACACTGCAAATAATCACAACACAGTGAATCCACATGAGATCAGGATGTTAAAGAACAAACTCTCCTTTCAGCTCATCAACAACACCATGGACGAGTAGACATTGAGCAATGTGCATTTCCCAGCCAGATTTGTCACTTGTTGGGGTCCCCTTGAAAACATTTCAGTTGTGATCTGTGCTATTTGCAGTGCGATTCTGTATTTGGTTGCGTTGTGAGTATTTGAAGCATGTTTCTGTATTTGGTTGTGTTGTGAGTATTTGCAGCGCATTTCTGTATTTGGTTGTGTTGTTTCTGTATTTGGTTGTGTTGTGAGTATTTGCAGCCCGTTTCTGTATTTGGTTGTGTTGTGAGTATTTGCAGCCCGTTTCTGTATTTGGTTGTGTTGTTTCTGTATTTGGTTGTGTTGTGAGTATTTGCAGCGCATTTCTGTATTTGGTTGTGTTGTTTCTGTATTTGGTTGTGTTGTGAGTATTGGCAGCGCATTTCTGTATTTGGTTGTGTTGTTTCTGTATTTGGTTGTGTTGTGAGTATTTGCAGCCCGTTTCTGTATTTGGTTGTGTTGTGAGTATTTGCAGCGCATTTCTGTATTTGGTTGTGTTGTTTCTGTATTTGGTTGTGTTGTGAGTATTTGCAGCCCGTTTCTGTATTTGGTTGTGTTGTGAGTATTTGCAGCCCGTTTCTGTATTTGGTTGTGTTGTTTCTGTATTTGGTTGTGTTGTGAGTATTTGCAGCATGTTTCTGTATTTGGTTGTGTTGTGAGTATTTGCAGCCCGTTTCTGTATTTGGTTGTGTTGTTTCTGTATTTGGTTGTGTTGTGAGTATTTGCAGCGCATTTCTGTATTTGGTTGTGTTGTTTCTGTATTTGGTTGTGTTGTGAGTATTGGCAGCGCATTTCTGTATTTGGTTGTGTTGTTTCTGTATTTGGTTGTGTTGTGAGTATTTGCAGCCCGTTTCTGTATTTGGTTGTGTTGTGAGTATTTGCAGCGCATTTCTGTATTTGGTTGTGTTGTTTCTGTATTTGGTTGTGTTGTGAGTATTTGCAGCCCGTTTCTGTATTTGGTTGTGTTGTGAGTATTTGCAGCCCGTTTCTGTATTTGGTTGTGTTGTTTCTGTATTTGGTTGTGTTGTGAGTATTTGCAGCATGTTTCTGTATTTGGTTGTGTTGTGAGTATTTGCAGCCCGTTTCTGTATTTGGTTGTGTTGTTTCTGTATTTGGTTGTGTTGTGAGTATTTGCAGCGCATTTCTGTATTTGGTTGTGTTGTTTCTGTATTTGGTTGTGTTGTGAGTATTTGCAGCGCATTTCTGTATTTGGTTGTGTTGTTTCTGTATTTGGTTGTGTTGTTTCTGTATTTGGTTGTGTTGTGAGTATTTGCAGCATGTTTCTGTATTTGGTTGTGTTGTTTCTGTATTTGGTTGTGTTGTGAGTATTTGCAGCATGTTTCTGTATTTGGTTGTGTTGTTTCTGTATTTGGTTGTGTTGTTTCTGTAGTTTCTGTATTTGGTTGTGTTGTTTCTGTATTTGGTTGTGTTGTGAGTATTTGCAGCGCGTTTCTGTATTTGGTTGTGTTGTTTCTGTATTTGGTTGTGTTGTTTCTGTATTTGGTTGTGTTGTGAGTATTTGCAGCCCGTTTCTGTATTTGGTTGTGTTGTTTCTGTATTTGGTTGTGTTGTGAGTATTTGCAGCGCGTTTCTGTATTTGGTTGTGTTGTTTCTGTATTTGGTTGTGTTGTGAGTATTTGCAGCCCGTTTCTGTATTTGGTTGTGTTGTTTCTGTATTTGGTTGTGTTGTGAGTATTTGCAGCGCGTTTCTGTATTTGGTTGTGTTGTTTCTGTATTTGGTTGTGTTGTGAGTATTTGCAGCGCGTTTCTGTATTTGGTTGTGTTGTTTCTGTATTTGGTTGTGTTGTTTCTGTATTTGGTTGTGTTGTGAGTATTTGCAGCATGTTTCTGTATTTGGTTGTGTTGTTTCTGTATTTGGTTGTGTTGTGAGTATTTACAGCACGTTTCTGTATTTGGTTGTGTTGTTTCTGTATTTGGTTGTGTTGTGAGTATTTGCAGCATGTTTCTGTATTTTGTTGTGTTGTTTCTGTATTTGGTTGTGTTGTGAGTATTTGCAGCATGTTTCTGTATTTGGTTGTGTTGTTTCTGTATTTGGTTGTGTTGTTTCTGTATTTGGTTGTGTTGTGAGTATTTGCAGCGCGTTTCTGTATTTGGTTGTGTTGTTTCTGTATTTGGTTGTGTTGTGAGTATTTGCAGCGCGTTTCTGTATTTGGTTGTGTTGTTTCTGTATTTGGTTGTGTTGTTTCTGTATTTGGTTGTGTTGTGAGTATTTGCAGCGCGTTTCTGTATTTGGTTGTGTTGTTTCTGTATTTGGTTGTGTTGTGAGTATTTGCAGCGCGTTTCTGTATTTGGTTGTGTTGTTTCTGTATTTGGTTGTGTTGTGAGTATTTGCAGCCCGTTTCTGTATTTGGTTGTGTTGTTTCTGTATTTGGTTGTGTTGTTTCTGTATTTGGTTGTGTTGTGAGTATTTGCAGCGCGTTTCTGTATTTGGTTGTGTTGTTTCTGTATTTGGTTGTGTTGTTTCTGTATTTGGTTGTGTTGTGAGTATTTGCAGCCCGTTTCTGTATTTGGTTGTGTTGTTTCTGTATTTGGTTGTGTTGTGAGTATTTGCAGCATGTTTCTGTATTTGGTTGTGTTGTTTCTGTATTTGGTTGTGTTGTGAGTATTTACAGCACGTTTCTGTATTTGGTTGTGTTGTTTCTGTATTTGGTTGTGTTGTTTCTGTATTTGGTTGTGTTGTTTCTGTATTTGGTTGTGTTGTGAGTATTTGCAGCACGTTTCTGTATTTGGTTGTGTTGTGAGTATTTACAGCACGTTTCTGTATTTGGTTGTGTTGTTTCTGTATTTGGTTGTGTTGTTTCTGTATTTGGTTGTGTTGTTTCTGTATTTGGTTGTGTTGTGAGTATTTGCAGCATGTTTCTGTATTTGGTTGTGTTGTTTCTGTATTTGGTTGTGTTGTGAGTATTTGCAGCATGTTTCTGTATTTGGTTGTGTTGTTTCTGTATTTGGTTGTGTTGTTTCTGTAGTTTCTGTATTTGGTTGTGTTGTTTCTGTATTTGGTTGTGTTGTGAGTATTTGCAGCGCGTTTCTGTATTTGGTTGTGTTGTTTCTGTATTTGGTTGTGTTGTTTCTGTATTTGGTTGTGTTGTGAGTATTTGCAGCCCGTTTCTGTATTTGGTTGTGTTGTTTCTGTATTTGGTTGTGTTGTGAGTATTTGCAGCGCGTTTCTGTATTTGGTTGTGTTGTTTCTGTATTTGGTTGTGTTGTGAGTATTTGCAGCCCGTTTCTGTATTTGGTTGTGTTGTTTCTGTATTTGGTTGTGTTGTGAGTATTTGCAGCGCGTTTCTGTATTTGGTTGTGTTGTTTCTGTATTTGGTTGTGTTGTGAGTATTTGCAGCGCGTTTCTGTATTTGGTTGTGTTGTTTCTGTATTTGGTTGTGTTGTGAGTATTTGCAGCATGTTTCTGTATTTGGTTGTGTTGTTTCTGTATTTGGTTGTGTTGTGAGTATTTACAGCACGTTTCTGTATTTGGTTGTGTTGTTTCTGTATTTGGTTGTGTTGTTTCTGTATTTGGTTGTGTTGTGAGTATTTGCAGCATGTTTCTGTATTTGGTTGTGTTGTTTCTGTATTTGGTTGTGTTGTGAGTATTTGCAGCATGTTTCTGTATTTGGTTGTGTTGTTTCTGTATTTGGTTGTGTTGTTTCTGTATTTGGTTGTGTTGTGAGTATTTGCAGCGCGTTTCTGTATTTGGTTGTGTTGTTTCTGTATTTGGTTGTGTTGTGAGTATTTGCAGCGCGTTTCTGTATTTGGTTGTGTTGTTTCTGTATTTGGTTGTGTTGTTTCTGTATTTGGTTGTGTTGTGAGTATTTGCAGCGCGTTTCTGTATTTGGTTGTGTTGTTTCTGTATTTGGTTGTGTTGTGAGTATTTGCAGCGCGTTTCTGTATTTGGTTGTGTTGTTTCTGTATTTGGTTGTGTTGTGAGTATTTGCAGCCCGTTTCTGTATTTGGTTGTGTTGTTTCTGTATTTGGTTGTGTTGTTTCTGTATTTGGTTGTGTTGTGAGTATTTGCAGCGCGTTTCTGTATTTGGTTGTGTTGTTTCTGTATTTGGTTGTGTTGTGAGTATTTGCAGCCCGTTTCTGTATTTGGTTGTGTTGTTTCTGTATTTGGTTGTGTTGTGAGTATTTGCAGCATGTTTCTGTATTTGGTTGTGTTGTTTCTGTATTTGGTTGTGTTGTGAGTATTTGCAGCCCGTTTCTGTATTTGGTTGTGTTGTTTCTGTATTTGGTTGTGTTGTGAGTATTTGCAGCATGTTTCTGTATTTGGTTGTGTTGTTTCTGTATTTGGTTGTGTTGTGAGTATTTACAGCACGTTTCTGTATTTGGTTGTGTTGTTTCTGTATTTGGTTGTGTTGTTTCTGTATTTGGTTGTGTTGTGAGTATTTGCAGCATGTTTCTGTATTTGGTTGTGTTGTTTCTGTATTTGGTTGTGTTGTGAGTATTTGCAGCATGTTTCTGTATTTGGTTGTGTTGTTTCTGTATTTGGTTGTGTTGTTTCTGTATTTGGTTGTGTTGTTTCTGTATTTGGTTGTGTTGTGAGTATTTGCAGCACGTTTCTGTATTTGGTTGTGTTGTGAGTATTTACAGCACGTTTCTGTATTTGGTTGTGTTGTTTCTGTATTTGGTTGTGTTGTTTCTGTATTTGGTTGTGTTGTTTCTGTATTTGGTTGTGTTGTTTCTGTATTTGGTTGTGTTGTGAGTATTTGCAGCACGTTTCTGTATTTGGTTGTGTTGTGAGTATTTACAGCACGTTTCTGTATTTGGTTGTGTTGTTTCTGTATTTGGTTGTGTTGTTTCTGTATTTGGTTGTGTTGTTTCTGTATTTGGTTGTGTTGTGAGTATTTGCAGCATGTTTCTGTATTTGGTTGTGTTGTTTCTGTATTTGGTTGTGTTGTGAGTATTTGCAGCATGTTTCTGTATTTGGTTGTGTTGTTTCTGTATTTGGTTGTGTTGTTTCTGTAGTTTCTGTATTTGGTTGTGTTGTTTCTGTATTTGGTTGTGTTGTGAGTATTTGCAGCGCGTTTCTGTATTTGGTTGTGTTGTTTCTGTATTTGGTTGTGTTGTTTCTGTATTTGGTTGTGTTGTGAGTATTTGCAGCCCGTTTCTGTATTTGGTTGTGTTGTTTCTGTATTTGGTTGTGTTGTGAGTATTTGCAGCGCGTTTCTGTATTTGGTTGTGTTGTTTCTGTATTTGGTTGTGTTGTGAGTATTTGCAGCCCGTTTCTGTATTTGGTTGTGTTGTTTCTGTATTTGGTTGTGTTGTGAGTATTTGCAGCGCGTTTCTGTATTTGGTTGTGTTGTTTCTGTATTTGGTTGTGTTGTGAGTATTTGCAGCGCGTTTCTGTATTTGGTTGTGTTGTTTCTGTATTTGGTTGTGTTGTGAGTATTTGCAGCATGTTTCTGTATTTGGTTGTGTTGTTTCTGTATTTGGTTGTGTTGTGAGTATTTACAGCACGTTTCTGTATTTGGTTGTGTTGTTTCTGTATTTGGTTGTGTTGTTTCTGTATTTGGTTGTGTTGTGAGTATTTGCAGCATGTTTCTGTATTTGGTTGTGTTGTTTCTGTATTTGGTTGTGTTGTGAGTATTTGCAGCATGTTTCTGTATTTGGTTGTGTTGTTTCTGTATTTGGTTGTGTTGTTTCTGTATTTGGTTGTGTTGTGAGTATTTGCAGCGCGTTTCTGTATTTGGTTGTGTTGTTTCTGTATTTGGTTGTGTTGTGAGTATTTGCAGCGCGTTTCTGTATTTGGTTGTGTTGTTTCTGTATTTGGTTGTGTTGTTTCTGTATTTGGTTGTGTTGTGAGTATTTGCAGCGCGTTTCTGTATTTGGTTGTGTTGTTTCTGTATTTGGTTGTGTTGTGAGTATTTGCAGCGCGTTTCTGTATTTGGTTGTGTTGTTTCTGTATTTGGTTGTGTTGTGAGTATTTGCAGCCCGTTTCTGTATTTGGTTGTGTTGTTTCTGTATTTGGTTGTGTTGTTTCTGTATTTGGTTGTGTTGTGAGTATTTGCAGCGCGTTTCTGTATTTGGTTGTGTTGTTTCTGTATTTGGTTGTGTTGTGAGTATTTGCAGCCCGTTTCTGTATTTGGTTGTGTTGTTTCTGTATTTGGTTGTGTTGTGAGTATTTGCAGCATGTTTCTGTATTTGGTTGTGTTGTTTCTGTATTTGGTTGTGTTGTGAGTATTTGCAGCCCGTTTCTGTATTTGGTTGTGTTGTTTCTGTATTTGGTTGTGTTGTGAGTATTTGCAGCACGTTTCTGTATTTGGTTGTGTTGTGAGTATTTACAGCACGTTTCTGTATTTGGTTGTGTTGTTTCTGTATTTGGTTGTGTTGTTTCTGTATTTGGTTGTGTTGTTTCTGTATTTGGTTGTGTTGTGAGTATTTGCAGCATGTTTCTGTATTTGGTTGTGTTGTTTCTGTATTTGGTTGTGTTGTGAGTATTTGCAGCATGTTTCTGTATTTGGTTGTGTTGTTTCTGTATTTGGTTGTGTTGTTTCTGTAGTTTCTGTATTTGGTTGTGTTGTTTCTGTATTTGGTTGTGTTGTGAGTATTTGCAGCGCGTTTCTGTATTTGGTTGTGTTGTTTCTGTATTTGGTTGTGTTGTTTCTGTATTTGGTTGTGTTGTGAGTATTTGCAGCCCGTTTCTGTATTTGGTTGTGTTGTTTCTGTATTTGGTTGTGTTGTGAGTATTTGCAGCGCGTTTCTGTATTTGGTTGTGTTGTTTCTGTATTTGGTTGTGTTGTGAGTATTTGCAGCCCGTTTCTGTATTTGGTTGTGTTGTTTCTGTATTTGGTTGTGTTGTGAGTATTTGCAGCGCGTTTCTGTATTTGGTTGTGTTGTTTCTGTATTTGGTTGTGTTGTGAGTATTTGCAGCGCGTTTCTGTATTTGGTTGTGTTGTTTCTGTATTTGGTTGTGTTGTGAGTATTTGCAGCATGTTTCTGTATTTGGTTGTGTTGTTTCTGTATTTGGTTGTGTTGTGAGTATTTACAGCACGTTTCTGTATTTGGTTGTGTTGTTTCTGTATTTGGTTGTGTTGTTTCTGTATTTGGTTGTGTTGTGAGTATTTGCAGCATGTTTCTGTATTTGGTTGTGTTGTTTCTGTATTTGGTTGTGTTGTGAGTATTTGCAGCATGTTTCTGTATTTGGTTGTGTTGTTTCTGTATTTGGTTGTGTTGTTTCTGTATTTGGTTGTGTTGTGAGTATTTGCAGCGCGTTTCTGTATTTGGTTGTGTTGTTTCTGTATTTGGTTGTGTTGTGAGTATTTGCAGCGCGTTTCTGTATTTGGTTGTGTTGTTTCTGTATTTGGTTGTGTTGTTTCTGTATTTGGTTGTGTTGTGAGTATTTGCAGCGCGTTTCTGTATTTGGTTGTGTTGTTTCTGTATTTGGTTGTGTTGTGAGTATTTGCAGCGCGTTTCTGTATTTGGTTGTGTTGTTTCTGTATTTGGTTGTGTTGTGAGTATTTGCAGCCCGTTTCTGTATTTGGTTGTGTTGTTTCTGTATTTGGTTGTGTTGTTTCTGTATTTGGTTGTGTTGTGAGTATTTGCAGCGCGTTTCTGTATTTGGTTGTGTTGTTTCTGTATTTGGTTGTGTTGTTTCTGTATTTGGTTGTGTTGTGAGTATTTGCAGCCCGTTTCTGTATTTGGTTGTGTTGTTTCTGTATTTGGTTGTGTTGTGAGTATTTGCAGCATGTTTCTGTATTTGGTTGTGTTGTTTCTGTATTTGGTTGTGTTGTGAGTATTTACAGTACGTTTCTGTATTTGGTTGTGTTGTTTCTGTATTTGGTTGTGTTGTTTCTGTATTTGGTTGTGTTGTTTCTGTATTTGGTTGTGTTGTGAGTATTTGCAGCACGTTTCTGTATTTGGTTGTGTTGTGAGTAATTACCCCGCGTTTTTGTATGTGGTTGCATGAGTATTTGCAGTGTGTTTCTGTAGTTGGTTGTGTTGTAAGTATTTTTGTATTTGGTATTTTTGTATTTTGTTTTTGTATTTGGTTGCATTGTGAGTATTTGCAGGACGTTTCTCTATTAGGTTGTGTTGTGAGTATTTGCAGTGTGTTTCTGTGTTTGGTTGCATTGTGAGTATTTGCAGGACGTTTCTCTATTAGGTTGTGTTGTGAGTATTTGCAGTGTGTTTCTATATTTGGTTGCATTGTGAGTATTTGCAGCACATGTGTTGTCAAACTGATAAAGATGTTTTCTTAATTTGCAGGGTTTCTTTTCTATTGGCTTGTGTTTTCTTCAGTTGCAGCGCATTGAGTTCTCTCGGCCACTGAACAAAATTCATTGAAATTGCAATTCATACACACACCGACGGGAATACACCTCTTCTATGATGAGTTATTAATTTGTAATAAAAAAAAAATCATTTTAATTTGTTTTATTTTGTTGGGGGCATAAAGTAAAATGTCAGGGTGAAACAACTCTCCTGATATTAAAGAAAGAAAAGAAAAATATTACAGAATTAAATTCTTGAAAAATACGTATACTTTTTAGTCTTCATATAATGTCATAATATTTTATCATTACTTCTTATAATAAATAATTTAATAAAACAGCTTCATTGAAAAACTTTTGTCTGCTAAATAATGTGTTGCAACCAACATGCAGAAAATACAGGATTCCCCTCCCCCTCCCCCCACACAAAAATCTGAACATTTTTGAGGACAATGTAATACATTTGTAAGGATACTTTAATAAATATACATTTCAAAAGAACAGCATTTATTTTAAAGAGAAAATAAATAAATAATTATATATATATATATATGAAGAGTTCAGATGCAAAAGCCTCTAGGTGCCATTTGAACATTTCTTCTAGAATGATATTTTTTTTTCAAGCTTGAATATTTAAGTTCAGTAATTTCACTTAAATGACAATAAATAGGTCATTTTCATTGCCATTTAAGTGAAATTACTGAACTTAAATATACGAGCTTGATAATATATATATATATATATATATTTAAATAGTGGACAAATTTAACAATGTAAAAGTCTTTATTGTCACTTTTGAACAATTTTGAAGGCTAAATAAAAGTAGTAATTTCTTTAAACAAATCTTACCGACTCCACAAATACTTAATGGTACTGCTGTATAAAGACCTATCAAGTATAGTAAATAACTGCCTCAGCTTTCCCTTTAAATCTGATCCAGCACCAGTTTCTAGTGTTAAAAAACCAAAAACTTTTGATTCCTTGTTTCTGTTTCATGATTCAGGGGAAGCAGCATTTTCACGAGAAACAGGGCAGACCGTAATGCAGACAGCCAGATCCAAGTCCAGCCTTTTCTGGTTAGAGTAACTGCAGGCATCGATAGACACACACACGAACACAAGGGCAGATGTGAACGGATCCCACCCAGTGTGCATGACTGTACGGACAATGTGTCTCAATGTCGTTTCCTTTCTGCTGCTTCATCTGATTGTTACATTCCCAGCAGTCTCTCCTTAAAACAGTCCAGACTGAAATCTTTTAAAAAGTCCCTCTGACTCCGATCATACAAATTCCAATCTACAAAATTTTTAGTTTAATTTCCAACACAGGACTCTTATCAGCCCTAGAACATGCCAGAATGTTGTTCATTCATTCCATAAATGTTTCACGGAAATATTCTCCTGCATTTCTACACATTCCACACATTTTTATTGAGGGAGGATGCTGCATTCCCAAACTATTAGTCTACATTTCCACAGCTAACAATAACCTGGTGTGTACGCCGGAGGAGGGAGAGCAGAGCGTTCAGTAACTTGTCGGGAAGAGCAGAGTGTTCTGTAACTGGAATTTGTTATGAAGACGCTGCAAAGCAGCTGGTCGAAAACATTTTTTTTTCATATGAAAATTAATGAAAAGTTTTAAAAGAGAATCTTCTAACTGTAGCTGGACATTATAAGTGCTTGCTAACTTTACTATAACCGTTCAAAAGTTAAAAGAAATAAGTAGGACAGATCAAATTGATCTAAAGTGACAGTAAAGCCATGCATAATGTTGCAAAAGATTTATGTTTCAAATAAATGCTGTTCTTTTCAACATTGTTAGAAATGTTTCTTGAGCACCAAATCAGCATATTAGAATGATTTCTGAAGGATGTGACACTAAAGACTGGAGTAATGATGCTGAAAATTTGGCATCACATTACATTTTAGAATATATTAATAAAAATGCAGGTATTATAAAATTGCATTAATATTTCACAAATTTAATCAAATAAATGCAGCCTTGGTGAGCATAAGAGACCTTTTCCCCCAAAAAAACATAACATAACATAAAAACTTGTACTGACCCCAAAACACTGAATGTACTTTGAACAGTAATGTATATTTAATAAACTTTGCTTTGTAACTTGTCCCGCATGTTTATGCTACAGACATGAATGATACCTGAAATCGTGTGGCTTGATGAATTAAGGTTGTGCCACTGTTTTTCTAAGCAGTCAGATTTATAATTTTAGCCCAATGACAATTGAAAAGTGAAAACTTCCTATAGATTTACACCGAAAGAGGGATCCAAGCTCATTTTTACTATGCATTTTGCAGATGTTTCATCTAAAGTGACTTACAGTGCTTGTTGAGAATCAAACCCATGACTTTTGAGTTGCTAGCGCCTTCCTTTACCAGTTGAACAAATACGTAGAGACATGATATAACAATATCATCGAGATTTTTGACTTGGGCCAGTAACAATCATCCAGAACATCTTAGCAACCTTAATATTCAACGTATTGATTTGACTGCACTGACACTTGGATGTGAACGGAACTGAGCTGGATGATGACATCACTGTTTTCTGCAGAACCACTTTATTGAACTCATTTCATAATTGATTTTACAATTATCGAACTGAACAGAATCAACACTGAACTGATTTTAACTGAATAATAACTTTTTACTATTGTCTTTTGCTGCTTTACAGCACAATTGAATTCTGTTTGCACCATTGAATCACTATTATCCTGTTTATCACTGTAGCTGTTTTAAAACAATCTGTATTGTATAAAGTTCTATAAATAAAGGTGACTCGATTTGGCTTGAGCAACCACCTAGTAACCACCAAGAACACCCTATCAACCAAATAGCAATGCAGTAAAATCCACTCAAAACAACCGCTTAGTATTGTCGTGGCCACTTTTTGCACTATAAAGAATCACTAACATTGAGAGTCTCACTTGAAAATGTAAAACATTTAATTCACTTGCACATCTGCAATTGACATTATGCACCAGGGTTATAATACATGCAAATATTCCAGAAAAGCCTGTGATTTCAGAACATTCAAGTAGATGAATGCAGTAAATTAAAGTTAAAACATTCAAAATGTCTGTGCACTTTAATAATTTTTTTAAATATCAACAATTAAACAGCTGGATTATGATTCTAGTTCTTATTCCAGAGATGCTAATATGACATTTCTATTATGCTTTACTGTAATGGTGACTTCATGATAATATGACCTCTGTAAGAAACATATATATTTCTTTTTAAATAAGAGTCAAGATGAAACAGTCCAGTCCAGGAGATCAGTGAAACTTCAGAGTAACCCATCAAGATGATGATTCACGTGCTGTCAGAAGTGAAAGGTTAAACGAGTAATCTCCCCTTTTTCTTTGTAGGATCAGAGACCTCACTAAAGGTTAGACCACAAGCATCCATCACACACACACAGACACACATGCACGTGGGTCGCAGTGTAGGAGGGGGAGCACATGGGAACGTACGAGACACTGTGATGCAGACGTGAAAACGAAAGTGCGATGACAGATCACTCCTCCCTCAGATGAGAAAGATGACAAGAAAACCTGAGAAATAAAATGTAGCGTTTAAAGTTAACAAGAAAACAAAATGGACGTCTTAACTTTATAAATGCACATTCAATGTGCATCAGTGCAGGTTTTTATGAATAATAATTATTATAATATATATTTTCCTATTCAGCTGACATGACCATACTAAGCAATGCAGCCTTTCTAAAATCCAGCCAACAGTTAATGCATCAGTGTTGTGATAAGACTTTTTGTCCTTAATTTATTAAAAAACAAATAAAACATGCAACAAAAAATAAGCATGTTTTAGCATTTCTTTTTGTGTGTGTGTGTGTGTGTGTGTGTGTGTGTGTGTGTTCCTTAAAACCGCCAGGGTGAGACAACCAAAGTCATTTGGTCCAACCAACATACAGAAACATGAATATAAAAAATAAACAAATAAAAAGATGATTCTAGATGAATATCATATCAACTTAACCTTTTCATGACAAGGCAAGGATAGTTGTTATGTGGTGTGACTCCCCAAAAATGCAATATTTATCAATTAACATAGATTTATACGGTGACGGAGAGAGCTCAACGTATTGCAACTGAAAAAAACACATCCAAATAGAATAAAACACCAGCAAATTAAGCAAACGTCTCCATCAGTTTGACAACACGTGCTGCAAATACTCATAACACAACCAAATACAGAAACACACTGCAAATACTCAAAGCGCAACCAAATACAGAAACGCATCTGACATATTTTTCTCCTTGAACATCCTGTTTCAGAAGGAAATATTTCACTGGGGACGTAAAATGTCGACTTCAATCTGGATTTTTTTTTTTTTTTTTTTTTTTTGCCATGGCTGTTTATGTCCTGCTCAGTATTGTGGGAACGATGCAAACAGAATCAAACATCTGAGCTGCTGTGTTCTTCGTGGCCTGTGGTCACTGATCTGGCTCAACTAGAGCGATACGCTGCAGTGACAGATGACAGGTGACAGATTGTGAGTTTTCGTGGGGAAAGCACCACATGAGGCAACTCTTCTGCAATCCTCCATGTGCACAGAAAAACATCTCTGGCGTTTCTCCAAATTTCTTCCCCCTTTATCCAAGCCCCCTCCCTTCCCGCTGCTGGACGATTTGTTTTTTAAGAAGCCCACACGTGATGGGGTGGGAGGGGGTCTCTCTGTACGCATGTTGAAAACAGGAGCAGTTTCCTAGCTGCAGCTGCAACGCCATCAAAACAAGTTCAGCATCAAAACATGTTCTCACTTTGCATTAACTTTCAAATAAGGGGAGAGGGGAGGCAGTGGGGTAACGTGGTTGTTGTTTTAGAGTGTGTTTTTGTCCTCGTGCTGTTTTCTACTGGAGGGTTGTTTCTCAACACAAGGTAGAAAATGCAACGCAGTCCCTGCGCAAGTTCAAGGAAACAAGAAATGCTGAGTCACAGAGATAGAGTGTCAGGAGAAACAATGACAAAGCAAAAACACTCTCTCTTCCAGCATGGAAGAACTAAATGCCACTCAAAGGACAAAAGTCAAAAATCAAGAGAGTATGACATCTGGTTTTATGCCCTCTAAGAATAACAAAATGAATTTGAATTCAGAAATGCAAAAAGAAAAAGAAAAATGCCCATCATAGTAAAGGTGTTTACAAGTAGGTATTCATTGCATTTTTATGTTGTTGTTGTTTTTGTTGTTGAATAATTGAATTGCTAAAACTACATATCACTGTCAGTCTGATTTACTATGTGAACTTTCTTTGCATACAGCACCAATGGTGACCAAAACCTCCACAGACCACCAGACAGGCTGAAAGCACACTTGCTTAACATACCAAGTTTCTCCCCAGTTATTGCGTGCCTGGAATAAATACAGACTCCTCCTAAAACTCCTCTACTAACAGTAATGATTTATCAGATTTGGGGATAGCCAGACACATCATATGTGGGAATCTAGACAGTAGTCAGCCGTCTGGCCGTCCAAGCCCTCGGTTTCCTGGAGAGGCTCCTAGACGAGACCCTGAAAATCTCAGACCGCTTTGATGAGTCAAAGTCTGCTGGCGACCTGATGTAACAGCAGAGGAATTTACCTCAGCCACTCCTGGCCGTCTGCCCTGCACAGCAGACTAAACAACACAGACACAGGAACAGCCGGAAGACTGGTGTTGTATCGCCTCCTGCTGGTTCTTAAAGCTAATGCATTGTGTAGGATTCATGCTGGACCCTTTCAGGACTTTTAAAGGGATAGTTCACCCCAAAATGAACATTTTGTCATTACTTACTGACCCTCAAGTTGTTCCAAACCTGTATGAGTTTCTTTCATCTGTTGAACACAAAAGAAGGTATTTTAAAGAATGCTGGTAATCAGACAGTTGACGGCACCCACTGACTTCCGTAGTAACATAGTAAATGATGACAAAATGTAAATTTGTACATTTTTGGGTGAACTATCCCTTTAAGATGTTCTGTCAGGAAATGATCTAATAAACTAGTTTGTATTAAAAGATTGTCCAAAATTCCATATTTCATTTGCATAATAGACAGAACACATTTTATGCTTAGAAACAAGAGGAAAGCAGTGGAATGAAGAAAATAAAATCTTGCAGTTTTGAAGTTTTCTGCGTTTAAAGTCCCATTGAAATCAAAATAGATTTTTTTTTTTTTATGGAATATTGCAGTTTACATTGTAAATGATTTATCCATGCACATCATTATTATTATTTTGTGTGTGTGTGAAAAATTATGTACCCTCATAATCTTTAATCAAAATAACTTTCCTTCCCCATTGCATCAATTGCTTCTCTTCTCTTCTCTTCTCTTCTCTTCTCTTCTCTTCTCTTCTCTTCTCTTCTCTTCTCTTCTCTTCTCTTCTCTTCTCTGATGATGTTTACTGCCATGAGGGTGGGACAACCTATCAATCACACAAGATCACAGCAATAGTAAAAGACAACAGTACTATGATCCAATCAATTCCCGAATGACAGTCGTGAAGAACAGGGAAGAAAAGACTGGCCACATACGTTGTTTATAAGAAAAACAATTAAAAAGCGAGTGCTATAGAATGCAGAAAAAAAAGAAGAAAAAAAAAACGATCCCCTTAAAGAATGTTTCACACACACCAATAAAGATTCTGTCTGATTCTACTTTTCTCATACAAAATATGCAGACTTCAAATGGCCTTGACAGGGGTGAAAATGTATACTGTAATTTTAGAATAATTTCATCACACTAGTCTCATCCTAACATGTATTATGTTTAAATCTTATAGCTATACTTGCAAAACAGAGTGTGTTTTAATGTTTATACTGCTGTAATGTATTGGCCCATAGATTTCAATTGTAAGTGCAAAACTGATAACTGTAATCTTTCTCTTTTTTTTTTTTTTTTACAATCTGAGGTAGGAGTAGAAATTATTTCCAATTTTTATGTCTAGTATACACACAATCTGGAATAGTCTTTTAAATCTGACATCCTCCCTCTCCTGCCAGTTAGTGCAATAGACAGGACACATGGTTTGAGCGAGTCACACACTGCAGAGAAAGCTGAGCTGGTGCAGACTGGTAACGTTACATCATTTACTATAGCGTATACAGCAATTCCTGTTTTTGTTTTTATTCTGTCTGTTCAAAGAACAGAGTCCAGGAACATGTTTAATGAGTACATACTGAAGGTGCACCGCCATTCCGGAATTCTCCTGAGCTTCCCAGCATCACCGGGCAAACAGTACAGACCATAAGCAGATATCTTTGTCTCAGCCAATCACAGTGCCAGAGCAACTGTACAAGGCCAATCAGAGGATTTATCGCTCACAGCCAATCAGCTGCCTTGGCACCTGTTTAGAATGCACGAGTTCTAGAACGCGGCTGTACACAGTGTGCATGTTTTTGGTATGTGATTGTGAATGCAACATCTGATCAATTTTGAGGGTGGGTGTGTGTCTATATTTGTTTATGAAGTGGCAGATGTCCCTGGATCAAAGCCAAACTTGTGTGTTGCTATTTACATCTCCGAGGAGAGGTTTTGTTTACATTTGGTTGTGATATGTTTTTGGAGCTATTAAATTGATTGAGAATAAGGAATCTTTTAATTTTTTGACAGAATAATACTTCCTTAAAACTGTATCAATTAAAATCAGTTTCAACATGGAGGGCTATCGTTTCTGTTTGGTTGCTAATGGATTTTGGAGTGCTTTTAAGCACATTGCAATGTGGTTGTTATGGTTTTCTAGGTGATTTCTTACAGTACTCAAAACAGTCCTCAGGACACTATATGATTTTGGTTCATAAAAGTTAAAATCTTAGGGATTTTTGCAACTAAAATCATCCGCTACGTAAAATTGTTTGACTTTGTTGTTTGAATCGTTTAAAAAAAGTTTGACTGCTTCGAAAATTCATAACAAATCTCTTCTCAACAAGCCAAATGATTTGAATCATTTATGAGTTACAGGTTGAATAAAAAAATAAATAATAGGGTTGGGGATTGAAACCAGTTGCAACAAAATCCAAATTGGCTCCTACAGCTGTTGAAATAGAAATGCTCTAATTAATTTTTCCATATGGACCCATTGTTTTCAAAGTCGTTGGAAACATTTGCACTACATCATCAAAAATCTACATGTAAAGGCATTCCTGGTGGAATCAGAGTGGTTGCAGAAGCGCCTGTTTCCAGGTGGGGTTCCCCTGTGGTCGCAGAATCAGTTCATGTCTGAGAGGAGGGGAGCACACAGCCGGCATAGAGGAGTTTCCTGAATCCAGGCAGGGTTATTGTTGTGTGGAAAAGGATTGAAAGTTCAAAAGACTTTCCTGGCTGGGCTGAACATTCCAGATTGATTTTTGAGTCCTACGTCAGTCATGTGGTTCTTGTTGTCTGTACCCTCAGTGAAAACATTTTAGATAATACACAGCCATTACTGATTACAAGAGATATAACAGAGACAAAAATCTGCAGAGAAAAAAATATCTTTCAAACATAAATGTAAAATTGGAACTTTGCAACAGAACCAAAACTTAACTGAAATGTGTCCTAATCAAATGGTTTAAAGAAATGACCAGCGACAACCTTGCCTTGGAAAAACGGACATATGTAGTTAAAGTAAACTAAAAGACTCTGGACTACAACATCTGGACTCCCTTTTGCACTAATGTAACCATCATGGGATGATTGAACTATACCCACCTCTTTTACTGGACATGTTCAGTATGTAATGCAGTTCTTGTATTCCAGCAAAATAAGTAATATTTCTTGTAAAGTTACACAATAAAAGGCTAATTATTTTATTTGATGTTTTCGTTCTGTTCTAGATGTATTGATGTCCTGTAATGTGTTTTTATTTTCTTTATTGTTAATTAATTCATTAATTTTATTATTCTAGTGTTTAAACAAATGCCAGTAAATATATTTTGGGGTAAAATAATAATAATTGTGTCCTAAAATACGAGTGAAACTCAATATATAATTACAGAGTACATCACCTTTCAAGATCAAGATTCGGATGTCTGACAGTAATTATCCCAACACAGACTTCACGCTATTGTTGTATTATAGCAAAAAATAAAATACAATTATACATATAATAATAAATAGGGTGAATACTGGCAAAGTGGGACAATGGGTAAAGTGGGACAGTTAAGCTTCTTAATTTATATCTTTACATGTAAATGATTCCATTACTAAAAATCAACACTGAGCTCATCATAAGCAAGTATGTGATAAAAAATATAGATTCTGTGGCTATGACATCACTTCCGGGGGTGTGGCACACCATATTCAACAACCTTACAGTGAACCATGATGGTAAAGTAAAATGACATAGCATTCTGAGGTGAATAATGTTAAGATTATAAAAATTAAAACACTCATGGATCATTTGTAATTGTTATATATTTTGTTATAGGATGTAATGGTGAATCAGAATTTTGGAAAAATCACATTCATATGAATCTTTTTTTGTTGTTTTTTATGTGATTTTGACACTGTCCCAGTTTGCCAGTAATACCCTGTCCCAGTTTAACAATACGCTATTGGCAAACTGGGACAGCCATTTAAGTCATTCTAATGGGGGAATTGAGTTCCCTTTTTGTATGCCCCTCATAAATTTAGTTAGCTAGCTAGATATTTCAACAAAGATTGTTAACTGATTTAAAAAAACAATGCCAATTCCAAAAAAAAAAAAGGGTACAAGTGGTGGAGGGTACAAGCTTGGATGGCTGGGACATTTGCAATATTTGCAAAAAACTTTTCAACAAAAAGAAATGAAACTTAGCCTGTGTGGAATAAAATTAGCCTATAAGAAGAAATGTTTATGAAGATTTCTATTTTTAAAATGTATATGAAATAAACTAAACCCAATACAAAATATTGTGGACAGGCGAGGGAGGGAGGGGTGGAAAGAATCTGCTATACCTGCACCCCTCCTTAAAAAAGTGATTTTTATTATTTTTGTTGTTGTTGTTTATATTGTTATTGTGTATTTAATTCATTGGGCCTACATTTGATTAACAATTCAATGTGTTTGAAGTGTCCCAGTTTGCCAATAAAGGTGTCCCAGTTTGACAGTAGCGCCTGGAAAAATGTGGTTTGGGGTCCATGTGTGTTTGAGGAAGAGTCATCCATCCTGTGTTTAATGTTTCTTTCTTTTTTATTCTGTATAGTAGAGTAGAGCACTTAAGCTATTTAGAATAGTACCATATGAGGGGCTAAGACATTTGGATCATAATAAAACATTATGCAGAAGGTAAATTATCAGAAAGTGTCCCACTTTACCAGTATTCACCCCATCTGAAATTTGATGCATGAAGATATGGGCTAAATTTTAATTTGAAAATCAGTATAAACTGACAAATGAGGAGTTATCTCAGAAACATGTGTGTAGTACTTTAAGTAAGTTTACAATTCCACGTTTCAGACTTTAATTTTGAACACATAAACATCAAACGACTTACATACTCCAGCCTATAAAACATTTTAATTAGCATGTGAAGCTCTCAGATAGCCGTGCGTGATTTTTTTCAATGTTGCAGTAAACGTTAACAGGATAATCCTCCGAAAAACAGGCTTTGCTCATTTAGGATCATAAAACTGCACATGCTCCTTAACAAGTTTTACTCCAGATGAAAAGCATTACTTGTGCACGTTTACACAGGTTTTAAGCAACTATAAATGTATGCAATATCTGCGAGGAACCGTCTAAACACACTTGTGAGGTTTAAAGGTGCTGTCAGTGAAAACTGGTTTGTGATACATGGGCTTTAGGCCAAAAGCTCTCACTCACTCAAGTTTTATCTACCACTCCTGTGACGTCAACAAGGCATCTCAGGGAAAGCGGTCAGTGCTGCTGACATGTTCCAGGGATACCTTGCCCTCCACAAAACAGATTAAATGGTGTGAAAATGGCTGTTTGTGTTCAAGAGAGTATTGATGACCTAAATGTGTATTTAACACTTGGCTTTGGGACAGAATGAACAGACAGATGAGGCACGCATTCGCATCTCACCCAGAGACATCATTCTGGAACAAACAGGCCACATGCGCAGCCGATGCAACAGGAATGTTTACAACCAAAAAACAATGGATTGTATAAATCCAAGAATAAAGCTGAGAGGTTTTGATATTGACCCACTAGAAGAGCAATGAGCAACACCATTAATAAAACATCTGTTACATCTGTATGGGTTCATCTCCATTGGACAAAAAACATATCAAATCAAATTATAGATAATAAACTAATACTTCACACACGCACGCACGCACACACACTTTCCCAGACCAGCTAATGCATTGCTGCTCAGTGTAAATGCAGCTGATTTGCAGCTCTTTGTGGTGGTTTGTTTGTCTTCTGTTTTATAGGTAAATAAGTTCTTACAAATGTAACCTTGGTATTGCATGCTGATTTAAAAAATAAGGAAAAGGTATGCAAAGTTTCGATGAATAAAGATCTTTGTCAGGTCTGTTTATTTTCATTTAATAATGGCTCTAAAATGTCAGGTAGTGTAGAAAATAGTATTTTATTTTTCTTCTCACACTTTGAATGCATGTGAGAATTATTAGTATTACTTATTTTTTTCATCCTATTCACCTGGGATGTCTTACCTTAAAAAACATTACATATAAATAATATAAGAAATATACAAATTATTTTAGTTCAGATATTTAAACAATGACTTACAGCTCTTCTATGGACATATTTTAAATATCTGAATTAAAATTATATATGAGTTGTTATAATAAATAATGTTGCACGTACAGTAGCCTTGTTTTTATTACATTTCACTCTTTTTACATAAACCCTCAGCCTAGCCTTGCTCAGATGACGTATGTGTCATGAAGGCCTGGATCAGCGTGGACTAAACGAACAAGCTGCTGCGCATAGCCTTTGTTTTATCAACGTCATACATCTGCATGGACAGCGTGTATTCCAGACAATGAGCACAAACAAACTTCTCTTCCAGATGTTGTCTTATAATCAGCACTGACATACAAAAGAGTCACGAAACACAGTCCGTTAAGAGCTTTGTGTAACTAAACTTTGGAAGGAGCAAAGAACTAGCAGTGATGTAGGCCACAGCGCACAGAGAAAATCGTATAATTCGGTAACACTTTAGATTAGGGTCCAGTTCTCACTATTAACTAGTTAACTAGTTTCTTATTAACTAGTTAAGCATGCATATTACTAGGATTTTGGCTTTTTATTAGTACTTATAAAGCACATATGCCTTATTCTGCATGACCATATTCTACATCACTACCTAAAAACTTAACAACGACCTTACAAACTAATAATAAGCAGTAATTAGGAGTTAACTGAGGCAGAAGTCGTTAATAGTTAATAGAGAGAATTGGACCCTAAACTAAAGTGTGACCAAACTTTCTTACCCTCATAATTTTGGGGTGAACACAGCACATCCATTTAAAATAAACTGATTTGTTTCTATGTGTCATTTTTGTGTCACTATATTGTAAAAATGACTACTTTCAAACTAGTTTCCTCTCTCATCTCCAACAAACAGACAGTCCCGCCCTAAACTCACACCATTGGTTGAGTCCTTGTTGCTATGCTGAGTTGGCCTAACAAATAGAGCTTTGTTTTGAGCAAAGTGCCACAAGTGTTTGCCCTGATATTGAAATAAACCTACAAATGGCCAACTTATTGTAGACACAATAAACTGGGATAGAAGTAAGTATTTTAACACTGAAAAACAATCACATTTAAGCAGAAAAGTGCTGAAAAAATGACTTGTTCTCTGCATAAACTCATAACTTCTGTACCATGTGCTTCTAATTGAGACATAGAGACCTATGACATAAAGTTCAGTACAGAGGCATGAGTCAGAGTACAGAGTCAGGGGCATGTCCTGACTAACAACAAATCTGGTTCACAGAGTGGGTTTAGTCAATAAAGCTGTACAGAGACTACTGGAGTGGGAGGCTTTTGCAATCATCCAAGGCTGCATGGAGAAGAAATGGGATGAGGGTCAGCAGAACAGATGGATCCTGCATAATTACATCTGATTAGATTCATGAAATACATTGAATATATACTGAAATTGGTGCCCAGACTATATATGCTCTGTAAATAGCAAAACAAATCTGAAACACACTTCAAAACTTGGAGACGGTTCACTACCAATGGCATGAGCTTGAGATGTCTGGTCCATGCTGCGGCTTGTTCGGGTACAGAACTTCCCACTTAGACAAGATGAGCAATCTGACTGACAATGTAAAGAAATGAACCACGGTTTGTATTTTTTCATATGTGGTGTTTAATGGTAGAGATATCTGACATACAGTATGTTAGGGTTAGGGACCCTTGGCTCACTGGACACACGTGCATCTATCTACATTTTTGTACCGTATTCACCTTATTCCGGAAGTAGCACTGGGTGGCGCCATCCGCGTAATCTCATTTCCTGGTTTAGCTACTTAGCGCTTTGTTTGCCCTGGTCCAATCTGTTATCTGTCTTGATATACGTAGACTATAATATTATAGCCAAATGCGTTGGCCTATGGTTATTAACAACTGCTGCAACGTACTAAAGTACATTTCACTTGAAGCTTTTGAAACAATGCCACAATCAAATTATTTAATAGCTGTGTCTTTCTAATAGCTATTACTTAGTTATGAAGATGTGCACAAACACTACTACATGTAAAGTTTGAAACATTATTACACCACAGTTTGTTTGCTTAATCACCAGATACATTTGCAGTGTATAGCCAACAGATGAGAAAAAAATAGCCACGAACTGGTGTAGAAAGAAAGTAGAGCCTCAACTAGATGAACAAGAGGGTAACGTTAGCTTAGCTAACTGCTAGCTGCAATTTCTTATGGTTTGATCTCTAACACAAGTAATGGCTGTAAAATAAATCCAGCGACTGAATTCTAGAGGACCATAGCTTTCAAACAAGGTATAGCATGTGTATGTGTCCTGTAGTGAGACCATTACAACATTAAGGGCCCTATTTTAACGATCTGAAACGCAAGTGTCAAAGCGTAAAGCGCAAGTAACTTTGTGGGCGGGTCTTGGCGCTGTTGCTATTATACCGGCGGGATAAATGACTCTTGCGCCTGGCGCAAATCTAAAAGGGGTTGGTCTGAAGTAGCTTCATTATTCATAGGTGTGGTTTGGGCGTAACGTGAAATAAACCAATCAGAGTGACATCTCACATTCCCTTTAAGAGCAGGCGCGCTTGTTCTAAAGTGGATTCCTATTGTAACGGCGGATTTGCCAGGCGCACGCGAGGAGCGGTTCACAGCCGAGGAGACCG
Source organism: Rutilus rutilus (assembly GCF_951802725.1). Taxonomy (NCBI): domain Eukaryota; kingdom Metazoa; phylum Chordata; class Actinopteri; order Cypriniformes; family Leuciscidae; genus Rutilus; species Rutilus rutilus. Next base: position 7,229,944 of record NC_140227.1, read on the forward strand.
ACGTTCCCGTCAGGGATGTTGGGGATGGAGAAACACACCCAAATTAACTTCGGTTAAACAGGCGTATGATAATTTGGGTAAATGTGTAAGCTAGATGTATGCTTTTATAATAAACTATCTATCTATCTATCTATCTATCTATCTATCTATCGATCTATTTATCTTTCGTAATAATGTATGATTTGCAAAAATGATAACTGCTGCGTCTGTGTGTAGATGAGAGAATCAAAGTGTATGCGCGTTGTGCACACGCTACATTGATTAAGGCCAAGCATGCGCTCTTAAAATAGCATATGAATAACATGCGCAACGCGCCACTGACTTTAAACTGTTTTTTTTCGGTTAGTGGCGCAATTGTTTTCTAAACCTGTAAAATAGCATCAGGGAACGTTTGCGCCGGAACACGCCTCCTCTTTGCGCTGAACCGCCCCGGGGAGCGCAAGTGTATTTCTTAGTTAACCGACGTGCTTCTGTGGAGGGAAAAGTCCGCTTTGCGCGGGTGCAAAATAGGAATGATACATGCGTCCGTGTACAAAGTCAATTGCGCTGGGTGCAAGATAGGGCCCTAGATGTTTGTGGCTAATGTAGGCTAAACACTACACATCGGCCGGGCTGCGATCAGACAGGCAGACGGGTCATATAAACACCTAAAAGTCGTTTAAAAATTACCCCGAGAAACAGTGCATTGCTGTGCTGTTGGTACACACGTACATAGCACATTTGGCACAAATTAGCTTATCTTATGTGACATTTTATCAGTGAGACTTCTCTGCAGTTCTCCTCGAAATTGAATGAGGGTCCGCTAAACCGGAAGTTGGTTTACAACGGAAGTACTGGACAGAAGTAAAAGTGGGCGGGGCGGAATAAGGTGAATACAATACACTGCAGATTTCTACTGAAATGAACACTAGAGGCACTAAAATTCCTTTTTATTTTTTACACAAATTATTATTATGGGGACAGACTATCGATTAATGAAGACTTATTTTCTTGTGTATTCTTGCACAATACTATGAACTTTAAACGCTTTTACCATAGCACATGATTTGTAAGCAAATACATTTTGACATTAGCACATAACCAGCTCCAAATGTATGGATTTTCCAACATAGGCATCTTTTGAGTTGCTCTCCAGGTACAGCATTACATGTGATGAGGAGACATGATTGCTTCAACAAATGCATTTTTATCTCATGTTTGCTTTAGTTAAGAATAGGTTTAGGGTTTAGTTGGTACGTTATTCTCAATTGCGATACAACATCAGCCTTTTAGCGCCACTCACCAGATATTTCATTTCCCAACTGCTGAATAAAACTGAAAACACTTCTAGCGTCACTGGGCATTTCACTTTGAATGTCTCAAAACATGCAAGAATCAACGTAATATCAAAACATTTCACCACAGGAACATAATTCTAAGGAGCCTGGGCTGGTTATACCACACGTGCAATAAACAAAAAAACACTAAAAAAGATTAGCTGTAAATGTTGTAAATACACCAGTCTGAAGGCAAAAAAAGTCCATTTCTGATCTCCCTTCCAAAGAAAGTCATGCATTCTGGTGGAATAAGTTGTTTTGCAACAATATATATCAATCATAAACATTCATTATATTATAGTAGAATAGTAGTAGAGGTTCTTGAGATGAACTTGCTTGATAATTTCTATTGAAGGGCTTGGGACTGAGCACGTTCCCCAGCTGGACCAGCACAAACCAGCATAATGCAGCACATGTGTTGAGCAGCAGCCGAACCTGAGGCTGTTCGTTCAGACCCTGAGTGAAACAGAGATGTAGGCTAATCCATTTAGAGGCTCAGAGATCTGCTGTGTCACGCTGACACGTAACCAGTGCGCAAGGGATCAAACATGTACATAAACAAGGGTGTTCTTCTAGTGTTCCTGTCAGGATGCATGTTGCAGTGTCACGTCTTCATCTACAGAATTTTGCCAGGGGCTTGACACTGACTCGACGTCTTTAGAGGGGCCACGGAACAAAACAACACCTCTTTTTTTTTCTTTCTTTCGAGATGTTAAAAGAATAATGACCGACCCAACAATGAAATTTACTGACTATTACAAAACCTTTCTTTCTCTTGCATAATATGCTTGTTATGCTTCTTTATGCATTACAAACAGACACACAATTTTAGCACTTTTTACAATTTAAAGTATTTTAGGATACTTTTTCTGGTCACAAGAGCTTGTCTGCATGATGGATAAATATGAAGGTTGCATACAGAGTTGCAGGCTTTAAAGACAGTTGAAGTCACCCATTGACTTCCATGGTATTTTTTTTTTTCCTACTATGGAAGTCAATGGGTGCATGCCGTCAATTGTCTGGTTACCAACATTCTTTAAAATATCTTCTTGTGTGTTCAACAGAAGAAAGAAACTCATACAGGTTTGGAACAACAAGAGGATGACAAAATTATTATTTTTTTTTTAGGTGAACTATGCCTTTAAAATAAATTTCTGACACTTGAAATATTGTGCAACAGGCATTTGGATGGACTGGGAAAAGCAGTCAAACACTGACAGTGTCAGATACAAATGACATTCATCCTTACTGTGAGTGTGTCAACTGATCAAACCATTTCTTTGTGAATCAGCATTATTATATAGATGTTATGTTTAAGTAAAATAATGCAGGTCTAAAAATATTGTTCAGAATGGAGGAATATGTTCTTGAAGATGTTTTTAATGAATCATGGAAAATGGACATGTAGCAAAATAAAAGGTTTATTGAACAGCAGCTTGAGTCTATTTCTTCCACTTCCTTGCATCTCTGTTTACACTCAACAGAGGGCAGATAGACTGCTCACTTATAATAGGTGTTATATAAGTATAATATAAGATCATGTTTAATAGCATGGAGATTCTCCATGAGTTCAAAATGACCCGAGGGAAGGATGAAGGATCATAGTATTTTCTCAAAATCGTTGATGTGGGGTAAAGTGTGTCAGATGCTAATAGTGATAGTGAACTTTATAGTGATATTTATAAACTTGTGAAGGCCCCCCCAAAAAATGAATGATTCTTTTAAAGAATGATAATAGATGATAATAGATGATAGATTCCCAAGACGTTAAAAATATATATTTTATTGCAGCATTTAGGGAATGTCTTCGATCTTTTTGTAGACTTTTTATTTCTGTTTCTGAAAGTGAAAAAAACTAAAAACTAAAATATAATAAAAAAGTTTATTACATTATAATGTTCTAAATATTAAACATTTCTTTAGTTGATATATATTAAATATCATCTTGAAATATATATTAGGCTGTGAAAAAAAAGGTAAATTAAAAAATACCCCCCCCCCCCATTACACGCCACTTTCCCCTATAGTTATATATAATTATAACAATAATAGCAATAATAATTTATTTCACGTTTTGTTGCCTCAACACTGAAACTTTGTTCGAGTGCTCAATAAGGTTTAATCGGGGTGAAGGGAGAGTTCAGTCTAGAACACAAGCCTGTTAATATCGCTGAAAGAACTCCACCTTGTGGTGACTGTGAGAATTAACACACATAACAAATTACTTAATTACATTAAAAAAAATCTGCGCTGCACTGTGGAATTCAAGTTTTTATAGCTGTTTTGTTTGGAGGGCCCATTTGACCGCATTAGACCACGATTGGTTAATGTTACTTGGTGTTGTCAGCATGATTTAGCATGTTTGCTAGATGTCACTAACATGTTTTAACATGTTACAGTGTCATGTTTGCTAGCATATTTCTAGCATGTTTTCATGTTTCTAACATGTTCCCAATGTGTTTTAAAAAATGCTGATAGCATGGTTTTAGCATGTTGTTAGTACATTGCTAGAATGTTCCTAATGTGTTTTAACACATTGTTGGCATGTTTAGCACAGTGACTGCATTGTTCTAGTATATAGCTAGCATTTTTAATCATGCTGCTAGCATGTTTTTAGCATACTGGCATGTGTTAACATGTTTTAACATGCTAGCATTGTTGCGTCAAACTAGTATAGCCTAGCCTAAATTTGTAACTATATAAGAGATTACTATAGGCCTAGGCTACAATGCTTCAACAACATTAATCGGTTTGGTCACAGTGCACAGATCAGTCATTCAGCTGTAATAAACTGTAGAATTACAGATTCATACATTTGAAACCAGATTTACATATCACAGCACAATGAATTATTAACTCCAGCTTGCAACTTCTAAACAGTTGGCCCTATCCAGCTTTAGTCCTACAAACAGTATAATCACACAAAGCTGTATGTTATAGCAAATCTCAACTATATATTGCGTTTAGGTCACCATATGTAAACTATTGCACATCTCTTAACTGCTAAATGTGGAAAATTAGGCATTAAAGTATTATAAACATTAATATCATGAATTTCTGTAAAGCTGGCAATTGAAACAATGTATTGTGAAAAGCTAAATTGACAGGACTTTTTTACAGTGCACCTTGTGCAAATAACAAACACCACTGTTTGCAGATGTAATATTATATTTGACATTTGCAATATGAAGCTGTGGCAGAAGTTGTATGACGTCATGGCAGGTTTATACTATACAAGTGCAAACAATTCTGAAACAATTGAGCAATTATTCATCCCATCGGATGACAGAAACCACCTCCTCTGCCACACGTCCACATCCTGCTACTCAGGATATGTTGTGTGTCTGCGCTGGGAGCTCAGCTGTACTTTAGACCTGTGCTGCTTTATTTTTATGCCAAACAGCATCACTAAAATGATCTTCTCAATAGTTATTCTTTTGCTTATTTCTGTCACGGCATCAGGAGGTAAGACAAAGTGCATGTAGCTTGTCATTTTCAAGATTTTGCTGTTGATTTAACTTAATATGATAATTTGATATTCAATTAAACATTACAGGCCTACAAAAGAGAAGTGTTTGATTATGTATTAATTAATTAGATTAATTAAAATACAAAATACAATGTTTTTGTTTCAATATTCAAATGTGAGTCTTGCAGATAATCCTACATTTGCAAAATGTAAAAAACTTGCAAAAATCAATTTATGATTCAAGTCAACTAAAGAACACACTCAAAAGAAAGAAAGAAAGAAAGAAAGAAAGAATCATGCTTGGAATAGTTTATCATTAAATATTTGCATTAATTTTATTTATAATCATATATTCAAAATGTATTCATTCATTCAAATTCCGTTGAATCAACATAAATCTTTAAATTGAGAAAACATGAATGTAATTTAATTTAATTTGGCTAATGGTGGAACAAGCAGTATTTATGTTGGTAAAATGTTTTTGTAAAAAATTGGATTTATTGACGGTTAATATATAAACCTGGATTGTGTATTCAGAACAGATTCAGTTTATTAGTACTAGTACATAAATCGAATTTTTGTTTAATTTATGTATGACTGACAAATATGCATCACATTAAATGTATTATTTCATATTAAAGCTGCGTAATCGGAATGGATGGAAGCTTTGTATGTAAAATATATAAATCTTGAAAATAGGCCTATTTTTGAGTGTTGTTTAAATTTTTTGTTTGTTTTTTGACATTTAAAACGTCAAAATACAAATTAGTTTTTACTGCACTTTATTATTTACAGAAGCATTTACACTGCTCTTTGCAATACTTGTTTTTGATAAGAATAAAATTAAGCCTCCTTCAGGGTTATACAAAACCCAGATAACACACATACTTACTGTGTACAAGGAATAGTTTACCTACAAAATTACTTTTAGAAATACTATTAAAGGTGAGTAAAATTACTGTTAATAATGTTGTTTTTCCCCAATGGAACACACACAAAAAAGAATTCTTAGACATATCATAACATCTTATAAAACAAGCCCTATCTTCCAAGTCTCTTCCAAGCTACAGTATATCACTCTCAGAAAAAAAAAGGTACAAAAGCTGTCACTGGGACAGTACCCTTCAAAAGGGTTCTAATATGTACCATTTAGGTACTAATATGTACACGTTTGGTACCAATATGTACATGTTTGGTACCAGTATGTACCTTTGAGGGACTTAAATGCACTCTTTAGGTACAAAGGTGTACCTTTTGAAAAGGTACCGCCACAGTGACAGCTTTTGTACCTTTTTTTCTGAGAGTGATATCATTTGTGCAAAGAAACCAAAATTTAACATCCAGTTTCCAAATTGAAGTTTTTATACTTAACTGTTCTGAAGTGTAAAGGCAAAAGACCGTAACTTCGTTTTAGGTCAAAAATGAGTTATATTTTTGGCACATTCAAGACCTCCTTTATGTGGATAAGTATCTTGAGTCAATTCCGTTGTTTTTTCAAGAAAATAATGGGTTGTCTTAACAGTAACTTCCAAAAGTTGATCGCGAAGGATATATGCAGAGTTGACAGAAATTTTTTACACATGCCGTAGCAGATGAATACAACAAAGAACTAAAGCCCTGCCTCACCCAGTTCGGGTACCGGACCTGGATGAAACACCCATGCATCTAGCTGGCAGAATGCCAAAGCTTCGCCGGCTCCTTCAGCTAAAGAAACATATTTGTTTTTTGGGCATTTTCACACCTGAAAGTCCACACCAAGGTCCGAACCAAAGTTCTACCAGAAAGACTCGGGAGAATAAATACTGTGACAATTATACATTTATTAACAGCCCAGCAAGCAATAAAGCTCTTTGGCGTAGGCCCCGTCCGTAGCTCGCAATCCGAGGGTCCGGACTCTGCATATCCTGCCTGAAGACGAAGGCAGGGGCGCAGCCGACCCCCTGTGAGGTATGGGAAGGGACCATCCTGGTGGTGGTGGTGGTGGGGAGGATGGAGGGAAGGATCCGTCTTGGAGGTGGTGGGGAGGATGGAGGTGAATGGAAGCGTTAGCATCTGCATAACTCAAACGTGTGTAAATACCAATCTTTTATACCACAAGTATTAGAATATGATTGGATAGATGAGAAGGTAAAGTGACATAACAATTGAGTCTTCCCGGCAGAACTTATGCTAAAGCTTTCATTTCATGTTTTGATACATTCGGTTGGTTTTGGTTTGGTTTCTCATTGCAATTATGCAAGCGCACTAAAGAACTTTACATGACGTACTTGCGTCCTGTCATCATCATCTATGTGGGCTGCATTGACATCTGACTTCAGCGTGTTGTCAATTTGGCGGGTAACTTTGACAAGAATGAATGAACAGATGCATATCGTTGCCACTATACTTTTATTATTATGGCATTACTCCCTGCAGCACCAACTATACTCGAGGCTAGTTCAAATTCGCCAAATGAGCGTCCTCATTGTGCGAACATTTTATCGTCGCCGGCAGGACGCAGGACACATATGTTTGTGTGTGTGTGTGTGCGTGCATGTGAATCAGCTGGAAGAAACGCTGTGGGCAGGACTGACAGATCTGCACATAAATATTCTTCTTCAGTTGTTTAGGCTAAGCGGGAACCACCGGAACTTCCTGTAAATAGTCTGAAAGTCCGACCATACAGAAAATGCTTTCACACTAGAAACGAACCAAACCTTTGTTCAGTTTGATCCGGACCGAGACTACCTCTTTTCGTCGGACCAAATTTCGTCTGTTTGGTCCTGACTGTGGTCCGGGGGAGGTTTCACACTTGTAATTTTGATTTGGATCAAACTGAAAAGTCCGAAAGTCTGGACCAAACAAGGTAGGTGTGAAAGGGCCCTTAAACACGGTCGAGCCAATGCTGGTAGAGCCATAGAGCCTATGGAGGTATTTTGTCATGTCTAATGTTAATGCCATCAGAATGCAACCAAAGCACAGGATAGCAATAAGTAGATGGATATAAATAATTGTAAATCATACAAAATAAATGCCATGATGATCACTAGATTTTATACAGGTTTTGTTTAATGATTTTGTGTATGGTGATCTAAATATTGATAATGTGGAAGTTACTGCCTTTTGCCTTGGCATGACTTCTCACTTTTTGCTGTCAATACAAAGGCAGAGTACAGTAACTTTAAAATAGTGGTCAAAAGTCAAGTTTGAGCTCAAGATTTTTTTTATGTAGATAATCTTCATTACTAAAACATCTAATTGCCAGATTTCCAGTGTCCTACCTATAATTAATTTGGCGGGACAACTAACAATCTTTAAAGTCATTTTTCTCAGTTCCACACTCTAGCAAGTTAAGGTCTTTTGCCTTTGTAGGTCAGTGTTGTTCTATGTCAATAACTGTGCAAATATTCTTCAACAAAGTCTCCTTTTGTATTCCACTGTCTTTGGAACAACATTAGGGCAAGTAAATAACTACTGAATTATCATTTTAGGGTGAACTATTTCATTAACTTGAATCTGAATCTGGCTATTTGATTAGTTTACCTCTTTGCAGACGCCTTAACACCTACAAACAAGGATATTAATTAGCTAACACGGCAGGCAGACAGGCAAACAGGGAAACCAAAATACCATGATAATAACACAACAAAATAGAACATAACTGTTACAGTAGCTCACCCCTTCCGGAAGGCGCATCCTCGCACCGATGATAGTCAAAAAGAAGAGGGAGGGATGAATGGTGGTGGGAGGAGCCAGGGAGGAGCAAAGAGCAGGAGGAGCCAGACGGTGACCCACAAGGCAGCAAGGAGGATGTCCCACGGCAGAGTCGAAGGAGGGAGAAGCCATGCTGGCGACTTGGCTGTTGAAACCAGGGGGATGATGGACGGAGATGGAGTCGATAGACATGAAGACCTGGGCGCAGGTGAAGAGTCATCGAGACTGGGCAACATGATGTTCCTGAAGGCCGAGACAAAGCCAGAGTGACGACTGTCTAAGGTGGAGCCGGGGTGCCAGAGGGCTGAGATTTTCTCTGTCACTGTATAAAGTATAAAGGTGCTCAGTGTAGGTGTTAAGGCCTCTGCAAAGAGGTAAACTAATCAAATAGCCAGATTCAGATTCAAAATAATGAAATACTTCACCCTAAAATGATAATTCAGTAGTTATTTACTTGTCCTAATGTTGTTCCAAAGACAGTGGAATACAAAAGGAGACTTTGTTGAAGAATATTTGCACAGTTATTGACATAGAACAACAGCCGGTGCGACTGAGGGCCAAGGTGGAGCTGGAGGAAAGGCTGAACCAGATGGAGCCGAAGGGCTGGAGAGATGGAGCACAGAAGTCCGAGGTGCAGGCAGAGCAACGTCTGACCAAGGTGGAGCCGGAGGGACAAAGGAGCCCAGTAGAGCCGTAAGGTGGTTCCAGGTGGAGTGACGGGATCAACAGGTGGAGGCATAGCGGGAAGCTGGATGGAAACTCTGAAGACACAGGAGCTGGGCAAAACCAGCAGAGACACAGGAGATTTGGAGCTGGGCGAAACCAATGGAGACAGGAGACTTGGAGCTGGGTGGGACCAGCGGGGACGAGAGAATCAGTGAAATATCCTCTTCCATTTCCTCAAAAAAAATCAGTGGCCAGCTGCAGCTCACTCTCAGATGCGGGAGTGTGGGCAGAGCTTTCCTCCATGCCCTCTTACTCCACGAGCTGCCCCATGGTGATGCACAGTGTTGCCAGATCACACACCTGATCAGACTCACTGTGGGGCTCAGACTCCGGGATGTATTGATGTATTGTATTGTGTAAGATGTATTGCTCAGTCCTTGTCATGCATCGTAGCAGGCTCGGGCTCTCTGTCTGCGGTGGGCTCAAGCATCATGTCCGTGCAGCCGGGTGATGGCTGGCTGGGCTCTGGGTCCAGAGTGGGGCTGGTGATGTCATCCTCAGTGGAGCAGATGGTGAATGCCGATCTGTTATTCACCAGCACTCACTCCACAAAATGCAGCAAAATCCTCTCTGGGACTGTTCACTGGCAGGCATGCCTTGTCTTGGAGACTGGTCTGGTTTTCTGTCAATAATGGTTGTAGTAACACACACGACGAAGGAACTAAGGAACAAATACAGTCTTTTTTAAATCCACAATGGAAAACTCAGGAGATCATAGGAGTAAACACAATCACTTTTAACATAGACGATACCAGATAAAGGAACTAAGGAAACACAGGGCTTAAATATGTGAGGAGAGTAATCAATGTGAACAGAAACAGGTGTGAGGAACTAATTAACAAACAAGGTAAATTAACTAGGGAACACAGGCAGGCAAACTGGGAAACCAAAACACTGACCGAATCACAGAACAAAACAGAAAATAACTGTTACACATTAAGGAAACTAGACATTTTTATGTTCTTGAAATGTTACAAATCAACATTGAGTTGTTATAAACATTAAGTTGAAAGAATGTTTCAGGAACATCATAATAACCTTAAAGTCGTCATGAAATCAAAATTGATCCTATTTACTTTGTTAGCGCACATTACTAGTCTTGTGGTGAACAATTAATCTGTGCAAAAAATGTTTTTGTTGTGGTAATCTTTAATCAAAATCAGAAAATTTGCTTCCACTCTTCCTTCTCTGATGACTTCAGTTTGATGGCTTGGGTTGAATATCCTTAACCACTCCCCTCCAACTGTCAGTCTGCCATGAGCAAGGGATGGAGAAGAGGTGCGCTAAAATAAAACCCTGCCTCTATTCAGTATTCAGTTTCACATGAATATCACATGAATGTCACAACACAGAAGTAAAGTTGGTTGACGGGGGCTTTAAAGAAAAAAGTAAATGGGGAAAAATTCCGGTTCACAGGGACTTGAAAGAAAAAAAAAGAACGAAAAAAAAAAACGTTCCACCAACATTAAGAAAATTGGAAATCTTAACGTTCCCATTACCAATTTTTTTTTTAGGAAAACATTCTCAGAACAATTCTTTTTTAGCTGGTTTAACTGTAATACACTGTAGAACAACAGATTCATGGCTTTCAAACCAGATTTACATATCACAGCACAATGTATTATTAACTTCATATGTATTAATAACACTTTTTTACTAACTACAGAGACAGTAGAACTTACCAGTCCAAGAACCCAGACACCCACTGACATGACTTCTGGAGATACTTCTGAGACACTGACTACAACACAACAAATCATAATTCAACAAACAACAATGTATGTTACAAACAACACTCAGACAACCTCTTCACAATCTACTTGGATGCCCCAGAAATCTCTTCTGACAACGTCCGAATCTGCGATCACCACTGCTAACTCAACTGAAATATTTTCAGAAAAACCAAACAACACAGTCACAGGTACAAGATTCAACAGAAATACTGTATAGACTGAGATAACACAAGATCAAGATCATTTTCACAGTTTCCAGTGCTGTGCTGTATTAGCACATCTTTTCAGGTTTCATATCGGCTCAAGTATACCTCTGTGTTTGTTGATTTATATATTAATGTGGTTGATTTATCTCTGTCTTTTATAGCTCAGGGAGACAGAGAAGGACAAGACGAGGCAGTAAATCCAGGGCTCATTGCAGTTCTGTGTATTTTCTGCATTGTGATGGCTGTAGTTGTTGTGGTTGTTATAGTGAAGGCTGCTCGCTCCAGAAGGCCACATTTTGAGAGACTTGATGATGTATCAATGGTGAGTCTCAAATGAAGTGGTTCTGTACAAACACCAACGTTTCCTTATTATTCTGCATTTTCTTCTGGCTGTGAATTTTTGCCAGCCCATGGTAAAAGGTTTATCACACTAATGGTAAAGTTCTCAATATACTATGATTTGGAGTCAGTCTGTCAAACCCAACATTCACAATTTCATATATGTTTTAGCCAATGACTTTTGAACCAAATACAGTAGTCTAGAATCAAAATTCCTTCAGCAAAATGGGCTCAGATATTCTTACAAACAATCTTTACAAACTGGACATTATAATGTATTTGGCCCTTTAAATATTTCTTGCATCTATATGTAATAAATAAATGAATGGATAAATAATTAAATAACAATTTAGTAGTATATATATTGAACATTAAGTGTTTTATGCTCACCAAGGCTGCAATTATTTGATCAAAAAGACAGTAAAAACATCTCAGTTACGTTTGTAACCCTCGTTCCCTGAGTAGTGAACGGAGACATTGTGTCGTGACGACGAATGGGGTTTTGCTTAGAAGCCTATCACCTTTGAGTATTACAAAACGAGCCAATGGCAAGGAAATGCCATGGGTCTGCGGAATTTGCATAGCGTGACTCCGCCTTACCACATGGGTATATAAGGAAGTACGCTGGCAACATGCAGTTATGTTTTCCTGCTGAAGAGCCAAGACTGAACTACAGTGGTACAGCGGAAGTGGCAGGGAGATGTAATGTCTCAGTTCCCTACTCAGGGAACGAGGGTTACATAGGTAACCAAGACGTTCTCTTTCGTGGTCACTACGAGTTACGTTGTGACGATGAATGGGGTTCCCAGTCTAATCACGCCACCTCGCCCTGCGTAAGTCCGAGCTCCCTATCGTGAGACTGGCATGGATGAAGGACTCCTACTTAACAAAGGAATACCAAGGTGCACTGGAAATACACAAGTGGGGGTCGCCCAAAGGGGAACCATGCACATGGAGGCACCTAGCCAACACGAAAGCTGCCGGCGACATAATTCTGGCATTGACGTCCTGTCCAGGAGCCCGCGGTAGCATGTCCATTGCACATGGCACATCTGTTGATACAACAATATGCCTGGGAACTCTTTCTAAGTGCACTCCGGCCAGTATAAAGCTGAGGTTTGTCCACGGGGTGAAGGTCTGGCGGCAGGCCCGATTAACTGTTACCCGGAGTGTGCCGCGTTGCCATGCCCATCTCGGGACTCGATCGCGAAGCCAGTGCTGAAGCGGTCTCATATGAAGCAATCCGAGTGGTGTAGCTGCTGCTGCGGATGCCATATGACCCAGGAGCCTCTGAAATAACTTCAGTGGAACCGCACTCTTGCCCTCGAATTGTCTCAGGCAAGTCAGCAGTGACTGCGTGCGCTCGCTCGTAAGCTGTGTGCACATGGCGACCGAGTCAATCTCCATTCCGGGAAAATAGATCCTCTGCATGGGGGAGAGTTTGCTCTTTTCCCAGTTGACCCGAAGGCCCAATCGGGCTAGGTGCCGGAGCACTGGGTACCTGTGTTCGCAAACCTGGTCTCGAGAGTGAACTAGGATCAGCCAGTCGTCGAGATAGTTCAGGATGCGAACCCCGTGTAGCCGTAGCGGCACAAGGGCTGCCTCGGCGACTTTCGTGAAGACGCAAGGAGACAGGGCTAACCCGAATGGGAGAGCCGTGTACTGATATGCCTGCCCCTCAAAAGCAAATAGAGAAGAAACGGTCTTGGAGGGGCGGCAGTCGTAGAAGGGCACCCTCGGCGGCGAACAGACTGAGGTAACTGTGCCGGCGGCTGGGTGGAGGCAGCAACTGGCTGCCGGGGCAGTATATGCTTGATAGCCTCAGTCTGTTTCTGGCCAGCCAAGAACTTTTGGGCGAAGTCCTCGACTGCGCCGCCGAAAAGTTCCGCGTGGGATATAGAAGAGTCGAGGAAACGGGTGCGCTAACGGGTGTACAATCATCCAACTGCAACCCGGGAAAGCATGGCTGTCACTTCCGGGTCGGACTCGGCCAATGCTGGCACACCCGAAGGCGGCAGCACAGCCGAATCCCCAGAAGACTCCAGCCCACCTTGTGATGCGGCGATAGACATCGTCTCATCATCTGGAGCCCCAAATGAGACGCGGGGAACGTCAGTATACGGCCCTGCGGCTGCACTCAGAAGACTTAGGGGTTGCTGAGCAGAAGAGGCGGGTGTTTTGTCCTGAGGAAGCCTTGGCCACCAGCCAAAGTATCATCTCTCGCGGAGGGGATAGATTGGGGTGTGGCAGAGGGGACTCTACCTTTAGTGAGGTCATGGAGTCTTGATCGCACATCAGCGATGGTCATGTTCCCACAATGAGAACATGATTCATCCACGAACGCTGCCTTGGCGTGCTCTAAGCCCAAACACGCAAGACAACACTCGTTCCCATCAGATAATGGAACAGAACGACTGCACCCAGAAGTGCACGGGGGAGACATCTTTAAAAAGACGTGCCACGTGCATGTGTGCATTTTGTGAGGGGAAGCCCATCAGCCTGTGCTGAAGCGACCAAGGAGAAACACGCTGTTGCAGACCACTGTACAGATCAGCAGGCAGGAATGTGAAACTCACTGGAAAACGCCTTTACACCAACACAGACTGGAGAGCTGCTTGTCTCAAAGAATACTCAATGACACTCAGAGAGAATTCAGGCTACAGGAGTGACGAGGACCTCTTGGCTCCGAAGCAAAAACATAACTGCATGTTGCCAGCGTACTTCCTTATATACCCACGAGGTAAGGCGGAGTCACGCTATGCAAATTCCGCAGACCCATGGCATTTCTTTGCCATTGGCTCCTTTTGTAATACTCGAAGGAGATAGGCTAAGCGAAACCCCATGCGTCGTCACAACGTAACTCGTTGTGAACACGAAAGGGAACAGTAATATTGTGAAATATTTAAAATATCTGATTTCGGTTTTAATATATTTTAAAAAAGTAATTTTTTCCTGTGATGTCAAAGCTGTATTTTCAGCATCCTTACTTCGGTCACATGACCCTTCAGAAATCATTCTAATATGCTGATTTAGTGCTAAAGAAACATTTCTTATTATTATAAAAGTTTTGTGGAAACTATGCTAATGTATAAACATATATATACAGTATGTGTGTGTGTGTGTGTGTGTGTGTGTTATATATATTTAACTGACCTCAAACTTTTAAACAGTATGCATATATCTATCAAATATCCTCATGACTTTAAAAACCTTATTATGGTTGGGAGGATATAATACGGTAACTTATTTTAACTTGAATGATTTTATCTTTTTCTTTTAACAGGGCAAGATAAGTGAGGACGCACCATTTGCCCACTACCCTCCAAAATGAATGGCAGTTTCTGTCTCAGTAAACTGCACAGTTATGCCTCTAATATTTTTCTTGGTTGTTTTGAATTGAAATGCAACATTTTAATCTATAGACTTGGTGTGCAATACCCGGATTATGGTAATGATCTGCTTATTTTTTTTCCTTAAAATGCCACAACCCACAACAAACCTTTAGTCAAATGAAGAAATCAACCTGTTATGTCCTAGAATTTTTTTTTTTTTTTTTTTTTTTTGTTAATTAAATGCCCTTTGCTTTTGATAAAAGCTATACTTTATACTAAATGAATACATGTAATTTTAATGTAAAATGTACATAAGAATAAACGCACTCTGAAGGCCACCTAGTTGTGTCAAGAAAATGTTTACTATCAATATTTGTCAGACACTATGATAGGAGTGTGACATTTTCAGCTTGTCCTCCAGATGGCGACAAAATTGTTCGCAAGCTGTTGTGTATAATGTGGTTATAAAGACCTGGGCCCATATGTATAAAACATCTAAGAATTGCCCTTAAGAATAGTTTTAAGCTTTGACTTAAGTGTCAAAAAATCCTTAGTAAAGAGTAGGACTTCTCTAAGAGTAGGAGACTTTTATAAAGAGGCTAAAAGCAACTTTCAGTAAAGTATAAGACTGATTCTTAAGTGCTGACTGAAGTGGGACTTAAAAGCTGCAAACTAAGGACTACAATAATGTCAACCAAAAATGGCCGCCCTCAACCACTGAATAAGCCAATAGTGAGCCTGCAAGGGTGAGGTCACTGCAGCTTGGCACCAGTCATTTAATGTAATTATAATAAAATAATTTATAAGACACTGAAACTAAATTTTTTTTTTTTTTTTTTTTTTTACATTGCTTTGCATTGTGCAAAATTATCACAAATTAGTAATGATGCTGTGGAATCCCCTGTGGAAAAGTGAGGTAAAGGAAAATTGTCAGATTCCCCCTTTATTCAAATAGTATAAAGAACACTTCCTGCTCAGCTACTGTTCGGACGCTCTTGCTTACTGCTCCGCGCTTTGCTCTATCGCTTTTACATTTTATCTCCTATTTTTTCTATATTTGATTTCCTTTATTTTATTTCCTTTTATCACCTAATTTTAACTTCAGCAAATCAGCACAGTGCTCATACGACAAAGTTTGGATTACTACAAAAACTGAGAATTCTTTTACCCGACCAGCTTACATACCGGGAAAGGAAAACACAACTGCCTACAAGGATAAGAGAAAATGCCTCTTCTGGAATCTACTTGCTGCACCAACTGCCACAGACTTTTACAAAGGATTGCAGTTCTAGAAACAAAGTTATTTACGGGACCACCAAACCAGACGGAGCACACAACAGAGCTTCGTCATGGACACCCACAGCATACCGGTGAGTCCCATGAAACTAGTACTCCTCGACAGGTAGAGAAACAAGCCGATCGACTTACTAATCGATGGCACAAACAGGGAGCTAAACCCAAAGGCACTCGAGACATCAGATTGTCACGAGCATCACATATTACCGCAGTAGCATCCTCTACCCCAGATACAGCTCTGACAAGGATTGCAAACACTGGCCTCCTACCACCGCCTATACATCTTGAGAACAGATTTGAAGTACTAATGAATGTAAATGAGGAATCCACAAATGTGATGAATGTGATCGAACACAGACTGAATGGGCCAGTAGCTAACACTGATGCTAACTGGCGCTCAAGGTCGAGCAGACAGTGGCACTCAGCTCAGAGCGCAGCCGAGCCCAGGACTCTGATAGTGGGGGACTCCATAATCAGAAACATTAGCAACAGGGATACAACTACGTGCTGCCTTCCACAAGCAACAACTTCTGATATAAACAGGGAACTTCAGAACATTCTGATGAAACATAAGACTGCAAATCGACTCATCATACATGTGGGGAAGAATGATATTCATAAAGAGCAGTCAGAACTCCTTAAGAAGGATTTCAATGAACTTTTTGAAACACTTAAAAGACTGAAAGTTCAAACATTCATCAGTGGACCTCTCCCAGCAAGAGGAACAAACAGGTTTTCACGGTTGCTTGGGCTTAATACATGGCTGCAAAAAACCTGCAATATAAAAGCAGTGAACTTCATTGACAATTTCAATCTTTTCTGGAGTCAACGACAACTGTTTCATCGGGACGGCCATCACCCAAACAAACTTGGTTCAAGAGTGTTAAAGGACAATATCTACTTCTCCCTAAATCATCCTTCTGCGGTTTGTGCCAATCCACTCAATCTGAATGGCACACACACACCTGGACACAGTATGAATGACCACGGGACTTCACTTCAGCAGCAAAATGGACATGATAACACCACTCCGCCACAACAACCTCTGCTCACGGACACAATCTCAGCTGAGCCCTGCCCACAGAGCTCACCACAGACAGCCATATCAGAACTGCTTGAAGATTCAGCACCCAAGGACGACTTCCTGGAAAACAGCCAGGGAAGCCAGGACAGCATATTACAGCCTCCTATAACACCAGAGCAACAGCCCCTTTCACCAGACACTTTCTCCCTCTCCCCTGCAACGCCACTACTCTGCTTCTCACAGAAAATGGAAGAACTGGTGCATGCTGGAACCAGACTATCCCACTCTTTTGCTGCAAGCCCCCAGATACCAACTAAAAAAAGACAGGCACCACTACCACCAAAGCCTGCGGGCCCAGCTCGCCTTCCCCCTCCTCCTGTGAGAGCTCTTCGGCCTCTGCCACAACGCCAGGGCCCACACCCTCCTCCTTCTGCTCGAGGTGAACCAAAAACAACTGATACCAGCTCTCAGTGATATGTGTCGGGTGCCCGCTCTGATAACAGTAACTTTCTCAAATGTTTACAAAACAAGCGGGAACCCAGTGTGCCTGTATCTTTCTCTATTGCTGTTCTATTACATGATAGAAAGTCTAAGGCCTTCAATAGCCGTACAGCAAACCCAACTAATCTGGTGCCTATTACACGTCAAACTAATATTGCTGTGGGGAAAAGTAAGTCTGTTAAGTTAGCTCTTTTAAACATTCGCTCACTTAAAAATAAATCACTTCTAGTCAACGACTTAATAACTACAAACAACCTGGATTTTATGCTTCTAAATGAAACCTGGCTAGAAGACAGCTGCAGTGCAACAATCCTCAATGAAACAGCCCCTCCTAACTTTACTTTTATGAGTGTCTGCAGAGCTGTTAAGAGAGGTGGGGGTCTAGCTGCTCTTTTTAAAGATATCTATCAATGTAAGCAAATATCATTTGGGAATTACTTGTCTTTCGAATATCTGGGTATTGTGTTAAAAGGTGCTCCACGCATTTTACTTTTCATTATTTACAGGCCTCCAAAATACTCTCCAGCCTTTGCTGAGGACTTTACAGAACTGTTATCAACAATTACCTCAGAGTTTGACTGTTTTGCCATTGCTGGAGATTTTAACATCCATATAGATAATGGAGAAAACAATATGGCAAAAGAAATCAAAACTGTTTTAAAAACTTTTGATCTGACTCAGCATGTACATGGACCCACACACAATCGTGGACACACTTTAGATTTACTTATCAGTAAGGGTCTAAACATTTCATCGATTGTTATTAAGGATGTAGCACTGTCTGATCATTTCTGTATTTTCTTTGATATATTGATCTCTCCTGCCACTGAAGCTAGATCTGTGTCTGTCAAGAAGAGATGCTTAAATGAGAACACTAGTGTCCTATTTATGAAGGCTATATCCTTAACACCAAGCATATCTGCAGACTCTGTTGATTTTCTCCTTGATTCTTTTAACTCAAAAGTTAAAGGTGTAATTGATGATATTGCTCCTGTTAAAGTCAGGAAGAAGAGTGGCAGACAAAAGGCACCTTGGAGAAAATCAACAGCAGTGCAAAATATGAAAAGACAATGCAGAAAAGTAGAGCGCATGTGGCGGAAGACAAAACTTGTAGTCCATTATAACATCTACAAAGACAGCCTTCATGCTTTCAATATGGAACTAGGCAAAGCTAGACAGACTTTCTTCTCAAATATTATAAACAGCAATTTAAACAACACACGCACTCTTTTTGCTACTGTAGAGAGACTGACAAACCCCCCAAGCCAGATTCCCAGTGAAATGCTCTCAGACAGCAAGTGCAGTGAGTTTGCTTCTTTCTTCTCTGAGAAAATCAATAATATCAGAAAGGTGATCAGCACATCCTTGAGTTACGCTGGGGTCAGACAGATCAAACCACCTGAGAAAATAGTTACTATGTCTGATTTCAAAGAAATTGATGGCAAAATTTTGGAAGAAACCGTACAGCACCTTAAAACATCAACCTGCGCTCTTGACACACTTCCCACATCGTTTTTCAAAAGTGTGTTAAACAGTTTAGAAGCAGATCTTCTAGAAGTGGTAAATGCTTCACTTCTCTCTGGGAGTTTTCCAAACTCCCTAAAAACTGCAGTTGTCAAGCCCCTCCTGAAAAAGAGCAATCTGGATAAGACCATATTAAGCAACTATAGACCGATCTCAAATCTTCCCTTCATAGGCAAGGTCATTGAAAAAGTTGTCTTCAATCAGCTGAACAAATTCTTATGCTCGAATGGATACTTTGACAATTTTCAATCTGGTTTCCGACCGCACCACAGCACAGAGACAGCGCTCATAAAGATAATAAACGATATTCGCTTAAATACTGACTCAGGCAAATTATCAGTGCTGGTACTACTCGACCTCAGTGCTGCATTTGACACTGTCGATCACAACATACTTCTGGACAGGCTGGAAAACTGGGTGGGGCTTTCTGGGATAGTCCTAAAATGGTTCAGGTCATACTTAGATGGGAGAGGTTATTATGTGAGTATAGGAGACCATAAGTCTGAGTGGACATCCATGACATGCGGAGTCCCTCAAGGCTCAATTCTTGCACCACTCCTGTTCAACCTGTATATGCTCCCAATGAGCCAAATAATGAGAAAGAACCAAATTGCTTACCACAGCTATGCAGACGACACACAGCTCTACTTAGCCCTATCGCCTAACGATTACAGCCCCATTGACTCCCTGTGCCAATGCATTGATGAAGTCAACAGTTGGATGTGTCAAAACTTTCTTCAGTTAAACAAAGACAAAACTGAAGTCATTGCGTTTGGAAACAAAGATGAAGTTCTCAAGGTGAATGCATACCTTCACTCTAGGGGTCAAACAACTAAACATCAAGTCAGGAATCTTGGTGTGACACTAGAGTCAGACCTTAGTTTCAGTAGTCATGTCAAAGCAATAACTAAATCAGCATACTATCATCTGAAAAATATAGCAAGAATAAGATGCTTTGTTTCCAGACAAGACTTAGAGAAACTTGTTCATGCTTTCATCACCAGCAGGGTGGATTATTGTAATGGACTCCTCACTGGCCTTCCCAAAAAGACCATAAGACAGTTGCAGCTCATACAGAACGCTGCCGCCAGGATTCTGAGCAGAACCAGAAAATATGAACATATCACACCAGTCCTCAGGTCTTTACACTGGCTCCCAGTTAAATTTAGGATTGATTTTAAAGTATTATTACTGGTATATAAATCATTCAATGGCCTAGGACCTCAATACATTGCAGATATGCTCACTGAATATAAACCCAACAGATCACTCAGATCATTAGGATCATATCAGCTAGAAATACCAAGGGTTCACTCTAAGCATGGCGAGTCCGCTTTTAGCTATTATGCCAGCCGCAGCTGGAACCAGCTTCCAGAGGAGATCAGATGTGCTCCTACTGTAGTCACATTCAAATCCAGACTCAAAACACATCTGTTTAACTATGCATTTACTGAATGAGCACTGTGCCAATGTTCGTCCGACTGTTTGTACTGTATTTTATTTTGTATTCTTCTAAACTGTTTTAACTATTCTTATTTCTTTTTATTATTTTAATTTCTTCTATGTAAAGCACTTTGAATTGCCATTGTGTATGAAATGTGCTATATAAATAAACTTGCCTTGCCTTGCCTTGCCTAGTATTAAAAATGTGTTAAAGATTTTGTAAGCGTATTGTGTAGTTGTGCCTGGATTCAAATGTTTATTTGTGATAACACAAACATTCCAAATTGTACAGACATCATTTTTAGCCAGGCTGTCATACAAAGAAATTATGAACACATGAAAAAACAAGAGAGGACAATGAAATATTAATAAATGACTATGTTGCAGACAATGAATGATTTTTTTTCTCTCCTTTGAGCTTTTTAGTTTTTCTAAAACCTGTACAGTAGCTGTTGTTTGCCCTTTTTTGTCATTTAATATTCAACAATACTGCCTGCATTTACACCATTATATGAGAACTGAACTGAGCTGGACGATGACATCACTGTTTTCTCCAAAGCGGCTATATATATAAATGAACTAAATAGATAACTAATGATTTTTTTTACAATGGAAATGAAAGCTTTAGCGTAAGTTCTGCCAGGAAGACTAAATTGTTATCTCTGTAAAGCTGCTTTGAAACAATCTGCATTGTAAAAAGCACTGTAGAAATAAAGGTGACTTGAAATAATTTTGTCAGATAAATATCTTCACTAAGTTTAGTGTTTTGTTCTTCCCTCATATTTTAAAATATGTAAAAAATATAAATATAAAAATATTTTCCTCATAATTTGATGGTTTAAGCAAACTTGTAGGGTCATTAAAAAAAAAAAAAAAAAAAAGTGCCTTTATACATACCGCCCCTGATATTTTAATATTATCTGAGAACTGAGTTATTTTTTTTTGTTTAAAAATCCAAGTCAAATAACAAATATTTTTTAATGGAAGTAATGGCAAGGGACCAATTACCAGCAATTTAACCCTGTAAAGCCTGAAATAGGAAAATACAATATCATGTCAATTTATTAAAAAAATATATAAAAAAATACTACAGTTTATTGAACCTTTAGACAATGTAGGTTTGCGTTTTTTTATGTTTTGTATCATATTTGATACATCAGGCTTTTATGGCCCATATGCTATGATGATATATGGAGCCCACACTCAAGGAGGGAAAAAACATCTCAAATATATTTCGGGGACCAAACTGAATGAAAATATCCAATTTGTTGCATATGTTGTTAATGTATTTACATTTCAGATTCCTCACTTACAAGTTACGTTTCAAAAAAAAAAAAAAATGGATGAATGATCAAGACGCATGTGCATGTACAACCTGAAAGTGGACATTTTTAAAAAGTATATAAACTTATATAACTTGCTAAAGATAATATAAAACGGTTTTTACAGCAAAGTTTTGCTCATGTTGATAATTAAGAGGCTTTTGAGAACTGAAAGTTCTGTGTAGTAACAATTATACATACAGAGATTATAATTTTTTTAAAGTACAGTATGTAACATCTTGGCTTCTCATGTGAACTACCCCTAGTGTTTAGGACAGCATGCTCTTATTGTTTACATCAAGACATGTGACTGGATCAGCGTCACTGAAATGAGTGGTTCAGAGTTTGAAGTCTAAAACCTTTCACCTCGAATATAAACTGAAGTATTGTTAACAGAACTGCAGAACAGACACACCTGTGTGACACTCCCCTCCTACTGCACAGGAATCCACACGTAAGGCCTTTTCTTCTTTCTTTACGTCTTCTTCTGCTGCATTTACAGATGTTGAATTCCCAGACGTTTTCACTGTATATTTAACATTATTACCAAGTTCAGGGTCTTAGTGAAATATTTCACTTCACTGGCTCAATAAGTTTCAGTTTATTATACGATTTGAAACTGTTTGTCTAAACTAGGACTCAAGGGGCCACTTGTAAAACGTTTTATGATTGCAAGGGTATATATGACCTTTTTCTTTTTTTCATGGCTTATTATTCAATGAAAAGTCCTTACATGTGTTCTTTAATATAAAAAACAAGGTGTAGTGATTTCATTTGGTACTGTATTCAGAAAATCAAGGTAAACGTAAAATAATAATTAAGCTGCACAAATGAAGTTAAAACTTGTTTCAGTGGAGTCCTTAAAGAAACACTCTTTAAAAGAGTTGCCATGCACTAACACCGATCTAAATCTAATAAACCCAGAGCGGTCAAACAAGGATTTTTTACTGACCAATGTTTGTCGCAATAGCACTGTAATGTTTGGCATGGAATACTACTTTACTTCAAATACTGTGCAGTGGGAACTGTATATTATATGCTTTAAAAAAAAGAAAAGAAAAACAGTACATATAATTCTTTGATTAAACATTTCAATCAGTAGTATGCATGTTACATTATTTTGGCATGACCTGATCATGTTACATCTTTAATTCAAGGTGCCGAAATCTTTTAGCATTCTCATTCATCATAATAAAAGATGCTGTCGACGTATCTTAATAATAATCAATCTTTAGGGACCCCCTACAAGATGTTCATAGGACCACAGAACATTTTTAGCTGGCAGTAAATGCCACTCTGGGACCATTGATGGCATTTAGCCATGTATTATGATTAAATACATTTTTGTAATATTATAGGAGATGTTTATCAATAATTTTCCTTTGGCTCCAGGTCAGTGCCACAAAAACTATTTTGGTGTCCAGAACTAAGCGCTTATGAACAAAGATTCACATACAGTGTAATGATATACTGTACATACTATATACTGCATCAAGGATTTTATGGTAGCATGATATTCCCAACATAAGGTGCGTTTACGCAATGTCAGAATTACTGTAATCACGAGATTCGACTTGTAAAAAGTATTCACGTCTTTATAGAACCTGTAGTTAAACTCTGAATTTTCTTAAAGTTTCAACTTGCACAACCTCACTGTCATGCAGATATACTCAAAATAGCGGCATCTTGTAACATTTTTGATCAATAATAATGCAAGAATAATCTGAAAATAAAAGACATACAATACAGTTTAATGATATAAAATTCAATAACTAGGCCTATGTAACTGGTCCTACTCGCACCGCTCTGAGCAGGATTCAAAACAGTGTCACCGGCATGGGAGGCAGGCGTACTAACATTGACGGCAAAGACCACAGAGTCTAACGTCAGTCACTAGAGCGTCTCTTAAAGGTGCTCTAAGCGATGTTGGGTGACGTCACTTTTTGTTGACGTTCAAAGTATTGTCAAACAAAACAGAGGCTAGCTTGATCCTCATCCCGTCCCCCCACCCCCATCCCGTCCGTGCTTCCTGAAACAGTCATGAACCATTTAAAAAAACCAAACTGGATATACCCACCTGTCCAGCAAAAACAGAGCCACCTGAATTTCGGATTGGAAGCCCTTCTGCCGGCGGAGTTCTCGCCACCTTTTGAACGCTTTTCCGATGTCAATTCGGGACTTTGCGCGTTCCTTCTCCTTTTCCCTATTCTTTGTTATTTGTTATTTGGGCTGTCTACAGAGACCACGTTTTTTTACAGTGTGTTAAACTACAGTGTGTTAGTGAGGAGATTGCTGTATGTGACAAAAAATGTTTTGGCCTAAAAAAGGCCTCTTTACTACAGTAGCTGGCCTCTGTTACACTCACCCCCCTAAACCTCCCTCCCATCGGGGTCATGGCGCCAACGTAATACTCACACCGCTCAGAGTGGGATTCAAACCAGCATCATCAGCATGGGAGGTGGGCACACGAAAAAGGACGGTAAAGACACAGGGCCTTATCATACACCCGGCGCAATGCAGCACCAGCCGCAACACAAGCGTTTTTTGCTAGTTTCAGCCCGACGCAGTTATCATTTTTCCGACGCAGTTATCATTTTCACGTCCTGCGCCACGTTGTTTAAATAGCAAATGCATTTACGCCTATTTGTGCGCCCATGTGCTGGTCTGAAAACAAGGTGTGTTCAGGCGCATTGTTGGCGCATTGCTATTTTGAGGCAACTGAAATAGACTGCGCCATTGACCAACTGAAACCTGGTTTAAAGTCAATGGTGCAATATTTTTTTTGTTATTTAAAGGGTGCGTTAATAATGTGCGCCTATAGGCGGATTCAAAACGCACATTCACCATGGTGCGATCTGCCATGGCGCAAGTGCAACTGGCTTTTAAAGGGAATTGGAGATGAGACTCGGATTTGTTTATTGCACGTTACGCCCAAAACACAACCATTACTCAATATGAGAATAGGGACAACCCTTTTTGACCATGTGCTGGGTGCGCCGAACATATTTGCCATCATTAAACTAGCAAAAGTGGATTCGGACACGCACTAAATGCACTTGCGGTGTGCGCTTTAGACCATGCACTTAGATCGTTAAAATAGGGCCCACAGCCTCTAACGTCAGTCGCTAATGCGCCTCTTGAGGCCAGGGGAGTGAGGTTTAAAGGAACACTCCACCGTTTTTTTTAAATAGGGCTTATTCACTTTCTTTCCTACATTTAGATAGGTGGGCAAATGCATTTTTGTCTCAGTGCATGCATTGTTTTAGTTTGACAGGGTCGGCTCTAGCTTAGCTTAGCATAATGAATGGAATCCTTTGTTGCCAGCTAGCATGTCCTGAGTAAAAGTGATAAAAAAACACAAAAAAACCCACCTAATTACTTCTTGTGGCCTGCGTATTCACGTATTGACTTATATATTAAGGACTATATTAGGGGGAAGCACAGGCGAAGCACTGCTACTTGGGCGTGATATCTCTGCGCCCAAGTAGCAGTGCTTCGCCTGTGCTTCCCCCTAATATAGTCCCAAGTCAGTATCTGCCTAGGAAATCGCCTAGTGTTAATCTGCATCACTATTTGTACTTGTTGTGAATACGCAGGCCACAAGAAGTAATTAGGTGTTTTTTTTTATTTTTTTATATCACTTTTACTCAGGACATGCTAGCTGGCAACAAAGGATTCCATTCATTATGCTAAGCTAAGCTAGAGCCGACCCTGTCAAACTAAAACAATGCATGCACTGAGACAAAAATGCATTTGCCCACCTATCTAAATGTAGGAAAGAAGGTGAATAAGCCCTATTTCAAAAAACGGTGGAGTGTTCCTTTAACTGCTAAGCTCTTTACAAGTTGGCCTCTGTTACACGTGCATAATGTCTACGTTTATGCATAATGACTTTTGTTTTGTCTATTTATTACTTAAATTACATGATTCATTTTGGTCTTAGTAGTGTTGCCATAGAAATGCATAATTCTGAGTCAAACGACGTGAACAGCTAGTAGAACGTCCAGGTTCATTTAATAATTACAACATGGCATGAAAACATTATTTTAAATGAGGAGATGACTAAAGGTCTAATTATTCACAAGAAAAAAGAAAAAGACTGTTATTGCTCAAAAAATAAAAAAAAATAAAAAAATAATCAGGAAAGCTGCACCTGCCAAGGTAAACCAAGTAATAGTGCTTTGCCAACCGTTTGTCCAGGAGATCTATTTCATTGTGAAGAGAATATGGGCGTTGGGTTTAGACTGCTTCAAAAACAGCATAATCACTCAGAATGACTGTATTCAGTCAAAGTGCTTAGGCAGGAGCGATACGAAAGTGTTCATCATATAGTTCAGATATGTTCTATACAGGTAATAAACAGGTACAAAGTGCATGGAAATATGAGTCATAAGCATTAGCCAATGAGAAAGAGTGTATGTTAATGATCAATCAGGGGCAAATGTGTAGAGCAAAATGTCAATCATAATGGCATAACCTCTTTGAAGTATTGCCGATATGCTATTTTAATTGAATGCATGTATGATTATGCATGTAGTATTAAGTGATTATATAGTTTAAGTTATTATGAAATGTTTTTTTCCTCCTTACAAGTTGTTTATTTGTATTTTGTCTCTGATAAGCCACTGAAATTTGGATGAGATTTGCATCAAGGGTACTTTAGGTAGATTTAAAAGCCTGTGAGGGAAACTGTTCCTGAGGGATTTATGGATATGCCATTTGGTATTTCTAAAGGTTATACTGTCCTTGAAATAGATTATGCTGAAATGTCATAATAAAATAACTAGATTTTAAAAGTTATTTAAAGATAATATAAGTATAAATATAAGACAGACTCTGACAGTATGATGGTCACTACTCCAATTTGCTTTTTATCTTCAGACTTGAACAGTTTTTTCTGCAATCACTTACAAAGTCAGCATGATGTACTGCATCATGTTTATGGCCCTGCATTATATAATACACTCTACTACTACTACTACTACTACTACTACTACTACTAATAATAATACTAATCATATACATCACTTCATATATACTGTATATTATTCATAACTGACTATTTAATTTAATAATTGAAATTAATTAATTAATTGAAATCGGCCAATAAACAAAAATTCGAGTTTTTCATTGTTTCTGATCAACAGTGTCTAATGGATTTATTATGGTGTGGTCCCTCAAAACCCTTTTATTTTTTTTATTTTATCCAAATACCAAAAAAAATGTTTTGCTTTATTACTTTTGAGCCCCACAAAATCTAGCAAACCTGAATAGTGAAATTCATCAGTCTATAAAATTGTAACCACACTTGTGATTTGGTTAACCCAAGAAAACCAGTATTTCTCCATTGTTTTACCTGTTTTCAAATAGTGTGCTGTTCCTTTTCTGAATTTAGTTGAATTTCAACACAGTTCAGATATCTGCATGTGTGCAGAATGGTCTAAATAGACGTCAGTAACACGTAAATCTGACTGTGATCCACGTACAGGTGCTGATTAAAAGGTGTTGGCGTAACACTAACTATCATGTAAGACTACTTTTATCACAAATGCAGGCTCTAAAACGATTTTATTGCCTTTTGTCGCAAGGAAGAAAGAAAGATAATGAAACAGCATGAGTATGAGAAAATGTTCAACTATTTTGAATTCTTAACCACATAGTCTGTCAGCTCAGATTACCTCTCCAGTCTCATATGTGATTAAGACATGACTAAAATAATGTGATAGAATAATGTGACATTTTAGTTGCTTAGTGTAAATGAATGTAACGAATGCTTGATGCTCCCTGTCTCGCTTGTTTATCTCTTCCAGTGGCGCCTTGAAATGTTAGTTCAGGACAAGAAAGAGATTTATGATTTAATGAAAGTGTTTCTTTAATTAAAGTGCTTTATACTAATCTGTCACAGAACTTATTAAATGTTGTTTTTCTCTGTGCATCCAGTCATGAAGAAACTCATTGCTCAGATCTGAGCTACGATGAAACAGCAGTCATCTGCCATATTTCAGCGTCTGTCTCTCAGAGGCATTTTGCCATTTCAGCGTCCCTCAAAAGCCACCTGCTGTGTTTGTACGGATCTCTTATTGCATTAACACACCATTGATTTAGACTAATACAGATTATATTCAATCCTTGAATAGCAAACAATAGATTTGAGCTGGACTTTTGGCCTATTGTTGAAACAGATAAACTCATTTGATTACTCATTTGAGGGTGAGCACCGTTGCAATGCCAACAACTTTTACGCAGGACATATGTTAGTCTGCGTCACACTTTTTCAAAGGAAACGCTTTTTTATTTCAAGGAGTAATTAAGCAGAGATTGTAGATTGTAGACTTGCGTAATCTGACTGAGCTCATCCTTACAAATCATAAATGAATTGTGGACTGAATTGCATTATTTACGTTTAAAAAAATCAGTGAAACAAAGTTAGATGTTTTGCTTATTGTTCAAGCTGATCTTTTCCATAGAACTAAAATGGATGGGGACTGAGAATATCAAGCTTCAAAAAGGAAAAAAAGAACTGAAGCATCACCATAAAAGTACCTACAATTGACTGCAGTTTCCAGCTGAACACCAGTGGCAGTAAAATACCATCAACTTTTATTTCTTTTTACAGAAATTATTATTACAGTAGCAGATTATCAATTCATAAAAACGTATTTTTTGCAGAGTCACAATACTACTGCATGTTATTACCTTAAAAGACTTTTACCATAATGCATGATTTGTAAACTAATACATTTTAACTTTTGCATCATATAACCAGCTGCAGTGTTGTGATATAGCTCTGTATATCTCGCCGTTGGTACAGCATTGCACTTACAATATGGAACACTTGTGTCCGTGAAACATGAGTCGTGACACCACACAAAAATGGCGTGGTTGATTCAGCAAATACATTTTTTACCACAAGTTTGATATGGCTGTAATTATTGGTTAGCTTTGGTTTGGTGACTGCCATTTAATTTCTAAACTGTCACGTGAACTGATATGTGTTGTTATATCAATAAAAAGTTGGACTGTAATTATCATCTTTTTCAAAGAGAATTGGATGTCTCATGTTTTTCAAAAATGTATAAATTCAAATCTGCATCCTCAATTATGTTTGAAGCAGAGTGACTCACTAGAAATTTCACTCTGAATCTCTGTAAAATGTGCATGAAAATCGAGAATTTATAACATCATTTATTTTAAAACAATCAAGTCTAAAGCTCATATTCCTATAGAATTCCCATAAATATGCAAGAATGTTACTTTTTTTATGGATCAGGTAATGGGAAATTTTAGTGGCAGAGATTCCACATACAGTATGCATGCGCTTCACTCTACTAGAACTCAAAGTGGAGGGTTAAAAAAAAAAAATACAACATCTAAAATCTTATGTTAGAACTTACATGCAGCAACTTATACTACATTATATTATATAGACCATATATTTTGAATATAAAAAACAAAATCAGAAAATCACTCTAGTATCATGAATATCACTTACATTTAAAAATAAAGGTTCCAAACGGGGGGTTTCACAGTGATGCCACCGAAGAACCAAAGAACCTTTCAGTGAACAGTTCTTATTTTTTTATTGTGAAGAACATTTTAATAATCTGAAGAATCTTGTAAACTATAAAGAACCTGTGCAGTGGAAATGTTCCAGTGATTTTAAAGTTTTATTTCATCAAACCATATGCCGTTCTTTTTCAAGTGTGTATACCTATATCAAGGTATCTCTCGAATTTGCATCAGCTGACAACAACACTCTCAATCCTCTCAATGACTCTTTTCTTTTTGATAACATTACAATTGTCATTCTGTGTTTAGTGCATGTACTGTAAGTGTGGGTGAACTGTAAATGCAGGAAACACATCCATACACACACTTAATTAACACTTCAAAAATCACACTATTTTTGGAGGTGTAAAAAAATAGGATCTACCGCTGAATAATCACTGAGGTGAGAAACATCAGCTATTTGGTGTAGATTTTAATGTGCGAACTGTTAAAGACACAGACACACATGGTGTAGATTTGAACTAACGTCTTTGTTTACTGAATTACATTACGTTTTCTGCATTACAAACAGACTCGGCATGTTGCCATGTATTGTTCGCACTGTGCATGCATACTGCACATGTGCATTAGGAACCACATTGATGCTCAGAACGCCTTGCCTAAGGGCTGCATGAATCTTTCAGCAGAACCATTTGCCTGTGTCAAAAATGGTGGGATTTTACGGTGATGAAATCCAAGGTACAAGGTAATTTGCTAAACTGATTGCTTTTAAAGGGAGGTCCATTATCTATCTTCGCTACTTTTGGGATGCCAAACATTGAGGAAACTTTATCCATTACAGGGATCACAGCATTGCCTGTGATGGACTGAATAACCTCTACCACTGGGTAGTGTGAATATTCATCTATGATGACAAGCATGTATTCACCTGTTTGTAGCGGACCATAGAAATCAGCACTGACTTCTTGCCAGGCATTTTCAGGAAGCCTAGATATTTGCAATGGCTCAGAATGTGTCACAGGTGTGTTGCTTGACAGGCAAGACAGTTTGCTACCATAACTTCAGCTTTTTTATCCATGTCAGGGAACCAGACCTTCTCTCGTAGGAGTCTCTTTATTTTCACAATGTCCTGATGGGATTCATGGGCCACCTGAAGAAGTTGGTGCTAATGACAGTTCTAGAGAATCTGAGGATTAGGTCGTCATTAGGCTGGGCAGCGAGTTAACTGCTGATGCTTTTATATTTTTATATTTTAGAAGTGTTTAAAACCCCAGGAATTAGCGTGAATGAGTGAGCACACTCTTTGAAGAACTGGGCTGTGGGTTGTAGAAACAGGGTGACGAGACATGTAATACGCTGGGTTGTCTGAGCCGTTCCTGTACTTTACTCTGAAGTTATAAGGTTGAAGTTCCCAACACTCAATTCGAGCAGGTAGTTTGGAGCATGGGTTGTTCTACAATTGGTGAGCTCAAAGATTTTGTGATCTGTTATCAGTGTGAACAGATTTCCGTAAATGTAAAGGGGAAAATGTTTGACGCTTTGGGAACGCCCCTGCGTGATTGCGTCTGAAGCACGAAAGTCAAGTAGTCCAATGGCGAGAGTGAGCGCTGTCGGTACACGATCCGTTCCACCTGCACGATCCGTTTCACGCATGCGCGTAATTACGTACGTTAAATAACAAACGGGGTCTTATGGACGTATTTTGTTATTCTGTGCCGTGATGAAGACAGAAATATTATGTCGGTGCCTGTAACAGTTTTATACACTGCTGTCACGTTATTTGAGCTGTTTCTGGATGAAGGCAGACTGCTGACAGTGACAGAGTTCAGGGAAAACTTCCTAATGTCAAGTTTAAAATGAATACGTGCTTAAGGTGCGTGACAAACACGCGCACTTCAGTTAGTGCGATTCAAGTGTTTACATGGTTAAAAACGGCGTACGCCACCTGTTTTAATACGATTATAGTTTATGCGATTATGAGCTTATCACATTATTAAGTATTGTGTTTACATGAAGTAAAGCATAATCGCAATATTGCTAAAATCCCATTATACGCATGCGTAGAACGGATCGTGCAGGTGGAACGGATCGTGTACCGACAAGCGCCATGGGCGGATGACGTCACGACCAGGAAAGGATAAAAGCACATCCGGTCTGACTGGCATTAGCTTCTGTGCCTCAGCAAGCGCTCTATGTCGAAACTGTCTGTCTATTTACTGTTGTCTGTTCACAAGCATTTCAAAGTATATTATGGCGAAAGAGATGTTTAAAGGACAAGTTCGGTATTTTACACTTAAAGCCCTGTTTACAGATCTTATCTGATGAAATAGAACGGTTAAGATTAAATTTTGGACAAATGCTGCTGTCCCGAGAATTTTAGGTTTATTTAGCTTCCCCCCCACCCCCACAATGGTTGTCTAGGTGCACTGGAACATTCCTTCCTAAAACACATTAAACTTTCGTTTACAAAGACGTGAAACTCACCGAGTGGTCAGGGGTGTTCACTGGTTGACGCTTTTTTTTGGATCGCTGATCGATTGCTCCTGTCTGCCTCGCTGCCTGCTGTGAGTGTGTTTGCTTCGGTGCTGTAAGCTCCGTCTTAGCCTCGTATTTCTTTGTTTTGAACCATCATTTACTACAATTTGTAGTTGTTTATACTAAATACAGCTTACCCAACATCTCAGATTGACATCGCTAGCTTCCATTACTACTAGCACAACACGCTAATTCGCTACTGCTAGCCTGTTAACGCGCCACCCGTGCGCTCAGCTGTTTTATTTATTTATTTTTCTCTCGCGCGCTCGCGCCTTTGAGTTAATAAAAGCTCAGGTAAGTAATAACAGAGCCCGTCTACGGAGAGCCTTGGCACTCCCTATTCAGCCCCATTGTATTGATTTTGGTTGCAGTTCCATTAGAATTCCACTGGAGGTGATCGCGAGCGAGTGCAGACTGAATGGGAGTCAATGGGGCTATACGGCTAAATGTGTCTCTTTCACCCGATTGCCGTTGAGAAATCTCAGATTTTATTGTAGGCTTTGCAAGTTCAACATAGGTTATAGGTCGAAAGTTGAATGAACGAGTACTTATTTCTTTTCGATTTCTTACAGGTTGAGTTGTTGTTGCCCATAACACGCTAGCATTCTGCTAATGACGTCAGCATTCTGACGTCATTGACATTTTAAAAGACTTTTTAAACCAAATAAGTGGCTCTAAAAAATCTAACACCCAGCAATGTGTAATTTCTTTGCATCTCCTTTCGAATACAACATTCAAATTACTAGACAAAAAATTATATCCTGAGAAAAGTGGATTTTGAGGGTTTTTCGCCATAGACCTCCATTCATTCTGCACTCGCTCGCGAGCGCCCCCGCATGGACAGGGACGTGTTACTGCAACCAATCCAGAACCCGGAAGTAAGCAGAGAGTGCCAATTCTCTTCCTATTAGACATTCTCTGGTAATAATCAGTCAACAAACACGGTGAGTAATGTCTTGTCCTGTTATTGTCACCTGCACTTCATGTCACATGTTTAGCATAGACTTCTCTGTTGGCAATGTAGGATTTATATGTGATAAATGTAAGGAGACAGTTAGGCTGACAGAGAAGATTTCAGAATTAGAGACACGCATCCAAACTTTAATTGAGGATAGTAAGAGTGCTAGAGCTTTAGATACTATTTTGGATGCGCATAGCATAGTGAACTCTTTACATGATTCGGTTCCAGCTGAAGTAGAGCCTGTGCAGCCGGGCAAATGGGTGACAGTGAGGGATCGCTCTAGTCGCGGATCAAAAAACCACTCTTCCGTTCCGATTACCACAACAAATCGATTTGCCCCGCTCAGTGAAACACCCACTGAGAATTCTGTTGATTGTGCCCTAGTAATTGGTGATTCGATCACACGGAACGTGAAAATAGAGACACCAGCGAACATAGTCACATGTTTGCCGGGAGCCAGAGCGCCTGACATCAAAGCAAATTTAAAAGTGCTGGCTAATGCTAATCGTAAATTCTCTAAGATCATTATTCATGTCGGCACTAATGATGTTCGACTCCGCCAGTCGGAGATCACCAAAATTAATATTAAAGAGGTGTGTGAACTTGCAAGTACGATGTCAGGCACTGTAATTTGCTCTGGCCCCCTTCCTGTTCGCAGGAGTGATGAGATAGTTAGTAGATTGTGTTCACTGAATCGCTGGCTGTCTGAGTGGTGTCCGTGTAATAATATAGAATTCATAGACAATTGGAAAAGTTTTTGGGGCAAACCTGACCTGTTGAAAAGAGATGGTATTCATCCCTCCTGGGATGGTGCTGCTCTTCTATCTAGTAATATGGCTCATAGTCTTAGAGCTCAAACATGACAAATTGGGCACCAGGTCAGGAAGCAGACAGACTGGCTAAACCAACCGTCTGCTAGCGGCCTCGCGTCACCCAGGTCAGATAAATCCCATCACATAGAGCCTCTTTCACCTAGCTATCATCATATAGAGACTGTGTCTGTTCCCCGATTTTGGAAATCCAAAAAATGTTTAAACCTATCTAAGGTTAAAAATTTAATTGATGTTCAACAAATAAAAAACAGCTATAATACAGATGAGCAAATGCTAAAGCTTGGGTTGCTGAATATTCGATTGCTTACTTCAAAAGCACTCATTGTTAATGATATGATTTCAGATAATAACCTAGATGTGCTGTGTTTGACAGAAACCTGGCTAAAACCAAGCGATTACATTACTTTAAATGAGTCCACCCCGCAAGACTACTGTTATAAACATGAACCTCGTCTTAAACGCAAAGGGGGTGGT
The DNA here is from genome assembly GCF_951802725.1 of Rutilus rutilus. Classification (NCBI taxonomy): domain Eukaryota; kingdom Metazoa; phylum Chordata; class Actinopteri; order Cypriniformes; family Leuciscidae; genus Rutilus; species Rutilus rutilus. The sequence goes on from NC_140227.1 coordinate 7,264,180, forward strand.
GTTGCTGTAATTTATAGTAATATTTTCAAAACCACTTAGAAATCAAGTTTCGAATATAATTCTTTTGAAGTGTTAGTGCTTAATGTAAAAATATATAGTATAAATGATAAATCACGTTTGAGGTTTGTGCTGGCTACTGTATACAGGCCACCAGGGCACCATACAGACTTTATCAAAGAATTTGCGGACTTTCTATCAGAGTTAGTATTGGCTGCAGATAAAGTACTAATTGTTGGTGATTTTAATATACACATCGATAATGAAAAAGATGCATTGGGTTTGGCATTTAAAGACATTGTAAACTCAATTGGAGTTAGACAACACGTGTCAGGACCTACTCATCGTCGTAATCATACTCTAGATCTAATATTATCACATGGAATAGATGTTGATGCCGTTGAAATTCTGCAGCAGAGCGATGACATCTCAGATCATTATCTAGTCTCGTGTAAATTACATTTAGCCAAGGCTGCAAAGCCGACTCCGTGTTACAAATATGTTAGACCTATCACTTCTGCTACTAAAGATTGCTTTATTAATAATCTTCCTGATCAGTTTCATCATTTTAGCATCCCGGATAGCTTAGAAAAACTTGATATTGCAACAGAAACTTTTAACTCTCTCCTTTCCAGCACTTTAGACACAGTTGCTCCTTTGCGCTTAAAGAAGATTAAAGAAAATAATCCAACGCCGTGGTACAACGAGCACACTCGGGCCCTTAAGAGAGCAGCCAGAAAAATGGAGCGCAACTGGAAGAAAACAAAATTAGAGGTATTTCGCATTTCATGGAAAGAGAGCTCGATTGCTTACAGAGAGGCTTTAAAAGCTGCTAGATCTGCTTATTTTTCAAACCTATTAGAAGAAAATAAACATAATCCTAGGTATTTATTTGAAACAGTGGCTAAACTAACGAAAAAGAAAGCTTCAAACACAGAAGGTTCCAAGCAGCATAGCAGTAATGACTTTATGAACTTCTTCACTTATAAGATTGATAATATCAGGGACAAAATTATAACTATGCAACCGTCTACTACAGTATCGCATCAGGCAGTGCATTGTAGTCTCCCTGAGGAAAAATTTGATTCATTCATTGCTATAGGAGAGGAAGAATTTACTAAACTCGTTAAATCATCTAAATCTACAACATGTATGCTAGACCCTATACCGACTAAGCTACTGAAAGAGATGCTTCCAGAGGTCATAGATCCTCTTCTTAATATCATTAATTCATCTTTGTCTCTAGGATACGTACCAAAAAACTTTAAGCTGGCTATGATTAAACCGCTTGTTAAAAAAATGCAACTTGATCCTTCAGAATTAGTCAATTACAGGCCGATCTCGAATCTACCTTTTCTGTCAAAGATACTAGAAAAGGCAGTATCTTCACAACTATGTTCCTTTCTAGAAAGAAATGATATCTGCGAGGATTTTCAGTCCGGATTTAGACCATACCATAGTACTGAGACTGCTCTCGTTAGAGTAACAAATGATTTGCTCTTATCATCCGATCGTGGTTGTGTCTCTCTATTAGTGTTACTCGATCTTAGTGCTGCGTTTGACACCATTGACCACAACATTCTTTTAAATAGACTAGAAAACTATGTTGGCATTAGTGGAATTGCACTAGCATGGTTTAAATCATACTTATCTGACCGTTATCAGTTTGTAGCAGTAAATGAAGAGATGTCTTATCAATCACAAGTTCAGTATGGCGTACCACAGGGCTCAGTACTAGGACCGCTGCTGTTCACTCTGTACATGCTACCATTAGGAGATATCATTAGGAAACATGGAATTAGCTTCCACTGTTATGCCGACGATACTCAGCTCTATATTTCTTCAAAACCTAACGAAACTTACCAATTCACTAAATTAACAGAATGCATAGCTGATATAAAAAATTGGATGACTCGTAATTTCCTACTTCTAAATTCTGAAAAAACAGAGATTCTAATTATTGGACAAAAAACGTCCTCACGTAATAACCTAGAATACTGTCTAACACTTGATGGCTGCTCTGTTAAGTCTTCGTCGTCGGTTAGGAACCTGGGTGTGCTCTTTGATACCAATCTTTCATTTGAAAGTCACGTGTCTAGTATCTGTAAAACCGCATTTTTCCATCTTAAAAATATATCTAAATTACGTCATATGCTCTCATTGACAAATGCGGAACAATTAGTCCATGCGTTCATGACCTCAAGGCTAGATTATTGTAATGCTCTGCTCTACTGGGTGGTTGCCCTGCACGCTTAATAAACAAACTACAGCTAGTTCAAAACGCAGCAGCTCGAGTTCTTACCAGAACCAGGAAGTATGACCATATTAGCCCGGTTCTGTCAAAACTGCACTGGCTCCCTATTAAACATCGCATCAATTTTAAAATATTGCTGATTACTTACAAAGCACTAAATGGTTTAGCTCCGCAGTACTTGAGCGAGCTCTTAACGCATTATAGTCCTTCACGTCTATTGCGATCTCAAAATTCCGGCCAGTTGATAATACCTAGAATATCTAAATCGACTGCTGGCGGTAGATCCTTTTCCTATTTAGCACCAAAACTTTGGAACAGCCTTCCTACCATTGTCCGGGAAGCAGACACACTCTGTCAGTTCAAATCTAGATTAAAGACACATCTCTTTGACATAGCGTTCACATAATACATTATAGACTTCTATAATTCAATATTAGGCTGCATAGATTAGGTCAGCTGGAACCGGGAACACTTCCCATAAATCCTGATGTACTTGTTACATCATGAGAAGAATGGCATCTACGCTAATTTTAGTGTCTTTGTTTATCCCAAGGTTTTCCCGCAGCCTGCCGGATCCAGGCCGTTTCCAGATCTGATGAAGGACCTTCGCCTGGACCCGATGTCAACGCAGTGCTGAAGTGCCAACTAGTCTCTCCCTATGGAGGATCCCTTTCCCACTCTACAGATAACGCGTCGTCGGGAAAACTCAATTTGCGTATCTACCCCGAATTGATAAAATAAAATAAAATTCTGAATCAAAACTATAAGGAAACACCAGTAATTTGTTTAGGCTTGGTTTGCAGGGAATTCCAAACCTGCACACATATATTCAAACGCACATAATTATAGAACCCGTTCTTAATGCGCATCTGAACGCCATCAGCGTTTCTCACAGGTTCGCTAAAGTCTGTGTAGAGAGAATGGTGTCGTCTTGGCGGCCCTAATTTAAAAACAAATGATCGTTGCGACGGAAGCGAATCAATCAAAACTAACTTTAGCTGGAAAATAAAATAACTTTATTAAAGAACCGCTATAAAGCCAAAACAATCTTACGTTAAATTATACATTTATCTCTGTAAAGCTGCTTTGAGACAATCTACATTGTTAAAAGCGCTATATAAATGAAAATGACTTGACTTGACTTGACTTGACTTGGTATGCTCACTCAAAAATCGCTGAAAAAGATGCATTCCAACAGGTTTTATCGTAGTTTTTGTCCAACTCCATTGAGTTGTATTGAAAGAGCTGTGTGAGGTACGGTATTACTCCGCCGCTTCTTCTTCTGCTTCTTCTGTGTATTCAATGAAATGCCAGTGGTTTGCTTGCAATTGGCAAAGGTGCATTATCGCCACCAACTGGGCTGGAGTGTCTATTATTCAAGCTCTCAACGGAAGAATGTACGGGTGTGAGACGTTTGGAAAAATAGGTCCACAGTTTTACAACTAATGGTAAAACACCTGTTGGAATGCATCTTTTTCAGCGATTTTTGAGTGAGCATACCAGTGAACACCCCTGACCACTCGGTGAGTTTCACGTCTTTGTAAACGAAAGTTTAATGTGTTTTAGGAAGGAATGTTCCAGTGCACCTAGACAACCATTGTGGGGGTGGGGGGGAAAGCGAAATAAACCTAAAATTCTCGGGACAGGAGCATGTGTCCAAATTTTAATCTTAACCGTTCTATTTCATCAGATACGATCTGTAAACAGGGCTTTAAGTGTAAAATACCGAACTTGTCCTTTAAGTTGTGTGCTTCTCCCTGCCCGCGCTATTTAACGGGTGGGGATACACACAATTTATGTACTGTATCTTATGTTTGGGAGTGGCCATGGCAAAATTAAATATTGAGTGGCCGGCCGAGAAAAGGGGCGCTCGTCCTAAAAGCAAATTAGACGAGACTGTCTAGATCATGGAATAAGCCATATTCGTCTCGTCTTTCCCGCGCTCCTCAAAAATCATGGGGGCCGGGCCGACACTCTCAGCCGAAGCCTTCAAAGCAGAAACCGGATCTGAGCACCGTTCTTCAAGCTAAGAAGGCTTCGGCTCAGAAAAGGTCCTGACTCCACTGGCGTCAGACCACTGAGGGCAACCCCAACCAGGGTGGAGCGCTGTACACCTCAGTATATGGTGCCCGTTCCATCTCAGTGCCCTCAGAGGGCCGTTCTGCCAACCCCATCACCCTTGGTGCCTCGGGGCGCAGCAGTCTCCAGTGATCACATGGCTCAGTGTCAACTCGACGCTGAGTCAAAATCGCACCCTCTGAGGGGGATTCAAAAACAGTCAGTTCGGTTGGTTCCTGCCAGTATGCTTCAGGTCACCGAAGTGACTGTTACAGTTATACCAGAGGCCAGTCTCGAGAGGCTGGTACTCTTAGTATATTATCTGACAGAATGGAAGAATCTTCCAAACATAATCTCAATGGGTCCTGCAGATAGTAGAGAGCGGGTACAGAATTCAGTTTGGTTCTCGTCCACCACGCTTCAACGGGGTGTTGCATCCCGAGCAGGCTCTGGTAATGGAGCAAGAGGTGAAAGCTCTGTTAGCGAAGGAGGCTATAGAGCAGGTGTACTCACCCAACAGAGAAGAGTTTTTACATCCGCTACTTCATTGTTCCAAAAAAGGATGGGGGGGTTGCGTCCTATACTAGATCTTCGACAATTGAATCGTACAATCCAGAGACTCAAGTTCAAGATGTTGACACTCAAACAGATCGTGACTCAAATCAGGTCTGAGGACTGGTTTGTAACGATAAATCTAAAAGATGCATACTTCCATGCCAAACATCTCCATCTCCATCCTCCCTCAGCACAGGAAGTTCCTGAGGTTTTCTTTCGGGGGCAAAGAATACCAATATCTGGTGTGTAGATGGAGCTCTGGCCCCATTCAGGCTTCTGGGCATACGCATTCTTAACTACATCGATGACTGGCTGATTCTGGCGAAATCAGAGCAGTTAATGGTTCGGCATCGAGATGTCGTCCTCGCTCACATGAAGAAATTGGGGTTGAGACTCAAAGCCAAGAAGAGTGTGCTTTCTCCATTACAGAGAACCACTTTCCTTGGTGTGGTATGGGATTCAGTCACGATGCGAGCCGTCCTATCACCCGCTCGTGTAGCTGCTATCCTCACAGCCACAAAAGAGCTAAAGCTAGGGTAGTCACGCACTGTGAAACAGTTCGGGAGACTGTTAGGTCTCATGGCAACAGCGTCCAATGTGATACCCTTTGGCCTGCTGTACATGAGACCTTTGCAGTGGTGGCTCAGGACCAAAGGGTTCTCCCTGAGAATACTCTCTCTGAGGGCAGTGTATATCCCAGGGTGCCAGAATATAGGAGCAGAAACCCTGTCGAGGCAGGGGCTGAGGCCATGGGATTGGAGTAAATATGGGAATATTATGGCCAAGCAGAAGTGGATCTGTTCGCGTCTCAGTACACGACGCACTGTCCACTATGGTTCTCCCTCACTCATCCAGCCCCCCTGGCCCAACTCATAGAGAGTGGTCTCTCAACTGAGGTTGTTGAGACCATCCTAAACTCCAGAGCTCCAGCTACTAGCAAATTATAGAGAGTTTTCACTTCTTGGTGTCACCAGCATCAGTGAGATCCAGTTAACTGTTCAGTTAATACAGTCCTTGAGTTTCTGCAAGATCGCTTTGCATCAGGTTTACGTCCATCCACCTTAAAGGTTTACGTGGTGGCTTTCCACGCCCCGGTGGGTAGTACATTGTTGGGTCGAGACCCCCTGATCATACGTTTCCTTTGTGGCACCTTGAGGCTGAGGCCTGCAACTAGGGTCGCACTAGGGTGCCGGCTTGGGACTTGGCAATAGTTTTGGAAGGCCTGTCAGGGGTTCCATTCGAGCCCTTAGATTCGGTTTCAGAGAAATTTCTGACATTAAAGAATATCTTTCTTCTAGCTATTTCGTTCCTCAAAAGAGTCGGAGACCTTAAGGCCCTTTCGGTTTCTCCCACCTGCCTTGAGATGGCACCCAGGATGGTCAAGGTATTCTTATACCCTAAACCGGCGTACTTCCCTAAGGTGCCGACCAATATTCCGAGGCCTATTGTGCTGCAGGATTTCTGTCCTCCTCCGTTTGCTTCTTCGGACCAGGAAAAAATGAATCTCTTGTGTCCAGTGCGAGCATTGGATATTTATGTCCATAGGGCTGCCCCATGGAGAAAGTCAGATCAGTTGTTTGTTTGTCTGCTTTGAATCACCTAAGAAGGGTCTTCCAGCCTCTAAGCAGACAATCCCCATACACAAAAGAATTATATTTGAAATATATTTTCTGGATATGTTTTGGAATATATGCAAATATTTGAAATTGGCCCAATAAATATATTTCATACTTATATTTCATATATTTTTGTTATATTTCAGAATATATTTCAATGTATTTGGAATATATGCCACATATATTTTTGACACTTTTGGGGACCCGTACAGAAAAAAATACATTGAAATATATTCTGAAATATAACAAAAATATATGAAATATAAGTATGAAATATATTTATTGGGCCAATTTCAAATATGTGCATATATTCCAAAACATATCCAGAAAATATATTTCTTTTGTGTATGGGTCAGCAAGTGGATTGAGGCTATCTCTCTTGCCTATGAGTCCTCTGGCCAGCCGTGCCCTTTGGTGGTCAGAGCTCATTCTACTAGGAGTATAGCGGCCTCTAAAGCCTTATTATCAGGGATTTCCCTTCAAGAGGTTTGTGATCCGGCAGGGTGGTCCTCGCCGCTCACATTTGTGAGGTTTTGTAGCCTGGACCTGGACGCTGCCCCAGGGTCTCAGGTGCTTCTTACTTAGATGCCGACTTTTTACAAAAAAATGTAATACACCTTTGTTGTTCTAGTAAAGGTGTCTATTAAAAGAAAAGAGTGAACTAATGTTCATTGTGAAGAAGAATTCTGATCATGTAAATCACAGCTGTAGAGTTTAAAACTGTTTTGTATTTTGATACTATGCTTAGAAAGAGGGATGTAATTCATCAGTATGCACATCACTATAAGTGTATGTGATCACGAGGTCTCACATAGTCTGTGTTAGAAATTTAGCTTCCGTGTGATGTGTTTGTGTGGTCAATAAAGCCACAGCTTGTGAAGCTGGAGTCTATGACAGTTTATTTCATATTACACGAGTCAACACTGCTATGAACTTATGAATCTGCTGTGTTTTCTTTGTGATGTGATTCATACAGTCGTGATGCTTTGCCAGTGGCATTTAAAGAAGACAATTACTGCCAATGCCCTCAGGGCATGGCACACACACACACACACACACACAAACAAATAAATATGTAAAAAAATATATATTTACAAAAGGTGTAGGATTTACTTTACCTACCATTTACACTCAGAAATTGCAGGTAATTTTTACAGATAATTACAAAGAAAGAGAAAGTAACATTGCATTAAACTTAAAATTGTGAAGTAGAAAGAATGAAATAAAACAGATTATTGGAGTACTATTACACGGAAATATAATGTAAAATGTAATTTAATAATCTTTGTTTATAAAAAAAACAAAAACAAAACGTTTTATAGTGTACTGACAGCCATTCTTAAAATGAGGGAAACTAAATATCCCAAGGCATTTTTTACAATTTGTGTAAGAAAAAATATAAGCCTACTTAAATTCATAACACTATTAAAATGTGTAGATTTTTAAAAAAAGAAATTATAAATAATTTGTAAGTATAATAATATTTATATGAATAATAATAAACAACACTGTGTGACCTTTTTTAAATCAAAGCAGGTGAAATATACAAAGAGTTAAATATTGCCATACAGTATATGTATTTGTTTTTAAAACCTTATAAAATGTTTCATTTTGAAAAGTTACCTTTTCCTTCTGTCAGAACATTGTCTTATATATATTCTTGGAATTTGAAATTGCATTATCACTCCTGGTTTTTTTTACAATAGCCAGGATACATTTCTCAATACTAAGTTCACTTTTTTCAAAACTCTTCACACAGTTCACACATTTTTTTAGATTGATAATGTATTTCAATATGGTATTACTGTTGAAATGTGGCATATTGCTGTCCTCTTCAGTTTTCTATTATGTTAGGTTTTGAACTTAAGTTAACAGTTTTGATGAATAGAGTATGTATTTTGAACATTGGCAAAGAGTTTTGGAGTTTTCGGAGTTTTGGTGGTGGTTGTGTTCGAGTGAGAAAATGATTCAAGTAATTTTAAAGATGTTGTCATTTAATGCCTTTTGTGCCAAAACAATGCTAAAAGATCCAGAGTTTAGCCCACATAGTTGTGCTCGCTGTGTGAAGAGTTTTGAAAGTGAACCAAGTATTGGGAAATTGGTCCTAGCAATTGTAAAAAATAAATAAATAAATTGTTTTAGGAATGATAATGCAATATCATAAATTCAAGCAAAAAATGTATGAATAAAATGGCATATTTCTGTTGAAATGGCGCTATTGTCAAAAACTAATGACATGTAAAATTGTGGGACATTTTGCTCCTAGCTTAGCAGATTTAGTATGTTAACACATTGAAGCATCTTATTATGTTCCATCTTTTAATCATCTGTATGTGGCGTATTGTTAGGCTGAGAGGGGCAGAATGCTCTGGGGAGGCCAACCAGCTGACATACGCACTCAATACAAACAGCCATCGATCTACATTCAATCTACTGTACATATAACCAACCATAGCAAAGAGAGATCTGACTGACAGTGAAATAATGAGACTATTCTTCCATCTTTGGCTGTGATAAATCATTGTTAATCAACTGACCCAGAACCATTCATCACAGTGGCAATATTCCGATATTACATTGTCTGTTCGAGAGCTTCCCTGTAGTTCAGAGACTGAGTCATTGTAGCTATCACAGATTCACAGCTTACATGAAGCAATTAACACAAAGCCCACAGTTTGTCAGCCGATGTCCTACGGCGTCCTACTCTTCACATTAGTCACTGCAGCTCTTCACTTTTTGTCACAAGTGCAACAGATTCGAGGATAAAACCTGATTCCAGCTCAACTGGAGCATTAGAGAAGAGACTGCTTGGTCGATATGAGGGCCTGTTTATACTCTTCACAGACGACCGGTCAATGACACCTTGATTCTTGATAATAGGACAATCCTCATGACATCTTTAAGAAGCTCTGGGAAGTTGTGTTGTTTAACTGTGAAAACTGAGCTGTGAGATCAAGTTCATTTTCACGATTACAGTATGTAACGGTCTTACAACTTATAGTGTGTTATGACCTCATTCTTTTGGCTTTAGTGGCTAATGATGACTTTATACATATTATATATAGGCCTATTATATAGTTAGTTTTGCTTTTGCTGTTGCTTATAGTATCAGGGATTTTAACAAACCCTTAAAGGGATAGTTCACCCAAAAATGAAAATTCTGTCATTAATTTCTCTCATGTCGTTCCAAACCCGTAAGACTTTCGTTCATCTTCAGAACACAAATAAAGATCTTTCTGATGAAATTTGAGCGATTTCTGAACTACCAATTTGAAGCTTCAAAAAGCTTATAAAGAGATCATAAAACTAATCCACATGAATTGAGCGGTAGCTCTATATGATGGACAGATTTAATTTATTCGTAACATAAACAGAAGCTCAACCGAACCTGCTTGACGCGCAAGAACAAACCTCTTGCGGAAACTCAAACGTGTATAACACGAGAATGAACCTCACTGGTTCTCGCAGGTCAAGAGAACATGCTTGAGTTTCCGTTTACCACAACTGATTGAACTTTGAGTTGATGAATGTTCATATGTGAATTCATATGGATTAGTTTTACGATCTGTTTATGAAATTTTTCATAAATGGTAGTTGCATAGCCGTCAACGGAGGGACAGAAATCTCCCAGATTTCATCAAAAAGATCTTCATTTGTGTTCTGAAGATGAACGAAAGTCTTGCAGGTTTGGAGTGTGAGTAATTAATGAAACAATTTTTTTTCTTATGTTTTTTTTTTATTTTTCAATTTTCTTTTAATATGAAATATTAGACTTTTAGAATGTATCTATTCCTACACCACTTCTGCGAAATGAGTGATACTTGCTGAGGAAAGGTGTGCTATTACATTTCTAAGCAATCAGACTTGTGATTTTCACCTTGTGGATGATATTTAAAGGTGAAAAACTTCATAAAAGACTGGAGCTAAGTCATATTAAGATCCCAGAATATCATAAAGACTTGGGCTCTTTCGATTTACGATAATAAACAACTGCACAGGATAGCCGAGTTCTCAAAGATCACCATTATTATTGAACAGTGTTTTTTTTTTTAATAGACCTACTTTTTATTTAGGTTCATTGTGGGATTGAATGAGTAGGCCTACACTTAATAATGTCCAGTAATGGGTGTCCCAATTTTATGGTGCTTCTCAATCAGAAGTCTGTGTACTAGTAAAGCTCCGTCGAAGGATCCTTTGAAGGCAGCCTTCATTTTGCGTCCCTCATTCAGCCTGGATTTCTGGATTCAGAGTCACGTTTTTTTTTTTTATTTTTTTTTTTTATTGTAAATTAATCACATAATGCTAATCTGTGCACAATGTAAACCACTGGGAGATCTCAGATGGTTGTCATTAGCTGTGCTGCATTAGAGGTAGGATAGGCATTTTTATATAAACACTTTTCGTTATTCTGGTTGAAACTCTCTACACATCCTCCACACCCATCGCAATCAGTAATATAAGTGGTCTTAAATATTATTACAAGTACATATATCTTTTGTGGAAGTCTCGGGACCAAACATTTTTTTTTCATCCAATCATTGTTTTCGGTCCGGATTGTACTGTATGTCAACGTGTATTTCCATAATTGCACGCACCCTGCTCGCGCAGACATCACACGTTATCAGCACGTTCTCTGAAGCTATCCAGAATTGTAGACAGACAGTCACCGAGCGCCACAAACAGACAGCAGCCATCTTTTACAGCTCCTCCTCCATTCACGCCATCTCATAACCGGGATTACAAGATGGCAAGCCTGAGCTGTTCACATCCTCAGACTCAGATTTATGCGTTTCTATGTCAACGCTATCAATGCCGAAATGATACTGCAGCAGAAAGGTGGTACAAGTAAGAGCTCTGTAAGTTGTTTAAATTCATTATTATTGTGATGTTGAGACATGAGGTAGTTTAACGCCGTCTCTCACCTTGTGATGCTTTGCAAACTCTGCTGCTGCTGCTCTGAAAGAGGCGTGGCCTTGAAGCGCTCTGAAGGGAGGGTGAGACCTCATGCTTTCAAAGCAAGCTTGCTATTGCTAGCCTCTCTGAAAAATCATACATTTAAAAGAATGGCAGTTAAAATGAAGATTTTTTATGTAAAGTATTTTTTAAATTATAATTTTAATAGTTTTTTCGCACCTTGACAGCGGGGCGGAAACATTCATGATGTAGTCATGTGCACTTACTAGACAAGGGGTGTCCAAACTTGGTCCTGGAGGGCCGCTGTCCTGCAGAGTTCAGCTACAACTAGCCTCAACACACCTGCCTGTAAGTTTCTAGTATGCCTAGTAAGAAATTTATTAGCTGATTGAGGTTTAATATGGTTTGGAGTTAAACTCTGCAGGACAGTGGCTCTCCAGGAGCAGGATTGGACACCCCTGTCCTAAACGGTCTGATTCTAGCATTTAATTCTGAGGAGGACTCTAGCCCAGTGGTTCTCAAAACTTTTTCAGCAGGAGGCCCGCTTGTGTAGGGTAAATCATTTTGCGCCCCCCAACCCAAAAGGAAACTCATGACGCCAAACATCTAAACTTACAATTTTACCAAAAACAAATACATTTGTACAATGCCGGAACATCAATTATGTTTGTAGCCTATTTTTTTTTTATGTTGAATACACAACATTTGTTAAATTCTATATTTTATCTGTATTTGACAGTTAAAAATAATATTGCCTGAAAAGTGCAACAAAAGTATTAAATACTGAACAGTAATTCCATAGTAGATGAATACTGAAGAGTTAATTTAAAATTTAAAAGTGCATTCAACTTGACAGTGGCTCAGCAGATTGGTTTGTAATTTGAACATCAATCAGATTTTTTTTTCAGCAATCTCTTTTCTGCATGAAACATAAAAATGCATAAACATTATTTTAATAACAACCACTGTACAAATACACTCAGCCTGCCTTAGACTGTCTTTCTTTGTCAGCTTATCAATTCTGGATGTTATTGGGGAATTAGTCTCAGCCTTAACATCTGATGCATATGGCACACTTTTCTGGAAACACTTCAGGAGTGTCGAAGTCGCGATCTGATTGGATGAATTCTACAGGATGTCCGGGAGACGTGTGTATCGCGTTCTTCATTGGTCCGACTGGAAACAAGTGCTATGACGCCAAACTCCCTCGTGAAAGAAGAAAGCCATTGTGTTTACAACTGTGACAATGAGCGCTTACCAGGATCAACTAAATGCTGGATTTTCAAAACTATGTGAAGTTCACGGCTCCATTGTTGCAGTAAACTTGCACAACTTTCTTGAATGGATAATTTATTTGATGCACGCCAGTGTGTTATTGTAGGGACATCGACATTATATTGTCATGCCCCTAAACATGATGCGAAACAAAACAAACTGTGATTGGTTGCGTTACATGTCAGTCAAACGTCCTCTTGGGCGGTACTTGACTAAGAAAAGCTGCGATAGAGTCCAGACCTTCTGCCGTCAGTCTGAAGGTCTGGCTACGTGAGACTATAGGGGAATGGCAAACTCTCAAGTCATCTTCCACATTAAGCCGTGCCCTGTATTTTGTCTTTATTACCATCATGGCTGAGAAAGAAGTCTCACAAAGATATGTTGTAGGGAAAGGCAACAATATTCAATATTCCTTGTACTCCCTTTCAACCGTGGGCTAAACTTTGCTGGGGCCTGCTGATGAACTCTCATCCTGAGAGTGTGATCACTGGATAATTCCAAAAGTTCATCTTCAGCCTTCCCGCTGAGGCCACTGGCCGTCACATCACAAGAAAAGGGATCTAGAAACCCACTCATATTTCATGTCAGTGTCTGTGAAGTAGTGATTGAAATGTTCATTGAGTGAGGTGAGGTGATTGGTAATGGTGTTGAGCATGAAGTCCTCTCACATGCAGTTTGTATCCAAAAATTCAGATAGATTTGGAAACATGTCAGAGCCACCGTACCTCTGAATGGAACGGTAGCCGATCATGAGCAGCCTCTGTGCATAGTTATGCGAAGAGACGTGACTTAACGAAGGTGTCAGTCGCTAATGGCAGTTGGCAGTGGTATGGATTTAATCTTGTTTGTGGCCTAAACTCTGCACATATCCTATGCTGCTGGAAGTATTAATTCCTCCCCGTTCATGTGAGGCTTTGTACACTTGGTTATTCGCAGGGCTGCAAGATATGATGCTTGCTGTGCTTTCTCAGGTATTGTAGTGATGTTAGTTAGTCGTACCTTTTGCTTTACAAATTCTTCTTTCTTTTTCTGGAAAAATATTTGAATGCTCCGAGATGTCGGTTGAGTTTATATGGTTTCAGAGCTTCAACGGACAAAATCTTAAAGCACAACGTGCACTGTGGTCTGCCGTCACTATATTCCATAAAGCCATATTTTATTTACGAGGCGTTAAATTTACTCGGTTTAACAGATGTGATAATTATTGATGACAAGTTGATTGGATAGATTATTTGAACGTGCTGCTAACGAACTTTGTTGAGTAAACATAATTTAGTGTATCGATTCAGGGCCTTGAATCACATTCAGTCTTTTGAATGTTAGGTGTGCACGAGTGCAAGTACAAGCGACACTTGCTGGCTGCAGTTCACTTAATGGCCACCAGTGCCGCTAATAACAAGGATTTCTGAATTCTACATATAGCTCCTTTAATTTATTTTATTTGTTTTTTACTCATACAAATGTTATGTGTATTTTTTCTGTATGGTATGTATCATGTTCTGTTCATGATTTGTGCAATTAAGACAAGCAAACAAACTTAACTCAATTCAGTAAAAAAAAAAAAAAAAACTCAACCCAACCACCCAGAGCAACCATATAAGCAGTATGACTGTAAAAAATAAATAAAAAAAAACCCAGAAAACCTTAGCAACTGCATAGCAATACCCTGACAACAACCTTCCACACCCTAGTGTAGAGGCAGTGAGTTTAGCACAGCTAGGCAGATTTATAGATGTTTAGATATGATATACTTCATGAGGAAAATAAGTGCTTGTTTATTCTTGTTCATTTATTTTTACATTTGTGTTGGCAGTTCTCTCATGGATAATTAAAAGTATCATCAAGATGTGGTTCTGAAGTTGTCCTGCTGTGAGCTGTAGACATGGAAAATATGGTATGTGTAATGACAAAAACATTCCCCATAACAGCTGTTATTTTTGCACTTCAATCTAACACTGTAAAACATTTTGCTTAGCTGACTTGAATATTGATTATTTTTTACTCAGAGACGAAGAAACTCCCTGGTCTCCAACCAACTGGACCTTCAGTCCAAACCCACCAATGCCGTTCGCCGCAGATTCTCTGGGCCACTGCTGCTTCCCCCTGTGGCCCGCAGACACTCCACCCTGGATGCAAAGAAATTAAAGGACCTTGAAGCGCTTTATAAATCAGCCCTGGCCTGCGCGGATGCCCAAAAAGAGTGAGTCAGCCAAGTAGATTTAGGTGTCTGATAAAAGTGTGCAATATGATATCTGATGTGAGCATAGCTACTCTTCAATAGAACTCTGTTGATTGAATCACATCCTCAGAAATCAAACACAGATTGCTGCTGTCACGTGTAGAGAGGTTTCCATAATGGACACTGAGTGTGCAGTTACTGACACTGTGAGCAAAATGTGACTCAGTTCATTCATGATGCTTATTGTATTTCTATGTATAAGCCGGCATGGTGTGCTCCACAGTGAGTGTGTTTGTGTTAAATGTCATCCGAAACCGTACAAAGATCTAATTTGACAGGTATTATATGACATGAAGTGATGTAGCTACAATACGGGCAGATTTTTAGTTGACTTGTTAGTTAAAATTATGTGGGAAAGCAAATGAAAGAAAGGTCATGGAGATTTGAGCAGGGGATGGGAACAGCTCCCCGGTGCTTCTACTCTGTTTACCGATCTGGTGAAAGGGCACAATGACTTGGAATGAGATCATATGAATACAGAGACAGAAGTTCAAGACATTCAGCATGTTATTAAGAACACACTAACATGATATATTAAATTTTTTGGTGAGCATAATAACAAAAGAGTTAAAATCTTTGCTAATGTTTTTATTGGAACACCTTATAAAGCTTTTGTGCTGCCACAGCTTGTCAGATTAGTTTTGTTCCTGCTGGGGGAAAAACAACATGTCATATCAGCTTATAAGGTGGTCAAGCTTGTTTTTGGAACATAGCAGATGGTTTGTTACTGGAAGGTGGTCTACCAGCGCTAACCAGATTGATCAAGGTCTATCAGGTTGATTGTGGTCCCACCGGCTGTTCAATACTCTTAATCAGCTTGAAGCATGGTCCAGCTAAAAGCCATGGAAAAACTCCTAGAAGGTACAACACACTACCATACATTAAATGAGAACCCAATTCTTAAATGCAGTCACATTACTAGAAAGATTAATTAAGTAATTGTTGAGCCGGAAAATAAGTGTATATAAGATTTCATGCACATGCACTTTTACAAGTTGATTGTACTGAAATGTGTGTTGGCAGTGCCTGTACACAACCATCATAAAATGATAAAAATCCATCCAGTGTTTTATTTTATTTTTTATCTTCTTATATGTTTTCCCCCATCTTAAATCAAGCCGTTCGATTTTGTGACGTCACAAAATCGACGCCCCTCCCACGATTGTTGATTGACAGCAGCGTTTCAACACAGACCCGCCCTCGCTCGTGAGCGAGCTGTCAATCATAGTCCGCTCGGACCGGCGCGGTCATTGTTGATACATTGGAGCACTGTCTATGAGCAGAATGGCGTCTAAGCGATTGTGGTGTTCTGTTCTTGGGTGTAATAAGGAACACAGCAGTCATTTTGATGTTCCTAAATCCGAACCGCTGAAGACGCAGTGGCTGAGTTTGTTTTCGAAGGGAATATTCCCCACGATCAACGTCAATGCTTTCATGTTTGCGCGAATCATTTCACACACCAGACTGCTTTACAAACAAGGTCAGTATAAAGCTGGTTTTGCTAAGAAGCTGCTCATGAAAAAAGGATCGGTACCAACTATTCGTGTTCCTGCTGCACCTCCAGAAGAAGAAGTGAGTGTAACGTTTTATTAACCTTTATATTAATATTTATATTAATCTTTGCAAATTGCTTGCTGCACGCTTCACGATGAATGCGGCTGTTTACACTCAGGGTACATTACAGCATGTTTTCTTACAATACTAATGAGAATTTTTAATTAAAGTATATTACAAACTTTTAATTTAGACCCTAAAGAATCATATTAGCTTGTAAAAAAATGGCATTATATGACCCCTTTAAAACGTTTTTCTCTTGCATTATGTAATCTCTCTTTAGTACAATTCTGATATAATTTTAAGATACTTAAAATCTCTGTAAACTTGTAAAACTTGTAAACTGTAAACACACACACACACACACACACACACACACACACACACACACTCACATTGTAACACAATTTAAAACCCTGTCTTTCCTAAGATAACTTTTGTCTCTTTATCCATTAATTCAGCTTTACGCCTGTATAGATAAATATCAACACATTTAACTGAAAAGTTTCCAAGATGGACAGGCTCCCATCCATCTCTAAACATAGCTTGAAAAATGAATGAAATCCTTTACAATTCCATGTAGTAAGAATTCTAGTTATTATGCCAATCAGCTTCTGAACAATTTGTTAACAATAAAACCCATATAATGATCATTTTTAAAGCAAAATCTTAAACAAACAGAGTTGACATTGATGGTAACAGAGTTGATAGCAATAACAGAGTTGACCTCCCAAAGTTAAAAGACCCAATACAACAACATTTTCTGCCAGACTCTGAAACCATATTTTGCTTGTATTTTAGATTTACTTTAAAGCCATATGTTTACATTTTTATTAGGGCTGGGAAATGATTAATCGCGATTAATCGCATTCAAAATAAAAGTTTGTGTTCACATAATATTTGTGTGTGTACTGTGCATAATTATTTTGTATATATAAAATACACACACATGCAAGTAAATATTTAAGAAAAATGTTATTTATTTATATATAAAATATTTATATTTATTTATAATACAAATTATATATAATATATATACAGTATATTTAAGCAAATATTTCTTAAATATATACATGCATGTGTGTGTATTTATATATACACAAAATAATTATGGACAGTACACACACATATATTATGTGAACACACTTTTATTTTGGATGCGATTAATCACGATTAATCATTTCCCAGCCCTAATTTTTATTTATAAATATTAAAGCAAAACTGGCTTGTATTTTGAGTTATGGTGGGGTGAGAACAAAAAAAGCACATGGCCCCTCTAGAACTCCTAAAGTTACATTAATTACAATGTGCATGCACCAAACCATGAACAAACCATGCACAAATTGAGTATACATTTAAGACACAACACCTTGGAAGAAACAGTTAAAGGCCATGTTGCAGGTTAACCACCACTGTTGATCAATGGGTACATTAATCACTCAAATTATGTATACCATTTTTAAAATGTCTCAAAAATGGTCTTAAAGACCAGTTTTTTACGTTTTTTGGTATGAACGTTTTTTTTTTACGCAATTCGGTGATGACGTCACGTTGGGGAGAAGCGGAGGAAAGGTAGCCTCAGCCAATACAGTTTGTATTAGAACTATGGCGATTGACTGGGAAAAATGAGTGAAAAATCAACGTTTTCTTTATATCTAGTGGCAGTGATCATGACATTAGTTCAGATAAGTACCGGTAAACTTTGTCTTCATCTAGAAATAGAAGGCATCATGCTAGCTATGGGCTAATTTGCCAGTCCCACCTGTTATCCACCCCCTCCAGATAATCCCTAATTAAGTCTTTCCCCCAACGTGGTGAACACATTAATGATTAGTTATCCCACGTTTTGATGGTAGCTACTAGCTCCAGTAACAGCATCATTGCCAAGTGTTTCTAAGCGTTTACCTCTTCCTCCGGTGAAAATGTTGCAAACACAGCCGCCGCGTGTCTGTCGCTGTTTGGCAGGTGCTTGTGTGGGCGCCGGCGGTGCCGTCCCATGGAAACTGCGTTGGAAAGCTTGTGCTGTAAGTGAGTGCGTTTTGGTCGCTGGTCGAGGAGCTCACCCCGCGACCAGATGTGACGTGCCTCACTCAGCATCCAGGATTTGCATGCTGCCTGAATCCGTTTGTGCTTAAGATAGCATACAACCATTTCAGGCAGGATCATGGTCCCCTTCAAGCCGGCACGCAAGAGTATGTTAATTGTTTGTTTACTTTACCATTTTTTTTTTTACACGAAGTCTTATGAACCGCTTAAACAGTTATAGGTGACTAGAGATGTGTTGTATAATCTGCGCTATCTGAATACTCTCGTCTACTACTCGTCACTCTCAACGCTCTCAAGGCGGGCTTTGGAATATTCTCTCCCCAACGTGACGTAATGGAATGCATTGTGGCGGAAAGGAGAATCGTTGCAAACCGCTGTAAGATAGCCTACTTTTTCGTATTATATTGCGTTTTGTGATACCCAACAACATAAAATACAATGGATAACAGTTTAAATGTTTATTACCAACAAGTAAACTGCACAAATTCGATGAAAAAAAAAACCTGCAACATGGCCTTTAAGTTACATACAGTATATCATGTTGACAATCCTATCAAAGAACTTAACTTTCCGCAGTCTACCTATTTCTGCCCTGCATTTTTTTCCTTTTGTCCTATCTATTTCTGTCTTTTTTCCTTATGCCTGGTTCAGACTACATGATATTTGTGTCTGTTACGATAGTCACTGTGCCAGATTATGTGATATTGACTCCTAAATTCTTGTCGTGTCATGGACAAGAAACATGTCAGACAGTCATCGCTTGCCGTCTTTAACGATGTGTGTGATATAATCGAGAAGGTACAATTAAGTGACTGACTTCCAGAAACAGTAACGTAAACCGAAGCGATGTGTTAGCTTAATGCTAATTCACTGGGTTTCTGAAGCGCCTCTGCTATCGATCACCAACATTTATCTTTTTTCACTCAGTCGTGGTCGTCCCTCGGGGAAACATCATAAAGGCAGGAGTATTGTTGCCACAGCTCCACAAACCTTTCCTCCATTGCATAATTCCACCTAGCAGGACCGACAGCATTGTCTCGCTTTTGTTTCAACATGTTTGAAAGCTGTTTATGGAAGAGCTTCTGCAAAAAGAATTAAACATGCTAATCTTTCTGTCGTGAAGCGATGCAGATGTGGCGTCGGTTGTAGTCCACTATGTCACACTATACAAGATAAAACGAAGGATTCGTCAAGATGGAACGATGGTGTCTCAACGGCCATTGTTGTTTACAAATCACCATGACACCATGACAAAATCTGGCTGATATCGTGAAGTCTGAACCCGGCATAGGGTCGTCATCTCGCTTTGCCCTGTATTGCTGTTGCCTCTCTGCTGCTGACAGCTTCATACCTATTATTTCCTTAACCCTTTACCTGTCACCCCCCTTTTTGAGAATGGACATTAAAATGCACTATTCAATCTTAAATGGTTGTAATTCAAGAATGCTTTGGAGTATAGACCCAAGTTTGGTCTTGTTTTAAAGGGAAAAAATAGCACATTATTACTAAAGTGAAATCACTTCAAAAAATTAAAGTATGAAAAAGTTATGGAAGTTTAAATTTACATTAAATCAAATATAATTTATTTGTATATAAAATATATATTTTACAAAATATGTTTTACAAAAAAATTACTATAAAATCAAAGCCATATATCTAACCAAGTTGTGTTCCAAATTTGAAGTTGATATCACAAAAATTGAAGTTCCCATGAGATTTTGTTTAGGCGTATTACCAAAAATAGCCACCGGGTGCCATTGAATTCCATTGAATTTAACTGTATGCATTCTACCATAAAAAATGAATAAATTTCTGTCCAAATATCACTTCTGTCACAAAATATGAAACCTTGAGACTCAGACCTTTCTGACAATATGTGTTTTGTCAAGATTAGAAAATATTTTGATCATAAATTATGAAACATGATGACGCCCAAAAGGGAGGAGCCTGATAAAATAATTTACAGTACCGTTTCTATGGTAACACAATGTCCAATTTCAAAACAGTTTTCACAGGATAAATTCTGAGATCATAAGCTTTCAAATGATACCTAATTTATGATAACTACTAAAATGTGTGATGTAATAAAAAAGGAAATAAAAAAGATAATATTATATTTTAGAGGATAATATGTATATTATACTTTTTAGAGGATAATATTATTATTATTATTTATTTTTTTAGTGACAAATACTAGATTAAATGTTTTATTATGAACTTTTAGCATGAAAACCAAAGTTTCAATTATTAAAAGTGTGTGCGTTGACTTTTTGTGACAAACGCCAGAAACGCCTGTTATGATGTAGATTTTTTGAGGTGCGCTCTTGTCATAAATTCATCTATTTCTGTTCCTGCATAAAAAACAGTGCTGGAATATCTATTAAGGAGTCTTAGACCTTTCCAACAATATATAGTTTGTCATGATTAAATTAGGATTTAATTGTAATATAGTGAAGTAAATTTAGGTTGCCCGTATACGGGCAGGTGACTGGAATGATACAACAAATGTATCATTTACAGTAAAATGTCCTAGAATCCATAATAAATGTAAAATAATGCAAAATTTTAAATGTGATTGGGAACATTTGACTCTGTTACTCACTGTCAACTCTGTTATTATTAAACTTTTGAAACCAGTAACAGAGTTGACGAGAACAGAGTTGATATTTTTTTTGACATTTTTATTTTTATTTTGTATTATTAATTAAATTACAAATAATACAGAAAATGGCTTTTCTATGTAATTGTTTATATAACTTAAAAGAGGAAGCTAAAACAAATTCAAAATTAGACTTAATTATTTCATGATCATTCAAGTTGAATGTATGAATCAGGAGGCAAAGACAGACAATAATAGGCAGAGAGGGAGTCATTTAGTAAATATTTTCAATAAAAAATGTCCCTAAATATATATATATATATATATATATATACAGTATAAATAATTATTTTTAGTGATAGTGTAATATAATTTGTGTTATTGTTCAAAACTTCAATAAAGGTTTTTTCTTATTTATTTTTTTTATAACAGGTTTATCTGGGATACTCAAAATGCACCCCCAATTCTTGAATTACTCGTGTGTGTACTCAGTTTGGGAGCGTGTAGAGCACCTGGTGATGTAATGCACACTGGGCGTCACTGTATGGCGTCGCTCTGCATGCTCTTTATATCCGCCTCAGCGCGCACTCTCTCGTTCACTTCAGCCGGATACAAGCTGCATATGTGCCGCGACGCTGGACGTTTCGCTTTTTTGTTTGCTGTGAGACGGCCATATGTCTCAGTTTCACTCCGTCTCCATCTGTACCACCTTTATTGCTTCTGAACGATGCGGAGAGTGACTGAGCGAGTGTAAACTTGAAAGAGCTTTGCTTCTGCAAACACGCTGTTTTAATATACTGAGAGTTTAATTTGCCTATAATTTATAAACTTGAACGTAACGGGCAAGTGGTTCTCGGTTTCAGAACCACTGGCCGCTGGACAGCTCGTCTGACGTTGAGGAACTATATGAGACTGCAAACTTCGACAATTAATAATTCCTGACTTTGGACAGTAGACACAGAGCTTCTGCACTGATGGAGTGCTCGGCGCTGAGCAGGGAAGGTGCTGGTTTGGCCAAACCGCCTAAGCATCTTTGGAGGCAGCCCCGAACCCACATCCGAATCAAACAGCGGTATCACTCCGACAACGAGCGGTACCTGCGCTGTAACAAAACCACTGAGCAGCACCGCCCAGGGCTGAAAAAACCGAGAATGTCCTGGCCGTCTTCTTTTAACAAACGGTAATTCGTACTCTAAATATGTAAAATGTCACTTTGTAAGTGCAATAGGAAAGCTTCCTCATGTGAAATGACAACTTCCCCATGTGATTGTTGTCAATATCTCAGTAACTGTGAGGTTTTCAGTGAAACATTTAATTACAAAAATTGTAATTATCGTGTATTTTCGTTTTAAAAACCGCTATAATTACATATTATTTTTGTAAAGTTGAAATTCCAATTTCATCATATTTTTTAACTATATAATTTATTCATTTAATTATTAATTTAGTTAAATCTCCCAGCTCAAATCAGATAGAACTGTTCTCAGGATTAGAGTTTGCTCACAGATGTCCAGTCGGGGCAAGATGATACATTGATATTGATAAGTTGTCACAAACCTGTAGAATATTGTAATTTTATATAAATCATTAATATCTATTTTTGTTAGCCAAACTATGGTTTAACTATTTTGTTTGCAGTTGTTGTTTTTGTGTGTGTGTTTTTTTTTTTTACTAAAATGTTTCAGATCTGTTTTAAATTGAGCTAAAAATGCATATAAAAGCATATTACAAATGCAGACAGTATTCGTTTTTAGATGTTATTTTTAGTTTTATTCTCCAACCAGTGTCAATAAACAGCAGATTCTCAATGTGTCAACCCACCCCATAAAGTGTGATTACATGCCCCATCAGAACTGTCAGTGCATGTTTAATGTATTTTTTCATGGAATAAAATAAACCATGAGAAATATATTCACTGGAAATTGTGATAACAGGCCCTTGGTCTCCCCAACACAAAAAAGTGAAATCAGCATGTTGTACACACACCTATATATATATATAATTACAACAGTACATTTCATTTAAACCCCTTTCTGTTAAGCAACATTTCCACCAGTCACCCACACAGTGATGAATGAAAGCACAAGTTATGCACAACGTGGCCATGAGATGTTGCATTAAAAATATCTGATGGTAAGGCAGTGTATGGACAGTAAACTCTGATTGTTTGGCATTGAGTTTTGAATAGCACTGAATCACAGAGAGTTAGAAGTAGGTGTAAAGTGACTCAGCTCTGTTTTTACTTGTTTATTGAAGCATTTATTTTTCCAGATATTAATACTATCAAGCTTTGGGAGTTCTACGACATTCGTGTCCTCCACATTACACTTTCCTAAGTATGTGGATCGTCTCGGTTACGTATGTAACCCTCGTTCCCTGAAGGAGGGAACGGAGACGTAATCGAACGTACTGACTGATTGGGATCACGCTTAGGGAGCCTGTCATCTTCGAGTATTGATAAAACGAGCAAATGCACACACTGGCATGCGAGCTTAGCATCCACGCTCCGCCCCGCAGCGTGGGTATAAATACGGAAGTGGATGCACGCACCACTTGTTTTTTGCTGAGGAGCCGAGCGGAGCCCGGAGTCAGCGGTGGTCCAGCAATAGTGGCGACGGGACCACGTCTCCGTTCCCTCCCTCAGGGAACAAGGGTTACATACGTAACTGAGACGTTCCCTTTCAGTTCGGTCACTTTTGACATAGTCGGACGTACCGACTGATTGGGATCCCCATTAAAACGCCACTAGTTCTGCCACCTTCCAGTGCCTAGACAAACGCCTCCTGACCCCCCGCATTATTGAGGCGGAGATAGGACAGGGCTTAGGCCAGGGAAGTCACAGCTGCTCCGCAAGACCCACTCAGTCAGACTTGTTAACACTGGGAAAGCGTGCCTTTTCGTTGGAAACCCAGCCTTGCACAGGTTCCACCAGAGCATACGAGTGTTAGGCCTGGCCTCGGACGCTCCGCCAATTCCAATGCCTAAGGGTGTGGAGGAACTCAACAGGGTTCAGCTAAAGAGGAAATCTACTGGAGCAAGAATGGCGCACGTATCCAGTCCATAGGAGGGGAATGGCACAGCAAGCCGACACTTCGAACCGGGCATACAGTGAAACTGGCTTCATGTGAAGGGAGCCCACGGAAAGCAACCGGCTCGACACATAGGCTATTTTTCTAGCGAATGTGCTGGTGTCGCCCAGCCCGCAGCTCTAAAAACATCTGTTAGCGAGGCACCCTGTGTCAACGCCCAGGAAGGAGCTACACTCTCTCTTTGGAGAGGCTCACTACCCAGGTGGGCACGGTGCACCTTGGGTAAACATACCAAGATGATTGCAACCACTATCAAGTGGGCCAACCTCTGCTTGGAAAAAGCCTTCCCTTCTGCTGGTCTCCGTAACAGACAAGAGCTGGTCTGAGGTCCTGAGCCTTTGCATTCTGTCCTGTTATAACCGCAATGAGCGGAAGGGACAGAGAAAAGCCAGGGCTGGGTCTGCCTCTTCTGGGACAGCGCTTGCAGGCTCACCACCTGGTCCAGTTTTAACCCTCTGGGGTCTGAGGTGTTTTCTGGGCCCTGGAGGTGTTCTGACTTGCTCTGACATTTGTACTTATTGCTGTTACTTGTAACATTTTCATGGCTAAAATCTGATTACACTGTATTCAGCACAAACTCTGCTACAATAAAATGTCAGCAGCATGTATGTAAAAGTTTGTAGTTTTGAGATAATGACATTTATGCGTGGTTTGTGAAAAAAAAAAGTCACTGAAATAAGGTCATGAAACCCATACTGATTATTTCTTCACAAGACGTTTGGAAATTGTATCACGTAGCCTAGAATATTTGCTTCAAAACTATGTGAAAATTATCCTGCGTACTCATTCAGATAAAACAATATATTGATTTAAAAATTGTAAGACATGTTTTGTGTAAGAAAGCTTTATGCGAGGAGGCGTGAATCATCATGAATATTGATGTGTTTCACACCTGAGAAAGACAAATGCCCTCCCATAATGGCCCTATCAGGTGCTATCAGGCCCTATCATTATGAGGAACCTTGCACAAATAATGAGGAGAGATTTAAAAAAGAATGCTTTTTGGTTGTTTGAACACAACATAATCCAAAGGACAAAAAAAGCACATTATTGAGCACACTGATCTAAAGAGAGACTTGAACAGTGACATAACTTCGTGCCATTCCTGAAACATAGTACATACCTGTCATTTCCAAGGTGTTTGATTTTTCACTTTACCATGTTCATGTACAGAGACTCATGTGAATGTTGAAGTCAGCAGGACTCATCAGTGGCATCTGGTCCCTGTAAAAAGAAATAAAAAACGAAACAACTGTGAACATGCTAATATCAAGAGAAACTATAGGGCTGCACAATTTTGGGAATACATTTTAGATTTTTCTGGTTAAAATTGTGATTTAAAATCTGTATATATATATATATATATATAATGAACACCAGGTGTGTTGTGCCTTGTAGGCATATACGTATAGGGCTGCATAAAATAATAATAACAATAGCCTATAGCAGGGGTGCCCATGCTTTTCTGAATGGTGATCTACCTTTTAAGTGACTGGGTCAGAATGATCTACTACTCACATTACGTGTCTTTTTTAATGTACCAAAACGAACACACAGTGTCATATTGGCTGCTATTTTGCTTTAATGTTTCACACTTAAATCATTAGTAATTTATGATTGAGTTTAATTTCCCTACCAACACTAAAAATACAGTAACAACAGTAACATAGTCCACAATAGAAGCTACTAATCAACATGCATGTGATTTCATACACAGTGGCACTTACATTACATTTCCCATACAATTCAGTACATTTACATCAAAATCCACACATTGAAATGTAACTTTACCCATTCAGGTAGCACACACACACACACACACACACACACACACACACACACACACACACACACACACACACACACACTCACTCACTCACTCACTCACATTGAAATTTAACTTTTTTTTAACACTAGGATTTTCTTTTAACATACATACATATACAGTGGCATTTGGCCTACATTACACACTATATCACACTACAATTCACTGTTCAAACATTGAAACTTTCAGACAGTGAATTAACTTTATGTACAATAAGTTGTATATAGTCATTTTCTTGCATACACATGGCATGTTCACATCAGTGGTCAGTATCTTATTCAAATGATGACTTGCATTGGATGGAGTCCACTAGGGATGCATAGTCTGGGCAATAGCTACTGATAGCCAGTCTAAGACAGGCCTCCAAATGATCGTCGGTCAGGGTGGAGAGGTATTTGGATTTGATAAATTTCATATGTGAAAAGGTTGATTCGCAAAAGTAAGTAGACCCAAACATTGCAGTCAGTGATGTTGCACATTTTCTCATGTTGGGATACTTTTCTTCTGTGAGTAAACTCCAGAATTGTTTATGGGCCCTAGACTTCAAGTTAATATCCGCTTGCAGTGTCAAGATCTCATCCTCAACTTCAGCAGAACTGAGCTGAAACATTGTTGCGATTTTGGAAGCGAGGACATCGACCTCAGCATTCTCCCAAAAAGGGAAGCACATAAACGTGGCAACTGGCTTGAGTAGAGTGAAGTCTTGAAATCTCCTGTTAAAGTCTGACAGGACGGTGTCAATCTGTTCTGCATAACATGCACTGTCAATCTCCGTTAAGTCCTTCCCTTGATTATTCAGCTCAGATGCAAGGTTTCTAAAGTTCCCCAGATCATGGCGTTGGATCTTTGAAGAAAGCAGTTTAAGTTTTCCCTTGAAGGCGTTCACTGAGCTTATCATATTGATCACGGTTTTTTCTTTGCCCTGTAATTCCACGTTCAGCTCAACAAGTTCAGTTCAGCAAGTTCGCCAGATCAGTTAAAAACGGCAAATCAAGCAGCCAACGATCATCATTAAGTTGCGTGTATTCCGCATGTTTTTAGTCATGTAGGAACTGCTTTACCTCGGGAAGGAGATCGCGGAATCGTTGCAGGAATTTCCCCCTACTCAACCACCTTACGTCCGTGTGAAGCAGTAGGTCTGAGTGGTCGCTGCCAGCCTCCTCAAGATGCAAGCGGAACAGTCGTCTTTGAAGAGCTCTAGCACGGATAGAGCAGGCTACTTTGTTTGCTACGTCCATGATCTCTTTCATGTTCAACATTTTCGCACACAACGGTTGTTGGTGTATGATACAATGATAACTTAAAAAGTCAGGAAACGCTTCATCCTCTCGGCATTTGGCAACAAATCCATTAGAGCGGCCGATCATGGAAGGCGCACCGTCGGGACATTTTAGTCTGGCACCAGTTTGACTAGTTGCTACAATGTAAAGTTTATGCAACAATAACATGTTTACTATTATGAATGGACATGTCTTACCTTAAAAATCTTTCTCATCTTCAAATCGCGTTCATCTAATTCTTCTGAGGTAAATCCAAGGTAAACAGCACAGCTCAAACACAACGTGTCTTCCAAACTCGATGAAAAGCAGAGGAGAACTGAAGTCTCTGATTCTTTGTTTTTGAGGTAATGGGCGTTTACAGGTCTGCGTTTCTTCACTTGGACGATTTGCATGTCAATCGCTCGTGCGTGTATGGGTGTGGTCACATTAGAGTTAATGAGCATGCACTGAAGAAACTGTACATGTCGTTGCTTTCATATGGATTACTTAAACAGGGAATAACCATTGTTTAATATAATAAATATAATATTAATATAATATTGAATAACCAACGTCAGCCCTCGCTCCGACCCATCTTGCAGGAAAGAAAGCACAGAAGTGATCGAACACCTTCGGGGGTCTTCTTTGAGAAGAACACCACTCAACGAACAGGTTCCACTTCAGGTCGTAAGCAAGCCTCACTTTTTTAGAGGGTGCTCCCGCAGAAGTGATGGTATCTACGTTCATTTTGAGGTAGATCCCTGAACCTCCGCATCGAGACATGGAGTTTCCAGAGGTCTGGCGCAGGTGCCAACGGTGCCCCATCCCTAGCGGGAGCGGAGGCAGTGGCAGGGGGACGCCCTCGGCGATGAGCAGACGGAGGATCTGCCACCGGCGACGGGGTGTAGGCAGACGAGGATCCCCCGTCCAAGAGGCAGCAGCCGCCGGACACAGGTGCACCTGTGTCATGACAGACCGCTCCACTGGAGGGATTGCCTCGCAACCCTTCACCGCTCCTCCGTCAAGGGAAGTGAGGGGGGAGGAGCTACTCAGGCAGTTTCTGGCAGAGAAAGGTGCCGTCCACGACCTGGAAAGCTCTCCATGCACTTCGGGAAAGAAAGGCACTGGGGCGGCGGGCTGAGAACCAGCGCGGCCCGCCCCGAGAAACCAATCATCCAACCGAGACTGTTCGGGACATGGTGGAGGATTCCACGCGAGCCCGACAGCCTTGACGGCCCGTTTCAGCATAGCTGACATTTCTGGATCTGGCTCGGGCAACGTTACACTCCCAGAGGGAGATAACACAGCCGAGTCATCATCTCCAGAGGCCAGCTCACCCTCTGATGCTGCAATCGGCATCCTGTCCACTGGAGGGGCCCCGAATGAAACGGCAGGTCGTTCTATTACAGAGGGACCAGCACGCTCAACGGGGGGCTCCACCAGCTGCGGTGTGATATTGGAGTGAGGGGCCCACAGGGATTGGTTACCAGGCTGGGAAGCCATCACTATGATTCTCTGATCACCCATCCCACACGGCACCCTAGGGTGGGGCGGGGTAATGGGGACTCCACCTTCGCGAACGAAGGCGAGTCTCGATCTCAACACCGCGATAGTCATGTTCTCACAATGAAAACATGAACTATCCACAAAAGCTGCTTCAGCATGCTGTAATCCCAAACATGTAATGCAGTTTTACTTAGCTGTGGAATCTTTTGATAGGTTGTGCAAGATTTATGTGATTTTGTCTTTCTCTATCTGTTCTTGCATCAATGGTTATCAACATTAAAGGTGGTTGTCCACATTTTTTTGGCAAGTCTTCTTACCATAATTCAAACAAGTGAGAAAGAATTGAAGCAATTATTTAGATTTTTATAATAAGAATGAGTAGATGGTTTATAGCTTTATAACTCTTGGACCTTTATTTAAATGTATGTGGTATTCTTTGGAAAATTTGGCAATGATAGATATAATTTTTGAGTCTGTATGCAAAAGCATTGATAAAATAATGACTCACTTCGTGTTGGAATCTTCACTGCCAAGTTCATTATGGTTTTTCTAAAGAAGTGTCGAACACAAAAAGTTCAATATGTGAAAAAGACATTTAAAAAATGTTAACTATTCAGCAATATATGCAGCAAAAAACAGCATAGCTTCATGCAGGGCCGAGGCTTGGGTATGAGGAGCAGGTTGTACCTGTCTGCCCTCGTTTGAAATCCGTGGGGTGGGGAATGGGGGGGGTAGGTTCCCTAGGCAAGTTATAAAAAAATAAAAATGTGTCTATGTGTTTGCACTTTGGCCTCTAGGTGACACATGATTAAAAAAATATTTTTGCTAAATTGTAGATAAAATTGTTATCTGTCTGTGGTGCTAATGGGTTTGTAAAATCATCTCTAGCTTCAGCAGTTATTATATTTACTTGTTTTTAACTCTATATACAACAAAGTACAGATTTTTTTTGCTAACTCGTGGATTCCGTCCACCTCTTGCATCTGTTGTATCACTGTCTATAGACGTGCAGATGTCCTGGATGAAGCAGTCATTTACACATTGAAAAAAGATTATACTGCTGTCAGAGGGCTAATGGCGAGGATGTTTGAAGACAGATTTTAGTTGCTTTTGACTCAGAGGTAGTCTTGCCATCACATATGATAATAGAGATATACTTCGCTCCAAAACTGCTACAGAGAGCATTTCAAATCCAAAAGCTAGATACCCTGATAAATATTATTTTGGGGGCCAGAAAGACAGCTTTCCATATAATGTTTATGGTAAAAACAGAAAGCATTGTGACAGACTCAGTGGGAAAATATAAATCCAAGATGGTGGACAAAACCCCTTCAGACGGGATTAGTTTTCTGGGGGGACGTTAGAGAAATGCATGTTTCACAGACACATTTTGCGATTTTATCTGCCAGGTCAGTGTTTTTCTCAAAGAACCTTTGTGAAAATCCCCAGGGCAAATTAGCTACTGTTTTTCGCCAAACTCAACGGTCCTCTGAGAAATCTAATCCTGTCCAAATGCTAATGTCTGTGATTGCTGATTCTGTTGCTTCTCCTCATGTGTTTTTGACGTACCTGAGCTACCGTTTCCACACCAACCTTAGGCATGCTTTAATTTAATTTCAATATGGATGGTATCCGATGAAAAAATAATATACACAATCAATAAATAGAGACAAATCGCGGAAACTGTGAAGACTGCCCATTTTAATAGTCAGATAGGCCTACTTGTCGACATTTCTCTGCTCACTTAGGCAAGTTTATTATAAACAGCCGCTGCTAAAAACTTGTGAAGTTTACTTAAATAGGGTTTTATAATCAATTTATTAATCAATAATATTAACAAATTATAAATTAAAAGACATATATGTCATACGTGATGCATGCAAGCACAGCATATGATCTTCTGTAACGGCCACGTCTAGAAAACACACACTCCCACCTCTGTATTAAACACAGAGATGTTAGTCCAGACCGATTCGGTACATGAAATCACAGACGTCGAGTGGAAAGAATTGTAACTCGAACGTCGTTTAGAAAACTAGTCCCGTCCGAATAGGGCTAAAGTGAGAGAAATGTTGAATATGCTTATGTTTAATTTTAAGAGCCAACATAAATAGTCCCAAGCACCCTTCCAGTTAAGCATGAACTATTTTACCCAATATTTGCATGCACTGTGAATTGTATGCTTATTTCAGTATCTTGTTGGTAGCAGTATTGGAATCAAGAGTCAAAAATAAGGTTTTGAGATCCCATCCCATTTAGGATATTGCCTTTTGGCAGAAACATGCACATTCATAACCCAACGCAAATACGCATTGCATTCTTAAAATAGGGAAGCTATGGTTGGAATTAGTGTAAATGTATTTTTATGGTCAGTTTTCTCTTTCTAGTCAACTACTGTCATAGTGAAGTATAAGTTTTATTCTTGCTGAGCAAATTAGTTAAAGTTAACGTTTATAGCCATTTACCTAAATTAAAGACTTACCTGAAATAAAGAGCTTTGTTACGCCAAGCCCAACACAAGAGCATGGTCACAGGTTGTTACAGGCAAAGGAGAGATTTGAGGTGACCTAAATGCTTTATGGGTCTAAATTAATCTAAATGCTTTATTAACTCTTTCCCCACCAGTGTTTTCTTAAAAAGTTGCCAGCAGCACTAGCATTTTTGATTATATTCACAACACTTGAATGCGAGTAAATTTCATAGAAAAATAAAATGCCAACAAAAAGCTGAGAAAATTGCATTTTTTGTCAATGACTTTGTCCGAATCGATTTCAGACCGATGATCAAAACATTGATTGAGTAGATCTGAGTGCATCAACACCCTCAAAGCTTGCACCCTCCTTCCGTAACGTTAGGCATTTAAATACTGTTGAATGTTTGATGATCACGTTAGCTAACTTGTGCGTAAGCAAATTCTATCCTCTCCCTCTGGTTTACGCAGATCTCCTTGGCATGTTTTGGATCTGGAAATGCTGAACTATTTCAGAAGAATAAGAACCTGCCATATAACTGCCAGCTCACAGCCCAAAAACATGGATTGTCAGAAAGAATCTTCAATGATGGGAAAAAAAGTTAAACAAAACTAAAAACAAACATGCAGGAGTAAAGCAAACCAACCTTAACATTGAAAATAATGGACCAAGAACTGAAAGAACCAGGGGGTATATATACAAAGGACAAAATGAAGAAATAGAAATACATAATGTCCTCACATTGACAGATCAAGGAAAACATCTTGGAACGCTACATGCTGGAAGGACCTTGTGAAGTAATCCCAGAAGGTCCTCTTTGTTTAGGTTTCAAACATATTTTTAGAAAAAAGAGATCTAAAGGCACTTCTTCCAGTCCAAAAAAGTTCAAAAGTCTTTATTCACATCATGGCTCACATATTATAAACATTAAAAACAACTAAAACACTGCATATGGATGTATCAATGAAAATAGTCCTACTATGGCCAAAGCCTCAGGCTTTGAGTGCCGCCAAAAACACACAGACTATTCCAGCTTTTTCAGATACCGGTCACTGCTCACAGCTCGATTGAGAGGAAACATAACAAAACTCAACATAATTGTTTTTTTTGTTTTTTTTTTAAAGAATGATCCTTACTGCAGGCAGTTTCAAAGTTCTCTCTCCACTTAGATTCATTTTATTCTATTTCTGTCATAAGTGCTGTGAACAAGAATAGTTGAAGTGGTATTGACATTCAGAGAACTTGAATGGTGTTTGAAGTTACTGATTATGAATGATTATTAATCAAACTGGGTCAAATCAACCCAGCTACATTACCTAACAGTCTCAAATCAGCATTTGTGTTGAAAGAATAACCTTTTTTTTTTAAATGTAGGTTTTAGAAGAGAAATGCTCTTGATTTAAAGGAACACTTCGACTTTTTGGGACTTTAGCTTATTCACCACCCAGAGTTAGATAAGTCCATACATATCTTTTTCAACTCCGTGCGTGCTTTAAGTCTGTTTGACGCACCCACCGCTAGCCTAGCTTAGCACAAAGACTGGATGTAAATGGCTACAGCTAGCATACTAATCCCAATAAGTGACAAAATAACGCCAACATTTTCCTATTTACATGTTGTGATTTGTATAGTCACAGTGTGTACAAATAACAAGGTAATATGAGACACAGACATTTTTTAAATGTTTAAATACTGGGAACTATTTTCTCAGAAGGCGAAGCACTGCTACTTGGGCGGAGTGATGAGCGCAGCACCCGAGAAGCGCCGTTCCGTCAACAAAACCAATGTGACTAGCTAGTAGCGAACGTGATTCGTGATCATGGCTGACTTTGATGAATTGTCAGAGGATTTTTATTTGGTATCAAACCAAGATCCAGAACCATATCGTTTTGAACCAGAATACACAGACGAGGAGTTACAAACTTTGGAAGCTGATAGACAAGATGCCGAACAGACTGAGGTCGAGGGGAGAATCAGAACGGGAGTAGCCTACTATTTCACAAACAAGGTCACTGTTTATCAAAAATAAAAACTGCCCATCCCACCCTCCAATTCATTAGCAAGTTGAAGGCTTCAGTCCTGAAAGTTACCTTTAGCGCCGCTTATTTGTTACTGGGGCGATAGAGCGCATTTGTGACAACACAATACTAACATTACAGGGGATACATGGACCCCGGGAACAACTGTAATAGTAGTGAGCACCCTATTCATGTAATAGTGTCACGAAGGTTACATTACATCTAACGTTAGCTAATGGCACTGTAATAGTAGGCTAGTCATCTAAAAACATAACGGAACACTTACCGCAGCCGCAGGTGATCCACTTTGTCCTGTATTTACTATCGATGGGATGGCCGTAACGTTATCCTTCAGCACACGTTTCATGCTCCGTGTGGCAAATTAAACATTTTCAAAATAGTCGTCCTCAGTGAAATGTTCTGAGCAAACGCGATAGTCCTTGATGATGTCTACAGGTGTGTTTGGATCTATATCTAGAACAAGTAGCCATTGATTCATCAGGTCAGCGTTTTTGGTTGGAATTCCCCTGTTTATTGTCGCAGCTCTTTACAATACAGCGAACACCCATGAATGTAAACTTTGCATTTACTATCTAGTAATTGCTGACTCTATTACTCCGACTCTGAGCGAACTCTCAGTCTCTGCTCCTCACCACGGCGCTTCTCGGGTGCTGCGCTCATCACTCCGCCCAAGTAGCAGTGCTTCGCCTTCTGAGAAAATAGTCCCCAGTATTTAAACGTTTAAAAAATGTCTGTGTCTCATATTACCTTGTTATTTGTACACACTGTGACTATACAAATCACAACATGTAAATAGGAAAATGTTGGCGTTATTTTGTCACTTATTGGGATTAGTATGCTAGCTGTAGCCATTTACATCCAGTCTTTGTGCTAAGCTAGGCTAGCGGTGGGTGCGTCAAACAGACTTAAAGCACGCACGGAGTTGAAAAAGATATGTATGGACTAATCTAACTCTGGGGGATACGGTGAATAAGCTAAAGTCCCAAAAAGTCAAAGTGTTCCTTTAACTGCATCTTTCCGTATCTGGAATCTAAAACTTAAGGAAAAGATTCTGAAAGATGGCAAACGAGCCTGTCAAAGCTCCGTCTCTTTATATCTAATCACCATAAAATGACTCCAGATCCTGACTATTGACCCCAGTTATCATAATTCTATTATTACATTAATTTTTCTTGGTGGCTTCATTTCTCTTTCTAGGCTGAAGTGATTGCGAATTTTTAATGGCTAAAGGGCTGATGATACTGTAATTACATTGTATGGAATTATATTAAGCCATACTTAATTTATTTTCCTGATTATTCTTCACACTGCATCACTTATTAATGAAGCGCTGCTTTCGACAGTAATTTGTCCCCAAGCACAGACACATTTCAAGTCTGCTTTTTGTCCTTTGATAAGAAATGCAATCTAAAGTCCAATAACAGTCTAATAATAAGACGCCCATTTTGCTTTTAAGTTCTTCACATTTTGTGGTCAATGCCATGTTGAGGTTTCACCCTCAGGGGAAAAATACAGTATATAGGTCAGAGAAGAGGAAAAAATTATACCTCCTATTCAGACGAGGACATGCTTCAACATGCCACCCCTGAAGTACTGAAGAACTCTTTAAAGCTTGTTCTTCACCTTTTGGCTTCATTAAAAATATAAATGTATAGTAGTAGATTCAATGAATAAGACAAGCCTGTGATATAGAGAGAGCTGTGTCTGTGCCTTTATGTGAGAGGAACTGAATGTTTTCTGCCCTATTGAAAAAAAAGGCCATTTTGTTCTCCTAACTATAGATTTTCAGCAGGATGCTATTTGTCCATTTGTATCATAGAACATGATGTATAGAAGAGCATTCATTTCAGAGTGTAATCTTTACACAAAGTGCTGGAATCACTGGAGATTGTGTCATTTAAATTCTACTAGCTGTACTTTTTCTGAATGCTTAATATTCTCAGCTCTGTTCAGCTTGCAGTGTAACTGCAGAAATGCATTTATCTGTGAGCGACTGACCATCTGAAAGTGGGTTATTATCTGTCTGGCTTTGCTGCGGCATTTTTGTGAGGACCCATAAGAACTGATCTGACTGTATTCCATGTGAGAAGCTTTAGATTTCACACTTTGCTGGTGTTTCTCAGGCATCACTCTGAGGTTTTCATTTAATGATGGTGCTTGCTAAAACAAGCTGTTACTATTGTTCATCCTTAGGGCAAGAGATTTCTTCTTCCCAAAGTTTTTATTGGTTTTTCGCAACAAATTAGATTCAACAAAATCCCTTGACCCTCACCAACTCTTTTTTCTGGAATAACACCATTATTACCAACGTGATCTCATGAGAATACGTGTGTAGTTCTACGTATATTTACTTATTTTATACACACAAAAACACACTGAAAAAAATGATTTGTTGAATTTAATAAATTTGTTATAGTAAGTGGTTGCACACAATTGATTTTAGCTACATTTAAACCAGGGATGTCCAATCCTGCTCCTGGAGGGCCACTGTCCTGCAGAGTTTAGCTCCAACCCCAATTAAACACACCTGAACCAGATAATTTAAGGTCTTACTAGGGCCTTGATTATCTGGTTCAGGTGTGTTTAATTGGGGTTGGAGCTAAACTCTGCAGGACAGTGGCCCTCCAGGACTGAGTTTGGACACCCCTGATTTAAACAAATGCATTAAGTTGAACTTAATCAAGTTTAGTTCAACTTAATGCATTTGTTTAAATGTAGCTAAAATCAATTGTGTGCAACCACTTACCATAAAAAAAGAATTATTTTTTTCAGTGCATAATACTAAATTTTGACAGAACTAAAACGTAAAATATTTACGTATTGATAGTGTGACGATGCAGGGTTGAATCAACGGAGGAAGCAGGATCCAAAAGCAACAGATTTAATAAATAAACTTGAAACAAGACAGACTTAGATAAGGGAACAAGACACAGGAACAGAACAACCAAACTAAAACAACATCACAAATGACAAGAACCCACAAACACTGAACCAAGACACAGGGTATAAATACAGTGACTAACCAGCTAAACAAGATAACAAGGGGGGCGTGACTAAGAGAAAACACCTGGGGATACTAATAAACTAGAAAAACTACAAAGGACTACAAAACATGACACAGAACAGGAAATAACTAAAGTCCACACAAGATGAGGGAAACACAAGACAGGAATCATTACATAGCCCCCCACTTAAGGAGTGGATTCCAGACACTCCTCAAAAAACAATAGTCCAGGAGGGTGGTGGATCGGAGGCGGAACTGGGGGCGGGATGGAGGGCCAGGCCCATGGAACGGAAGGGGGCCTGGAGACTGCGACAGGACGAGAGACCAGGGTGGAGCAGGCTGTGCAGGCGACCCGGGCGGAGACGACCCTTCTGGCGGCCACGGCGGAGACGACCCTTCTGGCGGCCACGGCGGAGACGACCCTTCTGGCGGCCACGGCGGAGACGACCCCTCTGGCGGCCACGGCGGAGACGACCCCTCTGGCGGCCACGGCGGAGACGACCCTTCAGGCGGCCACGGCGGAGACGACCCTTCAGGCGGCCACGGCGGAGACGACCCTTCAGGCGGCCACGGCGGAGACGACCCTTCAGGCGGCCACGGCGGAGACGACCCTTCTGGCGGCCACGGCGGAGACGACCCTTCAGGCGGCCAGGGCGAAGACAGCAGTTCGGGCGAAGAGGGCTCTGAGCTGGGCAGGACCAGCGGCGAAGAGGGCTCTGAGCTGGGCAGGACCAGCGGCGAAGAGGGCTCTGAGCTGGGCAGGACCAGCGGCGAAGAGGGCTCTGAGCTGGGCAGGACCAGCGGCGAAGAGGGCTCTGAGCTGGGCAGGACCAGCGGCGAAGAGGGCTCTGAGCTGGGCAGGACCAGCGGCGAAGAGGGCTCTGAGCTGGGCAGGACCAGCGGCGAAGAGGGCTCTGAGCTGGGCAGGACCAGCGACGAAGAGGGCTCTGAGCTGGGCAGGACCAGCGGCGAAGAGGGCTCTGAGCTGGGCAGGACCAGCGGCGAAGAGGG
Organism: Rutilus rutilus; assembly: GCF_951802725.1. Taxonomy (NCBI): domain Eukaryota; kingdom Metazoa; phylum Chordata; class Actinopteri; order Cypriniformes; family Leuciscidae; genus Rutilus; species Rutilus rutilus. Next base: position 7,301,491 of record NC_140227.1, read on the forward strand.
CTCTGAGCTGGGCAGGACCAGCGGCGAAGGAGACTCTGAGCTGGGCAGGACCAGCGGCGAAGGAGACTCTGAGCTGGGCAGGACCAGCGGCGAAGGAGACTCTGAGCTGGGCAGGACCAGCGGCGAAGGAGACTCTGAGCTGGGCAGGACCAGCGGGGAAGAAGACTCTGAGCTGACGTGAAGTGCAGGCTCGGCTGGACTGGCGTGAAGCTCTGGATCGGCGGAAGTGACGTGAACAGTCTCTGGATCAGCAAAAGCGACATGAACAGTCTCTGGATCAGCAGAAGCGACGTGAACAGTCTCTGGATCAGCAGAAGCGACGTGAACAGTCTCTGGATCAGCAGAAGCGACGTGAACAGTCTCTGGATCAGCAGAAGCGACGTGAACAGTCTCTGGATCAGCAGAAGCGACGTGAACAGTCTCTGGATCAGCGGAAGCGACGTGAACAGTCTCTGGATCAGCGGAAGCGACGTGAACAGTCTCTGGATCAGCGGAAGCGACGTGAACAGTCTCTGGAATGAGAGCTAATGTGGGAGTACCACGTTTCTCTTCCGTGATCCCCACAGCATATCCCGAATCACTCAGCTGCAGGGCCAAGTTAATATAAAATTCTAAAGTGCCGTGGGGAGAATGCAGTGGCATGGTTGACCCAAGTGGCTCTGATAGCCCTCCTCTAAAAAAGATCATGAGGCACATAGGGTCAATAGGGGTAACATTTGCCAGATTGATAAACTCCTGTACGTACTCCTCAATTTTCCGGTCTCCTTGACGGAGACACATAATCCGTGCTACAGGATTCCTGGGAATCATTGTTGCTGGATCCTTGTTGTTTGGTGGGTTCTTCTGTGACGATGCAGGGTTGAATCAACGGAGGAAGCAGGATCCAAAAGCAACAGATTTAATAAATAAACTTGAAACAAGACAGACTTAGATAAGGGAACAAGACACAGGAACAGAACAACCAAACTAAAACAACATCACAAATGACAAGAACCCACAAACACTGAACCAAGACACAGGGTATAAATACAGTGACTAACCAGCTAAACAAGATAACAAGGGGGGCGTGACTAAGAGAAAACACCTGGGGATACTAATAAACTAGAAAAACTACAAAGGACTACAAAACATGACACAGAACAGGAAATAACTAAAGTCCACACAAGATGAGGGAAACACAAGACAGGAATCATTACAGATAGCACTAAAACGTAAATAATTATCGTACTAACAACTTTATGGTTGTACAAATGTGTACATATTCCTATTTATGTTTTCAGTCGCGTTTATTAAATGCAGTATACTAATTAATTTAATTGAAATATTTCACTCTGTTAGTGACTTATACTGCAAACTCGTTTCGGAGGATTACATGATGTTAAACAAGACTGCACTTTAAAACATTCAAATGAATAACATTTGTAATATTTAGTTTGTTTGCCGTGAGACACAAAAGTCGTTTTCTCCTATAGAACAGTTGACAGTAGAAATATAAAATACACCAAAACACAACATACATTCACAAAAGACATCAATTTTAGGCCCTTTATCCAGCGATCTTCATCTCCATTCTCAGCAGCGACCGTAAACGTCAAATCCCGCGCTCGTTATGATGAATTCAAATTCAAAGTGAAACATTTTTTTTTCCAGTTTTTTGAAAGAAGTCTTATGGTCAACAAAGCTGCATTTATTAGAACTGTATTTTAATGTATTTTGAGTGCAAACCCTGATATATATTTTTTTCAGGATTCTTTAATGTAAAGTCTTTACTGTCACTTTTGACAATGTCCTTGCTGAATAAATAATTAAATAATATATACATAGACACACATTCATTTTTGGTTTAGAACAGAGATACTAACAGTCACTAAAAGTCACTAACAGGGCATTATAGCTATTCAATAAAGGAGTGAAAGAGATCTTAAAAATATGTTTTTCTATGAGTATCTGATCTTTTCAAGGCGGAGGTAAGACAGTATGTTACAGGTTAGAGATTTAAACAACCCCCTAAGATCAAGGTTAAACTTAAATCACTAAGAATAATATCTCAAATTATATGACTTATTAAAAAGAGGTGTGACCTCACTTTATTACTTATTGGGCTGAAATGTAAATCAGTACTGATCAAACCCTTTAAACCCTTTATATGAGCTAATAGGCTAATTATGCCCCCATTCACTGATGGCTTTCTTGTTCACCTCGAGCATTTGATCTTAATTCTTTGTTTTAGGTATTTTAGCTACTGAAATAGTGTAGTTATCAACATAACTGTGGCAACTGTGGCTGTGTTAGGCAGAGAACGCTTCAATGGATGGCTACGTCATATGTGGCAAATGTACCATACAATCTTACCTCATCCCGTGCAACCATGAAGCCATTAGTGTAGCAAAACTGGATCAGGATCTCATAAATATTCTAGATTAATTCTTTGTCTTCAGACAGCACTTTCCGCTTCTTCGTGCACATCTTTGCCCTTTTATTTCTAAGAATCGAGATGGGGAGGGAACATTTCGATTTATTTTGAGTCATAACAAGCCATGCAAAATCTCACACAGCATGCCATATGTATCATGCTTTATTTAAAAGAACGGCTTTGTCTTAAATTGAATGAAATGAAGAGTGTTTTACATGAGTGGAATATGATTGCCCGATTTTATCAAGAAGGCAGATGATGCCATTGGGTAAAATCCATATTACTCAAATACAAAATGTGGCCATTTCAATTGTTTCAAAGTGGGTTCTAATTGACAACGGATGCTTCCGCAAAGTGTCCGTCTGCCGTCTCCGGAACCCAAACACAGCTTTGGTCTCTGATCTTCCCCTCTACCCACCACATGGTGTCTCATCTGTGAAATTAAACTCATTTCTCATTTGGGGGAGGTGGATGGGTTAGGATGGAGAGCTGTTGCCAGACACCTCTCTCCACAGGCCACAAGGAAACTAATGGCCAACTCATGTCACGACCAGATCTCCGAGCAACATCTGCTCACTGAGGTTCACCTGACCCGACAGCACTGCTACGACTCATCGTTATTAGATCATTAATTCTGTTCGTATTTCCTTCCTCTCATTGCAGACAATCGCTGGCAATCTCTCTCCCATTGCTGTCCAACTGAACATGTGATTTTTTCCCCCTGTGGATTTCTTCAAAGCTTTGATGTTCCTCTCTGCTCTGTCTTTTATCAGCGTGTCTGGTGTCCTACCGCCTTCTAGACATACACTACCCATCAAAACTTTGGATTAGATTAACATTTTTTGATGTTCTCTTATGCTCACCAGTTCTGCATTAATATGACCAAAAATACATATTGTGAAATATTAATATAGTCTAAAAGAACTGTCTTTTGTTTTAATATATTTTAAAATGTAAAGTATTCCTGTGATGACAAAGCTGAATTTTCAGCGTCATTACTCCAGTCTTCAGTGTCACATGATCTTTCAGATACTATTCTAATATGTTGATTTGATGCTCAACAAAACGGTTTTCGCTGCTTATTTTTTTTTTTTTTTTTTTGTGGAAACTGTGAAACACTAGGCCTACCATTCAAAAGTTTGGGGTCAGTAAGATTACAAACAAAAGAAAGAAATAATTGAAAACTTTTTTCAGCAAGGAAAATTGATCCGTAAAGACAATGATACAAAAGATTGCTGTTCAACTGAACATTCTGTTCAAAGAATCCTGAAAAAGTATCACAGTTTCCTCATAAATGTTAAGCAGTAAAATGGTTTTCAACATTGATAATAATTAGAAACAATCAGAAATCATGCACAAAGCACAAAATCAGCATGATTTCTGAAGGATCACATGACACTGAAGACTGGAGTAATGGCTGCAGAAAATTCATCTGCCATCACAAGGAAAAAATTGCATTTTTAAATATATTTAAATATAAAACAGTTGTAAAAATATTTCACAATATTACTGTTTGTACTTTTGATCAAATGAATGTAGTCTTTGTGAGTAAGACACTTATTTCAAATAGGTAAATTATTAAAAGAAATTGACAGATATAGTGTACACATATTTCATTTCTCCATTTTCAAGGTTGTCTCATAATAACATTTAGGTGACTGAACTGCCTTTTTTTCTTTCTCATCCAAACTCTCTCTATGAAGGAGCACTTGGCACTTTTAAAACCACTGCACTCTGATAATGATTGTTATGAACGCAGCGGTAATGTTTGCTAAGATGCCGTGTGCTCTTAAGAGTTTCGATGGTTTTGTGATTATAAGCAGTTTTGTTTGCCTTAATAATGATTCATGCAGACTTGGGTAAAGGGTGCTGTTGCCAGGTCAGAAGTAATTCTCTGAGCAAACAGGACAGTGTTTGTTAACTAACCCATCATGCCAGATGCCAAACAGTCTCTTTATCAATTATTTGTGGTGGCTGATAAGGCAAGCAGCACAATTACTCTTGTTCATATTTAGGGTTAGTGATTTAACCTATGTATTATGTTGCAGGTCAATTTGCAACATATTTGAAACACAAAATGTATGTATTTTTTGAAACACAAAAAATCAAGTGGTTTATTGAGAGGTGTGCTGTTCCTTTTCTAAAATAATAAATGGGGGAAAAAATGACTAGGGGCTTGAAACGATAGGTAAATCTCACAAAACCTATCCATGTCCCGATCATAAAAACAAATTCAAATTCAATTTCAATGTTTTATTTATAAGATTTAAGAACCCCCGTTTAGATGTATTCAATTATGACCTTGACTTGGATTGTCAAGAACTTGTACTTGAATTAATTTCCTTTACATATTTCTTTATTTTTTCTTTTATTGATGTTTTCATGAGATTCATCCTGCATTTCATCTGATCGAATAGCCATCCAATCATTAAAAGACCAAGTGTACAGTAAATGCCCTCCAGAACACATTTATGATTGTCTTTGAGGGCATTCCTGGTTGTTCAGGTCACTTATTCCATTATTCAACCTCCAACATAAGAACGTCAGCATATGGAAGTTTGTAAGCAACCACAATCCACACATGAGCGAGCAATCAGGAGTGAGAGTGAGTGTATGGGGCAGACGCGAAACACGAACACTAATTGCCATATGGTCTGAAGTGTTTTGCTACTAGAATCATGAAAGTTATATTCGTTCTGCAGAGACACATTTATATTCGTTCTACAGGGACACATTTATACGTAGGCCAATTCACACTGTCTCTGTGTCTGTTGTCATTGGTCAGTGCTCGGTTTTGCTGACTGAATCGGCATTGGTTGTGTCGTGGAATGTCTGAGAAGTGACATACTGTAATCTGGTGATTGTCCGCGTTGGTCGGCGTCTGTCGGTGCAGTGTGAATTGTGCCTCATGTGCCCAAATGTAAATGGAGAATGCATGCAGAAACAGTCCTGTCGAAACGTAAATACACTGCAATTATGCAAACTATTTGCAAATTACAATTCCACACACCGTATCTAGTGATCGGAGTATGCAGCCACCAGAGCCGGACAGTAACGGAGTACATTTACTTGAGTACAGTACTTAAGTACAATTTTGAGGGATCTGTACTTTACTCGAGTATCATTTTTGGGGAGTACTCATGACTTTACTCAAGTACATTTGAGAGGCAAATATTGTACTCTTTACTCCGCTACATTTCTATCCATAACCGTGAGTGACGGTTGGACGAAACAATGGTGAAGACGCAGCAGTTCCATCCCGGGAATGTGCCAACCCGTGGCCCCACTTCGCCGGACTATTTAAATTTTCTGAACAAGTTAATGATAGTTTTCGCTTCAAGTGTTTGCTGTGTTTACCAATGTAAGCACTGTGGCAGTAGTAATGCAATATTTAGAAAATGTACTCTTGTACCCTTGATACTCAAGTACTTTTAAAAACAAGTACTTCAGTACTTTTACTTAAGTAGACATCTGACTGTAGTACTTTTACTTGTACTTGAGTAAAATTTAGCAAGGGGTATCTGTACTTTTACTCAAGTAATGAAGCTGTGTACTCTGTCCGCCTCTGTCCGCCACCTAGCAACCACACGCAAATACCAGAAATGCACTCAAAAGCACTCAGAACACCTGAGCTATTGCGTAGTAACACCCTAGCAACTAGGGATGTCCCGATCAGTTTTTTTTTGCCCTCGAGTCCGAGTCCGAGTCATTTGATTTTGAGTATCTACCGATACCGAGTCCCGATCCGATACTTCTATAATACATAAAAAAAGAATAAAGAAGAGCGAAAAACAGATCCAGGATGTTCCTTATTTTTGATTTAATTCACCTTATTTTAACATTCAACAACTCTGTTAACAAACAGAGCACTTCTGTGAGGTAGCTTGAACAATCAAGTAATAAATAACATAAATTCTTCACTTTTGGACTTAGTGCAACAGTAAATATAACAAAAGTCGAATATATAAACAAATAGCACCTCAACTTAAAATACCCAGCAGGCATGTAAATAAATAAATAAATAAAAGTGCCACAGTGTTTGCAAAGCCAGTAATGTGCTTTTAGGAACTGCACTCGCCAGTTTCACACTGCACGCGTTAGCAGCACGTATTTTTTTCGGCGCCCATGTTAACAGATTAGAGCATTCACACCGTACGCAGAGGCGGCGCGGCAGCACATAGCAGGAGCAGAGCAGAGCAGGAGTGCCGCGATCGTTTCGGCAACGAGTCTATTTTTGCTGCGCCGCTTACGCTGAATTAAAGTGACAATGCATTGATCATGGCCAAAATACACTGCAGTTTTATCCAAAAAGTGCATTGATGATATCTATTGTGTTTTAAACAGTCGATCAAATGACCAACAGCAATTTAAAAAAAAACAACTGTCCAAAAACAAACTTGTTGCCAGAAAAATAAAAACAAAGATGAACCAAAAGTTATATAAATTAAATTATTAATAAAATAAGCTTCTTGACAAGTCTTTTCTCTTAAATGTATTTGAAAACGAAATAAAGCAATGCCAACTTATCCATTATAGAGTACTCTGTCTGTACACAACCCGCGGTTCAGCCGCGCGTGACAAACGCTGCCAGTGTGAAAGCAAAACGCGCGTGTCCTGCTCCTGCTCACCATACGCACTGCTCCTGCGCTGCTTACGCTCTGCTAACGCGTGCAGTGTGAAACCTGCGTAACTCTGTGCCACCGCATAATTATAGATGTGTTAAAAAATAATGAGAATATATCCGAGTCCTGATCGGGAGGTAACGTCCGATTCCGATCGAGTCTGAAACCACGTGATCGGGCCCGATTTCCGATCACGTGATCGGATCGGGACATCCCTACTAGCAACCAGCCACAACTCACTAGCATTGTGATGAAGAATTTTGGGTAACACTTTAGAATAATGGTCCGACATTAATTGGTAACTATGCAGGAAGTAATGCAGGACAAATACTACTACATTAACACTTCAGCTATACTAATTACTAATATAGAAACAAAATGAACTAATCAGTAAGTAATAGCAAATTTAGGCAAATTTTATTTAATAGTTCCTTATTAGGTAATCAATACTCACCGAATGAGATTAGCCTTATTAAGAAAGTATTAAATATGACAAAATTATAAAGAATCACCAAGTAATTAGATTACTAATCACAATATTATCGTGTCTGAGATGTGAGCAGTTGTTTTGTTTACTCAGAACATGGTCATAAAATGCATTGCTAATCACTCAAGTGTTACCTAATCACTCTTCAAAAACCACTAGTGATCTGAAACATTGTTTTAAAGTGAAAAGCAGGTTTTTTAAGCAGGTAGTTCTTGAAGATATTCTTTTTACAATGCATCAAAATTATTTAAGTCTTCCTGCAGAGGTCTCTACTAGTGATCTGGGCCATTATTTTAAAGTGAAAGTATTATTTTTACTTTAAAATAATGGTCCAGATTACAAGTAGCCCTTGAAGATTGACTAGGTAACACTTGAGTAATTAGTGAGTCATTTTATGATCATGTTCTGAGTAAAAAGGACAATTACTCATCTCTCAGACACAGCACACCCTGATTTTGCCGAGTTAGACGCGTTCCTGGGTCAACATATTTTGTTGATACTGGAACAACATTCCTATTTGAAAATGTTACCCTACCCCTAAACCTAAACCTAATCCTACCCATAAGTTATCCCTATAATCAGAGGGAAATGATCGATGAATAACACTGATGTAGAAGCACTTAAACCTGGTTGTCAACCTAAAATTGACATAAACTGTAAACTTGTCCCACAAACCTGATTGGTTGATTGGAATGTTGTTCCAGGATCAACAAAGATGTTGATCCAAGAACATGTTGCACTTGGTAATATCAGGTTCTGCTCTCAGGACACATTAATGTTGTGGTTAGCAATTCATTGTAATTAGTAATTCTTTACTCTTTACTCTTTGTCATAGTTAATAATAATTCTTAATGAAACTAATCTTATTCAGTAATTGTTGATTACCTAATAAGGAACTATCTCAGTAATAAATGTACTATTACTTACTGATTAGTTAATTCTGTTTCCAGATTCATCAATAGAAGCTGAAGTGTTAATGTAGTAGTATTCATTTGTCCTGTATTACTTCATGCGTAGTTACCTAATGACAGACCATTATTCTAAAGTGTTTCCAAACTTTGCACAGGCAAGTACAACTTGTTCTTCAGATATTGTACAAATCTAGATTGGAAGATACTTAACACTGCATACAGTGGATTGTTACATTCAATTTAATACAAAAATCACTAATTACACCCAAGGATCATTGTTTCCCCCATTTGCTCAGTGGTGGTGGATCAGTGATTTGATCAGTAACTGTTTTCTGGGTCTCTCAAAAAGGAGCTGAATCTGCAGCCATTGCATTAGCAACTCGGATCCTGAACCTTTAGGCCACTATCACATACATTTCGTTTTCAGGATAACGGATTGTTGAAAATTTTGTATTAGATTTCAATTTCAATTTTCTCAATATCCACAGGCTTCTCCCAGAGATGTCAGCAGAGAGAAAGATTTTAGGTTAACAATACAGAGAGACAGGTTTTTATCTTTTTTTTTCCCCTAAGTCCCAATTATATAATATGATCTTGTGGTCTGTCTAATGAGCACATGCTCTATGTTTCAGTCCAATCTGCCATATGTTGTGTGGATCTCAGACATGGTTATTTTCGACAGCGTTCTTCTCATTTACACACACATATGCCTCTGATTTTTTTCCAGCAGAGCTCAGGTGTGCACGTAATGCTGAAGCCTCAGAAACAAACCTGCTATGATGGTGATTATTTTTCAAATCAATGGCATCAAGAATTGATACTCATCCTATATCAAAGAACCGTAAAAACAAAACAAAAAAACATCTTAACCCTTTCGCACGTACGATCACACCGGTGTGATCAGTCTAGGCTGGTCCCTGGAGCGTACGATCACACCGGTGTGATTAGAACGGTCAGTGCATGACGTGATCAACTGCTAAATTCAAATGTGCTTCTGCGCGTTGGCTGGCGCTGAGCCAGAGACAGGCACGCTCAGAGCTGTCATATATCACAACTTTTCAGTGTTTTCAACCACATATGTTATGGGAAACATCTTGAATTGGCTTTCCTCTGCCTCCCTTACGCTGAATGTAAATAAAACAGTAGCAATGTATTTTACTAAAACTCAAAAACGGCAGTCCTCCTTCCCATGCATTTAAGCAAATCAGAGTCAAATAAAAGTGGTGGAGGAATTTAAATATTTAGGCCTTATTTTGGATTCAACATTTACTTTTAAAAAACATGTTAAGAAAATCTGCTGCACGCTAAAATACAGTTTGTCTGTTTTTAGACATATTAGGAATACACTGACTTATGATGCTGCAAAAATTTACTTAATTTACTTATATTAATTATTGTATTTCTTGCTGGTCACAGACGAGTGAAACAGCAATAAAACCTCTAAAATCTTTATATAATCAAGCGGTTAAAGTGTTAGACAAAAAGCCACTGAGATACCATCACTGTCTGATTCTTGGAAAATACAGCATGTTAAATTTTGATAATATAATTGTGTATGCCAATGTGCGACTAGTTTTTAAAATTTTGAATAATATTGCACCACCACCCCTGAAAACATTTGTCCAGCTTTGTTCCGAACAGATGACTAGGAGCTCCAGGTCCACGAGTCGCAATGACTGCAGACTGCCTAAACGTGGCTCGGCTTTTGCACAGACAGCCTTCTTATTTAAAGGCATCAAAGAATGGAACAAACTCCCACAGAGTCTGAAACTTTCCTTAGACCTAAAGGACTTCTCTCGCAATACAAAGAAAGCGTTATTGGAAACCCAGTCGTGTCAGCATAGATAACTGTGTATGTATATATGATTTTTAGTAATGTTTTATTGTAGTAAATTTGGTATGATTATATTAGGACTGGTGGCTGTAATGGGTGTATGATTGATTGAATGAATTAATAGTTGCATTTGAGTGGTCAAATACATTTTTTGTATATTTTGTATTGTAATTCACCTGCTCAGGGACTGCAGATGGAAACTAGCTTAGGCTAAATCTGGTGCAAGGCATCTTTAATTAATGTTTTTTGCACATTGTCCCTGTTAAAATAAATAAACAAACAAACAATAATGTTTATTTTAGGTTTCAGACATATAAAGTACTAAAAAAACAATACATTTAGAGTTTGTAAAATACACACTGATGTCAAAGGAAGAGGCAATAATAATCCTTTCCATTATAATTAGTTATATTCATATCAGATACACATTGTGTAAGTAACTTTAAAGTTTACTCTATTCTTCTCCCAGTTCACCAGCCACTTACTTTTATGTATTTCGGGAGAAGTGGATGAATTCACGTGTTGTAAATCCAACAGATCCGATTCTCTGAACTGTGTCTGCGGCACAAACTAACATGGCGGCGCCCATCGCGCATACAGCTCAACTAACGCGATCGTTATAAAGGTGTTTAAACAACAAAACACTTCAACTTGCATATATTTGACAATCGGAATATCAGCTATTTCATGCCATATCTAACAAATTTGTGAATATTTTGAATAAAAAAGGAAAAATGACATAAAAGCAGATCATCATTCATTCAGCTCTGTTGTTGCTGCGGTGTGTCACGTGACAAGCAATAACGCGTCACCTTGGAAACCATAAAGTGACACATTCTAAATAACGGTCGCCTTGAAAAACTCACACTGGGGGGGTCAGCCAGAATATTTTAAACTTATGTGTGAAAGGGTTAAAGCAATAGGTTACTCAAGAATGAAGGGAAGGTCCCTGAGAAGGGAACGAGACGCTGCGTCGAGAATCGACACAACGGGGAACACCTTCAGCGTGACGCGTCTGAAGCCTGTATGGAACGAGGGTTACAGTCGTAACCTGAGACGTTGCCTTTCGAGGGAACTCACGCTGCCTCGAGAATCGACACATTGGGGAACAAAATGCCCACTGCGCCACACTGAGTAGTACACTGGTATGAAGCAATCTGGCACACTCAAGACGAGAGAACTTGTGAACCCGGTGTAGAGGGCAGATCCAAATCCTTCCTTAGGATTCAGCTAATTGGATTCAAGATGGCGCCAGTGTGTGTGGCAGGCCGTCTGTTGTCTCTAGCCTTAACTGTGTTTGTGTTGTTTTTACTAACTACTTTTAACAATGTGGACTCTCTACTGGTGTATGATCGCCAGATACTGCTGAACATTAGATCAAATATGGATAATATGATAATTTATAATTCTGGTGGATCGAAAACCTTACTTCACCTGCATGAGGTACCTGCGTATCTCTGCCGAACGCCGTTTCCTGTTCGGAAGAAAAGGCGACATAAACGTCGAGGGAAACGTGGCGGCCTGCTGATAAAAATTAAATCCCGTCTGGCAGTTTCCTGCAATCTCCGTAGAACATTAGCGGAGTATCAGATGGACGACTGCAACTATATTTCCATGCGTTCTTTGGATCCTGTTTACACCTGGCTGGTACCGGTGGTCGACGCCGACAAGGAGTCCAGGGCTCCCCGTTCCGTGTCCCCCCGCTTTCGGAGAGGTGGAGTCAACACATCGTGTCTACGGGTGTTGGATCGTGAGCCCCGGATAGCAAATAACCCTTCTCCGGCCAGGATTGCCCTGGTAAATGCCAGGTCGCTGGTAAACAAAACATTTATCTTAAATGATTTTTATACCTCAAATAACTTGGATCTACTGTGCGTGACTGAAACCTGGATGAACGAGGGTGAGTTAAGTCCCTTTTCTGAGATTTTACCCTCAAACTGTGACTTTTTTAACTCTCCACGACTTAAAAGACGGGGTGGAGGAATTGCGATTATTTTTAAGGAAAAGTTAAACTGTCGGCGTGTGATGTGCAACTTCTACTCAAGCTTTGAGCTGATTGTATTTGAGCTGAATCAACCTGACCCAGTGCTATGCGCTGTGATTTATCGTCCTCCCAAATACCATAAAGACTTCATAAACGACTTTTCCGATTTTCTGGCTGAAATCATGCCGAAGTATGACAGAGTTTTAATTGTTGGAGATTTTAACATCCATATCTGTTGCCCCTCCAAGCCATTGGTTAAAGACTTCTTAAATCTCACGGAGTCATTTAACTTGATGCAGTTTGTGGCTAGCTCTACACATGAGCACGGACACACATTAGACCTGGTTTTATCGTGTGGTCTACCTGTTAACAATATTAATATTTGTGATGCTAATTTTTCTGACCACATGCCTGTGTTATTCGAGATTTCTTGTTTCTGTAGTCCTAAACCATTTGCTCCTGCTCGTCGCTGTCGCTCATTTAACTCTTTAACTGCAGAACGGTTTACTGATGTTTTTAATAGCACAAACATGGCCTCAGTGTCCACTCAGCATTATAATACTGATGAGTTAACATCATTGTTTTATACTTCTTGTCAGAATGCACTAGACATTGTTGCCCCTTTCAGGACTATTCGTGCTAAGCCAAAATCTGAACCGTGGCTAAATGACATTACCCGTGCTGCTAGGCACGAGTGCAGGAGAGCGGAACGCCAGTGGAAAAAAGATAGGCTACGGGTTTCGTCTGAGATCTTGAAAGACAGCTTGTTTAAATATCAAAAAGCTGTAAAAACGGAAAAGTCAAAGTATTTCTCAAATATCATCACAAATAATTCTCACAAACCTCGTGTTCTGTTCAACACTATTAATTCTGCTTTACATACATCTCAAAAAATGAATTTGGATTTTTCCAAAGAAACATGTGAAAACTTTTTGCAGTTTTTTAATGATAAGATTGTGACTGTTAGAGCTAATATTGTTCACCCTTCTGCTGATACGTCTTCTTTCTCTGTATGTTCCTTTGTTTTTAATCAGTTTGAGCCAGTGTCTCTTGCTTGTTTGAAAGACATCATTGGCAAAATGAATCCATCTGTTTGTCCCACAGACATTATTTCCCCAGATTTCCTAAAAAAGGTTTTTGAAACTCTTGGCCCTACAATATTATTGATTGTAAACAGTAGTCTCATTCATGGAGTTGTACCCCTACATTTTAAACACGCAATAGTGGAACCATTGATGAAAAAACCAAATCTGGATTCATCGGTTCTTGCTAATTTTAGGCCCATTTCGAAACTCCCGTTTCTTTCTAAAATATTGGAAAAAGTTGTTTTTAAACAATTACTGTCCTTTCTAGACTTGCATGGTTTGCAAGACTTGCATGGTTTGCAAGAAATTTATCAATCTGGTTTTAAATCACTTCACAGCACAGAAACGGCCCTGTTAAAAGTTTATAATGATTTATTATTGGCCACTGACAAAGGTAACTATGCTGTTCTTATGCTGTTAGATCTTACAGCTGCTTTTGACACCTTAGATCACAATATACTGATCTCTCGTCTTGAGCATTGTGTTGGTGTAAAGGGTGCTGCATTACAATGGTTTAGATCTTATCTGGGTGAAAGAACTTTCTCGGTACGTCTTGGGGAATTTGTGTCTTCTACTGCATCTCTTGTATGTGGAGTCCCTCAGGGTTCCATTCTTGGACCGATTTTATTTTCATTATATATATTACCTTTAGGGTCCATATTTAGGAAACACGGCATCTCGTTTCACTGTTATGCAGATGACTCGCAACTCTATCTGCCTTTGAAACGAAACAATGCAAACTCTATAGCACCTTTGTTGAGATGTCTTGAGGATATTAAAGCCTGGATGGCCTCCAATTTCTTAAAGTTCAATGAAGATAAAACTGAAATCATTTTGTTTCGACCTGGTGGTACCATCAATACCCCTGATGTAGATCTTGGCGACTTAAAGTCATATGTGAAGCCCGTTGTAAAAAACTTAGGTGTTTTAATGGACGGTGACTTTAAACTAGATAAACAGATTAATTTAGTAGTTAAATCGTGTTTTTATCAGTTAAGGCAATTATCTAAAGTCAAGTCATTTGTATCTTTTACTGATTTTGAGAAGGTCATCCATGCTTTTATATCATCCCGCCTGGACTATTGTAATAGTCTCTATGTAGGCATTGGTGAGGCATCCCTAACACGTTTGCAGAGGGTACAAAATGCGGCTGCACGTCTATTAACAAGGACACGCAAACACGACCACATTACACCTATACTAGCTTCCCTTCACTGGTTGCCAGTTCGTTTTAGAATTGATTTCAAGATTTTACTTTTGGTTTTTAAATCATTAAATAACACTGCTCCTAAATACCTCTCAGATTTATTACAGCCATATGTTCCATCCAGAGCACTTAGGTCTGCTGGGCAACTGCTTTTAGTCTCCCCCAATGCAAGATTAAAGAGCAGAGGTGACCGCGCCTTTGCAGTAGCGGCCCCGAAACTCTGGAATAATTTACCTTTGTACATCAGGCAGGCACCCTCACTTGCTGTTTTTAAAGTACAGTTAAAAACATATTTGTATAGTTCTGCATATAACACAGTATGAGAGTTACCTGTTATGAGTTCTTTTTAAGTGTGTGTTATAATCCATTATTGTATTTATTGCTTTTTTATTGTGTTTTTATTTATTTTATTTTATTCTTTTCAGTTTTACTGTTTATTTTATATTGTATGTACAGCACTTTGGTGAACACCTGCTGTTTTAAAAAGGTGCTCTATAAATAAACTTTGATTTGATTTGATTTGATTCTTAGGTAACCCAAAACACACAAGCAGCTGGTCCGACTTCCTCCAGCCCAAGGACCTGTGTACGTAGTCCTCCAAAGCTCGGACCGGGCATAATAGATGTAACCTAGCTTGATCATCCGACACATGCGGTGGAGGATGGAATGCCTGCAGAATTATAGACTGTGCCACATTTGTAGGCACCTTAGGCACATAGCCAGGTCTAGGGTGGAGAATAGCTCCACCGAGGGCACAACAGATAGTGCCTACAGGTCCCCAACTCTTTTTAGGGACGTGATAGCCAGCAGGAAAGCTACTTTTAATTATACAAATTTCTCAGACACCTCATCCAAAGGTTCGGAGGGTGCCAGGGATAACCCTTCAAGAACCACCGCCAGGTCTCACATGGGGACACTGGACTGGATGACAGGCCTCATCCTCCTAGCTCCACGAAGGAAACGTACTATAAGGGGGTGTCTCCCTAAGGTGCCCAACCTTATAGGCGTGTGGAAGGCAGCTATGGCCACCACATAAACCTTAAGCATGGATGAGGAGAGCACATCAAAGAAGCAACTCTGGAGTAACTTAAGCACTTAAGCCACTGGGCAGTTAACTGGGTCCAACTGATGTTCTCTGCACCATAAATTGAATACATTCCATTTTAATGCATACAGTTTCCTCGTGGAGGGGGCTCTAGAGTTTAGGATGGTCTCAACAACCTCAGTTGAGAGACCAGCATTTACGAGTTAGTCCCCCTCAGTGGCCAGACCCACAGCTTCCACAGTTCTGGCCGAGGGTGATGTATTGTGCCCCCGGCCTGAGAAAGAAGGTCCCTCCTGATCGGGATTTGCCATGGAAGGCCTGCTAGAAGAGCTATAAAGTCCAAAAACCATACTTGGGCCAGCCAGTATGGGGCTACTAGGAGCAAGCTGATCCTGTGCCGCCGGACCCTCTCTAGAACCCCTCTGAGCAGAGCGATCGGGGAAATGTGTACAGACGTTGCCTCGGCCACACCTGCACCATGGCATCCAGTCCCAGGGGAGCTGGATGCGTGAGGGAAAACCAGAGCGGGTAATGTGTGTTTTCTTGAGAGGCGAACAAATCTACTTCCGCCTGACTGAACTTCCTCCATATCATCTCCACCGTCTTGGGGTGGTGTCTCCATTCCACGGGCCTCAGCCCCTGCCTCGACAGGATGTCTGCTCCCACATTTTTGTCCCCGGGAATAAACATTGCTCTGATTGAGAGTAGTTTGCCCTGGGACCACAGAAGAACCTGATGTGCCAGTCTGCCAGTCTGACAGTGCTAGGCTGAATGGAAGAACTCTGTATTGATACGCTTTTCCCCCAAAAAACGAACCTCAGAAACTTCCTGTGATGGGGAAGGATGGATATGTGGAAGTACGCATCTTTTAGATCTATCGTGACAAACCAGTCCTCGGACCTGATCTGACTCACGATAATAGGTATGGTTAACATTTTGAATCTGAATCTCCTCAGAGACCGGTTCAATACCCTGAGATCTATTATGGGCTTCCTTTGCTAAGAGGGACTGAACTTCTTGTTCCATGACCCGACCCTGCTCAGGGCTGACCAGCGTGTGCACAACACTGTGATTTGACGGGCGGACACTGTGATTTGCATTCACTGGAAACCGATGCGTGCCGAAGCACACTTAACAGAGGGAAGCAAACATTGATTTCCTGAGGGCTCCGCGAAGGAGCAAGATGTTGATGCTCGCTCAGGGGGGGGATCACTCTCAGAGGCCTGCGCATCGTGTCAGGACCTCTTCGCCAAAGCCTTCCTCGCCTGAATGAGAGTCCTCAGATCTGTCTTCGGCTTGGAGGACTTCGGCTGAGAGTGCTGCCTCTGGCCCCAGGCCTTTTGTGGGGGGGGCACGAGAGGCAACACTCTCCTTCTGCTGCTGCAGGTGCGAGGGGCTGGCGGCTGCCTCGCGGGACTGCCCCCTGGCAGCAGACCCACAAGACCTGGAATGACGGCAGGGGATGAGTTGTTTGAATGCGGCTGACTGTCGCTTCGCCTCCTGAAACCTCTCGACGACAGTATTGACTGCGTCGCCAAAGAGGCCAGAAGGCGAGAGCGGGGCATCGAGGAGGAAGGTCCTGTCCTTCTCCCCAATGCACAACAGGTTCAGCCACTAGTGTCTCTCCGTTGCTACCAATGCTGACATGGAGCGGCCGATGGCACCTGCCATCTCCTTGGTAGCATGGCTCGACAGCAGTCAGCTGCTCGACACAGTTCTTTGATATCGTCGAGGGCGGCCTCCCCGCTGTTGTCCACCTCTTTGAGGAGGTCGGCCTGGTATGCCTGCAATATCCCCATAGTATGCAGGCATGCACCAGCCCGACCTGCCGCCATATATGCTTTCCCCACCAAGGCTGATGTAGTATGGCAGGGCTTGGAGGGGAGCGCCAGAGCTCTCAGGGACGATGCAGCATCGGGTGAGAGATATGATGCTAATGTCTCTTCAACCCGTGGCATCGTCCCATAGCCCTTATCTTTCAAGCCCACGATGGAAGAATAAATATGAACATTGGGGCTCGACAGACGGGATGAGAAGGGCTTATTCCACGATCTTGACACCTCGGTGTGGAGATCGGAAAAAAATGGGAGGCTCCGGCGCGAAGGCTGTTTCTCTGCTGGCCAATCGATGTTTAATTTGGCCACTGCCTGGGTCACAACCTCCAGCAGCTCCTCGAAGGCAGGAGAATGGGGTGGTGAATCCTCACATTCTCCTGCCTCGATGCTCAAAATATCTAACTCATCGGAGCCAGATAATTCGAGCATCGGGTCTTCGTCACAGGCGGAAGAAGCCGCAGAGCGAATGTTGAAGCCATCTCAACATCATCTGCCAGCTCCATTTGCGATCCCCATGAGAGCAGGTGCTGCGCTGACTCGACAGACGTGGGACCTGACCCACGGGGAGCGCGAGCCTGGCCTGATTCATCGAACAGGCTCAGGCGGGAGCAGAGCATTCAACCCCAGCATGACAAAATATCTGACCTGAACCAATGTATCTAGCAGCAGATCAGAGCGTCCTCCTCTCCCATGGGAATCAGTCCCCCGAGGAGCACACACAGATGTTTCGAAATCTGGTCCCCTTTGTGCAATACGACGATATCAGCCTCTGTGTAGGTAGACGGCCCTCAAGGGACGTTCCACGATTACGTCAAGTGGGTATTACATAAGTGCAGATCCCCTTTCATGAACAGAGAGAGTGAGGAGAATCAAAACTTTGCACCATCAGCCACGCCACCAGCGTACATTATGACAGTGTCCACTGCAGACTCACAGTGCCAGCTCTTCACACACCTCAACACATTAAACATGTTCAATACTAAACAACTACTTCGCAATCTTTGTTCTTTTGTCCATTCTACCATTTTCTTCTTATTTTCCAATGTCAGACATACCATTTTTAAACTCTGCCTAAACGGCCAACAGCAATCCTGTTGAGTCTTCTTGAGTCAAAAAAGAGTTTTGTAGATGGAACTGCTGTTCAGTGAAGCTGCCAGCTGAGCACTAGTGATAGGCCTGTTTCTCAAACTAGAGACTGATTTTTTTTTTGTACTTGTGTATTGCTGTGCATCTGGGATGACAATTTCTTTCTAAAATCCAGTTTGTTTTCCTCTTTCAAGACAGGAGTGCATTGAATAATTTCTCTCAAAAGAACATTAGAAAAATTTGTGTCTTGAGAAGTGTTTGTGATTTTTAAAATAAAGAACCCTGAGAAGTGTACACAATACTTCATCAACTGAGACATATTGAAATTTGTTAAAGAAAACGGCTCAGGTTACGACTGTAACCCTAGTTCCCAGAGAAGGGAACGAGACGCTGCGTCGATGACGCTTTGGGAACACCCCTGCGTGATTGCGTCTGAAGCACGTATGTCAACTAGTCCAATGGCGAGAGTGAACGTTATGGGTGGATGACGTCACGACCAGGAAAGGATAAAAGAAAATCCGGTCTGACTGGCGTTAGCTTCGATATAGCAAGTCAGTCACAGGAATGCAGCAAGTATGGCAGGGCGACGCAGCGTCTTGTTCCCTTCTCAGGGAACTAGGGTTACAGTCGTAACCTGAGATGTTCCCTTTCAAGGGAACTCAATCTGCGTCGACGACGCTTTGGGAACGACAATACTTAAACGCAAGACTTACAAATGCCTGTATGGGAAACTGTGGCACTAAGTCATAAGCACCTGAGACCCTTGAGCAGCATCCAGGTCCAGTCTATAAAACCTCACAAATGTGAGCGGGGAAGACCAGCCCGCCGCATCACACACCTCCTGTTGGGAAACCCTTGAGAGTAAGGCTTTGGAGACCGCCATACTCCTAGTAGAATGAGCCCTGACCACCAAGGGTGACGGTTGGCCAGAGGATTTATAAGCAAGAAAAATAGCCTCAACTATTCACTTGCTGATTGTCTGCTTAGATGCTGGAAGACCTTTCTTAGGTGATCCAAAGCAGACAAACAGCTGGTACGAATTGCAGGCTTCAGCCTCAAAGTTCCACGGAGGAAACTAATAATCAGAGGGTCTCTCCCCAGAGATGCATTACCCACAGGGACATGGTAAGCCGCAATGGCCGCCATGTAAACTTTAAGGGTGGAAGGAGATAACCCTGCTGAAAAGAGATCGTGCAAGAACTCGAGCACTGTACCATTTGGGCAGTTAACTGGATCCCATTGATGCTGATTGCACCAAGAAATGAAAACCTTCCATTTCAGGGCATATAATTTCCTCGTGGCTGGAGCTCTAGAGTGAAGCATGGTCTCCACAACCTCGGTTGAGAGATCAGCATCTATGAGTTGGGCCCCCTCAGAGGCCAAACCCACTGGTTCCATATTTCTGGACGGGGGTGAAGGATTGTGCCCTCCGCCTGAGATAGAAGGTCTCTCCTGATCGGAATTTCCAAGGGAGAGCCGTCGAGGAGAGAGATCAGGTCCGTGAACCAGAATCGTCTCGGCCAGCGAGGTGCTACCAGTAGTAGGCTTAACCCCCTGGGGTCGGCGGTATCGCCGGCGATACCAGCTCGCTTTTTTTCTTATCAGTCCAAAAGAGATTCATTTTGCTCTGTTGACTTTGATATTACAAACAAGTTTCATACATCAATCGATCCTGTTCAGTGTGTATTATTTTTGTGTATACTCACAATAAAAACAAAGTGTTGTGCTTTTTGCCAAAAAATAAACATGATGCGAGTTCTGCCTTCTCTCTGTCAGTTAAGTCCATTCTGAAACGCGTCCGAAAATGAACTGTAACTCAGCGAATACTCAGTCAAACAGGTATAAACAGGTATAAAAAACAAATATTCTCAGCTTGTGAAATCTGTATTAAAAGAGAGCGATTCCAGTCGAGCTCATTAGAGCTCATTCAAATGTAATGTGACCAAGCCCCGGAGAGCGCGCGCTATTCAAACGCAAATTCTGAGAACCATTTCAGACCTGTGAAACGCCCACATCAGCTGTAAACACAGCGCGCCGCGAGTGAGGCATAATATAGCCTACCTAATAATCCTGGAGAAAAGTTTCCTCAGAACAGTTATCTTTTATCAAGTGTTAATGTGGAATAACGTTATGGAATAACGTTAGTGTAGGCCTATGTAAACCGCAAAAAGATGAATCGCGTTTCTATAATATGAATCGCGTTTCTGTGAGATGAATGAAGGGTACATATTTGTAAAGACTGTTTAGCCTAAATATGAATCGCGTGTCTGTGTGTGAAAGAATAAACCGCTTTAATCAACTAAAATGCTTTGCTATACTGAGATGAGTAAAAATCGACTGAAATATGTTGAAATAAAATGTCTTTGTATAAGCAACGTATTAAACTGCAAATTAACATTTATATGCCCTAATATTTCATAAAAACAACGTTACAGTCAGGCGAAATATGAAAGAACATTTTGTTGACTAGATTTGAGAACAGTTTTTACTGTAGAATATACTGCCACATCAAATAAGCTTTTGTTTAGCAATTTCTGCTCATATGTTCTATATATATATATATATATATATATATATATATTAGGGCTGCCAAAGTTAGCGCGTTAATAACGCGTTAACGCAAAATCATATTAACGGCACTATTTTTTTTAACGCTCGATTAACGCAGCGCGTATTTTCTGTTTGACCCGTGGCCCAAAACCTAGTTGGAGAAATGGAGATACACAGTGTTGCCAACTTAGCGACATTGCAGACCCATTTAGCGATTTTTTCCCTTCAACAAAGCGCCCAAACCTTATTTAGTTTCTGAGAATCTACCGGTGCCGCCGGTACTGCTCTCCCAGGACGCGCGCGCGCCTCTCTCTCTCTCGCTCTCTCTCTCTCTCGCTCTCTCTCTGCGTCTCGCGCTGGAGAGAGGAGCAGCGCTTTAATTC
This sequence comes from Rutilus rutilus, assembly GCF_951802725.1. NCBI lineage: Eukaryota > Metazoa > Chordata > Actinopteri > Cypriniformes > Leuciscidae > Rutilus > Rutilus rutilus. The sequence continues at coordinate 7,322,933 of NC_140227.1, forward strand.
AGTTAAACACAGATATGATGTTGCTTCTCTAATTTTACATGCAAGTATAGCCGAAATCGCAAAACAGATATTGTGTTTATCTTATGTGTATTTGATTTAATCAGACGACGGCTCGATTATCAGGATTTTTGTGCAGATTAACATCTTGGCAGGGAGAGCTGGTTATGTCTTAAGCCTGTTTTATGCTTCTGCGTCGAACTGCCGCCGTAGCTACGTCGTAGGCTGTGTGTAGCGCGCGTACCCTGACGTGCACCTCTCCAAAAATGTAACAACGCGTCAATTCTACGCGGACACAAGCGCTGTGATTGGTCTGCCAGAACCCCTCCCTCGGGGTTTCACACGCTCCCTAGGTACGCGTCAACGCGGACAACGACATAGAAGTATAAATTAAAACCAACACGTTGCCTACGGCGTATAGGCTCCGGCGTAGGTCCGACGCAGAAGTATAATGAGGCCTTTAATGGGTCGCGTTTCAGTCACCATTTCATATTCATTCCGTTGTTTGACAACAGAAACAGTAAAATATACCAATGAAAACAGTTTTATTGAGAATTTAGCTTCATCAAAATGGGCACAGAGAGAGACAAACTATAATGTAGCCTAATAATAAATAATAAATGTACATTTAGCATTTTCAGAAGAGCTGCCCTGTCATGCAAAAATCTAAACATGATTGTGTTAATTGCTGAGTGCAAAGAAAGAGAAGTAATGGGAACCTGGTATTTATTTGTTCTTTCTACATGTGTCTAATAGACATGAACAAGTTCTTTGAAAAACATCTATGACCTTTGAAACATGTCTCGTCTTCATGCTCTATGTTGACTATGGTTTCAATAATAAACATACATTTGCATAAAGCATCCACATTTATCCATGCCCACGTTGATTAGAGTATTACAAACTTGAAAAGTATTCATTTAAGGTACATTTAGAACAAATAAAAAAATGTGCGATTAATCACGAGTTAACTCATGACAATCATGCGATTAATTGATTAAAATTTGTAATCGATTGACAGCCCTAATATATATATATATATATATATATAGCTATATTCAAACTAATGAATACATATGATAAAATGTAGGCCTATAATCATTTTTTTACAAAGAAAGAGTACACTTGAAATATTGTTGAAATTGTAATTATTGTTGTAATTGTAACCTTTTTAATAAAATAGCAAAACATATTTACAAGATAGATGTAAGCAAAATCTTAAATTGTCAATATAAGTCTTCTTCTAAATATATCTTTTGTCCTTGCATTTATTCTTGTGGCTCAGTCAGTGTCACACCTGAATGAATGGCTATGCAAGTCATTACGCATAATGGGTGGGACATTGTATTCTCAGGTGTAAACTACTCCCCCTTTACGCCCCCCTCGCATATTGGCTTTCCAAGCAAAACCTGTCTTACACAATTTAAATCAATTTATTGTTTTATGTGAACGATAAAGCAAGACTATTTTCACATAATTTTGAAGCCAGAACTCGAAGCGACAACATCCATTAGTCAAAAGTCTTGTGACACATATTTAGTATGTTTTTTGTGGTCTTATTTCAGCAATTTTCATTTTAATTTTTTTCAATAACCACGCATAAACATTATTATCTTAAAAATACAAACATGTACATACATGTTGCTCACATATTATGGTAGCCCTGTTTGTGCTATATAGAGTGAATTTACACCTTTGCCATTAACATGTTTATAAATAACTGAAAAAAGCACAAATGTCAGGGCATGTCAGAACATCCCAAGGGCCCCAAAAACACCTTAGACCCCAGAGGGTTAATCCACCCCGGCGGACTCTTTCCAGAACTCTGGGGAGCAGAGCAACTGGGGGAAATGCAGCCTCGGCCACGTCTGTACCATAGCGTGGGGAAGGAACCCGGGGGGCTGGAAGTGTGAGGGAAAACCAGAGTGGACAGTGCGTCGTGTTCTGAGATGCAAACAGATCCACTTCCGCTCGGCCATAAACTTCCCATATATACTCCACCACCTAGGGGTGGAGTCTCCAATCCCCTGGCCTCAGCCCCTGTCTCGACAGGATGTCTGCTCCTATATTTTGGTACCCCTTCCATTACCGCTCCCCAGCCAGTGAGGGAAGCATCTGTCGAGAGCGCAACTCGATGGCAAAGAGCTCCCAACACTGGACCCTGGGATAGGAATGAGGCCTGAGGCCTGACAGTTTCTCAAACTGTTTCACAGTGTGTGACTGGCCTAGCTTTAACTCTTTCATGGTTGTGAGGATAGCAGCTACACGAGCGGGCGATAGGACAGCCCGCATCGTGACCGAATCTCAGACCACACTAAGGAAAGTGGTTCTCTGTACTGGAGAAAGCACACTCTTCTTGGCATTGATTCTCAACCCGAATTTTTGCATGTGTGCAAGGACGACATCTCGATGCCGAACCGCCACTTGCTCCGACTCCGGTAGTATGAGCCAGGCGTCGATGTAGTTCATAAATGCGTATGCCCTGCAGCCTGAACGGGGCCAGAGCTGCATCTACGCACTTCGAGAACGTGCGGGGTGATAGAGCTAGACCAAATGGAAGCACCTGATATTGGTATTCTTTGCCCCCGAAAGAAAACCTCAGGAACTTCCTGTGCTGAGGGAGGATGGAGACATGGAAGTATGCGTCTTTTAGATATATCGTGACAAACCAGTCCTCAGACCTGATTTGAGTCACAATCTGTTTGAGTGTCAGCATCTTGAACTTGAGTTTCTCGACTATACGATTCAACTGACGAAGCTCTAGTATAGGAACCCCCATCATTTTTTGGAACAATGAAGTATCGGCTGTAAAAAACAGATTTTCTGTGAGGTGAGTACACCTGCTCTATTGCTTCCTTTGCTAACAGAGCTTTCACCTCTTGCTCCATTACCAGAGTCTGCTTGGGATGCATTAACGTGAGCAACACCCCGTTGTAGCATGGCGGATGAGAACCAAACTGGATTCTGTAGCCTTTCTCTACGATCTGCAGGACCCACTGAGATATATTCTGTAAATTCTTCCACTCTGTCAGATAATCTACTAAGGGTACTAGACTCTTTTGAGACTGGCCTCTGGTGTAACTGGAACAGCCACTTGCACCTGAAGCATACTGGCAGGAAACAACCGAAGTGACTGTTTTTGAACCCCCCTCAGAGGGTGTGAGTTTGACGCAGCGTCGAAGCACCAAGGGTGGCAGGGTTGGCAGAACGGCCCCCTGAGGACCCCGAGGTGGAGTGGGCAACGTATACTGAGGTGTATACCACTCCAACCTGGTTGGGGCTGCCCTCAGAGGTCTGACACTCCTGGCTTCAGGACCTATTTTGAGCCGAAGCCTTCTTAGCTTGAAGAACGGTCCTCAGATCCGGCTTCTGCCCCCATGATTTTTGTGGAGTAGCACGGGATGCGACACTCTCCTTCTGTTGAATGAGCTCTGAATGAGGAGCTGGACGGCTGGGGCTGCTCACGCCCAGCAGCCCCAGGGGGTTGGGAGCGGAGAGGGAGTTTTTTTTTTACGCCTCTGCTTGTCTCTTGGCCTCCTCGAACCTCTTGATGACTGTATTTATGGAGTCGCTGAAGAGACCAGGAGGCGTTAGTGGGGCAGCCAGCAAAAAGGCTTTATCTTTATCTTTGATTTCAGCTAGATTGAGCCATAAATGCCTCTCAGCACCACCAAGGCTTCCATAGACTGCCCAATTGCTCTGGTGGTCTCCTTAGTGGCCCTGAGAGAAAGATCTGTGGCCCGACGCAGCTCTCGAACTGCATCGGGCCCTACCCCCTACCCTCTCGCTCTCATCCAAATCCCCCAGCAGGTCAGCCTGATATGCTTGCAGGACTGCCATGGAGTGTAATCATGCTCTTGCCTGACCTGCTGCTGTATATGCTTTTTTTTTTGTGGTTAGTGGGTAGCACTGGGGCCTTCAGGGACGATGCTGAACCAGGGGCCAGATAGCTGGCTAATGTCTGTTTAGCCATGGGCATCGTCCCATAGCGTATTCTTTCAACCCCCTTATATCAAAATAAATATGTACTTGGGGGCTGAAAGGTCGTGATGAATACGGCTTATTCCATGATCTGGACAGCTCACTGTGCAGATCAGGAAAAAATGGAAGGCACCGTGATGGAGGTGACACATTAGTTTGTGACAAAAAGCTTGTTTCTCGGCCGGACAGTCAATATTAAGTTTAGCCACGGCACGAGTCATCCCCTCCACCAGCTCCTTATACGCTGGGGAAAGAGGTGGCGAATCCTCTTCCCCTTTATTTTCACTTTAATTCCTCGGAACTAGAGCACTGAAGCATTGGGCTCTCACCCCGGGAGGGAAGAAGCCGCTGGGCGGGTTTCCGACACCGGTGAGAGAGTGCTGGATCCCTCGGGTAAAGGAAGAGAAAGGGTGGAGCCCGTCTATATTAAGTCAATATTAAGTTTAGCCACGGCACGACTCATCCCCTCCACCAGCTCCTTATACGCTGGGGAAAGAGGTGGCGAATCCTCTTCCCCTTTATTTCACTTTCAATGCTCAGCACATCTAATTCCTCGGAACTAGAGCACTGAAGCATTGGGCTCTCATCCCAGGCGGAAGAAGCCACTAGGGGTGAGAGAGCGCTGGATCCCTCGGGTGAAGGAAGAGAAAGGGTGGAGCCCGTCTCTAACCCCACCGAGAGATCCATTTGCGATCCCCAAGAATGCCTTCTCCACGCTGCCTCAGAAATACCATGAAATACTGAGTGAACAGACAATACAAAATAGCGCGCTTGCTGAGGTACAGAAGCTTACGCCGGTCAGACCGGATGTGCTTTTATCCTTTCCTGGTCGTGATGTCATCCGCCCATGATGTTAACTTGCCATTGGACTAGACATACATGCTTCAGACGCAATCATGCAGGGGCATTCCCAAAGTCGTCGTCGACGCAGTGCGAGTTCCCTCGAAAGGGAACAGTTATTTCAACCAATATTTATTTATTTATTTATTTATGTATTTATTTAATCAAATGCTACAGGGGTAAAAAGACAGTATAGTAATTTATAGTCATTAGCTGGTCTATAATATTGATTAGTTGGACTACTGGGTGGGGCTGACATTGACTTGGAAGGCTTTGGACTAGTAACAAACCAGCTGCTGTGTTCCAACAACCAGCTTGAGCAATTCAAGCTTATATCACTATGTTTTATTCTACCAGAACCAACTAAATGCATAAGTTGGCCATTTTTAATAGACGGGAATGGCTCTAAAGAATTTTTATATATATATTTTTTTGTATTTAATTTGCAGCAAACAAGTTTGTTCTACCATCCCCCCCCCCCCCCCCCCCCCCAAAAAAAAAGATAATCATCAACAACAACAAAAACCTTTGTTCCATTATTAATTTACCACACTTTCCACATAGTTTACAATAAGGGCACCATAGTTTACCATAATCACTTTCTATGTGCCGTCATTGTGTGCATTATTTTCCCATATCACCAGAGGGCAGCATTTTTTTAACAACATTACACATTATACACTGGCAATAGAGGTAAATTAAGTTGAAGCACCCTTTTGATTTAATTATTGCTAGTCATCGAGGCTCTTTTGGTCTGGGTCTTTTCTTCAATACAATTTGTCAGATTAGTTGTTGCTCAGAAAAGATTTATGGTGAGGAAATATTATAGGAATGGTAATGTAAGTTGTCACATGATACATGTCTACAGGGCCTACACCAGTGTTGGAAATGTAGCTTTTCTTCTTATATCTGGCTGCTAATTGAAATGATGTTAAAAGCTTTTACAGCATTTGCTTGGTTAGGGTCACGATGTCATCATAAACACACTGGGACAAAATCCAGCTTTATCTGAAGGGGGATGGGGCCATCAGAGTGTCTCACGAAGGCAGCAGATGGCTTGACGATACAAAACAAATGGTCCAGCCAGACTTCTCCGTGACAGAGGCAATGTCCACCTGTTCTCCAAAGCACAAATCATCAGTTTCTCTTTCCCAACAGAAAATAGACCATGATAACAGCAAAGTGAGAAAAAGGATAAATATCTAAATATAAATGTTCACGGGTCTTTTTAGCAGAGTGTCTGTGACTAGCTTTTACCACATATTTATTGTTAGACTGTCTGAATTGAATGCTGGGCAGGATAAAATACGAAAACGTTTTTCTACAGTGATGGCCTCCCTTGAACGAAACATTTTCAGGTGGGGTATGACTGGAATTCAGGAGGCTTGTCTGTGACCTAAAGCAGGGTTACAATCTAGACGTTTACATTTTCTGAATAATCTGTGACCACCACAATGCTAAGGTTTTGTGGGTGGTTTCTATAGGGGTGTGGGTATGTGGTTGTTGCTTAAAAGAGCCCACTCCCAAGTTCCTAGATATGACACTATTCTTGTTCACACTATGAATATTCGACATGAAAATTTGGTTTGATTTTCATATGCAGTCTGAATGAAAATGGAAATTGACTCTCTGACAGTAGGTGGCGCATATTTAAAAGCAGAAATACCCCGGTTAACCCACACCTTTCTGCTTCTGACATCCAGATTTCACAGAAAAGAAAGGAAGTCAAAGAGTACATGTTTTCATTATAGCTAAAGATTTTTGTATTCACTGTGATGTTTATTAAACAACACCAAATACAGAGTACAGAGACAAGAGAACTGGTTTTGGGATTCTTACTCTGCTATTCACTGGCGCGTTGCAAAATAGTCTATTCATGGGATCAACAAGTTGTAGTTTTATATAGCAGCAGCGCTCTGGGCATGTTGCCAACTTTCTTCGCAGTGTGATAAAAAGAGATTTGAACACCGCTCCTTTGCATTAATGGCATTCAAATGTTTGTGTCGGTCTGAACATATTGCATTAATAAACAAACTCAAATTGAAATGTTTAGCGCACCATATTCCTCTTGGTGTGAACAGGTCTTATGTCTATAGCTTAGCCTATACAAGTTATCGTCCACCAGGCAAACATCATCTGATTTCTTAGAAATGTGAGCAGTTTCCTAATAGTCAAGGAAGTGATATAGAATGCTCTACATAGGCAGAAGCTTTGCGCAGCATAAAAATATTGCTCCACACACAAATGATTCCATAGATTTTGACGTCAGCATGTTGCTAAGCTAACAACATAATCCAATAAACAAAAAATAAGCACAGTTTACATTTTAATAATAATTTCAAAACAGTAATACTTAAAAAAAAAGAAAAAAAAGAAATGCACACATATATATTTATAGTTCACATTTCTGTTTTACATTTATCCGCTATCTTGGATTGTCTTTTCATTGAGGTTGATGAAATACACTGTGCAATGCTGCCTTCAAATTTCAAGAAATAAATGGTACTTTAGAAGGCACATAAGGTTATAGCCTACATTTACATCTGCATGACTATGATGCCTTAAAACAGTGTATCCCAACCCTGTTTCGTTTCTACACCAACAATACACATTTTCAAACTCTTTCTAATCAAACACACCTGATTCAACTCAAAACCAGAAATAGATGGTTCAGATTAGGGAGACATCCAGAAAGTTAATGGTTGGTGTGCTTCCAGGAACAAGGTTGGGAAACATTGCCTTAAAATGGTTTATGTAGGCAGCTCACTACAGTACTGAGCAAGGCTGGAGTCAGTGAAGGTCTCCGTGAGCACCATCTGCTGGTGATATTTAGTGAGAACAGCTGTGTTTATGCAAGTGAGAGTTTGATTTGCTGTAAAATCATAGTGAGACAGTTAATGGTGTACAGATGGCGGTGTACGGATATGGTGTTGATCACCAGCTGTTATGAAGCTGATGGTGAAGATTATTATAATGAGGATGGAGGTCAAGATAATCTCTGCAGTTTACCATCTCGCAATTCCATCAAAAAAACAGCTTAAACTGTTATGTGACACCACTGACGGGCTACTGAAACCAGGTTGACTTTTATTTATTTATTCAAAAGTCGCTATTTGTGCTGACAAATGACAAATGAACGGTTGTCATTTTTATGTATGAAGAATCTCTTTTCAACCACATAGGCCTATCTTTTATTTTTTATGTTACAAACATTTTAATTATTACAGAATTAATTTGAAAGTATTAAGTAACTATATATCTTTCTCTGAGTTCAGCAATCACTATCTCTTTCGGGACAACAAGTGGTTGGGCTAGTTAATTATAAATACAGTATATTTGCTCTGACAGACTCTCCCATAATGCACTGCAGTGTAAACAAACATTGTGTCACACATAACAGTAATCTCTTATCTTAAAGTTATCGAAAATCCCATGGTTATTGATCATATTTAAGAATGACAATATTAGATATTTCTGAATGTAGTGAAGAGTTATCATTGTATGTACAAATAGTTTTAAAATAATGTTCCCTTTCAAGGGAACTCATGCTGCGTTATATGTTCTACACACCATGGGAACGCCTCAGCGTGATTGCATCCTGAAGCACATGTGAAACCAGTCCAATGGTGTGAGGCAACATCATAGGCGGGTGTTGTCACAACAAGGAAGGTATAAAGCACCCCTGAACCAAACAATGTCAGCTAATGTCTTCAGCAAGCGATCTGTGTCACTCTCTGTGTTATTTGGTGTTATCTGTCATTATATACCAGTATTTAGACCCAGTTAACTACCCAGTTGGTACAGTGCTGGAGTTTCTACAAGAACTGTTCTCTGCAGGGTTATCCCCTTCTACAGATTGGTTGATACGGCTTGGGATCTGGCGTTAGTACTGTAGGGCCATTCGGCTGCTCCCTTTAAGCCTATCGAGGAGGTCTTAGTTTTAGAAAAGTTTCTGACCGTGAAGGCTTTATTTCTGTTGGGCATGACATCTCTCCAAAGAATCGGAGATTTACAAGCCCTTTTGGTTTCCCCTTCGTGTTTGGAATTCGCATCTGGCATGGTGATGGCTTTTCTTCAGCCTAGGCCGGGTTATGTTCCTAAGGTCCCCACTAATGTGGCCAGATCTATAGTGTTGCAGGCCTTCTGTCCTCCACCCCTTCGTACTTAAGCACAGGGAAAATTAAATATGCTTTGCCCAGTGAGGGCACTTGATGCTTACGTTAACAGAGCTGCCATGTGGCGTAAGTCTGACCAACTCTTTGTATGCTTTGGGTCACCCAGAAAGGGGTACCCAGCATCTAAGCAGAGAACGAGCAAATGGGTAGTTGATGCTATCTCTCTTGCTTATGAATCGGCCGGTCAGCCTTTTCTTTTGGCTGTCCAGTCCCATTCTACTAGGAGTATGGCCTTGCTTTCTGGGGCCTCTCTGAGCTGTATGTGGTGCGGTGGGCTGGTCCTCTCCGCACACATTTGTCAGGCCTTGACCTGGGCTCCACCAGGGTCCCAGGTTCTTCAGTCTTAATTGCGCTCTTACAAAGGATTCACTCTAGACAGGCACTGGTTAGCATGGCATAGTTGGTATTCATTTTCCCATAGTGTCATAAAACTTACAATGCAGTGCAAGTTCCCTTGAAAGGTTACAAGGTTACAAGGTTAACCTCAGATCCCTGAAATGGAACGAGATGCTGTGTCGCCCCGCCATACTTCCAGCGCACAAGTTACCGACTTGCTTCAGCCTATCAGAAGCTGACATTGTTTTGTTCTGGGGTGTTTTATACCTTCCTAGTCCTGACGTCACCCGCCTATGATGCTCCATCACACCATTGGACTGATTTCACGTGTGCTTCAGGTCTCAATTATGCAGAGGCTTTCCCATAGTGTCTTAAAACGCAGCGCCTCATTCCCTCTCCAGGGAACCGAGGTTACAGTCGTACCCGAGGCACTTTTGACAAAGACTCCCACCAATGTCAAATGATGTATAGGCTACATATCAAATGATTAAGTTAGGGTTAAAACTAAAAATAAGAATATAGGTTTACTAAACTACTTATCTATGTGTAATCATTCAGCGCGTCTTATGCAAAGTGTCATGTGAGGGGAATCTGTCAGAGAATTGTGAATGTGTGAAAATGTAATGACTGATGTTTATGTTTTGTCCTGAGTGTATGGAAGAGGGTAAATTGTTATAATTCATCTAATTTATGCTTGAGTTACAGTATATGGAGGTTTTGCACTCAAGATCGACACTTTCATTTACCTTACACTTTCCCAATCTGTCCGCTTTCTGCAGTTTTTTTTACCAAAGAAAAGACGGTTCTGTTCTAGAAAAATTTGCTCCGCACCAGCCCCTTGCTTGCCTTAAACCAGGCCCCCACTAAAATCAAAAATAGCTTTCACCATATACTGTATATACAGTGGGTACGGAAAGTATTCAGACCCCCTTAAATTTTTCACTCTTTGTTATATTGCAGCCATTTGCTAAAATCATTTAAGTTCTTCTTTTTTTTCCTCATTATTGTACACACATTGGCAGAAAAAACACAGAATTGTTGAAATTTTTGCACATTTATTAAAAAAGAACAACTGAAATATCACATGGTCCTAAGTATTCAGACCCTTTGCTGTGACACTCATATATTTAACTCAGGTGCTGTCCATTTCTTCTGATCATCCTTGAGATGGTTCTACACCTTCATTTGAGTCCAGCTGTGTTTGATTATACTGATTGGACTTAATTAGGAAAGCCACACACCTGTCTATATAAGACCTTACAGCTCACAGTGCATGTCAGAGCAAATGAGAATCATGAGGTCAAAGGAACTGCCTGAAGAGCTCAGAGACAGAATTGTGGCAAGGCACAGATCTGGCCAAGGTTACAAAAAAAATTCTGCTGCACTTAAGGTTCCTAAGAGCACAGTGGCCTCCATAATCCTTAAATGGAAGACGTTTGGGACGACCAGAACCCTTCCTAGAGCTGGCCGTCCGGCCAAACTGAGCTATCAGGGGAGAAGAGCCTTGGTGAGAGAGGTAAAGAAGAACCCAAAGATCACTGTGGCTGAGCTCCAGAGATGCAGTCGGGAGATGGGAGAAAGTTGTAGTAAGTCAACCATCACTGCAGCCATCCACCAGTCGGGGCTTTATGGCAGAGTGGCCCAACGGAAGCCTCTCCTCAGTGCAAGACACATGAAAGCACACCTGAAGGACTCCAAGATGGTGATAAATAAGATTCTCTGGTCTGATGAGACCAAGATAGAACTTTTTGGCCTTAATTCTAAGCGGTATGTGTGGAGAAAACCAGGCACTGCTCATCACCTGTCCAATACAGTCTCAACAGTGAAGCATGGTGGTGGCAGCATCATGCTGTGGGGGTGTTTTTCAGCTGCAGGGACAGGACGACTGGTTGCAATCGAGGGAAAGATGAATGCGGCCAAGTACAGGGATATCCTGGACGAAAACCTTCTCTAGAGTGCTCTGGACCTCAGACTGGGCCGATGGTTCACCTTCCAACAAGACAATGACCCTAAGCACACAGCTAAAATAACGAAGGAGTGGCTTCACAACAACTCCGTGACTGTTCTTGAATGGCCCAGCCAGAGCCCTGACTTAAACCCAATTGAGCATCTCTGGAGAGACCTGAAAATGGCTGTCCACTAACGTTTACCATCCAACCTGACAGAACTGGAGAGGATCTGCAAGGAGGAATGGCAGAGGATACCCAAATCCAGGTGTGAAAAACTTGTTGCATCTTTCCCAAAAAGACTCATGGCTGTATTAGATCAAAAGGGTGCTTCTACTAAATACTGAGCAAAGGGTCTGAATACTTAGGACCATGTGATATTTCAGTTTTTCTTTTTTAATAAATGTGCAAAAATGTCAACAATTCTGTGTTTTTCTGTCAATATGGGGTGCTGTGTGTACAATAATGAGAAAAAAAAAAACTTAAATGATTTTAGCAAATGGCTGCAATATAACAAAGAGTGAAAAAATTAAGGGGGTCTGAATACTTTCCGTGCCCACTGTACAGAGAGATTTTTACTCATTTGTCTAAGTATTGCAATCATTTTTAATAGATAATTTGCTAAAGATTGTTTAACAGTGTTAATACATTATTGATGTTCAAGATGAACTTTAAGTGAGTGTTAGATGAGCATGTACAATTAAATGTTCAATATCGGCTGATAAAAAAGAAAAACTCTCATAATTTATAATAATCCAGTGTTTCTGTATCCCAAGACTTTCTTATTTAGTGCTAAACTCTTATACTTTTAACACCTTCTAAATCATTTTGGAGAGGACACTTTACTCTGTGCACTGGCAGTGTTTGGTTTTATCAGAGCACCTGGCCTTTCCTCAGCATAGACTGTCTCTGTTACAGGTACAATGTTTTTTTTATGCTGATGGTCACATTAATGTTTGTTTTGATATGCATCATCCACCTCAGGAGATCACGCGGAGTCCTCCAGACTAAAGAGTTGGACGTTTTCTTCAGGTTAACCAGGGTTTAAATGATAAAATATGCCAGAAAACACAGTTCTGAAGAGAGCAGCCGCATGTAGGCTTTGAAAGGAGGCTTTTGTTGGTTTCAGGTTTAGATCTTCTCTGCCTCAGGTGCTGTGTCTCGCACCCTATTACTCCTGGCCAGGGCATTTCTCTGAGACTTTTTTGAAAGACAACATAACAATCTCTTTCTTTTAGGGTTTGTTTGTTCTGTTTCATTTTTTGTTTTTTTCCTTCTCTTTTACTGGGATCCATATGTGAGACATTGAATTTCATCAAGCAGTACATGCATGGAAATAGTCAGCCATCAGACACAGTACAACAACTGTTGGAATGAGTGAGCTGTGCAAATATTAGTGACTCTGACTTTCATGTAAACAGTTCCATTGCCCCAATCTGCCGAAACAGAGTGCACAAATTCTTTCTGGATTCTGACGTCAGACTATTTTCTATTTAAAGGTCATGACCAGCTGCAGAAAACTTACTCCAGAGCTTATTATTCTGTCTGATGAAGCAATGTTTCATTCTGTGCATTTTTTTTTTTTTTTTTTTTTAGATCTATGTTGTTCATTCTTAACTGTCGTTAGAAGGAATGGATTTTTTTCTTCTTCTTAAAACTGAACTGATTTGAATGACTTTTGCTCACCGGACCATACATCCTGGGTGTTTCCCCCACCTACAGTCCGAGACACTATAGGCTCCAGCATTCCCATGACCCTACATAGGACAAACCGCTTGAAAAATGAATGGACGGATGCATGGATGGATTGATAGATGGTTCCCCTTACAGAACAAAAATATATTATCAATATATTACATGGTTTAAAAGTATATTTGAAAATATACAGAATAATATATTGTGTTAATATAATACAATATATTGAATAATACCAAAGGAATTGCCGCTTTTCATATATTAAAAAATATGTGACAGTATATTTACTAATATATCATAAAGTATGTCATTTTATATTCAGTATACTATGTAGATGTATATGTGATCAGATATGGCACTGTACATGTAATATATTGCAGATATATTTACTCATGTAACATAAACACATTTATAGAGAAATATATAATGTAATATATTTCTTATATTCTTTTAATTATTTACATTATAAGTTGTGTCATTTTTTTAAGCTAGTTGACAAGAACTAAAAAACTATCACTGTTGAAGCAAACTTTGTGAATATTACATGTAATGCTATTGTTTGTCTTCATTTATAAATATTTTATATTCATTAATATATAGCCATACATGGTCAATGCATATATTGCAGTATATTGAAAAATATAAGCACTAGTTTCCCATATATGGAAATGTATTAAGTAATATATCGCATTAGTATATTCCCATATATTTTTGTTCCGTATGGGTAAATGATCAAATAAATGCTGTTATCATTTAGCTTGATATTACTTCATTGCAAACCCTTCAAAACAGTCTGTACATTCCAGTCTCTGTGAGAAAGAGGAAATCTAAAAAATTCCAGATCAGAAAAGTGGGTAGATTTAGGCCTGACTCTTAGATGGCTCTAATCCAGGCAGTGGAGTCATGTTCCTACAGGAATCACTGCATGCTTGATGACACATAACTGTGGTGATAACAAAACTGATTGCCAGATCAGACATACTGTAATAAGGTGATTGGACAGGATATTGACTCAAACTGAAAGTAGTGATGAAAACCAGTACTGGACTGAAGTTCTGATTAGACACAGTTTTAAAGTGACCAAAATGAAGTTCAAAATGGTCACTTGAACACTAAACTAAAGTCGAACACAGTGTCAAAATAAGTTCTGATTGGACACTTCAGGAATTCAGATCAGACTGTAGCAAACTACAGATCGAACACATTACTAGCCTGAATTTGTGATCGGACACTTTTTAAACTGACTTCTGATCGGATATGGCACCGGACTAACATTGTAGCAAAATGAACGATTGGACACAGTACTGAATTGAAGTTCTGATCAGACCCGCTTCCGACCTTAAGTTCTGACTGGACGCTTTGCAAAGCTGAAGTTCTAAGAGTTTAAATCAGGTCATTATCTCGCTAAATGGAAGAAATGAGTGTGCAATGAAAATGAAGTATAGACAATAGCATTGGCATGTCAGAACAGCACCCGCAGCAAGAGTGTGTTGTTTTCACTTCATGCTGTGTGTGTGTTCGCGCCTTACTCTGATGATGTTGGCGGGCAAACAGGAGCCACCCATCGCAGACAATTCACAATACACATGTATATGAAATGCTGCAGCGTGTGACCGCACACCACCCTCCAGGCTCAGTCTACAGCACCTCCCCCTCTCTCTTTCTTTTCTCTTCTCTTGCTTCTTCCCGCCCATCTAACATTTAGCCAAAGAAACACTCTTATGGAAACTTAGCAGGACCTTGAACCTCTAAACTGTGTCCCTAGGGAGTCCCTTAAGATAAATATAGAGTTTTATGATTGAATTATGAAAGTAGATAGAGTTTCTGATGAACCTTATTTGGCATGTTACAGAAGATATTTATCAGCTTTGGATGATGATCTACATGAGCTAGTCATCACATTCTTGTTCAGCAGACCCTGAGGATGAGGTTCTGTAAATGGAGACAAAAAGTCCTGGACTAAGGTGTCAGATTTTTGCTTAGGCTCTTTCGACTGAACATGGTTTTACCTGTCTGCTCATTTGGTTGAACTTTAAAATAGACTGAAACTCTAAGGATGTTTCCTTTTACTAAGTGCTGGTAAAAGACCAAGACTTAAAGTTGTTTCCACAGCTTTTTGAAATGACGCACAGGGATCCTCGAATCCTCAGGAGGAATTCACTATTTAATTGTGGCTCAACTCGGAGACGACACTCTTGCATTGGGTATGTTTGGACATCTACTGTACATTACGTCAGTTACATAGGATCTGCTTTGTCAAAGTTTATTTTGATTGTTGAAGTCGGATCAGGCAGGTCAACTGCCGTATGAATGGAATAACTAAGAGTCGTTTGCCGCTGCAGGGCTGAAAACACTGAGTGCAGTTCAGATTTATTACTTTGGCAGACTTCACAGGAGATGGAAAGTCTCAACAGCCCAAGCAGCTGTATAGACTTTCCGCCTTGGATGTCTCATGTCCAGATTGTCTCATATTAAGACCTCTTCTGTTAAGCTACTAATAAAAAGCAGCTAACAGGTATAAACAATATAAATATATTATTAGGCACATTATCAATGAGGATATACATTTAAGTATTTATCCGAATGAACTGATTAACTAAAATGAATCGGACTACCACAGAGGCATTCGATTATTACCTCAGTTCACTTGGTTTTAATCCTGTATGTGCAATATAATATGACAAAAAAATAAGAATTATATTAAAATATTTCTGAAAAAGGCTACACTATTTTGAAGCTACTGAGCCACTTTCAGTTCAGTTAGTAGCATCACTACTTTTAGCTACAGTAGTTACTCCCCAAAATTGGTTAGCCTACTTGATATTATTTGCATATACGTGAGTATCGTATGTCTCTGTAAATATTTGTCTGTATTTTGGGGTTGGTGCATGCAATGCAAAACAAATGCAAATTTGTGCTTTATGGTCACATGTGCTGGAAAAATGTAAACAAACGAACTAACATTAAGAGCATTAATATTTGGCTGTCTATACTTATCACATTAACACCCTTTACACCGGACTACTCACATCTGTAATGCACTGAACGCTTTAAGATATTATGTGACTTTGGCCAGTTATTGCTTAAACTACAGCAGATCGCTAATCTATTCTTAGGTGGAGTGATCATAAACTCCTCTGTGAACGTAAATTTCTTCCAGATGTGCAGACGTCACAATGCACGTGCCTGTGTTTGAGGACGCCATGTTTTAATAACGTTGTCATATCATATTAGAATTCTCAAACATCCTAAAGACATCAGTGAAACTGTGTTCAAACCAAAGTTTGTAACCATACAAACAAAGCAGCACAAAAATATTTTTTATTGTTGAAAGTGCTGTCATTATCTGACCACGTGCTGTCACTATTTAAAGGTTTTTGAATTCTTTGCACAGTTCTGAACGTTGAAATTGTATGTGCAACAATAGCATGCTCAGGCTCAGCCGCCTTGCACCTGATTTTTCAAACAATATGATTTAAATGGTGATCAGTGTACTGAGAATAACTCTTTCATCTTCCCATCTCTGTACTAATCTCTCCGTGTTGTTTTGATGCAGTTTAAAAAGATGGATGATAGATATTTTTCAATCTTTCTGACAGACAACAAAAGATAATGTAAATTACAGTATGTACAATGTTTTCGAAATGTTTTAATTATAGTGTACAGTGTTTATTATAAGGGGGTAGAATCCGCAGCTCAGTACTCACTACTCACTACTCAAGAGTACTTTTAAATAAGCTACTTTTTTACTCTTATTCAAGTAGTTTTTTGGACAAGTACTTTTTACTCTACTCACACTACATTTTTTTTGGAATGTAATGGTACTTTTTCTTGAGTATGTTTTGTCCACCACTGGTTGCAAGTTATCACGTTTTGTCCATCGTTACAGTGGCAACCAGTGGCGATGATGACAGGATTTTGCGAGTAGTAAGTAAACACAACAGTGTTCCTTCTGCTGCTGTAAAACTCTGAAAGAAATGGACGCGGCAGTCACTTGCATCACTACTCCCCCTACTGTATGGATCAGTTTCTTCATTGTTTCATTTTAAATTCTGCTTTCATCATCTGCAATGTTTCCAGTGATTTTGGAATGCTTTAGTGATTTTGCAACTGTTTACTATGTCTTGTTGTCCAAAGAGGTGGACTTAGAAGTTTTTTGCCAAAAAAGCACACATGGACTTTCGGTTAAATATCAATTAATTTACTAAAGTGACTTTTTGAAAATAAGGCATTTCTAATAACCTTTTCATTGCCATTAAAGTGAAATTACTGAACCTAAACATAGGAGCCTGATTAAAAAAAAAAAAGCTAATTTAAAAGAAAACATGTTTATAGTACAGTATATATTAGTTCATCCTTTATATAAAATTCATACATTTTATAAAAGTTTGTACTAATGCATTATTGAATGTGCATATACACTTTAATTCTAAAATTGAATTTACACAGTTGGCCGCAGAATTTATCGAATGCAAGGCGCTAATAAAGCGAGCAAGACCCGAATTGCCCTGACTCATGTCCCTTACAAGACTGGGCCGTCTTCAAGCATTGGGCCGTGGCAGTAGGCCTTCAGCAAGTCTGGCCCGGCATAGTTTACATGTCTGAAGCTGTGAGTATCGAACTCCTGTCCGATAATGCGAGAGCCCTCCCGGTCCAGCAACCAACCCCCTGCCCACAAATGCTGCACCAACAGCCTTGCGCTCCGCAATTTTTTGGGGGTTGTCTGTACCATTTCCTGGCTGCCGTCCCACGTCTGTTTTGCATCTTTTTCCGGGGAGTATTCTAGGCTCGGGCCAAATTCTGATTTGAACTGATTTTCAGTATGTTCCTTTCAACATCTGACATGTTTATGTTTTACATGGCATAAGAAAGTGACTTGTGCAGAAAAGCTATGCAAAATCCAATCAGAGCGATCTGACTGAAACTGATTTCCAGAAATTCTGACATGAAATGTACTTGCTAATTATGATTGGATTCCTATTAGATCTGCACAAAAATCAGATTTGGACTGACAGGCTGAACAAGGCTTTATTTTAGAATTACATTTTTCAGATGAACTTAACAGCAAAGGGTTTCTTGGTCAGTGAGCTCCTTGCTGTCTAAGTGGATGGTTCTTAGCACTAAACAAGCTGCCAAAGTGGGCCAGACTTTATTCTGCCAGTCAGAGATCTTGCCATGTGAGACTAGTGTTTGTTTTGGTTCTACTAGTGTTGCAGAAAGTACATACTGCACCAATACTATTGTTTAATAGTTGTATTGTTTTAAAAAAGTGTAGGTTGCTGTGGATAAAGGGTGTATAAATATCAAATGATGTGAAGGTGCTGTAACGATTTAGGTCATATTGTTATATAATGATCTAAAACAAATTCAGGTAAGCTTTAGAGATAACCAAACAAATGTTTAGATACTACAATGCTTATTTCTTGGTAGAAATTGAGTCATAAGGAAAAAAGAGGGCTACTACTCTGTCCTTGGGGTCAAGAAAAGAAAAGAAAACAAAAAAGTATCTAAAAATGATCGTCCATCAGCAAGATTGCAGAATTTAAATCAAGTGTGCCTGCTGAGTTGCCATCGAGATGAATGGGAATGCTCTACTAGTTAGCTCTAACTAGTATTGTCACAGAAAGAGGTGTAAATTCTCAGGACACTTATTTCTGTGGTATTTTTGTTGAAGTAGGGATATTTTATGAATGATATTCAAATGACTCCTGTAGAACTCTTGTTTTTCTTTTCATCCTGATTCACTCTCCACACAAACCTTTTTGTCCTGTTGCTAACAGTGATTATATCTTTCCTGATCATGCTCTGTGTGTAGGTTTCTTTGGTGAACTGGTGTAAATAACTTTCCTAGCAGTTCTCAGTTTGTGGCTGCCCCCATCTGGCTGAAAGATGAATTTTTGCTTTGTGTGAACTGCCGGGACTTGATTTGTTTTGAGAATTTCGGCCACCATTAGTCCACAAAGAATAGCATGCAAAGTTGCAAACACACACATACTTGCAGAAACAGTGCTCTTTTGGGAATTTATTGCATGTGGAAAGATAAACTTTTGTAGGTGTGTGTGTGTGTGTGTGTGTGTGTGTGTGTGTGTGTGTGTGTGTGTGTGTGTGTGTGTGTGTGTGTGTGTGTGTGTGTGTGTGTGTGTGTGTGTGTGTGAGAGAGTGAGAGTGAGAGAGAGAGAGAGAGAGATTTTGGCCTCCTCAAAAGAGAGTTTTGTTTAATCTGAAATCATGGGAGGAGAGGTAAGCTATTTTTTTTAATAAACAAATGGACTTTGTTGTGTTCATAAGTGTTATGGACCTCCTTAATGTGTGTGAGAAGTGAATGAGTAAACAAGATGGATGAAGTTCGCTACTCCTGTCTTGTGTGCTTTATTGCTGCTTACTAACTCCTGACAGACACTACAGACATACTATTTTCTCATGGCAATAAAATACACGAATATACATCGTGTATATTCACACCAAGAGCGATAAAGATAACCTTACTGACAACTATACATTAGCATCCACAACAATGCATGATAACGTTCTGTTTATTATGAGCATGTGCTATCTGCCGCTTTAAATGCTCCAGCTCTTTGAAACAGGATGGATTCTGATTGGCTGTCAATGTTGTAATCATTCATCAGCTGGAAGTTATCTGAAAGTGATTCCAACAATTTCTTCCTCTGTGTTGTTATTGTTATAGTTGTGGTGTGGACCTCCCTATTCTCATAAAATTAGGATGATTATTAAAACTTTATACTTATCATTATCATCATACTTTTTGTCCTTGGTATGAACTGGCCTTAAAGGGATAGTTCACCCAAAAAATTTTTAAATAAATACCCCATGATTTACTCACCCTTAAGCCATCCTAGGTGAATATGAAATTCTTCTTTCAGACGAATACAATCGGAGTTATATTAAAAAATATCCTGGCTCTTCCAAGCTTTATAATGGCCGTGAATCAGGTCAAGCGTATGTGAGGTAACGCAGCGCTGTTTTATCATTTATATTTGTCTGTTGAAAATTATGTTATAACTTGCGTTCGCTCGGCAGCTGCTATAATACACTTGATGCACACTGCAATAAGCTATACTTCGATTTTAGAATATCATATTAATAAATGCTGTATGGCTTGTGTTGCTAAATAGCATGCAATTAATTTTAAAACTGTGAAGTAATGCAAAATGCTGCATTACTGTTACTAAAAATAAAGCTTCATCTGATTATGTTATGTTAGCCACTTGACAAAATAGTGTTTTTCTCTGAGGCATGGTAAAAACATGGTAGGCTACTGAGGCATGGCAAGCATGGAATGGGACCACAAACTAAAGCAAAAAGCAACAAATCCACAATGCTAGGTTTATTACATTTTATTTTGAAAAGACAGTAGTGCAAATTACAGTTTGTTCCAACTAGCGACATTTAGTCCACCTGAGGTAGTAGGTACAGTATAGCCTCCTTTAGTGTATTAAGCACTAAGCAGTAAACAGAATGCACTCTTGCATAGGTCACATTTTTTGCAGGGCTGATAAAAAAAAAGCCATTTAGATTCTTAAATTAGAAGGTGTGCATTAAAACCATTTGATGCACAGGCAGTTCCAGTCAGTTTGATCACTGTTCTATGTACAGTTTTCATTGAAGCAAACACACACACACACATCAGTTGCACACAGAGATCTGAGATCACACATACAGAAACATTCAGGAGCACAGAAACTTATCAACGCTGCCCCATGACTTTTATTAATAAAATAGCTTTGCTACTAAATTGTTCCATTATATTTTACAGCAAAAAGGGGGTAATATCGCTGTTTTTGAAGTAATTAAACTCACAGATTCATTGCTAGTATAGAGACCCTTCCGGTCAAATATTGCAATGCAAACATCAACAACAGCTTTAATTTGTCAGTGCTGGCAAATGACCATGGTGTAAGCAATCCACGGCTAGCTGTGCATTAAATGATTTGAATGTTGTTGTTTTTTTGCCTCCACGTCATGCATTAATATCGTTGAATGCACAGCTAGCCGTGGATTTTCCCTTACTTATAAAACAGTATGCAATAATAATAATATATTTCTTAAAGTCATAAATGGATGCTGCCTTTTTGGGACATTACTTGTCCATGTCCCTAAAGCCATCCCATGCATCTACCACTAAACCTACCCATTTTATACTTTATATCCACTTTTTGATTATTTTCTCCCTTTTTATTAAAAATAAACGAGCTGATATGCAATGGGAAAAGGGAGAACAATGCTTTCAGAAAAGGCGGATAAAAGCTTGTACTTAACCCAGAATATTCTTAGCTATGCTCGTGTTCCCCTAACACTAACACCATCAATAAAATTTGTCTTCATTTTGAAAAGTGTATTTGGTGTCATTTCAAATTAAAAACCTTATAGACATCTAAGAAGAAAAATAAAATCCTAATTCTTTTAATTTAACATTTGACAGTACAAAAAACACATTTCAAAGTGAATATAACTAATTATTAAATTATATAAGCATGTACTTAAATCCTACTTAAGTGGGTCAAAAAAGGACTCTAAAGTACAGCTAATTGCATTTAACATAATTTGTATCTATAACTACAGTATATCGCACTTAAGCATATTTTCAATAATAAGTATTATTTTTAAAAGTATGGTAAAGTGTACTTCTTTATCACAAATAATGTTTTGTTTAAAACATGGCACTTGGTTTGATATTTTAATGTAGTGACATTCATACCTTTTAAGAATGAGATAATTGTACAGGAACATACACTATAAATGCACTTGCGTTATTGCTCGCTTTAAGGGGAGTCTCCAGTAAAGGGTTAATGTTGAGACAGTTATCTGGTGGTTCCACCCTCTCCATAGGCTATGACTCACTGTTCAGCTGCCAGTCCCACAAACACACATAAACACAAATGCACACACACACCCCCATATGAGGCCAGCATGCTGGTGTAAACTCATGTGTATCAGAGTTCAGCTGTCTGAGCTGCAGGGAGAGAGAGAGAGAGAGTTTACTTTGGTGCTTGGTGACACTGGAAGTTTGTTTGTTTGTGTATTATCCTTGTATTTAACAGCAGCATTCAAGACTGTACAAATATTTTTTTATGAGGATTACAAGGAGTCAATGTGATTTTAAACTGAAGGATGATAACTAGGCTAATACAAGATGTCTGGGCGAACTCTGTCATGTCAGCGTGGCTCCATGTGTTCATCACTCGACAGTAACTCAGCGATGGGAAGCATGTGTTTCAGACTACATAAAAGGAAGAGCTGATTTCTGGAGGGAAACAGCAAAAAGAACCAGCGAGAGACACGGAGGGAAATATGAGTTTGCCAACTGGCTGTGTCTTTCTTCCACCCACTGACCGCACTTTTAAAGTTCGAAACGTCAGTCTTTGCGGCTCTCCGTGTGCTGTCAACTGTCCGATTGACATTGTGCAGAAACGCAGGCGGTAATTGAATTTCATATTCTTTTGCTTCTGTTGTGTCTAGAATCAGTTATGCATGCAAAATAGCTTTGGCTCTTCTAAAAAGTAATGTTCTCTCCGATGTTAAAGTACTTTCCCCCCAGTTTAACAGGACTTTAACTGTAAGCCAATTAAGCAGTTTGACTTCCACAAAAAGGGAGACTCTGTGCTGCTATCAAAATATTTGTTTAAGTGGTCCGTCTTGTCAACTTATGGCTCAACCAATAGCATATGTTTGGGGGTGGGGCTACTTGTTTGCCTGACCAATAGAAGATAGGGGCAGGGGTTGAAGTGGTGGTTGGAGTGTTTGGGAAAACCTGTTTGAAACCAATTATTGTTTTTGAAGGTCAGACAGGTGAAGTAGAAATTTCTGATTTAGAACAGTTTATTTATATTGGCATTTCTGACAGGACCACTATCGTCAAATATGATTGACCATTAGCATACAGTTTGAATTGGTGGTATGGTTCTGTTCTGGGTGAGAACTCTCTGCGCATCCATGCAGCCTAGCATGGATAAGAGCAGGGAGAGCACAAGAACTCCCCTTAGGGTAAACAGAACAGAACCAACATGAATATATTGCAGATACCATTAATTCAAGATTTTAAGTACAACATAATTCGAGAATTTATTCTGATTCAAGGGGAACCAGAATGCGAAATCCTGACTGACAAGAGGAGGAGCTGGGGAGGGAGGAGGGTAATTAGCTCCTGAGAATGCGAGCTTGACTAACGTGACCTGCCAGAACTGACGCTACGCTTAAAGCTGCAGTCGGCAAGTCTGGCAGATTGAGTGGACTTAGCCAAAATGTTTAATGTTTACAACTCTCATGCCCCTCCCCCTACCAGCGAGCACCCTCCCATCGAGTTCGTGCTCGTCAGCGCGTGTGCACCAGATTTTCTGTGAACGCGTCCGTCTCTTCAGCATCGATCAACACCATGGACTCGGAGGTAGGCTGCCCTGGCTAATCTACCCATAGATAGCAATAACCGAGGAATTGGAAGCTTGTTAGTAGATTTTCTCTCCGCCATCACGCTTCGTACAATCCAACACACCTGCAAACTTCAGGCGTGTGCATGTGATATTGTAACGTGCGCGGGGGAGGGGGGATCTGTGGCGTGTGCACGAACTGTGATTGACAGTCAGATCTCACACAGCCCTGCGCTGATTGGACCAGAAGTGATTGAAATGACAGAAGCGGTGAATTTTTGCTAAACAAATAACACGCTCTAGGTGGAGGTAGAAGCGTCATACATTTTTCCAGGGAATTACATGTTTCACAATTCAACACTCATAGCGGATGTAATTAGTTGGTAATCTTAACCCAAGCAAGAAACAGATTTTATTACATTCAGGGTTGTGCACAAATTTAATTCCAATTCAATTACTGAATTTGAAGTGAGATAGCAGAGAGGATATGGAACTGCAAACACACACAAAAAAAAGTTTTTTTTTTTCTAAAACCGGCTGATTTATGTTGTTCTGTCGGAGCATAGTGTCGGTTTCAGTGAATATGATCAAAAAATCTTGCCGACTGCAGCTTTAATTTTGGTAATTTCCAATATGCTGAAAAGTGACAATTTGCTATGCAAAGTGACCAATCTCTTTTTTCTTATACTTGCTGCCAATACCATCATGACATATAGTAAAAGTTATGTTTACTGTGCAGTTTCTAGCTTGACGTTAACTGAAACAGATTTTTTATTTTATATAAAAAAAAAAAAAAAAAAAAAACATTTCAAAGATATGTAGGCTACTGTGATAACTTTCTTCAGATGAATTGAGTCCAGTGAAAGACTTATTTTTTAGTTGTGCTTCATGGAAACCTTTAAATTGTACTTAAATAGACACGACTTCATGCATTTAATTCAGAAATACATACAGAACAATAAAAAAAAAAACTGTCTACTGAAAATAATGGTAAGAAACATCCAACACTAAATAATTAGAAAACATAACTATTTTTTACAAGATTTTGTATGGATTTGTACGATATGATTTGTGAAAAAGTAAGCAAGAAGGTCCACCCTTAACCCTAAACAACAGTTGGGCATAAACAGATTGTACTAAAAGATACGAATGAGATTAACAAATTGTATATGAATTTGCCGCAAATTTAGGTAAGAATTGCTTTAAGATTGTTTTGGAAATAAGTATTGTTTGCCTTTGGACAGTTGTTTTGTAGGTGTCAGTTTCTGTGTAGCGATTTGTGTGACTCAAATAAGAACTGAACGGTATATTCTTGAGCCACACATGCTGAAAACATTACAGAAATGAACTTTCACTGATGTTCATTCAGGAAGTTTGTTTTCGTCATTAGCAGTCCCCGTGAGAGTGCTCTCACGACAGTGATGAAGTGATTTCACAAAAACATGTCCAGGTCATATTTCACTCCAAAATCAAATCATAACACGTATACAAATAAATGCATCCAAGGTCAAAAAAACACTTTCATTCTCTCATAATATACATTGCAGCATCACCTCTTTTCTCACAGTGTCTAAAACGGTATGAAAAAGGATTCTGTCTCTCTAAACCTGTCCTTTCTGAGAGCCTACACTTCTCTGATTGGTCAGATGGCACAGTCTGTTGTGATTGGTCTACTGCTTACAGAGTGTGTCAGAAACAACACGTCCATTACCATATCTGAATTTCTGATCCGGAGGCTTCCTCAGCACAGTGCTTATCAGTAATTAAACAGTAATGATGGTGTCAGTTTTACCATATCAATTCGAGCCCGAGTCCTCATCCTTTGGAAGTGCATGCAAACTGGATTTGCTTTCGCAGTGCAGAAAAACAGCAGATTCTCAACATGTTATCAGCATGAACCAAACTCTTCCAGACCTCAGCTACAGCTTCAGTGTTTGATGGCAGGTCAAAGTAGACGTTCATGGTGGCCAATGAAAACCGTAGGCCGCCATTAGGCAAATTTGTTCCAAACCTACGCAGGTTTGTGCAGGAAGTAAGACTGGAATTAGTGAAGACTCGTTTCAGACTGTTCAGAATTGGTTCTTTCTTTTGGGAGACAATAACTACTTTTAAAAAACGCTGGCGGGGAAAGAGTTAATATGATAATCATTTAGTTCGATGATATATATGATTTATGAATGTCCCAGGGCCAGGTATGAAGGGCCACATTGTCACTGCCTACTGCTTTTCCCTGAAAACTAGAAATAAGAAGAGAGAAACTAAAAGTTGAGCTCAGGGTTTCAATAACAGTAGCCATAGCCCGTGCTGAAGCTGTAATGCAGATATAAATATAATATGGTGCAGTTTTGTATAGGGTCAGGTCTATCTGAAACACATCAACCACCCTGTCTTTTATCTCAGAGCAAATTTCACATCATTTAGGGCTGTGCACAGCAACACAGTCTGCCGTGATCTGCCTCTGTTATTGACCTGGAAAAAAGTGAGTGTGTATTTAGTGTGTGCACATGGAATATTTCTGAATCTACAATATAAGGTCTTGTTTCAATGGTAATTTAAAGAGATATAGTTCACCTGTAGTTTGTTTTACAGAGGTGATGCGTTTTGTAATTTTTTATAACAAGGGAGGAACATTTTTCATCCCTCCGCATTCCCCCTCAAATGAAGTCCTGGCTATGTGAGGACTCAGTTTTTTCTGTCATTTGGCCAAAACCTCATGTTATTTCACAATACCGTATTGGCTATGACCCTACAACAAATGCTAGACTAAGATTAAGACTAAGACTAAGACTCTTCTCCTCTCCTCAAATACGTAAAACATTAGCCTTGGTGTTTCTTGAGTAAGAAAAAAGCTGTACTTATTCAAACAAGCTGTTCTTTATTTACCCTTGCACTGCTAACAAGCAGAGACGGTCCAAAATGTGTGCGCCACTTCTTTCCCAATTGAGGCGAGGTGGAGTTATGAGATTTTATTGACAGTTTGATGATCCAGTGGTTCATTGGTAAAAATATTTGCAAAACCCACAGATAGACGTAAAGGTTGACCAACAGTAATGAATTGTGGGGGAAAAAAAGTATTTTGGAGATTGAAGGTTTTTCACCAGACAGCGACGGAACGTGATTTTAATGTTCCTTTTTGTGTTAATTTAGTAAAAAGCTGTAAGTGGTCTTGATTATTATTATTATTATATATATTTTTTTTAACTAGTAGTGCTGATTTTGCAGTAACTTGCATTTGTACGTGCTTTGTAACAGTAGATGTTCTATCCAGATCATATATTTTTTCATATGGGCCAACAATATATATTCTTAAATTTTTTTAATAGCAAATGCACGTGCAAAAAAGAAAAAGAAAAAAGAGAAGATATTTATATTCTGAATATTGTCCAAATTTGAAAAAAAAAAAATTATAATCTTGTGATATACATGGTATACATAACCCAGCATTTATCTATTACTCTAAAAAGAGTAGATCAACAGTTAGCATACAGTTTGGATTGGCGGTATGGTTCGTTTCTGGGCAAGAACTCCCTGCGCATCCATGCAGCCTAGCAGGGATAAGAGCAGGGAGAGCAGCAATAACCAAAAACATGATAAGATAAACAGTCAAGTAAGATAAACAGGACAACTGACTGGAGTTTTTTTGGGGGGGGGATTACCTAATTTGAGCAGGAAGTGGCATCAGCCATGCTTGAATTACTCATTTATTGAAACATTTTGATTTAAGCCACATCTGCACCTCTAATCAGGGTCCATCCCTCTCTGCAAAGCTGTTCTTGCCCATCATGCATTGAGTCTTTATATGACTGGCCACTGTGCACTTTAATTGCCTCTGCTCAGTAACTGATGTGTCCTGTCGTGTCACGATCGAAGCAATGTTCCAAATTAAGACCGATTCCTAATCGGACCCAGCAGAGAGACTAGAGTCAGAGCTCTGGAATACAGCTGGTGTGCAGGTGAACAAGGGCACTAGTGCATTGAGCGAGAATAACTGTCCTCTATTACTGCAGACCTCTCATCGTGCTCTTCACACCAAGAGCTTATTGATCCCACCATTCCAGATCCCCGCTCATAACATGAGCACCTGGACGGATTGGTCAAATCTGTCTCCATGTTTGCCTGTTCAGAGCCACCAGGGTTTTGCCACTAGGGCAAAAAAAGCAGCACAACTGTTTCCAACATTAATAATAAATCAGCATTTTAGAATGATTTCTGAAGCATCATGTGACAGAATGATTTCTGAAGTGACACTGAAACCGTGAGTAATGGCTGATGAAAATTCAGCTGTGCATCACAAAAATAAATTATATTTTATATATATATTATTTTAAATTGATTTTTTGAGGTTTTTTAATCAAATAAATGCAGGCTTGATGAGCATAAAATACTTCTTTCAAAAACGTTTCCAAACTTTTGTATAGCTGTATTAATGTATAATGAAGTGCAGTTCCATATCCTCTCTGCTATCTCACTTCATATTCAGTAATTGAATTGGAATTAAATTTGTGCACAACCCTGAATGTAATAAAATCTGTTTCTTGCTTGCGTTAAGATTACCAACTAATTATGAGTGTTGAATTGTGAAACATGTAATTCCCTGGAAAAATGTATGACGATCTGGATAACTGAGAATCGACACTACATGTTGCTTAATTTTACTTCCACGTACAATATTTGTACAAGCAGTTTGTTTTATACCTTGAGTAAACAACGTGTGCTAACATTCTACTTGTGACAGTAATCATTCTCACTAATCTCGCTCTTTACCATAGACAGTACTCATAATTTATGACTTGTGCCTTCAATTTCAAACCAAAACAAATGAGAATAAAACTAAATACATCATTTTGCATTTACGAAGATATGAATCATATGGTATATATATATAAAACTTTAAGTAATAAAAGTAAGAATGATTTTCATTATTGTATTACATTTCATGAAATTATATTTTTTTACATGGGCTATTTGGGGTAATTTTGCGTAAAAGGTGCCTTTTTTCTCTCTCTAAAGCGTGTCTGATCCTGAAGCTGTCTGACGTGCGTTATTGTGGCATTCTACAAATCTGTCAGCTCTGCTGGCGTGTTGCGACTTGTGTGTTGGCAAAGAGAAGTTACGTGTGTGCGTGCGGTCAGAATACAAGAGAAAAGGAGAGGACTGGATGTATTTATGGTAAAACACTGTATTTAGATTAAAGGTTTACAGATTTGATCTCTGGATTTAAGTCATTCTAGATATTTAAAATAAATATCAAATCAAATTAGTAAATCAAGAAATGTATCTCTTTATTTGGTAAGAAATATGTTAGATGGTAAGATTGGCATTGGATTTGTCTCCAAGGTTCCTTTACTAAAAGTCTTGAGTTAGAATGGCAATCTGCTTGCAGACAAGCCCAAGATCTGCTGAAAAGCACGTACTGTGGTAAGTTCACTGTTGACATTTGCCACATTATATAAACTGAGCCGTATTGTCAGACCAGCTCTTCAGAACCCGTAATTTGTACTTTGCTCTTTTTCTTCTCTGTTGAAATATATGGAGTTTGCTACACCGTACTGAATTCTGAGAAAAGAAAAAACATATTCTATAGGCTGTAATTGTACTATATTCTGACATGTCATATATCGTGGTCAGAATTGTTTGCACTATTATACATAGTTTCCCCCCAAATCCATATAATTGTACCTGTTGTCATGACACTGGTTCTCTGGTTTCTCTGATACCATATGCATGTTCACAAGACATATATTTGATATTTTAGTCTGGGAAATGTCATTTTAGAGCATTTTCTCACCTACAGTATGTGTTTAAAACAGCAGATTGTGTTGAGATATTGATCATTTAGAATGTATGTGAGTCATGTGCTTACTAGATAAAATATAAACAAACATTTTGATAAGATCTTTAATAGATGTTTGTATTTGTACAATAATTAATACTAATTATTTACAGATATCTTGATTTTTTTTTGTTTACAGTTTACTGGACAATTACTAAGTAATGTATCATTACTGTAATGATTTTAATGTAAAAGCGTTAAAAAGCTGATTTAATTCATTATGGCTGCATCTTCTTATACAGTATAGAATGTTCACAAAATTTGCAATGATTTTGCTGCCGATAAAATGAAGACTTAAATTATTTCATGTGAGATTATTTAAATAGTATGGTTTAAACTTTAGCATCAATGGTGTTAAAGTAAGAACAAGAATAAAAACAAGAAGAAGAAAAAGAAATCCAGAATCTACTCAAATTTCACTGAATCAGTTCTGAATTCTGATTCAGAATTTGCATCACCACTTAAAAGTATTATTATTATACATGAGAATGATTCATTTAGTAGACAGACAGTGGAAATCACCTTTTTAAAACTAGATATTTTATTTCCTTTATCATTCCCATTACATATTTTGAATTAACTTTCCTGTGACTGAAACACAGTCCACCCTTTTTAGACGTTTTATTAATATATATATATATATATTAATATATAAATATAATATATATAAAAAATTCTGTTTATAGAGAATATAGTTCTTTTTTCATCTGTGTCATCTGTGCAGGTATCACCCAAACCAACACTTTATATATTTTTTCCTGTGGCACATGTTTTTCATCTTGGCCCCCTGTCTCTAAAGTGTCAAGGTCAGGCCACAAAACCCACCAGGACAAATGTATACAACCTGTTTTTCACTCTACATAAAAGAAAGAATGGGGTCATGTTTGGCCTTTATTTTCAGAGAAGCTCTCTGTTGTTCCAGGGACAGTGATCTTTAATGATCACATCTGTGTCTCAGTGCCAAACCACCATTCTGGGGTTCTCATAAATGCCTTTGTGTAGGCCAGCTGCTTGAGTCGATCCAAAACATCAGGAGGAAGGTTAGGTTGAAAAGATAAAACATTGTTTTGGTTGTGCTTTGACTCTGCATGAGTGCTCATAAAACCTTCACTACTACGCTTAAGACATATAACCAGTTTATGATTTTTAATAGATGTTTGTACACAGTAATTAATACTGTACATTACTGTAGCTACACCTATTACAGTACTTCCTTGAAAATACATTCCAGAAGCGCTACAACAGACCCTTCACAATAGATAATGCTTTCCAATGAACTCTGTTAGATATAGTATAATATGGAAATCTATAAATTAAATTAAATACCTTACTCATCTGTTGAATAACAAAAACGCAATCTCGCAACAAAAACGCGATTCTCACCATCTCCAAAAAACCAAGCCAATGTTTATTCTGGTTTTATTACGAGCTCTGTTGCGTTCTCTTTTTGCCAGCAGACTCTCCTCTGTTCTGTGTTTTGTTTTGTTTTAACGGGTGATTCCCCGGAGGTTCGAGATTTAGCTGCACCATGTCAACCTTTCTCACTCATTGTGACATCTAACCTCTGCCACTCCCACGCCATACATGCGTCAAAGTAGCTGGAGCAACTTTTCTCTATCTACGAATATGACGAGACACACACAGGCGAGTGACGCATGTAGGCAAATTTTTTTTTTAAATATATGAATATGAATATTATTATTTATTTATTTTTTACCTGCATTTATCATTAAGGACTCAAAGGTTGCAAATATATTCTGTATGATTGTGAGCAGGGTCAGAAATGAACTTTTCCGTTAAGGGACTGATTTCCAGGGGCATTTTTTACAGTTGTAAAGGCAATTTTTATAAATACCTTTTTTAACATATATGTGTTATGCTTTATGTCAAATTCTGTTTAACCAAAATACTCGGTCAGAATACTATAGACTGTTATCAATCAAATTTTAGCAACATCAACAAAAGCCATCTTTATATTGCAAAGAACAGAAGAAGCATCTGATATGGTATTTATGTTTATTTACACAGATTGACTTCTGACTTGTGCAACCTGCAATTAAACCACATCATGTTGCTTCATTTGGGCAAATGAGAACTGGTCCCCCAACTGAGCCTGTTTTTTTTTTTTTTTCATTCTGTCACCTGATGGAGTTTGGGTTCCTTGCCACTGTTACATCTGGCTTGCTTTGTTGGGGTCACTTAAAGGGATAGTTCACCCAAAAATGAAAATTAGCCAATGATTTACTCACCCTGAAGCCATCCTAGGTGTATATGACATTTTTCTTTTAGATGAATACAATCTGACTTATATTAAAAAATGTCCTGGCTCTTCCCAGCTTTATAATGGGAGTGAATCGGTGTAGGGAGAGCGGGGTAAGTTGTCACACGGGTAAGTTGTCACACTGTCCATAATTCCAACACTAGAGGCTCTATCTCAAAAATCAAATAGCCACTTTATGTGACTTCTTCTTCTATAGTCAACTTCCTGTTCACATGTGGTCAAGATCACTGTAATCTGAGGTTATCACAAATTTCTTATTTTTCTGCTTAAAAAGTAAAAAAAAATCACTTTACATTTTATGCAATACAACTTTGTTAGGTATGAATGTTTAAAATTATTATTTTGCACAAAATAGAGGAGACAGTAACGTGTCTTTTGGTACTTTAGCTAAAGTGATATGTTGAGCTAAACTTGAGATTTAGCCAACATTAGCTCACATGTCAATATGGGGCAAGTTGTCTCAATGACTTTGGGGCAAGTCGTCACATGTGACAACTTGCCCCTGTACAAATAAACACAGCCCCAGCACCAACCCTGTCCTGCCTAGCAGGCCCAGTTGCTTCTGCTATCACCAGCTCACCCTTACCCAGCAATGCTATTGCTGACAGTGGGCTACCAACTCCAGTGGACATCCGGCCATATCCAAAAGATGGCCCCCGAAAACCAGCCAGCAAAGGAAGAAAACGACGCAAATCAGCAATACTTACTGACACGCCAGTGAAGCACCAACTAGAAATAGAAAAGAATAAGTCTCAATCTAGCAAAAAGCTGTTTCAAAAGAAAGGGAAGCAGAAATCTGGACCTATGAAAAACAAGGCAGCTACATTTACATTTTGTCCAAAGCGACTTACAAATTAGGACTAATTTAAGCGAGTCATTGTGAAGAGGCAAAAAAAAAAAACATAAGAAATGCTCAAAATACGAAGTTCAGGCATTGTTCAGAGTAGCATATGCGTAAAATGTGTAAAATGCAACCATTGGGCCCATGATGCTTGCACCTCAGGCCAGGCAATTAGTTAAGCAGGTTATCTGCAGCATTCCATTCAGTTATCAGGATCTATGTGCAAGCCATAGAACGTTTGAGTTTAAAGTTCAAAGTAAAGTGGTTTTGCCACTTAATTGAAATGTACATTATTTGGATTGAAATAATTGTTTTTCCAGGTTCTCCAGGCACGGATGTTTATATTTCCAGGTCTGTTTTGAGTTTAAAAGTTAAAATCAATATTCAAAATTAAGTAGTTGTGTTCTTATTTTTTAGATAATCTAGTGTGACAACTTACCCGCCCTAGTGTGACAACTTACCCGCCGATGGGGCAAATTGTCACAAGTGCACACTCGCTATTCAACAGTCTACAACTCCGTAATGAGATAAGATATGAAGATGTTATGAATACAACATATGTGCCCAATACTTCCTTCTTTCATTTGGTATGAGATTTATACCATTTTGATGTATGGTGCTCAGTAAATGTTAGACAGTGTGAAAAGTGTGACAACATACCCCGCTCTCCCTATGTCTTTGGAAGTCCATCAAAGTGCATCCATCCCTGATTAAAGTGCTCCACACGTCTCCGGTGGTTAATAAAGGCCTTCTGAAGTGAAGCGTAAGTGTTTGTGCAAGAAAAATATCCATATTTTATCGTCTAAAATAACTAGCTTCCAGCAGACGGCCGCACGCATCGATTTATGGCGAAAGAGTAACACTTGAACTTGACGCGTGACGTAATGACGAACGCGGTTGCCCAGCCCTGTTTGTTTGAACCACGAGAGTCGTCAAAGCTTACTCCTACATCCTACGTCATACATAGTCAAGTGTTACTCTTTTGGCGTAAGTCGACTTGCGTACGGTCGATAGCCAATTTAATAATTGATGATCTTCACAATGGAACTGAATCAAAACTGAACTGACTTCAGCTGAACAATGACAATAATTTTTTAAAGCTGCTTTACAGCCGAATTAAAGTTTTTTTGTTTTTTTTACGATCGCTATGACAATGTTTTCAATACCTTTAACAATTTTCCTAAACTCTTAACGCACCAACACACCTACAACACACAATCACACATTGTAAACTAAACTCCAACACAAATTTTCAACACAATACACTATGTCTACCAAAACACTAACACATGTTCTCTTCCAACAGGAACATTTAGTCAATCAGCAAAATATCATAAAAAACACTAATATAAGATGGAATTACAGAAACTGCATTATTTTATATGTGTCAGGTCTGCCTATAATGCAATAGACAGTATATTGTATTGATCATAGATTGTGTTTTGGACTGCAGTTTCTTTTGAAGTCTCTTTACATGTTTTGTTTGGGTTTAGTAAATGCGTGCATTATTTATTTATTTATTTTTGCAGCAGAAATTCAATACAAAAAATGAATGACCCTTCTCAGAGCAGCTTTATAGAATGTAGGGTTTATGAAAAAAAAGAAGACAGAGACAGAATTGCTGCAGTAAAGGCTTTATTTGTAACAGGACATTTCTGCAAGATAACAAAAATATGCAAAATAGCTGCCATTTACAGTATTACTGTATGTGAAAATACAAAATATACAAACAGAAATTGCATTTGGCCATGGCCACATGTTCTCATCCACATCACACCTGATATCTTCTCTGGCAAGGCATCTTGGGAAGAATCTTTTGGCATGCCTTATCCACCCCTGGTGGTGTTCAGCTGTGATGTCTTGGCATGCAGCATCTATTGCATCCAGGAGGGCCATTTGGTCCTGTGGAAAATGGTCAAAAACCTCCAGGCTGATAAAACTCTTCAATGGGGTTGAGGAAAGGGGAGGGATGGGCTTCAAAGCAGGCTGTGACTGCACAGGAATGGTGGAATGCCACATTGTCCCATATTTGCATAACTTCAATCAGCTGTTTCTCAGTAGCAATGGAATAAAATACAGGGGATATTTTTGTGTTTCAGTTCACAATATGAACAGCTGTTCAGTTTGACTTTAACCTATAAGTTAGGTTTAGAACATGATGTTATCTGTTCTGACATACAGTGTGAAAGCATTTGTAAATTTGGCAGTAAAAATATATTGTTTTGGTCTTGGTTGAGCTTGTGCGTAAAAAAAGTTCAAGCATTTTAAATTTGTGTTAACTGTATGCATTTTGTGTCAAAGCAGCAAGAAATGTGTTAATTGTATATCCTACACAGACGGATGCTGTGCTAACTTTGTTAAGAAATTGTTAAAAGTATTGAAAAAAATTGTCATAGCGATCGTAAAAAACGTTAAACTGTTTGCATCATTGTATCATTATTTTCTTGTTGATCACTGCAAAGCTTCTTTGAAACAATCTGTATAAAGCACTATAAAATTAAAGGTGACAGGACTTGTCTTCTAGGGTTTTACTAGGTGCTGATAAGGCAATATTTTACCTTAGAAACTAAAAATAGACCCTCAGCCACTGAACCTTTACCACAGATATAAATAAACCAGAAGCCCTGGCTCACTTTCTCTTCAAGTCAGTCTAAATCAGAGCTGAGAGTCCTTGAATTCAAACCTACAGACAGTCTAGCGAGGCCTGTTACTTCTCTTTTTGAGCTTGTGGGCCAGAGGCCTTCATTTACTAGAAATCGTGACTGAAACAGTTTCCTTCAGAACATAAACTTGTGTCTTCTGTCTTCATCACAGACGTAACATAAATAAACAAAAAATAAACTTGTGCTTGCTGTTTTAACTGAGTTGCTAGAATACCAGTGTCTATTCTGAAACTAAAGATAATTGCATCTATGTTGCAATTCTCGGTATTCCTTTGATCAAATGTTGGGCAGTTTCTTCTTTTTAGTTGTCCAAATGTTTTATTCAGATAACTAATTTCTTCTCACCTGTATGTCTGTTGCAGTTTCGATGTGGAAAATGGGTTGTCGATCGGACGCAGTCCACTGGACACCAGTCCAAGTTCTGGTCTGGTCCTCCAAGCAAACAGCCAGAGGCGAGAGTCTTTCCTTTACCGCTCGGACTCGGATTTCGACATCTCGCCCAAGACGATGTCCAGAAACACCTCGACTGCCAGCGAGCTGTGAGCTTTTATCACATACTAAAGCAAAATATGTCATAGTACTCTGTCACTGAACTGGCTCAACTCATTTTCTGTTCAGAGTGATTTCTTGCTTAATTATTACTTCATCTTTTGGCATGTAGCTCTTGAGAGTAACTCTAGAAGCAAGTGTGGGATAGATGTTGTAATAGTGTAAATATAAAGTCAGTGTGAAATACCATTCACAACCAATGTATTTATAATTAAAACAAGAAATGCTTAAAAAAGAAACATGTAAAATGGGATTGGGAGTGCAGAATTAAGAAATAAACCTTTCATTAAAAATGTCAATCAATAAAGTGCCGGCAGAGCGGCCTTAGGCAAGCCAGCCGAGCAGGGGACCATGGTGGAGTTGGCAGAGATGGATTACCTTTAGGTAATCAGCATGGATGAGGACTAGGGTGGAGCAGATGAAACCAGAGGATGAGGAACTATGGTTACCATGTCCATGACGAAGGAGAGGGACACAGTTTTTTTGGATGAAGATGAGGATGAGGGAGTGGGGAGATGAGGGAGCAGACAGTGGCTGAGACAAGGGAGCGGAGAGTGGCCGTGACAGCGGTCATCGGACTTAAAGGGATACTTCACCTCTGGAAAGATGAATGTGTATTTAAAATGGGTCATTTATGTAGAAGAAATGTGAAATTATTTTTGAATTTGGAGCATTCTAGACTGAGAAAAGCCAGAAAATTTATTTTTGGCTTATGTGGATGAAAGACAACAACTCCCAGAATGCACTTGCTTCGCTGCTCTACGAGGCCACTCCCAAGCCACGCCTGCTGGTAAGAGCGCGCAGTTAAACAACAAGACTAGGCTACTAGTGAGTCTCCGTGACGAGTCTGCCCGGGATTTCGAGATCGCCCAAAATGTCCGGGATTCGGCTTTTGCGTTCTACAGTCGCCATTCATTATGTTTACTGTGGCGAGCAGGACGAGACTGAGGGGCTGTGGGAGAACGGCGCGAGGCCGGTGGCGTGATTACTGATGAGCGACACCTGTAAGACGCACCGGTCTCGTATCTCTCACGGAGGAGCGGGAATTTTCTTAGCAATGTTAAAACGCACATCAACCGATCACTTGTTTAGCGTTCATGTAAACACTACATTCAGATTCACCATTCGGAATGAATTCAGTTAGATTGAAACAAAAGGTGTGCATGTAAACAATGAATGGCGACTGCAGAGAAAGCAAAAGCTGAATCCCAGACATTTTGGACGATCTCGACGGCCGGACATGCAAAAAGAGGATGGTAACCCCTACTACTCAGCTTTCTCCACAGAACAAGAGCCTGCTAGCTTAGCTTCCAAAAAAAAAATGGCTGACACTATGTGTACATTCTGTGAGTGAGATCCCACCCTCTATGGGCGGGTTGAAAACATGCGGGACAGCCCCTACTACTGGCTGTAGTTTCTAGCCTCTGGCCAAAAAAATCCTCCGAATGACGCAAAATGACGATTTTTGCGTCATCTCAGGATTTTTTCCAGACAAAAAATACATAAATCTCTCGTCTCAGGGGGATATGATAATTCGATAATTCTAAAATACTACAGGTTTTCTACTAATACAAAGCTTAATGCTAAATCCTGAAGTATCCCTTTAAGACCAACCAGAATACCTGACTTGGGACAACCTTACCACCCGACTTGGGACCACCTAGATGACCTGACTTGGAAACACTGGACTTGGAACCACCCTGACTACTGGACTCAGGGCCACTTGACCAGAGAGCTCTGGGACCACCGGACCTGGGAGCTCTGGGCCTCTAGACTTGGGAGCTCTCCAGAGTGTTCAAAGACAGACTTCTTCCTCCTCCTTCACCTCCTCTTCTGGACGGTCAATGTGGTGCCCCGGACTGGAGGATGGAGGGTTAGAGGGAAATCTTAAGTGGAATCTGGAAGTTCTAAGATGACTACAATGGCCTGTGGAGACCCTGGAGAACCTTTATTGGAGCAACGAAGGGTCCTCATCCACTTTTTCCACGGTTGAAGGGGGATCCATCCGATTGAAGGGCCAGATCCAGAAGTGGGCAGAGCATTCCTCAAGGATCACTGGATGGCAGCAGTGATCTGAGGGGTTTGTTAATGCTGGCTCTGAAGAAACTTATGAGGATATCATCCTCATAATTCCTCGAGGGTCCTGGGTGAGGCTAATGAGAAGGAGTGCAGGAATGATGAAAGTTCAGTGTGTTTGGTCTGATCTTCTGTCATGGAATAATTTTTTTAAATGTTTTTTGGGATGACAGGTAACGCCGGTAAATATATTGATGATAGATAAAACAACACCAGCACTTAACTTGAGAGTAACACTACTTTTTAGTTGGATGAGACAAGCACACAGGGAGAC
The DNA here is from genome assembly GCF_951802725.1 of Rutilus rutilus. NCBI lineage: Eukaryota > Metazoa > Chordata > Actinopteri > Cypriniformes > Leuciscidae > Rutilus > Rutilus rutilus. The sequence goes on from NC_140227.1 coordinate 7,360,805, forward strand.
AAGACAGTGGGAATAATCACAGAGGATCAAGGATGGAGTAGACAGACAATAGAGAACAATGGAGAACAGAGGCGATGGAGAAATCTAGATAAGTATATCCAACAGGTAAGATCAACACAAGAGTCTCAGCACTCTTTTGTAAAAAGCAACTTTGAGCAAAGTATAAATGCTGTCCCTGATGAGCATTGATATACACTCACCTAAAGGATTATTAGGAACACCTGTTCAATTTCTCATTAATGCAATTATCTAATCAACCAATCACATGGCAGTTGCTTCAATGCATTTAGGGGTGTGGTCCTGGTCAAGACAATCTCCTGAACTCCAAACTGAATGTCAGAATGGGAAAGAAAGGTGATTTAAGCAATTTTGAGCGTGGCATGGTTGTTGGTGCCAGACGGGCCGGTCTGAGTATTTCACAATCTGCTCAGTTACTGGGATTTTCACGCACAACCATTTCTAGGGTTTACAAAGAATGGTGTGAAAAGGGAAAAACATCCAGTATGCGGCAGTCCTGTGGGCGAAAATGCCTTGTTGATGCTAGAGGTCAGAGGAGAATGGGCCGACTAATTCAAGCTGATAGAAGAGCAACTTTGACTGAAATAACCACTCGTTACAACCGAGGTATGCAGCAAAGCATTTGTGAAGCCACAACACGCACAACCTTGAGGCGGATGGGCTACAACAGCAGAAGACCCCACCGGGTACCACTCATCTCCACTACAAATAGGAAAAAGAGGCTACAATTTGCACGAGCTCACCAAAATTGGACAGTTGAAGACTGGAAAAATGTTGCCTGGTCTGATGAGTCTCGATTTCTGTTGCGACATTCAGATGGTAGAGTCAGAATTTGGCGTAAACAGAATGAGAACATGGATCCATCATGCCTTGTTACCACTGTGCAGGCTGGTGGTGGTGGTGTAATGGTGTGGGGGATGTTTTCTTGGCACATTTTAGGCCCCTTAGTGCCAATTGGGCATCGTTTAAATGCCACGGCCTACCTGAGCATTGTTTCTGTGTCCATCCCTTTATGACCACCATGTACCCATCCTCTGATGGCTACTTCCAGCAGGATAATGCACCATGTCACAAAGCTCGAATCATTTCAAATTGGTTTCTTGAACATGACAATGAGTTCACTGTACTAAAATGGCCCCCACAGTCACCAGATCTCAACCCAATAGAGCATCTTTGGGATGTGGTGGAACGGGAGCTTCGTGCCCTGGATGTGCATCCCACAAATCTCCATCAACTGCAAGATGCTATCCTATCAATATGGGCCAACATTTCTAAAGAATGCTTTCAGCACCTTGTTGAATCAATGCCACGTAGAATTAAGGCAGTTCTGAAGGCGAAAGGGGGTCAAACACAGTATTAGTATGGTGTTCCTAATAATCCTTTAGGTGAGTGTATTACTACATACATCAAAATCCAATGGCAATGAAAAAAAGTTATTTACATTATTTATTTATATTTATTTATTGACACCATACATAAATTAAAACCATACTAAATCATGAAATATGTTTATACATTAAGAAATAACATGTCAATTATTTTCCATTGGACTTGCAAACATACTGTATATTTATTTACTGACACATGTTGTGATTTATTTATTTATTGATGCTTTTAATGGAAAATGTGTTTATTAATATGGCACTCCCAATCCTACATAGATGTATCCATCAGGAAATTATGTTATTGTTGATTGGAGGGAAATTGGTTAAAGGGGATTTTTGACATCAATGGCAATGCAATGTTGTTTAAGAGTCGGAGTGAATTATTACATGTGCACTTGTCAATATTTTACAATAAAACTAGGCAAGTGCTTTAAGAAAGTAAATTTGGTCAATATTGATTTCTTGTTAAATATTAATTAAATAAATTAATCTGATCATGACTGTTGACTTCTCTTTTGCAGTCATGGGGAGGACATGATTGTAACGCCTTTTGCGCAGGTCAGTTGGGTGCAAATTTGGTAAATGTGTAAATATATTTGTAATTTCACAAAGGTTCCAAATAATTGTGCAAGGCAATATGTGCATTCTATAGTGCAGATGAATGTGTAACACTTACACATATGTCTATCAAGTGGTATAACAGCTGTAGCTCTTCATTGTGTACGTATGTGTGTGTGTGTGTGTGCGTGTGTGTGTGTGTGTGTGTGTGTGTGTGTGTGTGTGTGTGTGTGTGTGTGTGTGTGTGTGTGTGTGTGTGTGTGTGTGTGTGTGTGTGTGTGTGTGTGTGTGTGTGTGTGTCAAACCTACAACATGTCAATTAATCGATAAAGTATATTTGTGTGTGTGTGTGTGTACTATAGGTTCTTGCCAGTCTGCGTACAGTGAGGGGTAACGTTGCAGCTTTAACCCACATGCAAGATAGAAGCAACAAGTGAGTCTGTACTCAAAACATCTTCAGATAGTCAGCGAATGGAATGATTAATGAGAAAAATATTTATAACAATTGTCACATGAGGTCTCTTAAATCTTGTTTTTTTATATTTATATATTTCAGGAGACCGTCAGGCACTAACCCTCAATCTGCCTGTAAAACAAACCAGACTGGTGAGTGGAAGAACATGAGCTGGTCTAGCCAAAGATGAGGATTTTTTTTCTTGCTGTAGACCTCAGATTTAGACGTAAAAAAGGTTTGAACATCTGAGTAGTCACCAGAAATGAAAATGATGTATTTGAGGCTTATTCTAACATTATTTAAAAGAACCAGGACTGTTTTTACATCTAAGGGTTTGTTTTTCAAGATGAATCATATCAAAAACTCGCTGTCGAGACTCTTGAAGAGCTGGACTGGTGTTTGGACCAGCTGGAGACCCTGCAAACACGTCACTCTGTCAGTGAAATGGCCTCCAATAAGGTATTTAAAGCAATATCCCCCCCCCCCCCCAGAATTTAGTCGTTTTTATTGGTTATTAATAGGTTTTGGGTACAGAAAGGAGGTACATTTTAATTAAGGTTTTTTGATTATAATAACATTTAAGTAACATGATTTCAATTCACATTTGATGTTGTGCATGTTCCATGCCCAAAGCCATGCATAAAGTCAGCAACAAGATAATACAAAACCAACACATTTCAGTAAAATACTGAACAGAAACTTGGACGTAAGGCAAACAATGTTGGCAGAGTGGTTTCAGTCATAACAGTACATGAGACACACTGTATATTTGACTGTACTGTCATGTACTATATCGTCAAAAGGCTCATGCTTCAGTGCTTGAAATGAGTTTTTCTGACAAAACTATTTCAATCTTTTATTGCAATGCATCATATTCAGTTTATTATGTGTTAATCAGAGCTGTAAATCATTTTTCTGATGCATGATTACATAACCCTACCATGCACTGTAGAGTCTGAATGAGTGTTTCCTCACTGGCCTTTTGGCATGGACTCAGTTACCATAGTAACTAAGTAACATGTTGAATATTGTGCTGTAGGGTTCTGATGGCTGATCAGTGGCAATGTTCATAACGCTAGTTTTCTTCCGGACTGTGTATATCATCTACTGTTCACAGTTACATTTATTGTGTCATTTGCTGTCGGTATTACACTGAAATTAGTTCCATAAAGCAATAAATGGAGTTTTGTGATTAGAATATAATGTTTCACTTTTATTTGTTGTATTATTTTTAGTTTAAAAGAATGCTCAACAGGGAGCTAACTCAGCTATCTGAGACCAGCCGGTCAGGAAACCAGGTGTCGGAATTCATAGCAAGCGCAATTTTACGTGAGTAAAATGTAAATTAATGTAATTTAAATGCAATTATGAGACAGGATTTGTAATAACATGGTGTGTTTACTATTAACTCTTTCCCCGCCAAACACAGCATTTGTATGATACTATATAGAACATACTTTTTTAGCAGCCCAGAAGTAATTACTCAAATTCAAAATAAGTACCTACTCAAGAGAGTATGCGATTTCGGACGCAACCCAAGTGTGTCGCACAAGTCCTGAAAAGTGATGTTTCAATCGCCCCCCCCTGGTGGCTGGATGCAGTATAGATCATAAACCCCGCCCTCTCCATGTAATCTAATGGGACGTGAGACAAACTAAACAATCAAATTACACTTCAAATAATTTTTTTCCAAAGATGGTTTCTGTCATTTAGGAAGTTTTTTATAACGCTGATGTAAGTTCAAGTGTTCGTTTTTTTAAGTAAGTTTGGTTTTAGTTAGTTAATTTATGCTATAAAAACAGGGTTTGACGTCATGATTGACAGCTCTGAGCGAAGTAGTCCCTGAGGCACCAGCTGATTTTTTTGGGGATCTTCGGGTGGAGATTGGAGCTTCAACTTTAATTTCTACATTTCTATAACTGTTTATTTCGCAGTAAACTTTTAAGACGCAGAAACAACAATCTCATATGTAATCATATGCATATGTAAAATAACACAATCATCAACATTAAACAGCATATAAATCAAAACTGCCTAATGTTACTGAATGAAATGTCGACCCAGGATGAGTTACAGGACTGTGCAAGCTTTAGGGGTGTTAATGGACTCAATCTACTCCATGTATGTTTTAATCATCATTCTGAATCCGATCCAGACGTAGTCTTTGACAAAAATGTTTTCTCAGCTTTTTGCTCAAAATGTTGCTTTTTTTTTTTATGAAACTTACCCAAATAATGCATGTTTTTGTTTTTTAAAGCAGATGGTCTGTTCTTTCTTTTGATATATTGCATGTTCAGATATCCATACAACAAAATATTCTGGGGGCCATGACATCTTTCTAAAAATGATCAAAAACACTGGCGGTGGCTGGCAACTTTTTTTTTTTTTAACGCTGGAGGGGAAAGATTTAATTCAGATTTTTAAACTGTGTCTTCCTTTCAGTCTGAATGCAGCTCCGGGCTTTTCACATGCTTATTGTGTTTGTGTTGCAGAAAAACAGCATGATGTGGAGATTTTGTCAACAACTTGTAAGGAGGAGAAAAAACGGCGTCCAATGTCTCAGATAAGTGGAGTGAGAAAACTGAGCCCCAGCCTGAGTCTCCCACCAACAAGCATCCCACGATTTGGTGTCAACACGCAGCACGAGAGCCTCCTGGCCAAGGTATCCATTCATTTCATTTTATGTCTATTCATTCGTGCTATTCATTGGAGAAAAAAAATACCATATTTTTTACTCCAGGGTCTTGAGGACATGGATCAATGGGGTATAGATATTTTTAAGATAGCAGAGTATTCTGGGAATCGGCCACTGACAGTCATGATGTACACCATTTTTCAGGTAAGGTTTTTGAATGTTTTGCTGCTTTGCTATTGTATTTCCTACAATATATATATATATATATAGCCTTGATTTAAAAAATACAGTAGATAAAGCCATTGTTGGAAAAACTTCCAAAAGAAAAAGCTCATAGGTTGATCATTGGTGTGAAGCATTAACAGTAAATAGCTTTCCTTTGTATGCTTTTTAAAAAAAAAAATTAAATGTTGATTTTAACTGCAGATTTGACTCTTTATGTACTCTGTAATTCTCAGGAGCGAGATTTGCTCAAAACCTTTAAAATCCCATCGGACACGTTCTTAACTTTTCTGATGACTTTGGAAGACCACTACCATGCAGACGTGGCCTACCATAACAACATCCACGCAGCAGACGTTGTACAGTCTACACACGTTCTTCTCTCCACACCTGCCCTAGAGGTCTGCATGGATGTGTGCACACACACACAGTGCTCACGGGAATGAACCTAAACACAAACATATCCTGGTAGTGACAATGGTTTATTTATTTATTTATTTTTACTTTCAGGATGTGTTCACTGATCTTGAGATCATGGCTGCTCTGTTTGCCAGTGCTATTCATGATGTGGATCATCCAGGAGTGTCCAACCAGTTCCTCATTAACACAAGTACGATTCTGACAAACCATTAAAATGACTCCCTAATTCATTCACTTAGGCTCTCTCCCCAACACAAATACATGAAAGACTATCTAAAAACCTAGCTGGACCTTAGTATGTTGTTTTTATCTTCACTCTTTCAGACTCTGAACTGGCTCTCATGTATAATGACGCCTCAGTGTTGGAGAATCATCACTTGGCTGTCGGCTTCAAGCTTCTACAGGAGGAAAACTGTGATATCTTTTGTAATCTCAGCAAGAAACAAAAACAGTCCCTGCGACAGTTGACTATAGATATGGTGATTCTTTGTGATATATTTGTGAATATCATCATTAAAAGCATTCTTCGCTTAGGGGTAAAACGAAGTTCGAAATACGTAACCAGTGATATACTGTTAGCGGATAACCAACACCGCCCACACTGCTGAGAGCGACGGTTAGATGAATATGTAAATATGTGCTGTGCACTTTCCTCTCAATAACAAAATAAACACACAACAAAATTGAGAAAACAGCAAGCATTTTTTAATAAAGCATGAGAAAAGCTCTGCAATTCGGCACTCCGGTCACGTCACGTTTATTTATATAGCACTTTATACAATAGATTGCTTAAACTGAAGCAGCTTTACCGTATTAAACACGAAAAACCATGTCAGTGTCAAGTACAACTTCATTTTCTACTATAAAGCAGCTCTCCAGTGTGAAGACGGACTGAACAGGAGAAATGAACCAGAAAAGATTTCCGCGCGAAAGAAGGCGGAGCCTCCGCGCACACCTCCTTATTACGTAATCGCCATGAACCAATGGTAGTATAAAGATGTTTACCAGCCACAGTGAACTTTTATTTCGAAATGACATCACAGCAGTTTGTTCTTTGATTTCGCTTGAAGTATATTGGGGCGTTAATACTTGTGTATAAACACTTATAGGCTACAGATATATACAGACTACTGATGGTTATAATGATTCAGTAATGATTCTGATTCAACTTAAGGCGAGACACGGCAGGCAAAAACATCGTTTTTTTTTTTTTCTGGTCAAGTTTGAGATTTGGGGATATTTGTCTTCAATAACATGTCTTCTTTCAGACTTGTGTTGAAAAAAAGTCCAAAATACACATTTAGGTCTTTATTTTATTACACTTTGTCTGTTTGCGTCTGTAGATTTCTCATAAATTCAACAAAAGTTCGCGTTCTTAATCAACGTGCTGCTCCGCGATCTCTGCCGTCAGCCTGTCATCAGAAGCACCGTTAGAGCTCTCTCTCTTCTGTACAATCCTGTCGGATCCAAATATGGTCATTTCCTTTTTATCAGCAACCAATCGTGAAAGTAAAAGGGCTGAATGCGCAATCTCATTGGCTGATGAAAAATCTTTAAAGCCCGTTTTCTCAAAATGACTTTTCTCTCATACTCCAAGGACGAAATCTCCACTTCAGTAGCACCTATATACACCAAACTTTCCAGACTTGTACCTAGTTATATTATGAAGACATTTACAGAGGGATTTGTAAATATATTATTCCTAGCCTGATTTATATAACATTTTATTCCAAAAAACATGGCGAAAATCATTTTTTTAAGGCTATTGACAGTATTTTCTGATTTACAGGATAACAAAAGTAGATATCCATAAATCCCTCTGTAGTTTTTTTCCCATCTAATATGTGAACACAATGAAAAAAATATTTTTAATCTGGCTTTATCCAATACTCAGATATCGTTTTTTAAAATATATGCAAATTAGTGCATATTTGATTAGATATTGCCTGATTTGCATATTTAAACATTAAATTACAGAAAACTTGTAATAATTTTTTTTCTCATCTTAATGTAGGTAATCAACTGGGAACGTTTCATGGTGATATCTGCTAGTTAAAAATTTTACCCTATTCACCTGTAGTGTCTCGCCTTAATGACTTTTACTACTTTTGAACAAGCACCAAATATCTGATCCTTCATACATTTGATCAAATACTATTATTGATATTTTATTTAATTCTTTTATAAACAAAAATACTTATCATGAATGATACCATGATGCTATTTTGGTCACATTGTTTAAAGTACTATTATTACAACAAAACTCTGTTCTTAATGTGTATCTTAACTACACCGAATCGAAATTACACTCATTTACCTTTTATGGACCTTAAGGGAAATATAACAGTGAAATATTGTAACCAGATCTGTCTGATACTAATGATGTTTCAGTAAGTGAGTCAGATTTAGTAACTGTTCCAAATGATTCAGAGAGTTATGAGTGAGTTAGACCAATGAGTTTGCCAGTGACTCATCTGTGAGTCATTTTAAAAAAGGAACCAGTTCAAAAGATTCATTGATTTGTGAATCAGACTACTACTACTGACTGTTTGTTATTTTACAACATGTATTTCATCCAGACTGGTGATTAAACTGAGTAACATAAAAATTCCAACCCTAATAAAACGTGAAGACAAACCTTTTTAAGATGTCACATTTCAAATACTGTTTTTAATACTCATGGGTCTAATACCAAATTTCCTGTTGTCTTTTCAGGTATTAGCCACTGATATGTCCAAACACATGAATTTCCTGGCTGACCTGAAGACAATGGTGGAAACTAAAAAAGTGACCAGTCTAGGAGTCTTACTGCTGGACAACTACTCAGACCGAATACAGGTATTGCAGGTCTTACTCTACCAAATACACAGTACAATTCCAGTATTAGTGATGTGTGAGACCCTGTATAATTTGGGGCCCCTGATAGCATCACTAAATTCAGCCCATTTAAAGCACCACAGCCACAAAAACCACAGCCACATACAACACTATTTAAAGGGTTAGTTCACCCAAAAATGAAAATGATGTCATTAATGACTCACCCTCATGTCGTTCCAAGCCCGTAAGACCTCCGTTCACCTTCGGAACACAGTTTAAGATATTTTAGATTTAGTCCGAGAGCTTTCTGTCCCTCCATTGAAAATGTATGTACGGTATACTGTCCATGTCCAGAAAGGTAATAAAGATATCATCAAAGTAGTCCATGTGACATCAGTGGGTTAGTTAGAATTTTTTTGAAGCATCGAAAATACATTTTGGTCCAAAAATAACAAAAACTACGACTTTATTCAGCATTGTATTCTCTTCCGGTTCTGTTGTCAATCCGCGTTCACGACTCCGCAGTGACGCTGCTGACGTAAGACGCTGCTGACATGCACACTTACGCACCATTTAAAAAAATACAAACAATGTAGAATAGCTTGAATACAGCGTGAGCCTCCCTCAAACTGTAAACGAAGCTCGGGCGCACCAGATAACACGTCAGCAGCGTCTTACGTCAGCAGCGTCACTGCGGAGTCGTGAACGCGGATTGACAACAGACCCAGAAGAGAATACAATGCTGAATAAAGTCGTAGTTTTTGTTATTTTTGGACCAAAATGTATTTTCGATGCTTCAAAAAAATTCTAACTAACCCACTGATGTCACATGGACTACTTTGATGATATCTTTATTACCTTTCTGGACATGGACAGTATACCGTACATACATTTTCAATGGAGGGACAGAAAGCTCTCGGACTAAATCTAAAATATCTTAAACTGTGTTCCGAAGATGAACGGAGGTCTTACGGGCTTGGAACGACATGAGGGTGAGTCATTAATGACATCATTTTCATTTTTGGGTGAACTAACCCTTTAAGTCTTTTTTCGGTTGACTAGTCAACCATCCTGAGCCACCCCTAGCTATTACTGGCTTTTTAGTGCTATTTGCACAGCTAAATTGCTAGTCAGATGTAAAACTTCTTAATTCTTTCCTTCTAAAGGTGCTCCAGAACATGGTGCATTGTGCTGACCTCAGCAACCCCACAAAACCCTTGGAGCTCTATCGACTGTGGACAGACCGCATCATGGTAGAGCTCTTCAGTCAGGGTGACCGCGAGCGTGACAAGGGCATAGAAATCAGCCCCATGTGTGACAAACACACGGCTTCTGTGGAAAAAACTCAGGTATCCTGTAAAAATCTGATTATGTCTCCTGTTTTAGGGGGTTTCAAAACAGTAGTAGCACTCTTAAAAAAAAGAGAGTGAAAGAGAGAGTTTTTTTATTTTATTACAATATTTCTTTTTAGGGCTGTCAAAGTTAATTTGTGCTTTTGAGATATTAATAAATTATGTTTAGTATAATGATTTTAACATTCACTAAATTTGATTCATGAAATCATGAGATAAATTATGATTTTTTTAATCAATATTAATATAATATAACTATTAAATATATAATATTAATATAACTGTTTGTTAATAAATAAATAGTAGAAAATATGAGTAAATAAAACGTTTGACAATACAATAGCCAATTCTATCTATAAAAAAAGTCTTTATAAAATAACACTTAATATTTTTATCACATATTGAATTTTTATACATAAAAAATATATAGCTGTCTTTGTATTTTAGGAAGAGGGTACCTTGCAAAAATGATCAAATGTGGGGATTAACAAGTTAGAAAAACCCTGTCCTATACTATACTAATGATTACTGTGTTTGATTAATGTTTCTTAAGGTGGGATTCATTGATTACATTGTCCACCCTCTATGGGAGACATGGGCTGATCTGGTCCATCCAGATGCTCAGGACATTCTAAATACATTAGAGGACAATCGAGAATGGTACCAGAGCATGATCCCGCGCAGCCCGTCGCCCACCCCCGAAGAGCAGGACTCGCGGGCCACGGTGGGCTCAGCCGGGGAGAAGTTCCAGTTCGAGCTGACTCTGGAGGAAGAGGATGGAGAGTTAGAGGCTGAAGAGGAGCACATGGATTCAGAAAGATCAGGGACTATGACGGACACCAGGCATCCACAAACGTCCCCCCTTCAAGTCACTCCCATTTTAGACAGCAGTGAAAGAGAACTGGACCAAGAAATGACCAGCGAGGCGCTGCAGTTGGAAACTTAAGATGACCCAGTACCAACTAGCAGCACTGTTCATTTGTGTTTCTAAGTTGCACTTATTCGTTTGGGGTTGACTAGAACAACCATTCACTAAAAAAACTAAAAAGACATTAGACCCAAGGTTTATCTGACCAAATAACCTGTATTTTAAAGCTATATTTGTGTCCCAGACACAAACATTTCCAAAAGGACTGAGGCCGAAGTTGTAGATGAATGTTTTTGTGGTCTCATGTCGTATGGAGAAACATGAGTCTTCCCTTGAGTGACTGTCCATGCCAATTGCAGAGGAAAGCTGATTTACTCATTATGTGAACTTTTTCACTGGACTGTAGTATATTTAATCCATTTTTAATAATGGATAAATTAATGTTTTGTTTTTGCCACTGAAATGAGTTGCGAGAAATATTTAAGGCAAGACACCACAGGTGAATTGGGTAAACATTTTAACTAATATATCCCAGTTGATTAAACACAGTACATTAAGACCATTTTTGGAACACTTTATTTTACAATGTCTGTTACACGTTATATGTACTTGCTATAATAACATCAGTCAATTATGCAGAATTACAAGCAACAACCCTTAAACCAAACTCTTATCCTAACCCTACACTGTAAAACATGTCTAACCTCCCCAACTCAAAATTTTCTAGTGACCCAAGTGAAATTCTGTAAATTATCAAATTAAATGTACAGAATTTCACTTGGGCAAATTGAAAAATTTAGAGGTGACCAGGTTAGACATGTTTTACAGTGTATAGTAAGTTATTATTGCTCAGTATTATTATAATAAAGTATAATTACACTGTAACACGGACACATCAAAGTAAAGTGTAACCCTTTATTTTAAAGTGTCCGTGTTACAGTGTAATTATACCTTATAATAATAATACTGAGCAATAATAACTTACTATAGGGTTAGGATAAGGGTTTGGTTTAAGGGTTGTTGCTTGTAATACTGAGCAATAATAATTAACTACATGAACTTACTATAGGGTCAGGGTTGTTAGAATTAGGGTTAGTTGCAAGTAATGATGCACAATTTATAGTAATTACTATAGTAACTACATATGACGTGTAGCAAGGACACGAAGATAAAGTTTTATCCCATTTTTTGTATTACAAATTTTCTCAATACAATTCAATATGCACTAATTTGCATACATTTTCAGTACAGAAATCTGTACATTGGTTTAAAATATTTTATTTTGTTGACATATTAGAGATAAAGGTTTTTACAGAGGGAGTTTTTGATATATTTTTATCATTCCAAAGAATATTGTCAGTAGCCAGAAAAAAAAAAAAAAAGCTGTATTAATCGAATGGAAGGAAGTTTTGCTTGTAGTGTCTTGCCTTAACAGGTCAGCGATAAGATTGTGAATGCTAACAACCTCAGGATAATATTGATTTCATTGTAATGTAGCAAGACTCCAAAGTGCAGTCACTAAACAATCTGTTTATAATCTTGTTTTGAGCAAATAAGAAAAGAAAAAAAAAGAAACATTTAATCTAAAAGCCAAATTTATGGACTCAAGACCACCATATGGAGAATCCCTTTACATGTGTCTTTGTACTGAAATACCTTTATACCTCTTAAACATTAGCACTATGTATACATAATGATTATATAAATAGAAACAGGGTTGATGTTTTATCTGATTTATGAATGAATTCGAATGGTGACAGATCTTCTAAACTCGCCTAAACTTGACCCTCACGGATGAATCAGTGTTTTACATTCATTTACTCTGGTGTGCCCATGTTAGACATTGTCAAATTGAAGATTGCCTCTGGCTGAAGTGGATCTGATATCTTTCGTGGTTTCATGGTTGCAGGTGGATTTAAACAGTAAGTTCTGATCCCAGACCAGCGCAGACAACCCTTAACTCTTAGCCAAACGCATGTCCACCTCACATAAAGGGCTTTGACAAAATGATCCTTAAGATCCTTTTCGCCTCAAAATATTCCATAAATATCTGGTTATATACAATCAGAAACATGCTATGAAATTACAGAGGGATTTTGAAGGTGAAGTGTGCAATTTAAATATATATATATATATAATATAGTTTCCTAGTTTTCCAGTAAAGGCTACTAAAAGTAAGTCAGGTTGATATCCCTGAAAAGGGAAAACCAAACTAGGATCAGAGAAAATTGTGTCAAATTGTGTGAAATCAGTAAATAAAAACATTTTAATACATGTACCAAATGTAACATTACTGCTTCATTCTAAATACTGCTCAGAAATTACAAGACTATTGTTTGAGTAGCAAAACGATTTTATTATAATCTATAGTCTATCTATAATCTATAGATTATATTTTAACATTTTCCAGATAATATCTTATTACATATTTTATTTATTGGGGTATAATTCTCTCTTCTTCTGACCAATCAGAGATGGGGGTCTGCTTGGGAAACCTGTTGTAAAATGAATTTTTTTTTTATTTTTATTGTATTTATAGTAGCCCAGGAATTACACATTTCACCTTTAGTTTGTTAAGAATATGAAACCGTGATACATAATGATTTTGTAAAAAAAAAATTAAAAAAAATAAAAAAAAAAGGTAGTGAGCAGTGCTGGGAGCATTGATGCTAAATGCTAAAAGTGCCACCCAGAAGCCTTGGACACACTCATTCTCAGAGATCAGAAAAGCCAGTATAGAAATCCAAGCATACAGCCTTAAAGCACATCCCTTTAGCTTCAGTGCCATTACAACAGTGACTGTGAAACATTTAGTGTCTAAAATGAATTTTGTTGTATGATAAATAACTCAACTGTGTCCTCTTCTCTGTAACAATGTGCTATGTTTATACGTGTCTGTTTGTTAGTGTTACTGACGTTGTCAAAAAAAAAAAAAAAAAAAAAAAAAAAAATATATATATATATATATATATATATATATATATATATATATATATAATTTGTTCAGTTTGTTTACAGGTTGAGATCACGTTTCAGATAAAGGTGATCACAGAGTGTGTTTGTGTTCTCCACTGTCAGAGCCAAAAAATACTTAATTTTTAATTAAGATTGTTCTGAATTGCCAATAAAAACAACAACAAAAAATACAACAACTAGCCTATTATGTTGTGTGTTCCTATGTTTTAAGCAAAAATGTATAAATAAAATAGCAGCCAAGAACATGAAAAGTCCAGAACAGGCACAGTTCGACTGGTTAGCTTCGACTACCTAATCTAATCTAATCTAATCTAATCTAATATTATATAATATAATATGATATAATGCCATTGTGCAGGCAGTGTATTTCAGAGCCATTGAGATGAACAGGAATGCTAATAGGTCTCTCCTGGTACTATTATAGTCCTCTGGTGGTAAGCAGTATTAGAAAGACAGATTCTCAGAAAGCATTTGATTGGCCACAATATTGCATGAGCCCTTGAATGCAAGATGATTCACTAATATTTTTGCTTTGTTTTTGTGTAAAATGAAGAATGCTGGTACAATTTGACATTTTAAAATATTAATAAAACGCATATATGCATACTTCAGCATTACACTCGCATATAGATGACCTCAAAGCGAACTGACATGCCACAACACTCATTTTAATTTTATGGGGTCCATTTGCTCCATAAAGACTTCTCATAATTTGAGTAAACATGAATTTGAACACTGGATGGCGCTAAAATAACTCTAAATGATGTAATAAATACAACACAATAATAGAATAATATTATTATAGTTATATTACGTTATTATTATAATATAATAGGCCCTACATATATAATAGGCTATAATAATATTATCAGGAGGAAATAATATTATTATAATGTCAAGAAATTATTGCGTAGGAAATCACCATGCTAACCATTGTTATGGTCAAAATGGAATAGTTACCACAGTTACTAGGCTACAACATGAGAGTCAAACATTGGTTACATATTAGTGTGATGAAAATGACACTGACCTGCACCGCTAATGTAAACAAATCCCTGTGTCAGCTGCTCGTTTTCTACGACCATTTTAATTGATTAATTATGGAAAGGCCAAAGCCAAGTTCCTAAATAATGAATGATGCTGGCTTTAAAGAGTCTTGAATATTTTACGTCCTGTGGGTGGGATTGCATTGTTATTATTAGCTCTCGGATCCGTCAATCAAAAGCTCTGACCCCGCCCCTCTTGGCGTCACACGTCTTTCAAGTGACGTCAAATTGTCTGCAGGTGTTGGAAAAGGCGCAGTATTGGCGTAAGTGACGCTTAAAAAGGCTTTTACGGTAAGAGAACGGCAGTGATATGCGTTTTAAATATTTTACGCTAAATATACCGTAATATTTGTTTATGTGTGTGTTTGTCACTGGAAAACTGCGCAAAATGTGCTGGTTGCAAGGAGAATAACCTTCATTTGACATGAACATCGCGCATCCTGTGCTTCTATTTATACTCCCCATGAAAGACAGATCTGCCACATAGCCTTTGAAGCGTTGGCATTACATTGGCACGGATTCGAATGTTTGTTTGCCTTTTCGTTTTTTATATCTAAACGAGAATAACGCATCCATGCTCGTTGTGTTCTTTAGCATCATCTCAGAAGATGGTGAATCAGGTGAAAATATCCTCCGCAGCAGCAGTGTTGCATGTACATGTGCTGTTTCCTATTATGTAAGGATGCTCAGATTTTTTTGTTAGTTATAATTTTCCTTTTATAATAAAGGGCTATACTGTATAATAGGCTGTACTGTATTATGTTATATTCTAGTATAACATTGGGCTACTGATAAAATTCCGGCATGTCTCATAGAACCATTCAAGAAAATGCACATGTGTTTTGTGGCTCTGTGTCTAGGATATTTACCTCCAAAATTCAGCAAAACCAAAGTTATTAGTGGTTCTGTCCTTGTTTTGGACAAATGTCTCACATTTGGCAGTTTATATATCCGGTTGCTTCGTTTAGGCCTATTCTTTGCTTAAGAAAAAAAGAAGGTTTTAAACCAGCCGAAACAGGCTGATGGTCTCCCAAGCTGGTCTTTTGGCTGGTTCAGAGGTGTTTTGTGCACTTTCCAGCTGGTCACCAGCTAGACCTGCTTAACCAGCAAACCATTTTAGGCTGGTTTAAGATCATCTTCTTCTTCTTCTTCAGCAGTGTTATCTGACTAGTGTTTTAAATGATGATTTTGAAGCAGATCAGTTTGATGGTTCTTGAACAGAGCAGCTCAAACCACACAGTGTCCACTAGGGCTGTCAGTCTCAATTTCTTTTGCATTATTGAGGATTTGAGTCTAAAGGAAGAGAAAATCAGTCTCTAGTCTACAGCAGAGCCTGAACATTTCCTGTAGTGTAATTGCTGTTGAAAACAATTTTCTTCCCAACAATATATAGCCATAAAAATGAGCTGGCAGTTTGTTTTTGGGCTGAAAGAGCATCTGAGATCTAAAAGTTAGCCTCTATTTTTAGTCTGCTCGAGCCCTCTGTTATCAGGAGAGATGCTGATAGGATGCTTTGGTGTTCTGCGAATCTTCCCGACACACCAGACGTGGAGTGCTGAATCACAGATCAGCTTCCTGGTTCTCTGGAGGACAAGCCTTTTTGTTGAGTTTGTGCTGTGTCTGGTGGAAATTATTTTGATTGTGATGAACATACATGTATCCTGGTTAAACATGTATATGGAATTAATTAAACTTGTATTAGAGTTTTTTATGGTGTTTTTGACAGGTCAGAAATAGAATAGGGACATTGTTTTATCTTTAACCACCCTTGAGTTCTCTATCTAAAGATCATGTTGCCCTGAAGTGGAATACGATGCCAATCTCCAATCCCATTTCGCTTTTTGCCACAGTATTCCAAATGTCTCTGTTCAGAGTGAATTACTGGTTACTAAGTACTGCACAGTGTGTATATATATACTTTATAGATACCTAATATGTGGCATTTAGTAGCATCCAGAAATGCAGTGGAATCCAGTGTAATTTGTAAATAAAAAGGCTTTTTTTTTAAATGTCGTGTAAAAGTAAATAATAATTTACTCATCCTCATGTTGTTCCAAACTTTGTAACTTTTTCCATGGAGCACTCCTGGTTCATTGTAATTGCATAGAAATGAGCAACCTGCAGTCTTTAAAACTTTTCCTTTTGCGTTCCACAGACGATGACATAAAGGTGAGGAAAGGAAAAAATAACTCTTATTTTTGGGTAAACTTTAACTCTCTAAGACAAGTGGCTTGTTGAAATAATGACTGAGGACTTGTTGAATTTTGTTTCACTCTGGAAATAATATATAAGGTCAAGTGCTTTGCATTGTGGGATACAGTGATGCACATAGGCTGTGTTCGAAATCACCCCCTATACCATCATTCACTATTCCCTACATTAGTCCACTAAAATAGTCCACTTGAAGGAGTGAATAAACAGAATACACATTATCCAATGGTAAACATTGCAGAATACGGACAAATGTATGCTATTTGTTGTCACATGACCTCATAACACTGCATATGAGTGGTGTCCAAGGCCCAGTTAAAAAAATTAAATAATTATCTGGATCAAACTGATCTGGATTTGGAAATCCCATGTTTTGCTATCCAGGATCACCTGATCCATCGTACTTTTATGCCAGTTTTTTAAAGGAACATTGGATTGGATCACGGTGATCCAAATACCAAATTTCAGGATGACCAAATCCTGTTTACCAGAGCCAGTGAAGCCAAACAGTGAAGCCAAAATACCGGTGGCCACAAATAGCCATTGTTTGTTTTAATTTTAAGAAACAGAAACATTTTACATTCCTTATTTTGTTATAATGTTAAATAACAAAATAAAAACAATACTATCCAATAGTCAAAAATCATTTACAGGACAGATACCAGCTCTTTCCATCTCTGCCTTTAGGAGATGTATCTCCATCTGCACTTTTTTTTTTCTCCAGCTGCAGTTGGGTAAGCAAGATTTGTTCTCTACCCACTTCAATTTATACTTCTGCTCTTTCGGTGTCCCGTTTCAGAAGCAACTCAGAGGAACGTTTGCGTTTTCTTGTAGGAACGACTTGGACTGTCTTCATTACATCCACTGGGGATCTATCTTCCTCCTCAATCACTGTAGTCAAGTCCAGGTGTCCAGGACAAACATTTCCTCTGCAGCAGAATTTTTCTCGCATTCTTCTGAAGTCCTAGTCTTTGTGGGCATGGCTTACCACTTTGTAATTGTGGCCTCTCCATCTGCTTCTATGCCTTCAATGCCATGTAGGGCCTCTGATTTTTCTCCTCCTATGATATCAAGGACCATATCAGTGAAATCACCCCTCTTATATTACCTGTTTGGGGGTTCTTGGCTTCAGTAAGGTCTTTCGTTGCCTTGGTTTTTCAATCGCAACAAAACTTGTTTTATGGTCCTCTTTTGGCCAGACCCCATGGCATTGACAAATGTTGTGTTTTCCTTTTTTGGTCACTTCTCCACCCTTTGCAGAGCTGAAACCTCCTACTATCGAGGCAAAATTGGCCCGAACACTCTCCAGCAGTGCACAAGTTTCTGCCACAGTGAAATTAGGCCCTTTTGAGTCCATGGTTCCAACTCTTTGGTGTAGCCAACACTGATCTTAAAAGCCTTGAGCATGATTGCTTTGGCTTGTGCTCAATTAGGCTTACACCTAGGGGTGGGCGATATCTCGATATTTACGATATATCGAGATATTTTTTAAACTCGATATGGATTTTGACATATCGTATATATCGATATATTGTTTATATTTAATTCTGATTTCGGCAATTTGCTTGTTTGCCTTCTCTGTGCTGTGCTCGCGCTCGCCCCCGCCCTCCTCCGCCTCCTTGCTTTTGTTCCCCCTCCCCTCGCGTGTTGTCTCATTCAACCAAGTGCCCCGAGTCCGGTCAGGCAGTGGCACATACATTTTTCCCCGCCCAGCGAGTGCTTGAAGTGCGTCAGAAACAGCGCGCGCGCGATCAGTTGTTGTTGGTAATTTTTTGTGTAGCGTCGCCTCTCGCCGCATTGCTTTTGTTTGAGGGCGCACTCACACTTAACATGCTCCCCTGTAGAAACGGGCCTGGCAGCTCGCGCAAGGTCTAGACGCGGTGAAAGTTTCCTGATTGTGACGGATGGCTGAATTTACATGACACATTATAAATTAGCATTAGCCTAAGTTACCTATTCTGCTATACAGTGCCAAAAAGAAGAGAAGAGGATAAAGGTGGATAAAGACAGTCAGACAGAGGTAAAGTTATGTAATGAATGAACAGTTTATCTAATTGTATAGTAGTAAGATACTGTAATTTAATGGCAGTTATTTTTACCTTAAACTTTATGCTAGCAGTTGTTCTGAGTTCCCCAGAGGCCCCAGACAGTGTGATTTTGTGACAATCATGTCAATTTTTAGATGCATTTTTATCACTTATTTTTTAATTAATGTTTTACTCTACAGTTGTGCAGTTTTTGGGGGATATATGGCTTTTTTTTTCTTTTTTTTTTGCCAAAATTAGTAATGATATTTCTATACAGGTTTATTAAAAATAGTGCAATATGTATTATTTCTTCCTTTATTTTACAGTTAAATTATTATTTTTGTATACAGGGATTTTTTTTTTTTAAATGTCGCAGAAGCACTTTGTTCCTACATGAACAGCCTACCTATTTGCACGTCAATAAAAAAAAGACTTTGTGGTATTTGGCATATTTGTTTTTGCAGTAGTTTTTGGGGGGTTATTTTTCCTGTAAAGATATCGAGATATATATCGTATATCGAGATATAGCAAAATATATCGAGATATATTTTTTGCTCCATATCGCCCAGCCCTACTTACACCAATCAGCTCATCGCTGGATAATGGGTGACACCATTTAAACACATCATGTCTTTGCACCCATTTCTCTTTTCCTACAGAGGCATCCACATGGCGGGTATTGTTCATCGTTACCATAGGAGAAGGTACCGTTAAAGCGCATGCTGAGCGTGCCAAACCACTCGAGCAATACACATCAGAAGAACTGTGTGAACGTTTTCGCTTTGGGAGAGATGAAATGAAGTACACTGCAGATCTTGTCAGGCCAACACTCCAACACCAAACCCAAAGGAGTCATGCTTTATTCGTGGAGGAACAGTGCTTAATCGCTCTGTGCTTTTTCGCATGTGGGACTTTCTACAAAGTAATTGGTGACAATATGGGAGTGAGAAAAGCAACCGTGAGTAATGTGGTGAAGGCTATGTCAGTAGCACTGGGCAGTCTGATCAATCAATTTGTTTCCTTTCCTAAGGATGACCAGACAGCTCAGACTAAGCACACGTTTTTTTCAAATGGGGAACATGCCTAGCACTAGTATTGGTGCTATTGATTGTACTCATGTGTGTATCCAAGCACCTTGTGAAAGGAAGTGGGAGTATGTCAATCGAAAGGGTAGGCACAGCATCAACATCCAACTTGTGGGCAATGCCGACCTCATAATAACCAACTGTTTTGTGAAATGGCCAGGGTCTGTTCATGATGCACGTATTCTAAGAGAGAGTGCACTTTACAGAGAGCTTCAGTCCCACCGACCAAATGGCATAGTATTGGGAGACACATCCACTCCTATCCTGGCTAATGACCCCTTTTCCAGTTGCAAACACACCTGAGCAGGTACACTTCAACTCCTCACATCGCAAAACAAGATGTGCCATTGAACGCTTAAATGGAGTCCTGAAGAGACGGTTTGCGTGTCTTAACTACTTGCGAGTACAACCCAAGGTGGCATGCAACATAATCCTTGCCTGTATTGTTTTGCATAACATCGCCACCAGGCGTCATGTCCCTCTTGATGACAATTTTTGAGCCTGATGTAGAACCAGAACAGCGGCCAATGTTCTTACCTAATGAAGGACACACTGGACATGCAATTAGAGATGCAATTGTGAGAAATTACTTTTAACTAGGCTACTGAATGACTTGAGTATATTTGATGTTGTCATTGCCATTAGTATACTGTGGAATTATAGAGCTGTGAGCAACAGTGACATTTATTTGACAGCTGATAGCTTTGAGATTTTTTTGTTTGTTTGTTTACCATGTCTCATTAGATGTGACATGCTTCATATATGCTTCAAATATGAAGAAATGTATATATCATCAGTAAACACTGATTTTGTGATCATTCACTTAAAAAAAACTCTCTGATTTCATTTGGTTCGAAAAATCACAACTGAATCCACCCTTCTGATGGGATCAGGATAATCCTGTTTTTTTTTGGATCTAATAGATCCCAAACCGAGTTCAAAGTTTAAAAAAACCCCAAAGGGCAGGTTTGATCCAGATCAAATGTAAGATTAGATTACATGCTCTGATCTTAGTTCGGAATCCCTCTTTTGCTTTTGAAAAACCCATTTCCAAGATTTGATCCAATCCGTGATCCGAAATCCCACTGGATTACTTTTAAAAAACTGGGCCCAGGTGTCGTCTTGGAATAAAACATCAAATTCAGCAAGGAATGGATCAGCAATCCATTAAATTGTCACAGTAAAGTCATATACTGTTACAAAAGATTATTATTTCTAATACATTATTTTGAACTTTCTATTCATAATAGAATCCTGAAAAATAAATTAGAAGAAGAATCAGAATCAGAATCAGAATCAGAAAGAGCTTTATTGCCAAGTATGCTTGCGCATACGAGGAATTTGTCTTGGTGACAGTAGCTTCCAGTACACATACAATATAAAGTGACAAGACAAGTAACATAGGTATAAATAAAAAATAGAAAAAAATAAAAAATAAAATAAAAATAAAAAGATTATAAATTATAAATATATATAAAGTTATAAGGTGCTATAATGAAATGTCTGAGGGAAGTATTGCACATGTTTGTTCCACAGTAGCGGAACATTTAAGTGTTCATGAGGTAGATGGCCTGGGGAAAGAAACTTTTCCTGTGTCTGGTTGTTTTTGTGCTCGGTGCTCTGTAGCGTCGACCAGACGGTAACAGTTCAAACAGAAAGTGTGCTGGGTGTGACGGGTCCAGAGTGATTTTGCGAGCCCTTTTACTCACTCTGGATGAGTGCAGTACTTTGAGTGTGGGAAGGGTAGTGCCAGTGATTCGCTCAGCAGTCCGAACTATCCGCTGTAGTCTACGGAGGTCGGTTTTGGTAGCAGAGCCGAACCAGACGGTGATGGAAGTGCAGAGGATGGACTGGATGACAGCTGAGTAGAACTGTACGAGCAGCTCCTGTGGCAGGTTGAATTTCCTCAGCTGACGCAGGAAGTACAGTCTCTGTTGGGCTTTCTTCACAATAGAGTCTATGTGAGTGTCCCACTTCAGATCCTGAGAGATGGTGGTGCCCAGGAACCTGAATGACTCTACTGCAGTCACAGTGCTGTCCATGATGGTGAGTGAAGGGAGTGCAGGGGGGTTTCTCCTGAAGTCCACGATCATCTCCACTGTTTTGAGCGTGTTCAGCTCCAGGTTGTTATAACTGCACCAAAGAGCCAGCTGCTCCACCTCCTGTCTGTACGCAGACTCGTCACCGTTCCGGATGAGTCCGATAACAGTAGTGTCGTCCGCAAACTTCAGGAGCTTGACAGAGGTGTCTTTAGAGGTGCAGTCATTTGTGTACAGGGAGAAGAGCAGTGGTGAGAGAACACATCCCTGTGGAGCACCGGTGCTGATGGTGCGGCTGTCGGACGTGATTTTGCCCATTCTGACTAGCTGTTGTCTGTCTGTCAGAAAGCTGGTGATCCATTGACAGATGGAGCTAGGGACAGAGAGCTGGGTCAGTTTGGTCTGGAGCAGTGATGGGACGATGGTGTTGAAGGCAGAACTAAAGTCCACGAACAGAATCCTTGCATAGGTCCCTGGTTTGTCCAGATGTTGTAGGGTGTAATGCAGTCCCATATTGACCACATCATCCACAGACCGGTTTGCTCTGTAGGCAAACTGCAGGGGGTCCAGCAAGGGTCCAGTGATGTCCTTCAGATATGATAACACCAGTCTTTCGAATGACTTCATGGCCACAGATGTTAAGGCAACAGGTCTGTAGTCATTGAGTCCTGTGATCTTTGGTTTCTTCGGGATTGGGATGATGGTGGAGCGTTTAAAGCAGAAAGGGACTTTGCACTGCTCCAGTGATCTGTTGAAGATCAGTGAGAAGATAGAGGCCAGCTGGTCAGCGCAGGTTTTCAGACAGGCTGGTGAAACACCGTCTGGGCCTGGTGCTTTCCTTCTCTTCTGTTTCCTGAAGATCTGACGCACATTATCCTCACTGATCTGAAGTGCAGGGGGGGAGGGGGGGAGGGGGGGAGGGGGGGGGATGGCTGGAGGTGTTGATGGCTGTGTAGAGAGATGGTCAGGGCGGGTATGGGGTGTCTGATCGGGGGTCTCAAATCTACAGTAAAAGACATTCAGCTCGTTCGCAAGATGCTTATTGCTGTCGATGCTGGGGGATGGTGTCTTGTAGTTGGTAATATCTTTCAGGCCTTTCCACACTGATGCAGGGTCGTTGGAGGAAAACTGGTTTTCCAGCTTTTTGGCATAGCTCTTCTTAGCCACTTCAATCTCCTTTGTCAATGTGTTCCTGGCCTGATTATACAAGATCCTATCCCCACTCCTAAAATTATTTAGGAGTGCAATGCAACCGCAGAAATTATTGCGGTTTCCAAAAAAAAATATTAAGCAGCACAACTGTTTAACATAATAATAATAAGAAGAAGAAAGGTTACTTGAGCAGCAAATCAGCATATTAGAATGATTTCTGAAGGATCATGTGACACTGAAAACTGGAGAAATTATGATGAAAATCGTTCACAAATAGAAAACAGTCATTTTCAATTTGTAATAATATTTCACAATATTACTGTTTTTACTGTATTTTTGATCAAATTAATATAACCTTGGTGAGCATAACAAAAATCTTACCAACCCTTAACTTTTGAAAGGTAGTATTGCTAAAGATCTCCACTAAACTATAGAAAGGAAAAAGGAAAACAATAAATATCCACTTTTCCTGTATTCTGCATATGTTAAGTCAAACAGCCCTAACATTTGAAATTGTACAGCTAAATGATGAAGCTTACCGGTGTGTTACTAATCTACTAAAGCACCATTTCTTGTATTTATTAACACTAAAAAAAAAAAAAAAAAAAAGTAGGCATTACTTTTTTTTTAAAACATGAGAAGGAGATGACACCAAGTTGGAAAAACATGAAAAAGTAGCTAATTTAAAGTTTATATTTTGAAGGTCTCTGTTGATGTACAGCGTTCAGCTGCCCATCCAAAGCCGAGACTGCAACATTGCTAATATTGTAAATACACAAACTCTCCTTCGCTGTCAACGCAGCTGTTTCAGAGCAATAAATAAACATTGCCTGTACACCTGAATGGTTGCAGACAGGTTTGTTGAATATAGCATGTAATAAAAAGAAATATAAATCATGTATACAGCTGTAAGCTTGCATAAAATCCAATGCTTTTACTACAACAGCACATCTGCGATTTGGGCATGCGATCTGTAACATAGGGAGTTTTCAAGAACGAAGGAGAGCTGGATCCATATGAAGTGAGTTTATTGACAGAAATCCAACATGTAGACCAGAGAACCAGGAAACAGAATAATTTAAATACACAAGGGGTAATTGGCAAATAAGACAAACCTGGGAGCAATTAAAGAACTAATCAACAAGAAAAACTACAAAGAAAACATGACGCAAAACAGGAAATAGCAAGTCCACACACGATCAGGGGAAAAGAAGACGGGAATCATGACACAATCCTTTTCAACCATCTACTATTCTTAAAGGCTTGTAAAGATGATCAAATAATGTATCAGGGTTGAAGACTAATAAATGTGTCTAACATTATCTGTGGTTAATCACAATGAAAATGGAAAGTCACTTGCATTGTATTTATTTGATACAGTTGAGTCCACAGAGTGATTCATTGTGTACTGCAATTGTTTGTAAATACAATAGGTCATTTTCAATGCATTTGGAAAATATGCATATGAATTATACATTCTGTAGAAATAGTAGTGATATGCTGTTCCGAATATATTCCAGCATCTGTATGACTGACTTGAGACGAACATTAGTATAACTTGACATTTTTCTTCCCCGTGTCAGAATTAGCTTAATTTAATGATGTAAAACATTGTTAGGGTGGAATGGCTGATTAGTCCTTATTTAAAGTAAAACCTTCCTGAGACAGCTTGATAAGAATAAAACATCTGTCCTTGTCAATGTGAAAGGCTTGCACAGTGTTTCAGCAATTTCTTTCTTGTATGTGTCTATCAGACATCCATAAGATCTGATTGTTGCTTTTCACTTGATCCCAATCTGATCTTCCAAGCGTTGTTGAGTCACTGCGATATGTACAGTGTGTAAGCTCATGTTACATTTGACCTCTTTAACTTTCTTCTCTGCTCACCTTCAATATCCATCCTGGTACTTGTTTTACAGAAAATAGTAATTAGTTAATAATTCTAAGTTAACATGCTAACATGATTAATTAAAGGAACATGCCACCGTTTTTTGAAATAGGGGTTATTCACCGTCTCCCCTATTTAGTCTGGCATACCGGTGTGAATATTAGCCGGTGTTGCGTGATAACCTCGCATTGCTATTTGTACTCGTCATGAATACGCAGGTCACAAGAAGTAATTCGTTTTTTTTTTTTTTTTTTTTTTTTTTTTAAATTAATTAACTCCATAGTATAGGGTTAGTACTAATGTACCATAGTAAGTGCATTTAACGTGTAAATATATCACCTTTTTTATTCAACTTGATGTTGATTTCTTATCATTTTCTTATTCTGATTTTATGTTTTCTTATTAAGATATTATAATGATTTAGCCTAATACATATTTAAGTCATTTACAGCCGTAAGGTTATACAATCACAGATTATAATGATCATCATCATTACAGCAGCTCATGTAAACTTCAGATGGACAATAGATTGAGTCGCCTTTGTTATATTCTGATGAAGGTGTTAAAAAAAGACGAATATTGATCTGACACCAAAAGAAAATGTCAGATTAATGCCAAGGCATGGCAGCCGCTCAGACATTTCTTTTTGTCCCGGGATTCTTGCCTGACTGATTTTCAGTAGCTGGTGACTCTACCGCTGCTGTTTGGTCACAGGTCTCAAGGGATAAGTGTCAGACAGTGGATGGGACAACGATTCACTCAGCCATAGTGAATCCAAATAAAGTCATTTTGAAGTTGAGCTTTTGCTTGCTCTGCTGTCTTCAGCAAGCTCCTACATGTACTAAATCACAATGGCTCTGTTCCAAAACTGTTAGCTACCTTTCTGTCAGCTCACTACATGGGGAGCAACTGTATGTAGGAAATGTCGCATTATCGCATACACATCATGCATCATACAAATAGTGCTCCTTATGTAATACATTTTTTGCAACAGTTTGCATGTTGCTAAGCTAACAGCATAATACCAAAAACCATATTAGGGGAGTGGGCGATATATGCCGGTGGACCAGTGGCATAGCCAGAATTACATTTTAAGTTAGAATGGATACGTATCTGTGACCCATTATAAATACCAAAATTTGTTTTGTTCGGTTTTACATGCACAAATAGCAGCATAAACAACAGAACATGAGGATTCATAAATCGTCACACACCTGCAGCGCTTCTGTGAATGGAGAAAAACAATAAAAAAATGTATATACACAAAATATATTTCACTTAAATACAAATTTACAAAACGAAAAAACTGTGCAACAAGTAGCGGCAGGGCTGGACGATTTAATAAAAATTGTTTTTGATTAATTCGAATTGAATGTTTTGTCAAGAAATCAAGGTTTTGAATAAAAATGTTAGCAAATGTTACAAATAGACATGGTGACAATACAGCAATGATAAGCATTAAGAGAAGAAATTAGCACGCCTGATTAGCTGGTCTTGTGTGACGTGCTCTTTGAACGTAGAACACATCGCTAGTCTTAGCGGCTGTTCACTCAGAAATGCGTATTAGAGTGGTGCAGGTATGACATCACTTTTTAGGCCAAAACACAGAAGCGAGTTAGCATTTTAGCACTTCCGGTTCCATCGTCCCGAAGTCAATGGGTTTTTTGAATGGGGTTTTGGTTAAATGTCTGATGTAAGGTCTGTGGTGAACACAAGCTCAAGACACTTTCACGTTTTATTCTGTGACATAAAAATATACCAGTATTACCCCACTTGTGATTATTTGAAGCTGTTACGTGTCTTTAAAAAGGCGGTTGCTAACAAGTGGCTAAATGGGACTGCAGAGGCTGTCGAGGAGATTAAACGTCATCACGCCGAACCTGTAAACTCATTTTGCTTTCACAGCATCTTTATGGTTATAATTGTGCTGTTACAAACTATTCTGACTCAAAAGTTCTGGATAAATGTTTTTAGATAAAAACTTGTTGAGGGAACCAGTGTGATGCTAACTGCTGGTTGGCCCACAAAGTGACGTCATACCTGCACCACTCTATTGCGTTGAAAAATAAAACGAGACTCGGAGAGTGGAATGAGAAAAAAGCATTAAGTTGAACTTTGTCTTTAACTTGAGTGCTAAGTTTTTAGAATGCCGTTTCATGGGTGAGACGCTGCAAAAGAAGCGAGACACGAGTGCAACAGCCAAACATGTACAAGAAAAATAGTGCAAGGGAATGCAAAAACCTGTAAAGAACTGTTTGATATTTCATGTTTGCATGATGGTGACAGGCTAAAATGTGCTGTTATTTTCTGTTTTTACAAAGCATTTGCTGTTAATAATAGCCTATTATTGGTGTTATTTATTGCTATTACTTTTTGGCTAAAATATATTTGCATTTTTTATTTTATTTTATATTATTTCTGAGTATATAGAATGTGTAAGATAAGTTTGTACAGTATTTGCCTTCATATTTCATGCATTTTTTTGCATGAAGTCATTTGTTTTACATTTACACCTTATTGATCACTTCAGGTGTGGTGCACTTTGAATATAACTTTTTTTTAACCAGTTGGTTAATAAAGAAAACTTTACTTGAATAATTTTGTAGTTACGTTTTTAAGTTGACTAGTTAATTGAAATCGTGTATTGTTCAATTGTTCTGAAAAAAAATCAAGATTTTAAAAAATGAAAAAATCAAAATGACAGCACAACACGTTAATCAAACCAAGTTTGAAAACAGTTGTTGCATTTTACCATGCAGCATTGGTTACTCTATCAATTAGAGTAACAAATGAACAATTCCTTAATTGGAACTGGAATTTCCTTAACTGGGGGGCTTTACTCATATTGTAATATAACATTTTGGTCATATCGCCCACCCCTAAACTGTGTGTACCAAGATGGTTCACTCGTATTACAATGAATAGGAGTAGTCACAGTTTGGCAGTAAATACTGCCTCTAAATAAACAAGCCAGTCGCCAGTTGGTGAAGTCTTTGCATCACTGCAGCTGCTGCTAGAAGCTTTGATAGAAACAGTTACTTATTTGAGTGTAAGAACCGGTTTATGAGACTTTATTGCTGATTTGTATTAAAATAAAACACGGAAAGCCGAAAAATTCCTTAAATGGCTTAGAAGCGTTGTCTCATAAATGACAGAAAATTATGCTAATGGCAGTGAAAGAGTTAAAAGCAGTACACAAATATTGCATGAACAGTTCATTTTAATTAGATTAAACTGTTTTTATTATTAAGTATCAGTATTGAATGATTTAAGTATTATCAACATTTCTATTGGTTTATACATTTTTTGCACTGATGTCATTGCATTGCATTCTGGAATTGCCATTTCTGCAAAGCATACAAGCAGGGCCTAAAATGAACACTTACCAATCGCCATATGCTTGTAAAAACTATAGTTGGTGAGTATATGAAATTGTGTCACTCACCAATTGGTTGGTAACTTTTATGAATTCTAATTGAATTATCAAATCGCAAAGGCAGCTATCAGCTTATATCATATTTAGTCTGATGCTCTGTGTGTTTGAGTGAAAGGGTGTGTTCTTTTACAACCGAGCAACTCATGATCTTTGGGTTTTCAGCATCTCAGAATGGCTCGGTACGCAGTAAATTCTGCTCACACAAGTGCTGAGAGTTTGGGTCGCTTATACATGCATTTAAAAATGTATTAAATACTAGATTTGTAAGGAAAAATTCTACTAATACTACTATGGTAACTGGTTAAACTGGTTAAACTGTGCTGACCCACTCACAAGCACAACGATCCTGGAGTGCTTTTAAAAAATGCATTATAATTTGCAGAATCAATATAATTAGAAAAATCACATCTAGATTTGTTTCCCAAAATCATTCAGCCAGTAGTAGTAATAATAGTAACTGTTTTTTTTTTTTTTTTTTTTTTTTTAATAAAGCAAATACGTTTTCATGGGCAAGACATTTTCTTAAGTCACTGGCCATTGAATAGTATCTATCAAATACTATCAAAAATAGTTTTGGCCCCCGGATACAAGCTTTGCTGCTTTATGATTAAATAGAATCCAGAAGAAGGAATCATAGAAGGCTGCATAACGTTGGTGATTTACAATGTTACAGTGCTTAAGGAGTACATGCTAACTATTTGCATTATTCTCTCAGTATTCAATATTTGGAAACATAATGTTTGTTGTGTTTTGGAACTTAACATAATGGTTATACACTGATGATGCCGCTATAGCCTGAACGCTGTTACGCAAATGTATAAATAATATCCTCTTTTTCTTTTCTACATCCTATAGATGGCTTCAGCTACAGATAATCGTTATGGACAAAAGGAGTCTTCCGACCAGAACTTTGATTACATGTTCAAAATCCTGATCATCGGGAACAGCAGCGTTGGGAAGACAAGCTTTCTGTTTCGTTATGCTGATGACTCCTTCACCCCAGCATTTGTAAGCACGGTGGGCATCGACTTCAAGGTGAAGACCATCTACAGGAACGACAAGAGGATAAAGCTGCAGATCTGGGTGAGATATTGTTTCCCATCAGCACTGAGAGCTTTGATTAGGTCCTGATGTAGATAAATGGAACATATCTGTGCCAGTTTAAGGGCTTGTTGTGGTAGAAAAGAGATTGATGTTTTTTTTTTGTTTTTTTTTGTCAAAAACGAATAAGCAGATGTTTGCATTCTAGCTATTTTCTTACTGGAAAGTCCATAGGTGGTGATCCATTATTATACTGGGGTTAAAGTTTTGTTTTATTTCAGACCCATACATTTTATTTAAATATCTGGAACAGAGCTGTGGTTTAATATGCAAGTGTAAAACAAAACAAAATAAAAAAAACAGGCATTTAACTTTTCAAAAAATTAAATACAATTGTGATAGTAATGCCATAAACCTAAATATGTAAAATCAACCAATGGAATCAATTAAACCATTGTGGTTTAAAGAAATGTTGTGTTCTACAGAGAAAGACAGAGAGAGAGAGAGAGATGGTCAGTAGCTAGTATGGTTGGGGAGGCTTGCTGATGCGCTAGATGAGTAACCAATCAGAATCGCTTGTGATGTATCAGGACCCCTCCCCCAATGCCTCATATTTCCCTCTGGTGAAGACGACCCTCCCCCACCTCACAGACCGCAGCAAAGACCTGACCAGATTCACACACGCTAGAGAAAAGCTTGCTCTCGCCATCTTACCATGGATAAAATACAGTGTTATGTGGCATACAGTATATGGTCTAAAAAGACCTGGAAATTTGGCTATATTCAGAATTGAATACTTGCTTGCTATTTATTGAATACTGTACAAAATGTACTGTATATGCTCAACCTTCTTCTTCATTTATTAAGAGTATTATGCAACGATAAACATTTCAGACAGTACTATGCTACATTGTTGTCACATGACCTCAAGCATGATTCATAGAGTGGCGCCCAGTTGTCACCTTGGAAATATAGTTTTTTTTTTTTTTTTTAAACCTGTTTTGTGTAAGAATGTCTGATCAAGTTATGTCCCAAGACATGTTAGGTATTGCAGTTGTTAATGGTTCCAGTTCATTCGTCACACTAGAAATGGAAAGTCTATTCAAGTGCATACACCATGCTGTGTGCTCTTTTGTAGTCTGCATACTATTTGTTTTATTTTGCTTAGCATGGATGGATGCAGAATTTAATTGGCACTAACAGTGCTTGTTTGCCCTGATGCTCTGTACTGTAGGCTACTCTTTGAAATGGTTCAGGGTCAGTGTAATAGAAAACAGAAACACTTGCTGGATTGCAGCATATTATTGAAAAGATGCTGATGTATTACTGTGGTATCAGAGTCAAGAGCCAAAAATAGGCTTTCGGTCTCACAGATATTTTGGTATATTAATAGGTCCATTAGTGCTGCTCAGTAGACTCCATTTTGACCTCGTGAAGTCTCTATATAGGAATGAGAGGTTACATTGTCGTGAGGATTTAGTCTATTGATATGATGCACTAGACTGATGTCCTTATAATTCTATCATCTTAATGTTTCTCTTAGAAAGTCTTTGATAGTTGAATTAACTGGAGTTTATCATTTATCCACCGTCATGTTGTGCCAAACCCATAAGACTTTAGTTCATCTTCGAAACACAACGTAATCAGATTCCAGAAATTAAGTACCTGTAATTAGATTACGTTTCAAAAAAACTCGTAAGCAGTGTATGTTTGTGTATATGGACAAAAAATATCCTACACACAAAAGCCCTATTTATGTAAAAAATAAAGAAATGTATCAAAATAAAAATACTTAAAGTTGCATCTAAAGGAAATCTGGATACTCAGGACATTCATTTATTTTATTTTTAAATAATTTATTTAGTATTGTTTTAAATACATGCTCTATACTTGGAAAATACATGTAATTAAATATATACTATATAAATAAATAAATATATAAAATTGTTATGGACAAACTGAAATTATTTGTGGTAATCAACAGCATGTTGTCGAAGTTGTACTTAATCTCTGAATATTCCTTCAATGAGCCTCTGTACTTTTTTTTCCACATAAACCAGAAATACAGGATTTAGCCATGGTTTTGGCTTTTACATAGCTCCTCCTATCAAGAAATATGAGATCAAGTATAACAAAAAGCATCCACCATGTAGCCTAAGGAGCTGATCCTTGCATCACTGCACCAGAGAAATGAGCCTGTTAATTATAAACTCACTCAGTTCAGTCAATAGAGGCCTGACTTATGCAGGAGGCCAAACAAAAGCTTGTCTCTGGAATAATAACAACTACAGCTTTTCAAAAATGTGGTAGAAAATGCAATCACTTTTTCAATCATTTTATTTCACAAATCTGGCAAGAGAATATAAATAACCAAATTTCTGGTTGCTTGGTGGTTATCTTACTCAAATTTCAATGACATTCTAGTCGCTAGATATGGCTTCAGGCCCTTTTTTCAATGTAAACCATTTTATTGTCCACCAAATTAAAATTTCACTAATATCTCTCTACATACAAGACACACTAATTGAGTTATATTTCACTGTTGTAAAGGGATAGGTCATCCAAAAATCAATTACACACCCTCATGTCATTCTGGATACTTTGTTCATCTTCAAAACACAAATGAAGATATTTTTAATTAAAACTGAGAGATTTCTGTCCCTCCATGGAAAGTCCATACCAGTAAAACTTTCATGCTTCAAATAGTTTTATAAAGTACTGTAAAAGTAATCTTTACGAATCAAGCAGTTCAATCCAAGTCTTCTAAAGAGACACAATCACTTCATATGCATGATGAACAGATTTATATCAAACACTACCATCCAAATGTTTTGGGTCAGTATGATTTTTCGAGTCCTACCTTGGCTCCACCGGCGAGACACCCACAATCCTCTTCAGTGTCCTCCTCCACCTCGGCCCAAACAACAATCCCTGCAATACAGAAATGGACATTGTTAGGGCTGGTTCACACAGAATGTGTTTTTGCTGTTAAAATAAACAAGATGCAGGTCAGTAGAACGAAAAAAAGCACAAGGTCTAGAGATGTGTTTTTGAAAAGTTGAACTTCTTTTAACTTGAGCACCGTGTCATGAGGGAGATGCTGCAAAAGACACAAGATGTGAGCGCAACAGTTAAAAAAGTCAGTCTAGCATGTATTTTACAAAAACTATGGAAAAGTAGCGCAGTGGAATGGAAAAATGGGCTCTGTGTGAAAGGCCCCTTAGGTTTGAGGCAGACTCTAATCAGCGCAAATGTCCATTTCTCTTGTAAAATGAACAAAACACAGTTTTAAGGCTTGTATGTCTCCTTACAATCAGCAATTCCTTCTCTTAAATCCACTCCACCCTCCAAGGCATCTAACAAAGCAAGCAATACCCGTAGGGCCCTGAATTCAGATTCCCAAAAAAACTCTGTCTCCCTTCTTTGTGTGTCGGGCTGTGGCAGTAGGCCTTCAGCAAGTCTGGGCCGTGCCCCAGATTCCGCCACTGCCAGGCCCCACTCTCCTCTTCCCTCCGTCCAGTTACACACTGCGGCTTTCCCCAGCGCTGCACCTCATTTCGCAATACCAGCCTTCCTTGATGCATTCCTTCCACTTAGCGTGAGTATGCCTCTGTTAGCGGCGCAAGCCCAGCCATCACAGTCTTTTCCTTACGCTGTCTCTAACCCTCTCCCTGTCCGTGGCCTGCAGCCCCACCATCAGACCCTAGTGTAAGGCTGCCTCCACTAGCGGCGCAGGCCCAGATGTATTATTTTCCTTCCTAGCTTGGGCTCCAGGAACATCTCCTGTGCGGTCTGTAGATTTGTTGCCCACTCCACCACAGCTTGCCCTCTGATTAACCCTTCAATTCCCCCATGCCCAGATTCATCCCAGGTTAAATCAACTAGCTATGTCCTGTTAGGGGTTAACAGTTTAGGACCCAAGGACCAGATGCTTGAAAGAAGACCCGGAGTCAGAATTATAAAAAATTGAAGAAAAGTTTTACTGAAGATTGTTTGCAGTTTCATCAGCAGAAGTCAGCTTCAAGACTCACACAGGAGTTCGTAGGCCGCCCCACTTACAGTTACAAAGATCACAGCAGTTATACCCTTCACTAAGGTCTAAGCTACGTCCTTGCTTACAGGTTGAATGATTCTCATTGGCTAAGAAATAGATAAACATAGTAATTTTCCACACATATACAGATAGACTGAAGCATATCTCCATAGATTATGCAGCTGACACTCAGACCCTGAAGTTAGGCACGTCGTGACCTTCCAGTTCTCAGATTTGGGTTGCTGGGTGCCACCATGTCCCGAACAACAACTCAGTCAATCTCTAACAATGCCAGTGGTTCCTTAACCTGTAACCAAGAAGACTAACACACACACCGACACACAACCTTTTCCAAGGTTGGATTTGACCAGGCTCTAACTATAAACAGGAGAGTCGTCTCAAAACATCAAGATAACAAGTTAATTTTCTCAAGGATAGGAAACTTTAGTCTAAATGGAAAGTAAGGCTTTAACTGAGAAATGGTCCAGAAATGCTCATACCCGCTCAAGATGCCCTTTAAAGAGATCTGGCAGATCTAGATTTAAAACCTGGCATTGAAAGCCTCCCTCCCAAAGTATTATTTGTGATAATATTCAGTCAGCTCTCTCTGAGCCTGACACAGTCTATAATCTAATTAAAAAAGATGTTTAATCAGGCTTCTTGATCGGCCGTTTTAAAATTTCCCCATTCAAGTGTTTCCGTATCAGCCCCTTTGGAGTGGCTATTAGAACATTTTCAGGTAAAAAATGCTTGATAATCAATCTCAGCCCAGCACAATTCCCAGCTTCTGAGCATAAACAGCCTTATCCCTCTCGAAGAATATTCTCTTCATTACCACAACATTGATCAAGCAATGATCTTGATGAAAAACGCTGTTCGTGGCTCGCCAAAGTTGACATCACTTCTGCAATTAAAGTCATGCCCATCCAACCAGATTCATGGCATTTATTCAGCATATATGCTGGCACGGAAAATTATTCTTCGCCTTCTGCTTAACTTTTGGCTGCAAAAGCAGCCCGAAGATTTTCGACATGTTGTCAGAAGCTATTTTGCTGGATTCTCTCTAACAACTATGCAATTCCTTACATTATTCACCTTACTAGTTCGTGCTGCAACAAGCTTAGTTTATGGATAACCTTCCTTAAACAGTGGAACAGTCCTTACTTTTTCTATGATAACTTGGTGTCTCTTCCTGTCGATATTCAACTTTTTACCCCCTGCATAGGATTTGGGGGATTTTACCAATGCAGCTGGTTCGTGTCAACATGGCCCCCAGCTTCTAGACTCATTGCAGTCCTCAGCGTCCTCAGCTCCTGTTCGAGCTTTATCCTCTTGTCGTAACAGCTTTCCTGTGGGGAAAAGAATGGTCCACCAATAGCATCATAGTTCATTGAGACAACGAAGCAACCGGATTTGGATTTCAGCATGCGATCAATTCATTATAACTGCCAAACACATTCCTGGGTCCAAAATTCAAATAGCTCACTCTCTCGCGCGTTTTGCTTTTCAGAAATGCAGGCTGCAGGCCTGCACCCAACCCCAACCCTAGTACCTCATTATTCAGAGTTGATATTCCCATAAACCACCCACTGAAAACCCTTCTTGGCACATCTCTCAACACCATTCTTCAAGCCATCTTCCCTAGAACCCTTCAATCTTGCGTAACTGCATGGGGATGTTTTAAGTCATTTCACCTCACATACAACCTGTCTTTTCCCGATTTTTACTTCTCATTATTAGCTCATTTATATCTCAACTTGAGGTGGAGGTGAGAGGACGCTGGCGCACTGTGGCTGCCGCTTCTCCGTCAGTGCGTTAAATTGTTTATTTTAAGGTGCTATTGACTGGTTTTATATCGGCTGATATCTGCTAATATGCGGCTTTGCTGGATTTTATTTGTTTTTATACTGCCATTATTTGGTGTCTACGGCAAGATTCACTTCTACCTCCCGGACTGCACTATGATAAAATACTCTGCCACGGAACTTTTACAGCTTCGTCATTTTCTGCCCCCTGCCACTGGTGTTTCGGAAATACAACTACGATCGCTACAACTTCTCCGACGGCCAAAGTACATTCATCGTGGCTCCCGCCGGAATCTGCATTCAAGCGGAGCAGATATACACACAGTTTGGTCTCAGAGGCGTCTGGATCGTCGCCATTTATCTTCGCGTCATGTCTGCTCTGCTAATTTCTCCTACCTCCAGAAGTCTACTCCATCCAGCTGTGGTGTCCACCTTGACACAATCAGGTTTGCACATCTGAACACAAAGCGGCTTCACTTTGTGACTGGACAAAAAACTGGACTTCTTCTGCATCTGTGAAACATGGCATCAGCCTAATGACTATCTCAATCTAAATATGTGTACTCTGCCTGGCTACACTTATCTTGACCGGCCGCGGTGGCGGTCTTGCTGTCATTTATAGATCTGATGTTGCAGTAACTGAGGTTTCATTGCCTTGCTTTTCTTCATTTTAATGCTTGGCTTTCAAGCTGACTGGTCTCTCATCAGTTCTTGTGTTGAATATCTACCGTCCTCCCAAACTTAACTCTGCATTTTTCTCTGAATTTACTGAGTGTTTGACACTTGCCAGTGCACTCTGTCCACTTATTCTTTTAACTGGTGATCTAAATTTTCATGTTGACAATTTGGCTTGCAATAATGCTGTGTGCCTCATGGATGCACTTGAATGTTTTAACTTCACTCAGCATGTTGACTTTCCGACACACAAACACGGACATATATTAGATCTGGTCTGCACTTCAGGAGTATTTATTGAACAACTTGAGTGTACTGATGTATGTATAAGTGATCACAAGCTCCTCACATTCAATCTGACTCCTCCTTCTTTGCAGACTGTGAAAGAACGTGTTATTTGTTTCAGGAAAATCAGTGATATTGATCTTGATCTCCTTAGTCATACTATGGGTGACTTACCAGTTGCGACCTTACTCTATCGACCAGTATAATGTTGCTCTTACATCTATTCTGGACAGGTCATAGATTGTTTAATCAGCATCAGATTGAGTATCAAAATGCTCTCAAAGCTGCAAAAGGGGCATATTATCCCCGTGTTCTGTTTAGAACAGTCAATAATCTAATTAAACCTCCTAATGACTTTAACTGTTCCACCATTGAGCAGTGTAATGCATTTCTCAGTTATTTTTCAACTAAAATTGAGAATATCTATAACGCTATTGCCTGTGAGGTTGCTCCTGAGCTTGTTGAGGTGCATCCTCCTAATCTCTCTGGTCTTGTTTTTTCAAGTTTCAGTGCTGTTGACTTTGATTTTATTTCTAAACTTGTCTTGTCAATGAACTCTACTACTTGCATACTTGATCCACTCCCTACGACTGTTTTAAAAAATTGTCTGCCTGTCATTTTACCCCACATCACTACTATTAATGCCTCACTCATTACAGGGAATGTCTCTTCTGCTCTAAAAATGGCTGCAGTTACGCCAGTTCTTAAAAAAGCTGGTAGCGATATCACTGACATGTCAAATTATCGACCCATTTCTAATTTACCTTTCCTGGCAAAAGTGCTTGAGCGTGTGGTTGTTGGGCAACTCCATACTCCTCTCTGTACGAATAGCCTATTAGAAAGATTTCAATCCGGGTTTAGATCTGGACACAGTACAGAGACTGCTCTGGTCAGGGTTCTGAATGATCTCCTCGTTATAGCTGACTCTGGGGCTTGTGGCATTTTGGTCATGTTAGACTTTACTGCTGCATTCGATACCATATGTCACAGTATATTATTGGACAGATTGCATAAGTGGACCGGTCTGTCTGGAACGGTGTTAAACTGGTTTGAGTCTTACCTCTCAGGTCGTTCACAATTTATCTACCTGGGTTTCTCTGTGTCAGGGTGTCCCCCAGGGGTCAGTCTTGGGTCCTATTTTATTTCACGAGTTCACACTTACATATAATTTGGGGGGGTAAAGTTTAATGCGTATTTGGCGTGCTGTCCAGAGGGAGGGCTCCGAGCTTGGAGTTCGGCCCGAACCCAGAGTACTCTCCCCGTATGTAAGTGCTTAGGACTAGAAGCGTGGAGAAGGGGTGGTGGAGGGATGCTGCAAAACTGTCAATGGAATGAGGTGAGACTGCTGAGTGTATATACACCTCTTACCATTGATTGCTGAGTGCTCTCCACTTGTGTTAATTATCTGAACGTGCTCCTCCCGAACCTTGTTAATAAAACATCATTTAGTGTTTATATGTTGCCTCTCGGGCAGATCATTCAGAAATATGGCCTGAGCTATCACTGCTATGCAGACACACATTTACACATTTATTCATTTAGCTGACGCTTTTATCCAAAGCGACTTACAATTGCTATATATGTCAGAGGTCGCACGCCTCTGGAGCAACTAGGGGTTAAGTGTCTTGCTCAGGGACACATTGGTGTCTCACAGTGGATTCGAACCCCGGTCTCTCACACCAAAGGCATGTGTCTTATCAATTGCGCCGCCGCCACCACCCCTGTACTGGGTGAAACTCAACTTTCTTAAACTAAACTGCTCTAAAACTGAAGTCTTATTAATTGGCACTCCTTTGAATGTCAGTAAATGTAAGGATTTTAGATTCTCAGTGGACAACACCCAATTGTCCCCTTCTGGCCAGGTTCGTAACTTGGGCGTTATTTTTGATGCCCAG
This sequence comes from Rutilus rutilus, assembly GCF_951802725.1. Classification (NCBI taxonomy): domain Eukaryota; kingdom Metazoa; phylum Chordata; class Actinopteri; order Cypriniformes; family Leuciscidae; genus Rutilus; species Rutilus rutilus. Next base: position 7,399,128 of record NC_140227.1, read on the forward strand.
CTAACTTTTAATTCTCATTTTAAAAACATAACGAAGGTTGCTTTTTTCCATTTGAGGAACATTGCGCGCATTAGACCGTTTCTCTCTAGGCCTGATGCAGAGAAGCTTATCCATGCCTTCATCACGTCAAGGCTTGATTATTGTAACTCTCTCTTTGCGGGTTTACCAGCAAACTCTATTAAGAGGTTGCAATATATACAGAACTCTGCCGCACGTGTTTTGACTCACACATCATCACGCCATCACATTACACCTGTGCTCCAGCAGCTGCATTGGCTTCCAGTTCAGTCACGTATTGATTTTAAAGTTCTGATTTTAACTTATAAAGCAGTACAGGTCCAGATTACATCTGTGATTTGGTTACTCCATCCATTCCTGCTGGCTCTCTCCGCTCTGCTGGCTCTCTCTCTGTTTCAGCCTCGTTTTAAATTAAAAACTATGGGGGAAGGGCCTTTTCCTGTAATGTGCCAAAGTTATGGAATACATTACCTGCGTCTATCAGGGATGCTGCTTCTGTGGATTGTTTTAAGAGACTTCTTAAGACACATCTTTTTAGTCAAGCTTTTAATTTATAAATTGTGTATTTTTTTATACTATTTTTTTTTTTTTTTTTTACTGCAGTGTTTGATTGTTTGACTATTTTGTTCTGTATACTGTAGCGCTTTGAGTATGTGAAAGGCGCATTATAAATAAAATGTATTATTATTATTATTATTATCAACTTACCACATCAAGAAGCTTGCTCCATTAAAGGGATACTTCAGGATTTAGCATTAAGCTTTGTATTAGTAGAAAACCTGTAGTATTTTCGAATTACCGTGCTTTCCACCCTCATATCCCCCTGAGACGAGAGATTTATGTATTTTTTGTCTGGAAAAAAATCGTCATTTTGCGTCTTTGGAGGATTTTTTTGGCCAGAGGCTAAAGACTACAGCCAGTAGTAGGGGCTTTCCCGCATGTTTTCAACCCGCCCATATGAGGGTGGGATCTCACTCACAGAATGTACGCATAGTGTCAGCCATCTTTTTTTGGAAGCTAAGCTAGCAGGCTCTTGTTCTGTGGAGAAAGCTGAGTAGTAGAGGTTACCATCCTCTTTTTCCCGGACATGTCCGGCCATCGAGATCGTCCAAAATGTCCGAGACTCACTAGTAGCCTAGCCTTGTTGTTTTAAACTGCGCTCTCTTACCGGTAGGCGTGGCTTGGGAGTGGCCTCGTAGAGCAGCGAAGCAAGTGCATTCTGGGAGTTGTTGTCTTTCATCCACATAAGCCAAAAATACATTTTCTGGCTTTTCTCAGTCTATAAAGCTCCAAATTCAAAAATAATTTCACATTTCTTCTACATAAATTACCCATTTTAAATACACATTCATCTTTCCAGAGGTGAAGTATCCCTTTAAGGGTTACATAAGCGGAATCCAATTTTTTCATAAACTTATTTTCGGTTCACCCTCCTCCGAAATAACCAATCACAGACCTCCCTTCTTATCATCCAAAGGACTCAATCCACCGCCTAGATGCCAGACAACCCATAACTTTAGACATACTCACCAAATGTCTCTCTACTCTCTGCTAAATGCCAACCTCACACTCGATGCAATGTTTATATTGGCTTTCTTCAATTTTCTCAGATGCTCGGAACTCTTCATCAATTCCAGCTTCAACCCAAAAAGTCCATACCACAATTACAGATTTATTAGTGCTAAATAGCAAAAACATCTCTTACTTAATCAAACAAAGACAGATCAAATGATAAAAGTCAATTTTATTGACAATTTTAATCTCCCTTTTAGACTAATAACATTTCAGATGCTCACAGGCTAAATTCCCATCCGACCCGCTCTTCGCAGACTATTCCAATCACCCTGTTCCGTGTTTCTGGTGAGTTCAAATGGTAATTTCCAGCAAGATCTTGTCTTCTCAGGGTCTGGTCGCTCCTTAACCAGACTGTCCGGCATTTTCTAATTTCTCAAGTCTTACAATACCAACTGCACACATTTGAAGTATCATCATCATTGGAACTCTCTGCTAAGTGAACATTGAATTTTACACATACCTTTAAGCAGAATACATAATCCTCCCAGCTACCCTCCTTATGTCTATGTGTCCATGCAATCTATAGTCTAACTCGTGCATTTTAAACTTCATAAGATAATACAACTGATTATGAATACTAATAAGGAATAATAATACAGATACATAATATTAAACAATGAAATTATATTCAAAGATGAAATTTTAGTCTTGACGCTCAGTCGTTCTCTCATATTCACTGTCTGTTTAGGCTTAAGTGCAAATCCACAAAGCCTCTGTACAAATCACCATGATAAACAGTCTTCTTATCATTATTAACTTGGTTAACATTCAATACGCATGCACGAAGTTCAAAACAAGAAGGGTATAGCCTAATGATAAAAGAAAACAGTCAGTAGTGCGGTACTACAATATTGCGGTTATCACGACAGCCCTATACATAAGACTGACCCGAAAGACTGGGCGAGATGATGCTGTTCTCTGCGGGTACATGAGCGCTGAACGGCCGCTGACGGCCTGGACCTCGCATCCGAGAAAGCATCTCAACAGATTGTAAAATAGGCACTATGATTATATATTAGTCACATATTTGAGGTATAAATAACTACATTCTCACTTAAAGAAACTCTTAAAACTACATTTCGTGACACAACAACAGTAGTATTTTTTTTTTAAATATGGTGGATTTGCCATAGACAGTATAAGAAGGGGATTTGCTCGACCGCCATGACAGTTGCCTCTAGCGGAGTGATACAAACGGTGAAACAGTTGATGTGCTGTTTCTGTGTGAATATAGCACGGCTGAAAAAGGCTCTCAGCCAATCAGATTTGAGAACCAGAAAGAACTGTTGTATATACATGTGTATATATATATGTGTGTGTTCTTACCGTAAGGGCTTGGCTGATGCCAACAAACGCATATTCTGTATATTTTAAATGTAAAAAATAGGTTTTGCATTTGTTCCTATTTCAACTTGTGAATTACTGACTATTCCTTTACAGGACACAGCAGGACAGGAACGCTACAGAACCATCACCACTGCCTACTACCGCGGAGCCATGGGCTTCATCCTCATGTACGACATAACCAACGAGGAGTCTTTCGCCGCAGTGCAAGACTGGTGAATTAACTAAACATGTGAAACATTCTGCCTCAAATATAACAGAGGAAATTGTGTTGAACAAGCAAAGATTTAATTATGTGTAACTGGTCTCCCGCAGGTCCACACAGATTAAGACATACTCATGGGATAACGCTCAGGTGCTCCTAGTGGGCAACAAGTGTGACATGGAGGATGAGAGGGTGGTGGCCTCCGACAGGGGCCGACAGCTATCCGAGCATCTCGGTAAGTCATGTTTGGTGTTTGGCACAGCTGTGTCATTTCAAATGTTCTTTCAGGGAGAACATCATATTTTCTGGAACATACGTTTTTCTTTTAAATCTTCTTTTTATCAAGTTTATTTTTATAACGCATTTCCCACATGCCGGTAGTTTTTCTTTCGCATTAGCAAAATTGATTTAGACTTGGTGTCTATAATAAATGTTGTTTATGATGACTGGCAGTATAATTTGTTCGTTTTATACTTTTTTTTTGTTCTGTTTAAAGTATTTATTGTGTAGTGAGAACAACTCAAATACATGTTGATAGTGTTTATAATGTTTGTAACATTTCGGTTTATTCACTGTATTTTACATTATTTTTGAAAGTAAAAATTAAATGTGACTTTTATACACTGATGTGAATTATTCGGTTTTTTTTTTAAGTTTTTTTTTTAGATGTGACTAGTCACGTGCAACTTATTTTCTGGAAAGTACGGTATCCATTTTTTCATGGCTTGATATTTGTATTAGCTATACTGGGTTGGGTTCCAAAACCTAGTAAGCTGTCTTTACTGCCTACATAGGCAGCTACTTTCTAAAGCAGCATACTTACTAAAAAAAACCTCTGTGCGTCATACAAATCACAACTGATTTCAGTAGAGTTTGGCGTTAGCATGTAGCTAAGCTAAGGACGCAATACTCTAAAAAGCACACACTATAGTCCATTTTTTATTATTTCTGGAAGTTTCTAGAGTTTCACCTGATGGAATTACAGTAGACATGGCTTTTGTTTCCAAAACCGGCTCTACCTCTTCATCTCAATGTTGTAAAACTTGTCAAAGGCAACTGTAGCAAAATAAAAACGATGGTAAAAATGATCAACTCTCACCTGACAACTGCCGAATATGGCGCTTAAATTGAAATGGTGCTTTTGTCAGTGGCAGGTTTTTAGAACAGGGCCTTAGTCTTGACTTGGTTTCTTCTTTTATCCTCAGGTTTTGAGTATTTTGAGGCCAGTGCCAAGGACAACATTAATGTTAAACAAACCTTTGAGCGGCTGGTAGACATAATCTGCGAGAAGATGTCAGAGAGCCTGGATGCTGCTGATCCTGCAGTGACGGGAGCCAAACAGGGGCCGCAGCTCACAGAGCAACCCGCTGCCCCGCACCAGGACTGCGCCTGCTGAAAACCCCACGGCTCTTTCTGCACTGCCTTGCACCAACACACACACACACAAAACAAACAAGTTTAGGTATTTAAAAAGATCAAGAAACAAAACCTTCAGTTCCCCTTACTGCCTCCTCTGGCCACACCCTCTCCTCTCTGATGTCTCACTTTAACACCTAAAGCTTTGACATGGTTTCATTCAACCTGCAATCCATTACATTTTAAAAGGAAAGCCATAGCACCATTTAAGAATTCGATTAGGCTTGATTAAGCCTGTGTTGTGTTTTAAAGACTTAATGAAGTTTAAATTTTAGGGGTGTGTTATTAGGACCAAGATTGGTGTAGCACACAGAATCAGTAATCTTTTACGTTTTCGATGCCTTCATTTCACTTCATATTATTTTCTTGTACTCTTACATAACCTTATTTATGAACAAATATAAAAAAAAGAGATTTCTGTATATTTATTCCAGAAGTGTACATAATGAATACAGTTCAGTATTTAAATTATAATGTTAGAGATACATATCTAAAATGTTTTTTTATTTATTTATTATTTTTTTGTTTTTTGAAAATGACCAATTCAGTCAAATATAAAGAAAGTTATAGAAGTCAATTAATGCTGTTTTCATGGTAATTCTTTGCAGTGCGAGTCACCAACCTTGCTTATTTGTATCTGTGACATTGTATCTTGTTTACTGCCTTGCCTCATGTAATTTCAGTCTCGGGACTGAATGCCAGATATCATACACAAACATTCCTTGATGTAAATTTGCATGGAAGGAAATAAAGCCATCTAGGCAAATAGTGATTCCATTCTAAATGCTTCATTAGGTCTAGTCAAAAACAGAGTCTGATTTGCAGCCATGTTGTAATTTCATTATAGCAGAGCCATAAGCTCAACCTACTTGCTATCAATAACACTCTTGTACGCTCATGAAATTTAGCAAATGTCTGAGATTTGACTGGAATTTCCCATAAAGACTTTCTAGACTGGTGTGTCCTAGGAAATATTTTATGTGGCTCTGTATAATACCACACCTGCAACTATAATGAAAAATCCGTTTGCAAAAAAAGAAAAAAAGTCCATGACAAGTATTAACGTTTACATGTGTAAGACCCTCCCTGATTATTCCTGCATCTTTCCTTTGCTATTCTGTCTTCCTTTAGTGAACACTTATTGTACATATATTTGAGTCTTTGGTTTTATGTGTGAACTGTGTTGTATCAATTCTAGGCTTTAAAAAAAATCTAGGTGATATTAAGAAGAAAAAATACAAAAAGAGGATATAAAGGGTGTTCTTTACCTGCTGTTGTGTATGCCTGCTTGTGAATGAATGTCACTTTATTACAGAGCAATATTGAAGAAAATACCTTTTCATGTGTTGCAGATTATTTATCATTCTGTTAACATAAACAGACCATTTTTTGTAGGATGTGATGGAAATGTGATCAAGTGGTTTAAATCCTAGTTGAAATGTACTGTTGTAAACCAAAGCAGGAAGATAGACTGACTGTCACGTCTACCGTAGAGCTGGTTTGCTGAGATTCAAAAGCTTGACTGTATTTGTGGCAAATGCTGTTGATTCTTTAAAACCTCAAATCATGTTGTAAACAAAAGTTTTCTGCAGAGGCACTGCTAAAATCCGTGGGGCCCTGGACAAATTGTTTGTAGGTGGGACCCTCTCCTTCAGGACTAATGAGCAGACGATACAATAGATAGAGGACCTTAGCGAGACCCTTTCGTGGCCCTGGAAATCAGAAGTGAGAAGATATGACTGAATCTTTATTAACATCACAACTCACCATATAAAGTAGTCGCTCCACGTTCAGATCAGTTTATCATCACTACGAGTTTGTTCTCCATTTCCTACATTATTATCTAGAATTATTTCTATTCATGCTTTCCATTGTGATTTTTTTTTTTTTTTTTGAATTTTTGAGTGTAATGTACAAGGAAAAAAAAACACTAATATGCAGTAGTAAATGTACTGTACTTACAATAAGGGGTTTGGTGTTAAAGTGTCCAGTGGTGAAATTTACCAAATCAACTGTCTATGTTGTGAAAATGACTGAACTTATAAAAATAAAGGTTTGTGCTGTTTACTTGAGACCATGTTGCATCTGTTTTGGGTCAGGCCTATCGCCTAAATCAGGGGTGTCACTCCAACAGAGTTTAGAAGCAACCCTAATTAAACACACCTGAACCAGAAACCTCCAGACAGGTGTTTTGGAGCTACACTGCAGGACAGTGGCCCTCCAGGAGTGGAGTTTGACATGCGGCCTAAATTAAATGACTTCCGATGTGGTTTAATTGAAAAACAATCACTAGATGGAACTGAAGATTCAACTGTAGATGTTGACCTAAAATAGCAGCACCCCCGGATGAAGGCTGAATCAGCTGTTGTCATAGGGTGCTTCTCAAACGAAATGATGCCAGATATCTCGGTTGCCACGTCATCAAGCGGCTCTGAAGGCCGTCTCAATTTGAAGGATCCTTGAAAGCAGCCTTACTTTTGCATCCCTTTGCAAGATGCATCACGTGTATCCGATCGTGTCCTTATCTCACCCACAATCCTTTGCACACATTTCAATTCACGAAAAAGAACAGACGGAAAACAAGTCTGCAGTGAGCTTGTCTGAATTCATTATGAAATGTTAGACAAAAATAATGTTTTCAGAGTTTAATCCTTTGTTTTAGTGTAATCACTTAACACTAAACTGCCAGTAATGTAAGCCACTGAGACCACAGAGGATTGTCATTCACTGTATTGCATTAATAGAACGCCAATTAGGCTAATATGAAGATATTTAAGTATTTTTCCAAAATTAAGTTTTAGTTGTATTTTTGTGCCGTGACTGTGGGGGCGGGAATATGTGTGACACAGCCATAAGCACTTACTAGACCGTCTCATTCTAACGTCTAATGCTGAGGAGGACATACTATATGCAGCGTCCTGTTTGAGAAGCACTCATTGTGCCTTAGAACTTTTTGATATCTGCCCATATCTCAAAACCAAATCAACAACTGATGCATAGAATGCAAGAAGTCCCTACCCTACATTTTTGTTTTCCGATAAACCGTTTCTCAAATGAACATCAAAATACGGAAAAGATCTGTCACTACTTTTGTTTTCATCCTGATGAAGGATTATATGCATTTCTGCATAAGTTTTGCCTCCATTGAGATCAGATCTTAATCTAAGTCTAATTATAAAACAAAGAGATTCTAATAAAATGTTACACAAAGTTTTTAGATTTTTTATATAATATATATATATAGGCTGTGGGAAGCACTGCACAGATCAAATCCTGTCTGAGCCAGGAGTCCTTTTTGTTTCCAAGGGTTTCCTCTGAGTCCTCCAGTTTCCTCTACAATCCAGACATAAGTGAATTATAGACTAAATTGTCTGTAGGTGTGAATTTGTGTGTGAGCCCTGTGATGGATTGCCGTCTGTCCAAGTCCAATGTTCCGCCTGTAGCTTGAGAAGCTTGAGCAACCCTACAGAGGATAAACAGTTTAGGAGACTGGATGGATGGATTATAATAATGCTAGAGGGTCATGTGCTTCTTCCAACAATGATATTAGGTGTGTTCAACTTGAAGCAGCACTTTTAATTTAAATGTAATTCCTATGGCGCAGCAATTCTGTGCATTCGAACATTTGCGTACTGACAAACCAAAGCAAGGACTGACATTGTATTAATGTCATAATCGCAAGGAGCGGTGTCATTTTTATGCTTTGGTCTAAAATACACATTGCTTGTGTAAAGTCAAGCTTGCGAGTCATGGCAATGTCTGATTAGTGAGCGATATTGAATCTGAGTCAGATTTTTTTTTTTTTTTTTTTTGTCAAAAATGAAGTGCTTCACATATCGGTCTGAATAGTTCAATATCAAATGTAAAAATCATCTTTAAAAATCCTTATCTTTTAAATCACAAGTGAATGGAAAAAAGTGTGGTAACCCTAAAAAAAAAAAAAAATCCATTCTGCTAATCTCAGTTTAATCTCAAAGAGACACCTCTTGGCAAGACAATTTCATGTTGGCTTCCCAAAAATAATGTGTTTTTACCAATCTAGAGATCTCCAAACCTAAGGCAAAGAAATATTAAAAACTATTTTTGGAAGGCCAACATGAAAATGGCTTGCCAAGAGTTTTTCAACAGTTTGAACCAAAGATTGAACTGTTTAATACATGCAACTTGTTTCCATTTGTTTATGTAATGGAGTGCTGACACACATATTAAAAGCAATTGCAATATTTAACAAAAATTGTTTATTCACAAGTGCACAAGACAAGTTACACCATGGTTGTATTTAAAAAAAACAAAAACAAACAAACTTAAGAGCAAATGTGAAAACATGCACCAAAATGTGAGTGAACAGAAATAAAAACAGTTTGAAGAAAATGGAAAAGCATCTTTACATCAGCTTGCCCAAATTAAAAACCTTCAGAGATCCAGGACGTCCATTTCCAAAATAAACTCACTTCTTTTCGGTTGATGATCAAACTGAAAAAGTAGATGACAATAAGTATCAGATATTGGGTAAAAATTCACGTGACATTAAAGACTTTTACATTAAACTTGTTACACAAAACGTTGCTGAACAGTTTGATGCACGAACTGAGGCTTGTAAATGAGCCTCTAAAGAAAATGATGATGTTAAAGGGATATTCCACTTTTTTTGGAAATAGGCTCATTTTAGGCAAGGCAAGGCAAGGCAAGTTTATTTATATAGCACATTTCATACACAATGGCAATTCAAAGTGCTTTACATAGAAGAAATTAAAATAATAAAAAGAAATAAGAATAATTAAAACAGTTTAGAAGAATACAAAATAAAATACAGTACAAACAGTCGGACGAACATTGGCACAGTGCTCATTCAGTAAATGCATAGTTAAACAGATGTGTTTTGAGTCTGGATTTGAATGTGACTACAGTAGGAGCACATCTGATCTCCTCTGGAAGCTGGTTCCAGCTGCGGCTGGCATAATAGCTAAAAGCGGACTCGCCATGCTTAGAGTGAACCCTTGGTATTTCAAGCTGATATGATCCTAATGATCTGAGTGATCTGTTGGGTTTATATTCAGTGAGCATATCTGCAATGTATTGAGGTCCTAGGCCATTGAATGATTTATATACCAGTAATAATACTTTAAAATCAATCCTAAATTTAACTGGGAGCCAGTGTAAAGACCTGAGGACTGGTGTGATATGTTCATATTTTCTGGTTCTGCTCAGAATCCTGGCGGCAGCGTTCTGTATGAGCTGCAACTGTCTTATGGTCTTTTTGGGAAGGCCAGTGAGGAGTCCATTACAATAATCCACCCTGCTGGTGATGAAAGCATGAACAAGTTTCTCTAAGTCTTGTCTGGAAACAAAGCATCTTATTCTTGCTATATTTTTCAGATGATAGTATGCTGATTTAGTTATTGCTTTGACATGACTACTGAAACTAAGGTCTGACTCTAGTGTCACACCAAGATTCCTGACTTGATGTTTAGTTGTTTGACCCCTAGAGTGAAGGTATGCGTTCACCTTGAGAACTTCATCTTTGTTTCCAAACGCAATGACTTCAGTTTTGTCTTTGTTTAACTGAAGAAAGTTTTGACACATCCAACTGTTTACTTCATCAATGCATTGGCACAGGGAGTCAATGGGGCTATAATCGTTGGGCGATAGGGCTAAGTAGAGCTGTGTGTCGTCTGCATAGCTGTGGTAAGCAATTTGGTTCTTTCTCATTATTTGGCTCATTGGGAGCATATACAGGTTGAACATGAGTGGTGCAAGAATTGAGCCTTGAGGGACTCCGCATGTCATGGATGTCCACTCAGACTTATGGTCTCCTATACTCACATAATAACCTCTCCCATCTAAGTATGACCTGAACCATTTTAGGACTATCCCAGAAAGCCCCACCCAGTTTTCCAGCCTGTCCAGAAGTATGTTGTGATCGACAGTGTCAAATGCAGCACTGAGGTCGAGTAGTACCAGCACTGATAATTTGCCTGAGTCAGTATTTAAGCGAATATCGTTTATTATCTTTATGAGCGCTGTCTCTGTGCTGTGGTGCGGTCGGAAACCAGATTGAAAATTGTCAAAGTATCCATTCGAGCATAAGAATTTGTTCAGCTGATTGAAGACAACTTTTTCAATGATCTTGCCTATGAAAGGAAGATTTGAGATCGGTCTATAGTTGCTTAATATGGTCTTATCCAGATTGCTCTTTTTCAGGAGGGGCTTGACAACTGCAGTTTTTAGGGAGTTTGGAAAACTCCCAGAGAGAAGTGAAGCATTTACCACTTCTAGAAGATCTGCTTCTAAACTGTTTAACACACTTTTGAAAAACGATGTGGGAAGTGTGTCAAGAGCGCAGGTTGATGTTTTAAGGTGCTGTACGGTTTCTTCCAAAATTTTGCCATCAATTTCTTTGAAATCAGACATAGTAACTACTTTCTCAGGTGGTTTGATCTGTCTGACCCCAGCGCAAGACAAGGATGTGCTGATCACCTTTCTGATATTATTGATTTTCTCAGAGAAGAAAGAAGCAAACTCACTGCACTTGCTGTCTGAGAGCATTTCACTGGGAATCTGGCTTGGGGGGTTTGTCAGTCTCTCTACAGTAGCAAAAAGAGTGCGTGTGTTGTTTAAATTGCTGTTTATAATATTTGAGAAGAAAGTCTGTCTAGCTTTGCCTAGTTCCATATTGAAAGCATGAAGGCTGTCTTTGTAGATGTTATAATGGACTACAAGTTTTGTCTTCCGCCACATGCGCTCTGCTTTTCTGCATTGTCTTATTTTACAACTCCCCCAGAGTTAAACAGTTGAGTTTTACCGTTTTCGAATCCATTCAGCCGATCTCCGGGTCTGGCGGTACCACTTTTAGCATAGCTTAGCATAGATCATTGAATCGGACAAGACCATTAGCATCTCTCTCAAAAAAATTACCAGAGTTTTGATATTTTTCCTATTTAAAACTTGACTCTTCTGTAGTTACATCGTGTACTAAGACCGACGGAAAATGTAAAGTTGCGATTTTCTAGGCTGATGTGGCTAGGAACTATACTCTCATTCCTGCGTAATAATCAAACTTTGTTGCCGTACCATGAGTGCAGCAGGCGTAATGATATGACGTAAAATGAGCCTATTTCCAAAAAAAGTGGAGTATCCCTTTAATGTATGAACATCCAGAGACCTGAAGAGGTGCTCTTGTGACTAAAAGGAGTAAAACTCATACCAGCACACAAGGGAAGGATCTGTTATAAAAAAAATTCACACCTTGTGGTTTACCAGGCTTTTTGTCTTGTTGCTGTCCACGGCCAGTTCCCGGCATGCCTCTGCCACGGCCACCAAAAATACCTAAAAAGACAACAAAAAAGTCGGTCAATTGTGTATTAGAGATGCACAGTTGACGTCCCCCGAATCCACTGTTTCCCAACTTAACCTATGAACTCTGATTTAGATATCTGCACCCGCTCGTCACATTACAAATATTCTAATTCTCAGTGTGTTAAGCGTGATATGGTATCATATTACACTTAAGTAGGCTGCTTTTAAAGGTGCATTGCGCAACATTTCATGTTAAAAATACCCATTTTTCTAACCCATACATGCTTAAACAATTGCCTGATGGGCTGAATGAGCCCTTCTATGATCACTGCGATTGCCTCTATAATCCTGTACAGTAAAATAAATAAGAGGGATTCGGGACGGAATCGACTGGGCGTGACGTCATGCGCGTTCACGCTCACCTGGCTATGTCTGGCAGGTTTGTGTATTCGCCGCCATTATCCGCATCAGCGAAGACAACTCAAGCGACTTTTGCAAAAGTAGAAGATGGATTCAAAGAGACCGGCTTCTAGTTCATCCCAAACCCCAACGCAAACTCCACGTAACCGCGTGCACAACTCTGGTTGCAGTTTCGTGTGTTGCCAGAAGGGGGCATAGTTCTGCAAAAACTCAGAGACTTGTGCAATGCACCTTTAAATTAACATTTATTAGAAGTAAAAGTTCAAAATTACATTTCCTTAATAGCCTGAAAACACAGGCTTTACTCCCTTCAAACTAGAGATTTTAATTTACACGAATCCCCATGATCGATCATCATTCAGTTACAGGGTCGTACACAAACCGATGTATCAGAATGGTAATGCGTTTCAGTCTATGTATCGCTCTCTACAACGTCAGACACATAACGGTAATTAATATGATTAGCCTTTAGCTTGACTATGTTATCAAACAGCTAATAATGTGTTGCTAATGTTACACAAACCATGTTCCCGTTCGCCCTCTCAGAGTCAGGAAGCTGCCTTCTAAAAGCCCTTGAAAAGCTTTGAACAACTTTGAACGTCAGTGGAGAAAGACATGCATGTTCATCATTACATCGTAATATACATCATATACGTAATTCGTGAGACTCCCCCGCCTGGTAACATAGTTAAAGATATGCTAAAGCCCGCTCTGACTTTAATGGGATCGGTTACGATGGTATTTGTGGCGTCAGAAACACCAGCGGTTTCAAACCGAATTTGAGTCTTTAGTTCACTGCAGTTTTAAGGAGAAAATACTCTGCAATTGTGTTGACTTGTGAATTTGCTCATGGTTTGTCTTAAAGCATCTTAAAAACACCACATAGTCATATAAACAACATTAAAAACTTGATTTGTACCACAGGGGTCTTTAAAACTGCAAGTTGACTCAAAACGCCAGCTTCCTCGCTCGAATGAAAAGGTTATTAGTCTAAACAAAAGGCTAGTAGTATTGTGAACTTAATCGATGTAAATATGATCATTTGATAAAATGAAGCGAGTGCGCCGTAGTTACATTTGGCAGTATATTTTCATATATTGTCATGGAGACCGAATGCACCGTAAATGGTATCATATGGTGCTCGTTGTTGTATTGTATTTTAAAACACAAAAATCGCAATGTTTGCAATTAACATCACCTAAAGTAAAACGATCCCAAACGTACAGATGGGGCGGTCAACGTGACTAACCACTACCATAAGCACATATTCATTTTTTTATTTTTTTATTTATGTGAATAATAGACCAATTATAGGTTTGTAAACATAATAATAATAATAATTCGTTACATTTATATAGCGCTTTTTCTGAGACCTCAAAGCGCTTTACATATGGAAGGGGGGAATCTCCTCAACCACCACCAATGTGCAGCATCCACTTGGATGATGCGACGGCAGCCATATTGCGCCAGAACGCCCACCACACACCAGCTTATCGGTGGAGAGGAGACAGTGATGAAGCCAATCAGTGTATGGGGATGATTAGGAGGCCATGATGGACAGAGGCCAAGGGGCAGATTTGGCCAGGATGCCGGGGTTACACCCCTACTCTTTTTCGAAGGACATCCTGGGATTTTTAATGACCACAGAGAGTCAGGACCTCGGTTTTACGTCTCATCCGAAGGACTGGAACATCCGGGATGCGCGCGCATCGTGGTTGCAGAAAGACCCGTTTAACAGCTGATCATTACATGGATACGTATAAGAATAATACTAATAGTTCGATTTAAAACCTTTTTTATACAGATTTACGATTCTGGCAACCGACTGCACAACACGACATTTTTCCGGATGTTGTCTTTTGGTCCCGACATGCGCAGTAGAACCTGCGTGACGCCGTGTGACGTAGGGTGATAATTCCCCTATAGGATAAGAGTGAAGTACAAGTTTGTTTACAAAATAAAGAATTGGTTAGCAGGCAAATGTTACATCGCGACCACGACCAAGGAAACATTTGGATTCACGCAGAATGACAGGGGTATGCGAGCCCATCAATTTAAATTAAGCCATACGAAGTTTTGTGCTCTGTTTTGCGGGTTGGTCACTCTAATTTAAAGGAACCGTATGTAAGAAATGTATTTCAATTAATCATAAAATGGCCCTGATATGTCACTAGACATTAAGAAATCATGTTCATTTCAAATACTTATATCACTGACAACAGTAGTCCGGCCAGGATATTGTCATTTAAAAGTGATAGTTGCAGCCCTCAACTGATGTTGATGTTGTCATCTTGTGTTTTGGCCTGATGCACCGCCCTCCACCTATCTACCAATCACAAAGTCAGTAGTGTTTCGGCATCCGGGTTGCCAGCTCTGCAACTCTAGCTGCCACAGCTGTAGCTACAAACGTTCCTGCTGGATCCTGCAGCATATCTGGCAACCTCGAGTCAGGGGGGAGGGGGAGGGAATACACCGCTCTACAGTAATTTGAAAGTGATTGCAGTACCAGTTTTGGCCACAATCTTACATACGGTTCCTTTAACTAAAATATTAAAAATATAATTATTTTTTATTCATTTAATATTTTCAACCTTTTTGGCACTTTGCCACTCCGGTCGAGGGTGACGTCACGCGCATACCCTCTATTTCCATCATTATGTTGGAAAGCACTCTTTTAGAATAAATTCTGCTATGCTTGTGTACATTTTTAGTTAAATCTGTTAAGTTATTAAGCAATATCTCATTAGGTTATTTCCTTTGTGTTTTATGTAATGACCACTAGGAGGTGCTCTAGGCATATGTTGTAGAGGTTTGGGGGCCCGACACGCTAAGCCCATTCGGGCCGGGCTCGGGCCATTTTTTTTTTTTTTTTTACAGATCGGGCTCTGGCTTATTTAGCTTCTCTCCTTTCATTGTGCCCATAATATACGTGCAAAGCACACGTCATAGTGTGTATGAAATATTGTTATATTTATTATATTATAAATATTATACATCGCCTAAGCAACACAAACGCAATACGCATATATGCACGCGTCACTCACGTGCATTAACAGGTGACAGTTGACCATGCAGAGGATCAGAGAGAAGTTGGATTTTTATTTTTTTATATTATGTAACATTAGCCAGTTGGTGAAGAGTTCTTCATTTTTGAACATTGTTTTGAACATTGTTCTTTAGTTACTTAAAAGCAAAGCAATGTTTATTTACTTATTTTTGCGGTTGGATCCCGTAGCGCTATATTCTCTACTGCATGCTTATGCTTCTCTCTAATGGACAGTCTGTTCAATATTCATGGGCATGATGTTTCAGGCCTATAATAAAAGTTTACCTTAGCGTGTGACGTGCGTGTGTTTGCGTGTAGCAGAGACAGCGCGCATCAGAGAGCGCGCGTCAGAGAGAGCTTAAAGTGATATTGATGTTGGTCTCGGGTCGGGTTCGGGCTGAAAAATTGCAGCCGTTGTCGGGCTGGGGCCGGGTTAGGGCTGGAGTTTTTGGCCCGTGCAGGGCTCTAATATGTTGGATTGGTTGACTGAAGTAAAATACGTTGTTGTTGAAAATGAAAGTAAAACAGTGAAACACGTTTGTTGCATTTTACAGTGAAATGAGATTTTGACTTTATTAAAATGAACACATTATGATTTATCTCATTTATCATCAATGCAGATATTACCGTGATCCGTGCATCACTAGTGTGTATGCATTTCAGAAATTATGACCGCAACATTTAAGTCACACTATTCCTTTAACAAGGGCTTTGAAATGCGTCTTACCTCTGCCGGTTCCACCACCTCTTCCAGGTCCACCTCCTCTGCCTTTTCCCTGTGGCTTGTTCTGCTGCATGCCTCCCCGGCCGCGTCCCTTTGATTGTACTTCCTCTTTCACCATATCTATGATCTCATCAGGGATTCGTAAGTATTTAATGGTGCTTCCTCTGATGTAGCATTCCGGCATCCTCCAAAATTTATCTCCATCCTGCAAATCAAAATCAGCAGGCAGAAATAACCTTTACATTTCAGCACACACACAGATGCCATAATCGCTCAATCATGTTTATGCAATCAATAATATTCAAAGAACCCCTCATCTCGAGGAATGAAGATTTAATTACCCTTGAAGTGCAAATAACTTCTCTCAAGTTGATGTTCATCCAGTTGTCACAGCTGACCAGATGGCCATTGTACGTCTCACCATTCTTTAACTCCACCAGCTGAAAACAAAAACAGACTAAATTAAGAAACAGGTAAACTTTTTAATTGCCATTACTTTTTATTGGTTATGTTAGCTGGGTTTAATTTCCCTTATAAAACAGCATAAAACTGAATGCCCCCTTTTCAGGGGTTCTTTTTCTCATTTTCACCAAAAAATATTCAATTAATTGTTTTAAGCCTTTAACTAAACCAACCAGAATCACCAGAAAACAATGCAAACTTCGATTTGAAAAAGAATGGTAATGGTACAACACTAAATTATTGACAATATATTTGGTTATTGTAAAATATTCAGATATATTAGTTGATTAAGAGTGATGGGAGGCCTTACATCATTTTCAATGCTTTATGGGAGTGGATGGCCAATGCAATGCTAGAATTTCCATTCCCATGGTAACAGTGACTTTTCTGATTGATTAGTGGCTGGCTTTTCATGATTTTAGGTAGTATAGTTTTTCAGTGAATTCAGCAAGTACTCTTTTATTTTTATATTGTTTAAATCACATTATGACTTGTGGACTACCTCGATATTGAATGATCACTATATACATGTACTATGGTATTGCTACTGTACTAGGCTATATTCCAAAAACAGCAAAGACCATGGCATGTGGTATTACTCAAGGACATGGCTATGATAAAGTTGCACAAAACATAATGTGAGTTGCCTCATACTCACCATCGGGTGGTTCTGTGCTGTCTTCAGTAAAGATAACGGGAGCTAGGAGAGAAGACATCAACCAGTAAAGGTGGTGAATCTGAATCTTTAGATTTTAGACTTTTTTTCTGGTGTCAATTCCAAAATCTACTGACAACCCTTATGAAAATTAACCACAAAAAAAGGTTATTAAACCATGGTAACTGGGTCAATGATATGACGTGCATATTTGTGTGTCCAAATGCATTATTTCCTTTTAAAATTATTTTATATTCATGACATACATCACTTTATTCTATAAAGCCTAATTAGTTTGAAATTATTTTTAGTACATTTAAATAATACATATTATTTAATGTTTAGTTATCTTAAACCCCCAAAATGTCAGCTGGTGCAACTGTCTGAACAAATGAACAGACTAAAGAAAACTATTTAAAATGGTGTCTTAATAACAACACATTTAAAACTATATAGCCTATAGTACTATGACATAATTTTAGGGTTGAAACCTTTCATATAAACACATTTGTATAAATATCAGTAGTTTTAAAGCTGTTGAGATATACCCAGGGGGCAAAGGGGGTTTAGCAGACATGGGCTGCTGTAAAAGGTTGTCATATAAAAATGAAATCTATGATGTCTGTCTGAGGATCACAACCTGGGTGGACAACCCGGTCAACAAGCTGCTGGAAACTTGTAATTAGGGTCAAAACAATGCTACCTCAAATTCTGCTTTAACTCCCCGGAATCACCCAAACATGCTAAAAAGGTTTAATTATATTCATGAATCCTGAGCCATATCTCCCTTATACTTTATGCTAGAAACAAACTGAGCACATCTTTCAAAAGAGTGGAAGATAAGCTTTCATCTGATACCTTGATTGTACATGTAATTAGAATGTAAGAGTTAACAATGCCTCTTAATTCATAGGTAGGCAAAAAAAAAGAAAAAAAGATTGAACATTCCATTTGTAATCGGTAGCATTCTTTTCCCTTTGTTGTTGTTAAAATAAACAAATTACCATGTGAAGTTAACTTTTACTAGATGAAATCATATTTTGATCATTTTCACTAACCAGACAGTCCTCATGGCCCATAACACATTTAGAGGGAATTCAATTTCAAGCCTATAATAGCCTGTCAATTCAAACAAGGTCCAAGAAAGAAGTTTACCATTAACTGGTGTTAATTGTATACAGCTCTGTTTCTGTAAGTAAAAAACTTTTCATAAAAGTGCATCTATCCATCATAAAAGTGCATCTATCCATCATAAAAGTGCATCTATCCATGATAAAAGTGCATCTATCCATGATAAAAGTGCATTTATCCATCATAAAAGTGCATTTATCCATCATAAAAGTGCATCTATCCATCATAAAAGTGCTCCACAGGCTCTGGGGGGTTAATAAAGATATGGATGACAACTCTGCCAACTCCTTCATTCTGGACACTGTAGAGGGTGTGGAGTATTGAGTGTTACTCTTGTGGCGCGAGTCGACTTGCGTTGGCCGTCTGCCGGAAGCTAGTTATTTTAGTCGATAAAGTTTTAAATATGAATATTTTTCTTACACAAACTTCAGAAGGCCTTTATTACTACCCCCCTCTATTACTAGTAAATCATGGGCTAATTTTCATTTTTGGGTGACCTATCCCTAGGACCATAGACATAAAATACAAAAAGGACTACCAAATTGCCTATCACAGTTTTTGGCAAGTAAATCACGTGATGTGACACATCCTATTGACCCTGTTCACATTTCTGGGTTTCTCAGAAGTGTAAGGCATCATAGTTGGGTTAACTTCTATAGCAGTGAATGAAAGACTACATTAAATATATTTTTTGTGTTCCAATTTGCTCAAATCGCAAAAGAAAAACGCCACAACAGCGTTTTCACAACTTTCAAAAAGAATAAAAAAATAGATAATGGCAGTCGGAAGAGAGAATGTTGTCAACTTTGTCACAGCCGCGCTATTAGAAACACCCTCACAGCAGCGTTAACTAGTTTTTGTGTAATATAATACAAGTATAGTGTTATATGCGTAATTATCTTTTATTATGACAGTATGTGGCAACATGTACGTTAAAAGCGCATCTTCTGCACTAAACAATGATATTGCAATATTCTAGACTCTTACATGTATCTAACGCCACACTTACAGAAGACTGTAAACATTTTTTGTATTTTCAAATGACAAATTACTTGTATTTTAATTAAATACTTTTTTCACAGCAGTATTTTGTATTTTATTTAAATACATTTGATGAGTAAGTATTTGTTATTTGTAATTAAATACTTTTTGATGTATTTGTGGCCATCTCTGGTTAAAGGTTGTCAGAAGAACTGCTCCATGCTACATAGGATGCCGTTGCCAGGGGTTGGCAACCAAATGTAGTAGGATACAGCATGCCGAAACACTAGAGAGCAGCGACAGCAGCAGTGACTCCGAAAACAGCTAAACAAATTGTATAAACATTATTACAGAAATTAGTTATCACCCTGAATTGTAATGTTTGTCTGTTACATTAATCGTTTTTTTTTGTTTTGTTTTATTACAAATTGCTACTTAATGTAACAGTTTTAATCAGTAAATACTTTTAAACCTACTCCACACATGACTCCTGTGTGTTTTAGTTTTTCAACATTTAGTTGTCAGTACCTTTGTCTCACACTCCAAACACCTGGATTGAACAGTAACCAGCCTAACCCAAAATCCTCAAATCCTTTTTTTTTATTTCGATAGAATAAATAAAGCTATCCCACTTGTGAAAGACTATTAGAAATACTAGACATTGCAATACAAATAATAGATATTGTATAAATATGCAAACGATATACTGTACTTACAGAAACAGAGCTGTATACAATTAACACCAGTTAATGGTAAACTTCTTTCTTGGACCTTGTTTGAATTGACAGGCTATTATAGGCTTGAAATTGAATTCCCTCTAAATGTGTTATGGGCCATGAGGACTGTCTGGTTAGTGAAAATGATCAAAATATGATTTCATCTAGTAAAAGTTAACTTCACATGGTAATTTGTTTATTTTAACAACAACAAAGGGAAAAGAATGCTACCGATTACAAATGGAATGTTCAATCTTTTTTTCTTTTTTTTTGCCTACCTATGAATTAAGAGGCATTGTTAACTCTTACATTCTAATTACATGTACAATCAAGGTATCAGATGAAAGCTTATCTTCCACTCAGTTTGTTTCTAGCATAACGTATAAGGGAGATATGGCTCAGGATTCATGAATATAATTAAACCTTTTTAGCATGTTTGGGTGATTCCGGGGAGTTAAAGCAGAATTTGAGGTAGCATTGTTTTGACCCTAATTACAAGTTTCCAGCAGCTTGTTGACCGGGTTGTCCACCCAGGTTGTGATCCTCAGACATCATAGATTTCATTTTTATATGACAACCTTTTACAGCAGCCCATGTCTGATTTCCTAAAAAACAGGTGTTTTGCCCCCTGGGTAATAGCCTAATTGAAAAACAAATAGTAATCAATCCACCGAAAAAAAAAAAAAAAAAAAAGAATCACGGTTACTACACTTTACTATAACAAAACCATTGTTAATTTTCGTAAGGGAGTGAACAATGCACCATTCATCTTTTTAATTATTTCTTAGAAATGGGAATAAGTTATATAGCGTACAATAAAAGTGTTAAATTGTTTCTCTTTAGCTGACATTGAATTGAAACCCCATATTCTGTTGACTACTAAAGCGCATCGCATGTGTCTGTAACGTTACTCTGTAGCACTGATCTATAATATATATCTAACTTATTTACATTCATATATAGATCAGTGGGTTCTGTAGTGGTTTGTAACAGATATTATGTTTAAAGCAGTAAGTAAATTATTAATTAAAACACGGTTCTACGTCTACCGCAAAGCTAGAAGGTGTTACATTAGGGCGCGCTCGAGAATGCAGACCAGTAAGCTAACGTTACACCTTCTCTACTAAACACAGGAACTGAGCTTCTAGTTTGACTAGTCTGCAAGTTTATAGACGGTCGCTTACCATGTCAGCTGAACGACTGATCAGCCCTTATAATCTCTAGTAAAGTTTAATCAGCTGAGGTCTTAAATCACGAATGTTTGTTGTGAATCTTCTTTCCAGCACAAGGTGGTCTGCGAAGTGCGAACCATTTACTGTTGTACTTCCAGGTGAAAGCGGAAGTTGTCAAAATAAAAGTCACACTGCAGTTTCTGCAGTAATAGTATACATTTACGCTACACGTGGCCGGTTTCACAGACAAGGTTTAAACCTAATCACAGACTAAAATGCCTGTTTGACAACTTACACTAATACATTTTAAAATATGTCTCAAGATGTACACTTAATTGAAATGTTATAATCAGTAGTAGCATTTATATATAGCATATATTGAGTTTTAGTACCCTCATAGCAACAAAAAATATATACTTGGTTCAGGGGTGGGGGGTATATTATGACGGCTATATTTTCAGGGACCCCCAAGCTCCCAGAAAATGGGGAGAAATATTTCTTTCCCCAAAAATAAAAACAAATGTGGTAAAATGTCCTAATTTAACTAAGGCTTAATCAAAGCCCGACTCTGAAACCCGGCTACAAAGTGTTTATTGATTTAAGAACACACTCAACATAGTTCATAAAATGCAGTTTATTTTGAAATATTGATCACAGATATTTTATACATTCGTTTATGCTATATACACACCTATGTAAATGTACAATATCAAGAACTCTTCAAGAGTCTACTTCTGTCGTTTTTGCATCGTTTTTTTTCTTTTCCTTTTTGTTCTGGAGGCTTTCTTGATTTTTTCCTTTCAGTTTCTTCTTGTTTCTGCTGATCTTATCTAGTTCATTTCTCCTTTTTTCTTCCAAATCTGGATCCTGTGATTGATACAAAAGAAGGTTGGGACAAATAAAAAAAAAAATACATGGTTAATTCGTATGTGTTTATTTATGAACTATATTTATTTAATATCTGAAGAAAGTGAAAAAACAAAAAACAAAACTGAACCACAAGCATCAAAGTCATTCTGCAAGTACTTTAAAATCCTGTCATCAAATCTAGACAAAAAGGCAACTTCTATATACATTTTTTTGATAATATATAATCTTATAATCTCTATAATATGTTTAAAGCATGCATTTAAAATAAAACAGCTCACTTTTCCCTCCAGAATCAACTGTTTCCTTTTGTTTATCTTCTTTTTCTCATCAAAATCAGTGGACTCCAGTCTCTATAACAGAATTAACAATTGTAAGATTATGGTTGCAAGTGTTATATAAAATGTATATTGAAAAAAAAACTTCTCTCACAATTTCACACTGTCGTCTTGTTACGTTGACTTGGGTGAGGATCTTCAACACCTCTTTCTCTTCAACAGGAAACTCCTTCAGTTTCACCTCTAAACACACAAAACGGTAATCATAAACATACTCTTACAGCAAGTAATTTCATAGAAAGTCCATTACTATTACTTGCATTTACAGTGCTTTTATCACAATAGAATATTTAGATTCTAGAGTAAAGTTCACTCTAAATGAGACAATCTGTTTAAGTTGTGAACTTACGGGTCTGTTCCTCGATAGCACTGATGAGGTGGATGTCATACTGTGTGACTAGAGTGATTGACACACCATTTCGGCCTGGACAACAGGAAGAGGACGTTATAAAACAGATGGTCCAATTCTGAATTTGTATTTGTTACAGCAATCCAATTAGATGTACTCCTGCTGCTTAAAAAAAGCTGTTTACGTTGTTTTTGCACTGGTTCAGCATTGTATCCAATCACATGCATTTTTTTTTAATAACCAGGCAGCCCTAAAGTGAAACAAGTGTACAGCAGCCATAGCAGATGTTATGTCACGTCAGATATGATATATTTTAGCACAGTGGTTTTTCAACTGGTGGGTCACACTCACAACCCCAAAATGGGCCGCAGTTCTTTTGAACAAATTCATCTGTCACTTGGTATGGCTAACACTAATACAACATCTGACCCAGTGTTTGTAAAATCCCAGTTTTCCATGCATATATAAATTGTCGCTTTTTATCATGTCATGTTAATAATTTAGTTTAATGCTTGGAAGTTCACGGTAAATGTTAGAACACAGGGGTTGGATAATGAAATGGAAATAATATTTTAGTATGGTGGGGCCATACTGTGCTATTGATGCTGTAGGCAATTTAGCATCAATTTGTTTTGGGAACGACAGATAAGTCCTTCACAGTGGCCAGAGTGATTTTGAGCCATTCTTCCAGAACAGTGGCCAGGTCTCTATATGATGCTGACTTGCTCCTCCAAAATACCCCAGAGTAGCTCTGGCTTCAACTTCACTTTCATGTTCATCAAACCATTCTTACAAACGCAAATGTAAGCCTTGCTGTGTGTTTTGGTGCATTATCATGCTGATACACAGAACCCCCTTCAGGGTACAATGTTTGAACCATTAGGTTGCACATGGTCCTCCAGAATGGTTCGGTAGTCCTGGGCAGTGACACACATCAAGCACAGTATGGAATGCCATGATATTGCAGCCCAAACCACATGGAAACAACCATTTCACATGGTCCACAGCCCAAGATTTGCACTGTTGGCACCAATCAAACTGACATTTGGCACTGGCACGAGTGATCAAACGATCAAAAGTGACTCTGTGGAGCTCCCGACGAAAAGTTTTGGTGGAAACCGGAGAGTTGAGGTGCGCATTTAATTCTGCAGCGAGTTGGTCAGCTTTTATGTTTGTTTTTTTGGGATAAAATCCAGGTTGGTACTTGAACATCCCTTTCAGACAGCTTTCTCTTGCGTCGACAGTTACTCCTGTTGGATGTGGTTCATCCTGCATGGTGGTATGCTGACATTATCCTGAATACCATAGCTATCTATACACCTCAAAGACTTGCTGTCCTGGTCACAGATGAGCCAACAATTTGTCCTCTTTTGTACTGTGATATGTCTCCCATTATGTTGTGTGTATTGCAATATTTTATGTACAGCTGTGCTATTGCTCTGCTAATTCAACCTTCACACTCTGCTCTTACAGCATATATAGGCACGAAACCTCCAATAATATATTGGCCAGTGTTTCAGTTCCATTGTCCAACCCCTGTATTTCATGTGTAATTTTAAAGGTCATTTTTGCTACTTCATATGATTCTTTTACAGAAAATGTTTAATTATATTTATTGTATATTATAAAGCTGTTAGAATATTTAAAAGGACTGATTTTAGTCTTTAATGTTTTATAGGTTTAATACATATTACAGAAACATAGTATAGAATTGTAATTTTAGACCTACCATAATAAAAAAGCCAGAGAAGAATAACAATGTCTAATTTACAAGATAACAAAACTTTAACTGTGGGTTGACATTCAGTTTTGTTAATAGAGCTCTAAACTCACCAGCTCGAGCGGTTCGTCCCACTCTGTGGATGTAGATTTTTGGCAAACCTGGTGTGTTGTGATTAATAACAACTTGCACTGTAGGAATATCTAAACCCCTTCAGATAAGAACAGAACAAACACATAAAGACACGAGAAAGTGGAATAAATTAGAAAATGGCAAAGAGCAATGGCGAGGTATGTTGAGAAATGTTTGTTTCTGTACCTGGCAGCAACATCTGTGGCTATGAGAATTTTAAAGACGTTGGACTTGAACTTTGCAAGGTTGGCAAAACGCTGTCTCTGAAAGGGGAAGAAAATAAAAGCCATTAGTAGACATTAGGCACTGAGTGAGAATCAATTTTAACTACATAACATGTCACTTACCTGCTTCATCATCGAGTGCAGAGAGATGGTTGGGAAATTGAATTCACGCAGCATCATTGTGAGTATTTGACAGTTCCTGGAATATTTACACCACAATATCACATAACAATATCATCATTATCAAATAAATATCATTATTATTGGTATCAAATAATAGATTTGTACATTTTCTTTTGAAAATGTGAGTGGTGCTTGCCTGTGCAAACTTGCTAACATAATGCTACGGCAATTTCTAGGTTATTTGGGTGCTAAGTTGGTTTACCAGTTCAAAAGAGCCCCTTAGATATGACTCAGTTTCCTCCTTTAATGCAAGTCTATGGAAATGGTCCACCAGGTAAAATGTTAAGTCTGATTGCTTGGAAAAGCTCCTCAACAAGATGTCCATTTTGAGGTAGCACTCATGCGATCAACATGCAGTCTGGTTATGATGTAAGGTTTAATACTTATAGTAGGAATTTGCCTTACCAAGCACCACTGATAAACCCTGTAATAATTTTTTTCGGCAACTGAAAACTTACCTGCATGTGTTAGTGAATATTATGATAGACCAATCATCATGTTCATCCTGGAACTTTTGGATGAGATGGACCAAGTACGCATCTTTGACTTTCTCAGGAGTGAGGATGAATCTCTGATCCAGTTCTTCTACAGTCCGCACACTGTGAGAGAGAGCCATACCACATAAAAATAATAATAGGCCTTTGTCAAAACAGCTTTAATGCCTATGATAAACCTCTTCCACCAAAATAGTGTTGGTGAACATCTGAATTAATGCACGACTTCAGAACCAAATGACCACGTAACTGCCTACATTAAAACATAACCTGGCCACAAACAAAGTCTCACTCCTAGTTGAGAAAATACTTTAACATCCTAAGTATTTTAATCCAGTGTCTTTCCATGAGTTAGAAATTCTTTAAACTTTATATATGTATCCATGTTTTCGCTTCTTCTCTTCAGTTCAGCCCACTCATTTTCTATAGGGTTCAGGTCAGGGACTGGGATGGCCATTACAGATGCTTTGGTTTTGTGCTCAGTGGCACATCAAAACCAAGCATTTGCAATGGCCATCCCAGTCCCTGACCTGAACCCTATAGAAAATGAGTGATGTTTGTTTTTGGATCACTGTCCTGTTGGAAGATCCAAACATGGCCCATTATAAGATTTCTAGCAGAGGTTGTCAGGTTTTGATTTTTTTTATCTGTTGGCATTTGATCGAAATCCATGATGCCATGTATCTGAACAAGATCTCCAGGACCTCTGGCAGAAAATTAGGCCCACAGCATTAATTCTTATAACGGGCCATGTTTGGATCTTCCAAAAGGACAGTGATCCAAAAACAAACATCAAAATCAAAACAAAAATGGGTCACTGAGCACGAAACCAAGCATCTGCAATGGCCATCCCAGTCTAGACATAAAGTACTAGACACACATACCAGACACACAAATAAAGCTTAAATGACAACTCAGGTCTGACATCATTATAAATGATTATGAATTGTCAAGTAGCCAGCACTAGTCAATAACGAAGATTATGCAGATACTTAATATACATTTGATCTGCAAGTAAGAAAAAGTGGTGCTCATGATGCTGATGACTCGTATGACTGATGACTCGTAAATAGAAGTCAATGGAAATTTCATGTTTTGTTCTATTATAGTGACAACAAGAGGCACAATTGCAGACACACTGGAGACACACAATCTTTTTTATGTGTCTCCAGAGTGAGCCACTACATGTGGCTAATTTGGTGAAAATATCTCATTTCGTTTTGGAGTTATAGACATGTATAAACACATGACCCACACCTGACTTTGTTTGCATTTTCTTGCCACTTACTATTAATATTTTGACATTTGGGCATTAGCATATTGCCAACGACCTATGTTTCAGAACTTCCCATGGTGGTTTCATCTCGATCGGTCTAACGGTTTCAAAGATATTGGCAAATGTTTTTTTAAGCGCTAAATTACAACTCTACACAAATGGTAAGGCAAAACCTAGAATGTTTGATACCGTTGGACTTGGCAAGGATTCAGCAATCTAAGGAGATGATCTAACAAGACAACTTTTATGATTTTTGGACAAACCTTTTAGAAGTTGTAAGGAAAAATAGCAATATTAATAGGTGTGTTCAACTTGAAGCGGCGCTGCACAGACCGATGACATCAAAGTACCGCGAGAGCAATTTGAAAACATACAGAGCCGTCTGCTCTCTAATCGCTCTCAAAGTACTTTGATGATCGGTCTGCGTAGCTTCAAGTTGAACACACCTATTTTCTCCTGTACATCTCAAAACATTCTCCTGACACACTTTTGAGCATGACTTACTCTGATTTGTGCTCCCAGAAGAAGGGCCTATTCATGGCGATGCTCTGCAGCTGCTGTAGCGTGTCCGTGAGTGTGGCACTGAACAGCAGCGTCTGGCGTTTTGCGGGCACAGCACTGAGAATGACCTCTAGATCTTTAGTGAAATCTGTGCAGCCCTGCTCTAAAAGACGGTCAGCTTCATCCAGGATCTGCAGAGAAACACAACGATTCAATGAAAACTGCTTTAAAACAAACTAGCTTAAGAATTTAGGTAGATAAAACAACCATTAGAAAATGCATCAAAATCTTACTAGAAATTGGATTCTGTTCAGGTTAACGGTGTCAGAGCTTCGGATGTGATCAGCAAGTCGTCCCGGAGTGGCAACAACAACATGCGGCTTTTTCGACAACTCCAAACCCTGAGTGACCATGTCTAATTGAAGAAAAAATAAAATAAAGTTTGTCTCTTAAAGTACCCCTAATATACTTCTTTGGATATTACCTTTCATGCAGTGTGTAATATAGTGGTTTGTGAATGTAAAAGGTCTGCAAGGTTTCAAAGATCAAAGTGCACAATAAATTAGTCAAGAGTTATTGTCTCCCAAAAGAAAGAACCGATTTTTAACTTCCTGAAACGAGTCGTCATTAATTCTAACCTATGTAGGTTTGTAACAGATTTACATAATGCCAGCCTATGACCTTCCAACAACATCTACTTTGACCCGCCCTCAAACTCTGTAGCCAGGAAGAGTTTGGTTCGTGTAGTCGACATGTTGAAAAGACGTTATAATCTGTGCTGCTAAAGCAATGAGGACTCGGGCTCGAATTGATGCGGTAAAACCGACGCCATTGTTACTGTTCTTATCACTGTGTATCAAGTGCTGAGGAAGCCTCTGGAAATGAAATTCAGATATGGTAATGGTTGTTTCGCTTCCAGCATGAGCTGTAAGCAGTAGACCAATCAAAACAGACTGGGCCATCTGACCAATCAGAGCAGAACAGGCTCTTAGACAGGTTTAGAGAGACTGAATCCTTCATCAAACAGTTTCAGTCACAAAGAGGTGATACTGCAATGCATTTATTAGAGTTAAATAAATTTTATTTTTTTACCCTGGATCATTGTAAGCCTATTGTAGGAGACCTCCTAAACAAAATAAGGAACCTTTAAAATAGCATGATAGGGGCACTTTAATAAATATGCATTCTATAAATGACAGTTTTCAATAAACATTAAGCACTGTTTTTGATTTGTGAATAAATGAGCCCTAAAGGATGACCAAGTAGAGCTCTGAATATTATCTTACCCATTCCTCCTACAATGATACAGTCCTTTAAGCCTAGGGGCTTCCCTAATGCTCTGAACTGTTCTGCGATCTGGTAAGCAAGCTCTCTGGACAGAAAACAGACAAAAATTAATACATGTTTAGTAATAAATTTGTATACATTTTAAAGTTGTTTCTCTTTAGTTAATGAACTATGAACTAACATGAATGATCAAGGTATAATAAATATAATATATATATATATATATATATATATATATATATATATATATATATATATATATATATATATATATATATATATATATATGAAAAGTACAGAACATTTTCATGGTTCAGTACTGTTTTTCAATTTTTGAATTGAAATTTGAATTTGAATGTTCTGGCAATAAAAATCATAAAGTATTAAAGTAAACCTGGTGGGTGTTAACACCAAGCAGAAAACACCATAAGGGTCCTCAGATAACTTCTGCACCACTGGAAGAACAAATGCTGCCGTTTTTCCACTTCCAGTTTTTGCACAGCCCATGCAATCCCGACCTATGTGAAAGACAGAATTCGGATTAAGCAAATTAAAAAAAAATAAACAACAACTCTGTTTTGTTCAATATGACCCCCGATGACAGGCAAAAATCACAATCACACTTTATTATTAACACACTTAATTCCACCAATGACATTAGATTAGAGATTAAAGAGTGTAAACTATAAATGAAAGGCCAGATTGTCTCGATTACTTGAAATGTGTGTATATATATATATATATATATTTTTTTTTTTTTACGTAAATCCCGTCATGATACAGATGCAACAGATATATCGGGCACATATAATATTCATATGATTATTATTATTATATCCTCCTGAGCATTTTCTCGTGTCATTACATTGCTTAGAGCATAATATTTTTTTTTTAAATATAATTTTAGAAAAATTATATTTTATTCATATGTTATGCTTTGTCCTCTGTAGAGGACACCAGGACTCAATAAAAAGAAAAAGAAAAAGACATGAATAAGCAAATAAATAGGCAAAAACAATGGATTTTTAAAAAAAAAAATTATTATCAATCAATTTTTATGTTTCAGGATTTTATATACCAAACTTTGTAAAAAGATGATTCTCAACTATATCATGAAAGATATAACAGAATGATTTGATATACCATTTTGCTTTTATTATCTTGTTCAAAATGCAGGGAAATGCTGTCAGAGAAATTTACAGAAATATAATGTCCACTACAGAGGACAAATGTCTATTTCTGGGTCCCAGGAGGATATATTATTTATTAATGAGCTTACTCATGAATATGAACATGTCATTCTGTTCACAAAAGTTAACAACAGTCAAATAACTCAAAACAACAACAAACAGCTTTGTATGAATGTAATATTAGAAATATATAGGCATGTACATAATAACAAAACATTTTTATTATAGTCTAATAATCTAGTCTAATATCTAATAAGCTATTATTTCCCCTCCAAAATACTGTCTAATAAAAATATTAAGACAATATTAAACCAAGAATAAATACTTTGTTGTTATTGTTTAGAAAAGACACCGTTTGGTTGTGCCGTCCATGATGAATACATGTGCTCGCGAATTAATACTTCTAATGATCTATGTAAAGTCTATTAATGAACGTGATCTGTCCATTTTCATTGGTTTTACAGTTTTCATAAAGCAGATATAAATCTTTACCCTCCAATATGGCAGGAATGCATTTCTCCTGTACAGGGGTCGGTCTGCTGATGCCCATCTGCTTACACTGCTGAATCAACCACTCACACAGTCCGATAGACTCAAACGTGGCCATTTTACACAGGGTTATCTAAAAACAAAATGTCCAAAACATAAACTAATCTGTATTATTGTTGCTTTGAGCGCATTTAAATATCATTTACAAGTTGAAAACAAGCTTCCTCGTGCGAATCTGTGACGGACGCGTGAATTGGACGTCATATGATGACGCGTTGAAAAAAGGAAATGACCACGCCCCTCACGTCAAGAACTGCGCCTTTTGACAGCGAAAATAGCGAGAGAGATTATGTATGATAAAAACATTGCAACGAACTCGCCAGGCTAGGTATGAATGCCTTATTCCCTCCATGCAAATGTATTTACATGAATACACGTGCTTTATGCTGATTAGCTGTGTCATTTGGGGGCAGATGTAATGCGAAGGAGCTCGTGAGTGGTGTGCTCGTGAGCGCGCAGCTGAAACCGCGGGGTCGAGCAGAGGGTGAGAGGCGCGTGCAGGTGAGCTGAACATTAACAACTCTGTATTAGTGTTCAGGCCCTACAATATGAATGCAGAATGAATCATTACTTTCCTTTCTAATGTTCTCATTGTCTCGTAGCAGCCTATGCACTTGAAACTGTAAGTATGATATGGGTTGTTGTTGTTGTTTTGTCATTTAATTGTTGTATTTCTTATTTTATTAAGATTGAGAATGGTTAGCGGTTATTTGGGCTTCTACACATGATGACCTTCCTCATCCTCATCCTCGCTGAGCATGGCGGAGTCAGATGGTGTGGAGTTCTCTGTGAATCGAGCTCAAAGCAGGTAGGCATGGATGTAGCATGAAATGTGGCATGCGATGCGTTTGATGCATGCATAGAGAGATGTTGCTCCAAAATTCAACAGGGTTAAGTGCTAATATTAGTAAAGAAAACTAAATGTATTGGTTTTATTATTCAGTCTTTATTTAGGCATTTGTTGAATATTAGGTGCACTCCGTAATGTTTTGTTAAAGTTTTATACGTAAAGAAATGAAATGCACTTTTGAAAAATATCATTACAGTGACATTTACCCCAACATATGTAATGAAGAAGGCTTAGTTCAGACACAATTTTTCTAGGAAAAGAATTGTTTTTGTTCTGCATGGAGTGGGTTGCCCTCTTGGGTGCAGCCATGTTGACATCACATGACCAGCTGTGTAGGAATTGCATTTGATCTGTCCTGTAATGGTAAATGAGCAATATCAAGAGTTTTTTTTTACATTTATTGATATCAGTTGGATATAAATTGGAAGTTGTCATTGCGCATGCTCTTTTCCCTATTTTTACGTATAGATTGCCTTTCAAAACTCATTAAAGATTAATATTCAAAAACACTTATAATTTATTAAGAGTGTTTAATGTAATCTTTAGCAAATTTTTAAATTAGTATCCATTATTTATACTGTACATTAGGCCTGCAACAAATGATTATTTTGTTAATCAATTATGTTGATTATTTCATCATCGATTAATCAGATATAAAAATTATACAAAATTATATTTTACATAAAAAAAGTAATTAATTTAAAACCATAAATGTTATTTCATATCCTGCTCAATGTAGGTCTCCAAACAATGTGAAATATGAAGGCTATGAAAACAAATATAGGGAATGCATCTATGTAGGCTAGGCTATACATTGTTTGTTCAAAAAAGGGTTAATATATTAAAGGTATAGCGGAGGATTTTCCAGAATTTTAGAAAAGAACCGCCCTCTCCACTTTTTGAAAAAATGCACATGCGCAACACTCTACCTGCTCCCGAGAGGGAACGCCTATTAAACGTGTGCACTAGAGAGCATGCACGAGCTAATCATAGCTTACATTAACTTTTACTAGCAGTGATTTTAAATGGATTTCTCCAAATAGCATGCCAAACTTTACCTGTCAAGTAGAAACTTCGCGACTGAGGCATCAGTGGGAAGCCCAACCTGTGTTTTGAGCGCACGCCATCGTGTGAATCGTGTGCACGAGCGCGTACGACGGCCTTACGTAAACATATCACCAGAATGATTGACACTTAGGAGGACCAATAGTCTTGATGATCCACCCGGAAAAAGAAAATCCTCCGCTATACCTTTAACATTACATTCTAAACCAAAAAAAATCAACTGGTTATTTGCTGTTTAAAAGCAGAAGTTAAATTGACTAAATCAAACAATTCTAATAAACAGAAACAAAAGCACAAAATGTTAACTTGTACGAGGTATGAGGAGCACACACATTTACTCGACTGAACATAGTAGCCTAATGATTTTACATTTATAGGCTTCTCCAACAATAGTCCCTTTACTGTTACTGCTCTCATTAAAATACGATTACTTGTGTTAAATGTTGAAATTTAAATCTAGATCAAATTTCTAACAAGAAATATTTCAGCAAAATGAGACAAGGATATAACTGTAAAATGTAAGTTATGCTTTGAGGAAAACATGCCTCAAAAGCATTAAACAGCACATGCATCTGTCAAAGCAGGACAGGGCAAGCCGCGGTAAATGCTTAGGCTTTGGGTTGAAGCTCTTCAAGGTCTAGTAAGCGATTTCTGAGAAACACTGTTGATATTTGAAATTGACACCCACCCCCATAAGTATGCGTGAATCATGCCTGGCTCATACTACAGGAGTTTTAAAATCCTAACCGATTGTAAAATCTGGTGGCAGCACACACATCTTTGCAGATTTTCTTCCCTCAAATCTTAAACATGCTCACACTTAGGGCTGCACGATTATGACAAAAATCATAATTGTCGATTATTCCCTTGAAATTGTAATCAGTTACGATTACCACGATTTACATTGAATGATGTTTTGAATAGTTTGGCCATGGGACCCACATTTCCCCATGGTCATCAAGCCGCGACCCACCTTTTTAGGTTTTATATAGGCCTATTATAATACATTTGTTTACACAAAAATTTGTTGACACATACAAGTAGGCTACTGTCCCCCTTTACTTAATATACAAATAAATTGTAAGAATATGACTAATAGGCTACTGATAAATAAACAGTAGGCCTATGAGGTTAAGCTATTAAATAGCAGTCCCAAACTAGTTTTTGTTAATACAATCTTGGTATGAACCACCACAGTCATTTAAAAATATACAAAATAACCAATAAAGTGGCATTATGGGGTTATGGAAACAACAGTTACCATGGTGATACACAATACTTACAAGAACTGTTAAAGTGAGTGCAGGCTACGAGCGCAGTAAAACAACTGACAGGGCATTAATTTCGTTTTTCTGAGGTGAGAGACTTTTTATTTCTTATCAAGCCATGAAAATAACGATAGAATAATGAGCCTGACAACATCTCATCTGACCGCAAATACTGAATCTGGACAACGCGTTTTTTTTTTGTTTTTTTTTTATTATTTAAAACGTAACGACGTTGCATGCTTCTAGTTTATTTTGCGCTGTATAATGAAGCGATATACAGCGCGCTCCGCCGCATTTGCGCGTGCAATTGAAGAGTGCGCGCTACTGCAGTATAGCGGCTGACAGGACAGGAAAGTCCGTTTTTCTGAGTCGAGAGACTTTTTATTTCAGCATACAATTAGGCCTACGTCTATGGTAGTTCCTATTGTGCTGGGTTCTCTGAAGTAGTCGTGGTTCGCCACTTTTGAATAAGAAACAATATCAAGAAGACTATAAAACTCGTCAAATCTCCGCGAATCACAACAAGCAGTGAGAACACTTGTTCAAATAGCGCACACTCAAACCTGAAATGACCGACTTCTCACTGAAGATCTGCTTTGTTTCTGGGGATGGAATAGAGGCAGGCTGTCGAACTACAGGTTGGGCTGAAACAGAGGGTTGCCTGTTATCTTGATGAGCACTTTTGCTGGTTACCACATCTGGTGTAATGTCACTTTCCCTTGCAGAATGAGGATGCAGATCACATTTTTGACTTTGATTCTGCTTTTATTCGTAACGCAATGGACCGGTCAACGGGACATAAATTAATCCTTAAAGGATGGGACTTTATGGGACATTTGCACAAAAATAATAAATAACTTACCGTAGCCTATTTTATAAGTCGCTCCAGAGTCGCATATCAGTCAAAAAATGCGTCACGAGGAAGAAAAAACATATAGGCCTATAGCTTAAGTCGCACTGGACTAAGTCGCATTTTTGTAGAAATTTATTTCACAAAAAA
Source organism: Rutilus rutilus (assembly GCF_951802725.1). Lineage (NCBI taxonomy): Eukaryota > Metazoa > Chordata > Actinopteri > Cypriniformes > Leuciscidae > Rutilus > Rutilus rutilus. The sequence continues at coordinate 7,433,582 of NC_140227.1, forward strand.
AAAAAAAAAAAAAAAAAAAAAAGTTACAGACAGTTCTCCGCTACGGACGTGAGTGCTCTAAAGCGGCACTAAACGAATGTTTTAAAACTTTCACAGACACCTCAAACGGACAGCACAAAGCCTGTCTTTAAATTTAATTTCGTTTTGTATTAATTGTATCTTAATTTTAATCGATGTTTCATAAAAAAAAAAATGTCTGGGTTTAATAAATAAGAAGGCTATTAAAAAAAATAGATAATCAGGACACGGAGGCGCTGGCGAACCTGGAGCTCGTCTCATAAATGAACCGAAACTCGGCGTAGGGCTATAAGGTAGCCTATTGCCTCACAGACCTGAGACATAGATAGCTTGAAATGTCTACTTTTAAGCAGAACAATTCAAAACGAAAGAAAACAGACTGCGCTGCTTATGTAGGCCTAATTCGTATGAAATGTGCATTTCTCTCTGGCGCTGCGAAGATCGCGATTCGTCAACTTCGTGGCTATAGCCGACACTGACATAAAAAAAAAACTGTTTTATTAGTAAACAATTAAAATGTATCCTGCTATATTTTACATATTTGCCTGTTCCTTACAAAACACTAACAGTGGGGTTTTTGACTGTGTTTTTTATTTATTTTTTTTGCAGCTGCGGACAAATTCTTTCGACACTGCACACACAATAGCCTACACTCTGCGCTTATGTTTTAAAAACATAATTTAACATATATAACAATTTTTAAATAGCCCACTTAAAGTGTTTATTACAAATAAATGACTAAATGCTAAAAAATAATTAATTTTAATGAACTAACATATGCGTTGCATTTAAAATTCTGTGAAAACAGGGGGTGCTCCAGCACCCCCACTTCCCGCGTCCCTGCTAAACACACCCATGCAGAATAATGTAAGCGTTTTTTTTTTTTTTTTATCGTAATTTTGAACGATTACGTAATCGTGGCATCCGTAATCGTAATTGCGATTAGAAATTCGATTAAGTGTGCAGCACTACAATATTTTAAAATCGCATTTTCACACTCTACAAAATGTATCTTGCCAGAGGAAACGCCTCACGTGATCTCACGCAGCAGATCTGAAGCGGAAAAGCAGATGTAACGTTAAACACAATATCTGTCCTTCATATCAAGTCATATTCGTAAAAAGGTAGCCGTGACCAAGGAAAGCGAAATCTTTCATAAATCATCCTTTTAACATTTAAGGATATTTCTAATGAATGGCGTCAGCGACTCAGCGCTGGTCGATACAATGAATCAATGCCAATGATCATGAAGTGACGCATCAGCTTCAGCGTTGCCCATGCGCCTTGCTGCTCAGCTGAGTCTTGTAAAGTGGAGCTCAAAGTTCAAATAAAATAATAAAACAATGAACAGCATGTTTCATTACATCTATCTTTGAAAGAATCCGCAATTATTATTATTTTTTTACATTTCGTTGAATAAACAGTTTAATGACTCACTAAAAGACTGTCCCTTCCAGCCACCTAGTGGCGTAATAATGTAAGTGTGCATGTGAGTGACAGCCAGATTCAAGGAACTAACTGTTATATAACAATGGCCTAACAAGCTCATTGTCAGGTTTATGTTGTGTTTATTGTATTATGTGGACCCGACCCTTATTTTGACATTGTATCTTCATTTTACTCCACTTCGTTTTAACACGCTTTATTAGTTTCGGTTTCATTACTGAACATGTACTCGTCTTCGTGCCTGCTGACCATTTAGCAATAAATAAATGGAGATAAAAACGCACATCGCACTGTTGAGTCACTCAAAATTACCTCTAGGGAAATTCCTTCAGCACGACAGCCCTACTTGTTTCTTATTGGCTATTTTGACAGTTCTGACGTAATCACAGTCTTGCTCATTCCGATTTAAAATCCTAAATATCAAACATGTTTGATGTGATCGGGGCGAGCCCGATTTGTGTGAGAGCAGATCAGGAGGTGCAATATTCGATCTGTGAACGCCTCACATTACCAGATAATCTGCGCCGAACATCGGAACCGATCGAGGTCATCGACAATATTTTTTTCTCCGATTCTTGAATCGGGGATCATTCGGCCTAAAACTCCTGTAGTGTGAGCCAGGCATCAGCTGTGATTCAACAACTACAGCAGCATATCTTGGTTATGTGAAACATGGCAAAACCAATGTTACTCGCATATTGAGCAGAAACAAAGCAACCCCGGCACCCGTTTTCAGGCCTACCCACTCTAACATCTCTCCAACGCTGGGAAACTTTTGCAATATTAACATTATGTCAAAAATTCACATGCAGAATATAGGAGATGATTGATTTTCATTTGAATGTTTAAAAAAAGGTGAACTATGCAGGTTTTTTTTTACCTTAACTGAACAGCTTCAGAGTCATTGGAATGGTTATATGACTTTTTTCGGGTTGAATGGTGGTCTTCTCACACCCCCCTAGCGCCTTTGAGCGGAAAAACCACCCTTGCAACTTTGCAACTCATTGTCAGGAAGTATCGCGCAATGTAACAAATTGCTTTACGGCACTGCACACATACACTATCTAAACATTTATATGCTAGCCTTCTGTGTATCATACATACCTCAGTGAACATGGCTCCCTGCGTTCGCCAGCTTCTTTGAAAACAAATGCACATGACAGGAGGGAGAAGATGGGAGGGGGGCGAGTCGCCATCGAGTTTTGACGACAGTGTTGTCAAATATTTATTCCGAAGCTGTAGGGGGAGCTCTATAGAGAAACCCGCGAGAAAACAGCGAAGAAATTGCCAAAACTGCATAGCGCCGCTTTAATTTTGACAGACTAATATAAAGGATTAATAGGCTATGCTGTTATCGGTCATAATATGATAATATATAGTCTACAGGGATGGGCAAGCTCGGTCCTGGAAGGCGACTGTCTTGCAGATTTCAGCTCGAACCCTAATCAAACACACCTGAACCAGATAATCAATGTCTTCAGGATTGCTAGGAAACTACAGGCAGGTGAGTTTTGTCAGGGTTGGAGCTAAACTCTGCTGGACAGTGGCCCTCCAGGTAGGGTTAGGTATCATTGGAACTTTAGCGATTCAGATTCTGCAGATTCGATTCCAATAAGGTAAAAAAAAACATTTAGATATCAAACATATTCCTTCTGTGTTTTTTCTTTGGCTGCATTTACACTGCATGTCTGAATGCACAGATCTGATCTTTTGACCATATCTGATCTGTTTACACTCACTTTAGACAGGACTGGTATCCGATATCTGTGTTTACATTAATTCTTGCGGAAAATGATTTTTGGTGATCATTTACAATGCACATGGTAGACCCTGGTTTTGAATGGCTGTGCTATTAAAATTATTTATATAATTCATGTCGGGTGGTCATGATTATTTGCCAGCATGGACAAGATAACAGCTGTCATGACTCAAGAATGTTTTGCAGCACAAAATCTTACGGAACAGATATTTAGTCCAGAAATAATTTTCGTTTATCTACAGCTCAGATCTAGAATTCTGAAGTGAAATAAAGTAGCTCTGTAATATATATATTTTTTTATGAATTCGAGAGAGAGAGAGCGTGCGAGTGACTTAAGTTCAATTACAGTGAAGTTGTCACCTCCTTGTTGAGAAATATAATGTAGCTTTCAGTAGCGAAGCTGTTTTATTTATAAAAGTCATGGGCAGAGGTTGCAAACCAGCTCCTGAATGTTTCTGTGTTCGTGCAATTTCTTTTCTTTACAAAGATAAATATGAAGTTCCCACCTCTAAAAAGCTGTGAGCGAGCACATACAGGCATGTCTGCCTTATAATGCAACATTAAAAAGCTATCTTTGTGAATAAACGTGTCAGCCTCGCCTTGTGGTGGCTTGGAATTCAAAGGGGAATCGGATATGCGTGTTTAGACGTAGGTCGGATGTCCAGATATCGGATATGTGTCTGATTTAAAAACACATTTGGAAATGGCTCAGATCGGATGCGGAAAAATCGGATCTCGTGCGGATTTTTGGTGTTTACACGTGTGCAACAAATTCCGATCTGTGTCAGATGTGAGTAAAAGATTGGATTTTTTGTGCCAGCGTAAACGCAGCCTTTGTGTCTCTGTTGCAGCTGAATACCATGAACAAAAACAACTAGACTAAGTAATAGACATTTCGAGCATTATTAAAGACAAGTATAAATAAACTTATTAGCAATGGCTAAAATAAATACAACTGAACAAATTTCAGGAACAGAAATTGTAATCAAATATAAAATAACACTGCATGGTATTCTTTTTTTTTTTTTATAAATACTATAGATTAATCCTTATTAAAGTTACAAAAGTGATTCCATCAAGATCAGTCAGTAAGATTCCAACGACTGCTTGTTGCTTGGTTTTTGTGGAGCTTATGGGTTCTGTATCCAAATAGGTTCTTTATCCATTCTTTTGAATAATTTAAAAGTAAGTGCTATTACAGGGATCATGTTGATGCGTCAGTTTAGAAACTGAGACCAATTGGTGGAGCGTCAGGAAACAGCAAACTCATCAAGCTACTTCTGAAGTTATATGGGCTGTGTAGCCAGAGACAATGATCAGGGAGTGGTGAGAGATACAATTCCTCGTAACTGATTCTCTTCTTTTTTTTTCCAGCATGGCTAACAACAAGAATAGCACGCTCCGTTGTACTTTCTCGGCCCCCAGCCACAGCAACACTCTCCTGAGGGGGTTGTCCGCGTTGCGTGATCAAGGTCAGTTGCTGGATGTGGTTCTGGCCATTGACAACGAACGCTTCGAGGTTCACAAAGCGGTTTTGGCCTCCTGCAGTGACTACTTCAGGTGAGATACACACAGTTTGTTAACACCAGCCAACTGAGCTGTAAAGCGAGAAATAAGTTGCAAGGTTAATCCTTGTTCTTATTGATGACCCAATTAAACGACCTGCCTACTGCATATATAGACTTAGATATATAGATATAGATTTTGTCAGTGTTAAAGGGGACACAACATGGATTTGTTTAATTAATTTAATATGTTCCTTTAGGCTTTTTTTTTTTGTTTTTTTGCACAAAACCCCCTCAAAAAGTTGTATATTCACAAAAATGATTATTTTCAACTCTCATTCTGGCCCTTCTGTTGTGATTGGCTAACACAATTGCATGGGAAAAAATATTAACAGCCCCCCCGCTATTGCATGTAAGTGTAAGTAAAGCGTTATCCATATAAAACCACCATTTACAGGCAAAGCATCATTAGTTTAATTACAGTTGCAATTTAGCTTCTGTCAGATCCAATACAGTTGACTGATTCATCTTTGAACAAAAATTTTGCACTATGCCTTGTTAACAAAACAATCTGCAGTCTAATTCTCCAAACAAACATATAAACCTCCGACGCGATCCGGGACGCCATTAAAAATAATCTGACAGTTCCTGACGCTGGGATCCTTCTGAAGGCTGTACAGATGCTAGCATGGTTTTTAAACTGGACGCATCAAAGCAAATGTTCCTTACTCTTCCATTTGTCCTTTTGCCGGGAGTAGCTAAAGCACATGAAGTGCATCAGAAATTGAACGGGTATACTGTATTCGGCGTCAGTGGTTACATTGGGATCTATTTGCTTTTGACGTGTTAAGAGACTGAGTGCCAGTGGGCCAAATATTCATCAGTATCTTGCTCTGGAGGCAATCATATTCAAAAGATCCCACAATATCCAAACAAGCCATTTTTGGAGCTTGGTTAAATGAATGCTCTTTTTGTACTTAGGAGGTTGTTTAAGCTATAAAACTTGGATATTTTAATGGTACAAAAACCTCTTTTAATGCCAAAAAATCAAGGACATTTTGATTTCTCATGTCATGACCTTTTAAGGAGTACACTAACATATAGATGATTTCAAAACTATTAGACATAAATTAAAGATACAAACCTATTAAATGCACAAACCTAATATAATCTCATGAGGTGTTTGATTAAAAGTTATACGTCTTGCTCTTTGTTCAGTTATGAAAATGTGCTGCTGACTAATAAGTTATAAGCTGCGGGTCACATGAGACACTACAGAGACACAAACCAGAACATTTGGTGGCATTAAAGCATTGAAAGCAGAATGAAATACCAAGAAGGATCCAGAATAGATGAGGAGCTGCTGTGTGCACTCAACAAATTTGAGCACAAGCCCAAAAATGACTGATGCTTGAAGTTCATTAGCCCTTTGAACTACAGGCATTAACACTATTGAGTTGTTTACATGAAATGTTAAAGAGATAATTCATATAAAATTAAAGTTATGCATCTTTACAAAACCTCATGGTTAGGACTGCATGATATTGGAAAAAAACTGTCAATGCGATATTTTGTTTTTCTGATATACAGTGAGGAAAATAAGTATTTGAACACCCTGCTATTTTGCAAGTTCTCCCACTTAGAAATCATGGAGGGGTCTGAAATTGTCATCGCAGGTGCATGTCCACTGTGAGAGACATAATTAAAAAAAAATTAAAATCCAGAAATCACAATATATGATTTTTTAACTATTTATTTGTATGATACAGCTGCAAATAAGTATTTGAACACTTGAGAAAATCAATGTTAATATTTGGTACAGTAGCCTTTGTTTGCAATTACAGAGGTCAAACGTTTCCTGTAGTTTTTCACCAGGTTTGCACACACTGCAGGAGGGATTTTGGCCCACTCCTCCACACAGATCTTCTCTAGATCAGTCAGGTTTCTGGGCTGTCGCTGAGAAACATGGAGTTTGAGCTCCCTCCAAAGATTCTCTATTGGGTTTAGGTCTGGAGACTGGCTAGGCCACGCCAGAACCTTGATATGCTTCTTACAGAGCCACTCCTTGGTTATCCTGGCTGTGTGCTTCGGGTCATTGTCATGTTGGAAGACCCAGCCTCGACCCATCTTCAATGCTCTAACTGAGGGAAGGAGGTTGTTCCCCAAAATCTCGCAATACATGGCCCCGGTCATCCTCTCCTTAATACAGTGCAGTCGCCCTGTCCCATGTGCAGAAAAACACCCCCAAAGCATGATGCTACCACCCCCATGCTTCACAGTAGGGATGGTGTTCTTGGGATGGTACTCATCATTCTTCTTCCTCCAAACACGTTTAGTGGAATTATGACCAAAAAGTTCTATTTTGGTTTCATCTGACCACATGACTTTCTCCCATGACTCCTCTGGATCATCCAAATGGTCATTGGCAAACTTAAGACGGGCCTTGACATGTGCTGGTTTAAGCAGGGGAACCTTCCGTGCCATGCATGATTTCAAACCATGACGTCTTAAGGCAGGCATACACTGTGCGATGTCTGTGCGATTTCAGCAAGGAACCTACTCACACTGAACGAGTGTATCGCATGCGATGTAAAGCCAAAGCTCAGGATTTATGTGCTCACAGACACTGTACGGTCTGAACGTCGAGCTGCGACTTGACTGCTCACACTATACGTGTGAAATATGCGCGAATCAGCGCGATAAATCCTCGTGCCGGGTTGCGCCTATGGACGATATCAGCCTATCCAGAGATATTGTCAAAACAAGCATCAGCTATCAATATCAAGAAGATTTAGCATTTGCAATTTATATATTAAATTATTAGTAGACTAGTATTATTGTATTATTATTATTATTATTATTATTATTATTATTATTAGGGAAGGCTACTTTTATTATTAAAGTGATAGGCTATTATAATTAAATTGCCATGCAACAATTTCATAGCGCATCACCGCATAACCAACGCGCTGTGAGGATAATAAAATATTACATAGAAGCTTACTTCTCCTCATTGAAAATTGTCTAAAACATTTAGGTCGATTTCAATGAATTATATACATATAATTAATTATTAACAGTCTATGTCCAACCACTGCAATAATTCATCAATGAAAATTAAAAACAGCTTTATTTCAAAAACATTTTTTAACAATAAAAGAGGCAAAGTGTACATCGCAGGTGGCTTGGAAGAAGTGGGTAATGGTTAATCCATTTTGCAACACGAACTGGAGGTAAGCAACAGTTATTTGTAGCTTTGAACTACAGAACTTAAATAGGCCTATCTCCCTTTTCTTTCTTTTTTCTTTTTTTTTTTTTTTGTTGCTGCAGGTGAAACTGTTTTCGCGCAGGCGCAGTGAGGGAAAAAACACTGCGTTTAGGGCAATCGGTTCGTAGCTCTGCTTCAACTGTGCGATATAGTCACAAAGAGCGACCAAAATTTCTAACATGCCAGAAATTCATCCGACCATCCGATTGCCGGTCGTGAGAGGTTAATCGCCTCTCGTTTCCCCCTGTACACTGCACGACAAACGACGCACGACAAAGCTGAAAATCGGCCCGACCCGAAAAAGAGTCGCACGAGTCAGAATTCGGCTCAAAATCGGACGAAAATCGCACAGTGTATGCCCGCCTTTAGTGTATTACCAACAGTAACCTTGGAAACGGTGGTCCCAGCTCTTTTCAGGTCATTGACCAGCTCCTCCCGTGTAGTTCTGGGCTGATTTCTCACCTTTCTTAGGATCATTGAGACCCCACGAGGTGAGATCTTGCATGGAGCCCCAGTCCGAGGGAGATTGACAGTCATGTTTAGCTTCTTCCATTTTCTAATGATTGCTCCAACAGTAGACCTTTTTTCACCAAGCTGCTTGGCAATTTCCCCGCAGCCCTTTCCAGCCTTGTGGAGGTGTACAATTTTGTCTCTAGTGTCTTTGGACAGCTCTTTGGTCTTGGCCATGTTAGTAGTTGGACTCTTACTGATTGTATGGGGTGGACAGGTGTCTTTATGCAGCTAACGACCTCAAACAGGTACATCTAATTTAGGATAATAAATGGAGTGGAGGTGGACATTTTAAAGGCAGACTAACAGGTCTTTGAGGGTCAGAATTCTAGCTGATAGACAGGTGTTCAAATACTTATCTGCAGCTGTATCATACAAATAAATAGTTAAAAAATCATATATTGTGATTTCTGGATTTTTTTTTTTTTTTGATTATGTCTCTCACAGTGGACATGCACCTACGATGACAATTTCAGACCCCTCCATGATTTCCAAGTGGGAGAACTTGCAAAATAGCAGGGTGTTCAAATACTTATTTTCCTCACTGTGTGTGTATATATATATATAGAGAGAGAGAGAGAGAGAGAGAGAGAGAGAGAGAGAGAGAGAGAGAGAATAATTTCACCAGATGACTGGAGAAGCTCTATTGAGAAAGAATTAATAATTATTTTGATTAATAAATGATTTTAGAGTGAAACAAATGACAAAATGAATACAATAAAACAAAGATACAAATGAAATTTGTACATCTAAGAGTATTCATTTGAATTATCAAATGTAAAATAACATTGCATAGTCTTCACTTTATACATTTAAATTACTCTTTATTAATGCTACAAAAGTGATTTATTTGTATTTTGTTGTGTGATTAACATCTATGACAGACAGCAGCAGGAGAATTAGGCTGCTGTCACTTTAAGACCGAATGCACAGATCCAATAATGATACGTATCCATTTTCTTTCTCAGTTATTTACGTTCACGTAAGCTTTAAGTGTTTACGAAGATACTCACAGAGATTAGCATTTTTACATAATTTAGCGTGTATGTGTCCGTTCTAGCACAAATAGATGTGAATGGAATTCGGTATTTGCGTGCTGTGTGTGTGTTGCTCTGTTAAAACTATAAAAGAAGACATGCAAGTCTTCTTCCGTGTCTTCTTACGCTCTAATAGTTTAAAATCAATTGAATGTTTAAACTGACAGGACCTAAAACACGTGCAAGTCTAAAACTTTCACTCTATGATCATTAAACTTCGCAATTAATCCGAGAATCATGTGCGTTTCGAACCGTGGTGCCTGATCCGTACAGATCATATAATCATAGTACTTGACGTTGCACATCTTGCAATGTGACTATCGTGGATGCGCACATTGTGATATCGATGCTAAAACAATTTATTGTGCAGCCCTAGTTGGCATGCAGAGAGATAATAACTAGTATGTGAGCAATAGAGATGTGCTATATGTATTTCATGTAGATAAAGTCCTTTGCACCTGCTTACCGTTGTACATTGTGAGGTAACCATTGTAAGTCATAGTCTCTCAACCTGTTTTTAAGGTTGCGGATATAAATACACTTTGGCTATGTCTCATTTCGAAGGCTGTGTCCTCCTGAGGTCGCATTTGTTGGCTGCATACATCATTGAGGCTGCTTCATTTCAGTAAACGGACCTCTATATTCCAAATTCGTTAAGAAATTACAACAATTTACACTTCACTAGGAATACCGGTCAGTTTTATAATGGTTACTGTTCTGAAATAAGACTCCTTTTATGACGTATGCGGCCGACAAATGCAACCTCCAGTGGACGCAGTCTTCGAAATGAGACACCGTGTTAAACTGTGGGAATTAAGCACACGCGTTAACAAGCGTGCAGCTAAATGCAGTAGGGGTTCAATCTTCAGCTCACTGGCATGTCACGTGACGTGTCAGTGGCTGGCTAGTTGTCTGGCAGTCTGCCTTTGGCAAGTTTCAGAAACCATTGATTTTTGGCAGTTTTTGTCTTTTGTGTTCCTCCCTCTCAAGCTCATTTATTATGCATCTGTTGATATGATTATGTTCTTTGTATGATTGGAGTTTCAGAGAATTTTATCCCAATTAAAGCAGTCAGATGGCCGTGATCAGACTGGCAGCTTACTGACGCTTTGCTGGACGCTCAATCCAGTCAGCCGCTGCAAGGAATTTTAAATTGTTTTCTTATTACGAATATAATGTCATGCATCTATTCTTTAGTATGATTGATGTTTTGGGGAGGTTATCCCAATTAAACCAGTCAAATGCCCGTGATCACGACTGGCAGTTGCCAGCCAGCCACTAACAGGTCACGATGTCTCATAAAATTTGATGCTGTTGCTCAGGTGTCTTTAATTGTTTTCCCACATTCTTTGCATCTAGCCGATTTGACATGTTAATAAACCCAAATGAAAGCTCCTGTCATGTTTCATATAGGACTCTTATGTCATTTGAGTTTACGCAGAATACACAGACATGCGTAATCGAATTCTATGACAAAGGGTCCGATCTACCACGACATGTAGGGAAATATGTGATGCAGATATTATAAAACCAATCATTCAAATAAAACACAAATTATTTTATGATATCAGTAGTCACTAACTCGAGTGCCTATCTCTGGTGCGAGCTATACTGTGTGTGCGTGTTACAATGCAGAAGCGCATTCTAGTTTTAAATGTACGATAAGCTGTTTAAAACGTGCATTCACCTGATACATTTTGAGCATCTATATGGTATAATCAAACATATCTTGTGGAGCGCTCTCTGAGTATGCATTTAATTGTCATTTTAACTGTTGGAAACGAGCGTAAAAGGGGACTTAAAAGATTTCCTGTTGCGCTCCATAGGCATGAGTGGCTAGTCGACATCAAGCTTAAAGCGCCATGGCAGAGCATTAAAGTTGACTAGTCTGTGCAACCCCTAGGCTGCAACAAAAAGATAATAGAAAAAATGAAGGGGTACGAAAAATTCCACAAGCACTGTATATAATACATTATATGGACAAAAATATTGGGACACCTGACCATTACACCAACATTGCATTCTAAATATATAAACATTAATATGGAGTCGGTCCCTCCTTTGCAGCTACAGTATAACAGCTTCCACTCTTGGGAATGTTCCCACTCCACGTGTGGGAAGGCTTTCCACAAGATTTTTGGAGTGTTTCTGTGGGAATATTTGCCCATTCATACAGTAGAGCATTTGTGAGGTCAGACACAGATGTTGGACGAGCGTTTGATGGGGTTGAGTTCAGGGCCAGTCAAGTTCTTCCACACCAAACCCATACAACCGTGTCTTTATTGACCTTGCTTTGTGCACTAGGGCACAGTCAAGCTGGAAGAGAAAAGGGCCTTCCCAAACTATTCCCACAAAGTTGAAAGCACATCATTGACTAAAATGTCTTGGAATGCCGAAGCATTCCGATTTCCGTTCACTGGAAGTAAGGGGCTTAGCCCAACCCATGAAAAACAGTCCCCATACTACTATCCCTCCTCCACCAAATTTTACAGTTGGCACAATGCAGTCAGACCAGTTCTCCTTCTATCTGCTAACCCCAGACCTGGCCATCAGACTGCCAAACAGAAAAGCGTGATTCATCACTCCATGTTTCCACTGCTCCAGAGTTCAGTGGTGGCGTGCTTTACACCATTCTATCTGATGCTTGCCATTGTACTTGGTGATGTGACACTTGAATTCACTGATCTCTTCAGAATGTCTCATGTACTCCTGTGGTAATGGGTCTGATTGAAACATCTGAATTCAAGAATTACGAGGTGTGTCCCAATTCTTTTGTCCATATAGTGAATGTATGATATATGAAATGTATCAGTGAATATTTGCACCTTATGTAATAGTTATGTATGAGTCTCTCAGTTGTCGTCCTGTGTGAAAAGATGACATGGCAGTTCTCTTCTTTTTAAAGAATGCCCAAATATGCGCTTGAACCATTCCCTTGGCCATTTTGTCAAGTTCAAACAGCGTGAAAAAACAATAAAAGCTTGTTCGACCCTGCGCAGCTCGTTACAGTATTGAGTTCTGATTTGTTGATCACTGTTATTTATAGTTTGTTAATTACCATACGTAGAGAATTTGAATATTTCATTTGCACAAGTTTTACATTATACACTACTCTATTACATTATACTCAAAATTAACCAGTTAAATTTAACAGACACTAACATTGTCTTCTATGTTGTTCAAAACAAAGGTATCTGTTAACATCTCAGAAAATGTATCACCCTTTAAAGCACTGAAACAGCCAGAGACATCTTGATATCTGTCAAGTTTATAATCCGTCATGTTTATAATGTTTTGGTTCAAGGCTTAGAAATTTTATTAATATTTTTTATTTTAAATTTTTTTATGCCTACTTAGAAAATGACTGGGAAAATATTTCCGGAATCAAGGCTGCTAAAAATGTGAGCAGTCACTTTTGTACTTTAGGGTTAGCTTAAAAGTTTGCAGATTCTTTCTTCACAATTTGAACAGAGGTGTAAAATATTTTCTTCTTGATCCATACAGAGCCATGTTTACTGGAGGAATGAAGGAGTCAAGCCAAAACACCATAGAGCTAAAAGGTCTTTCAGCCAGAGGACTGAAGCACATTATTGATTTTGCCTACAGTTCTGAGGTCACTTTGGACTTGGACTGCATTCAGGATGTTCTTGGTGCTGCTGTCTTCCTGCAGATGGTGCCTGTGGTGGAGCTTTGTGAGGAGTTCCTGAAATCAGCAATGAGTGTTGAGACTTGTCTAAATATCGGCCAGATGGCCACCACTTTTAGCCTCTCGTCCCTTAAACAGTCGGTCGACGCTTACACGTTCCGTCACTTCCTGCAGATAGCACAGGAGGATGATTTCCTTCACATTCCAATGGAACGACTGGTTTTCTTCCTTCAGAGCAACAAGTTGAAGAACTGTAGTGAGATCGACTTGTTCCATGCAGCGATCCGCTGGCTGCAGCATGACGCATCCAGACGAGCTGCAGCCAGCGAAGTGCTCTGCCACGTGCGCTTCCCCCTAATGCGATCGTCTGAGCTTGTGGACAGTGTCCAAACGGTCGACATCATGGTGGAGGATGTGCAGTGTCGATACTTTCTCCTAGAGGCCTTCAATTATCAGATCCTTCCATTCCGACAGCACGAAATGCAATCACCTAGAACTTCCATTCGCTCAGACGTTACGTCGCTTATTACTTTTGGTGGAACACCCTACACCGACAATGATCGCACTGTAAGCAGCAAAGTTTACTATCTGCCCGACATCACAGTGCGACAGTTCAAAGAGTTGACCGAAATGGAGATGGGATGCAGCCATGCATGCGTGTCGGTTCTCGACAATTTTGTGTACGTCGTGGGTGGGCAGCATTTGCAATATCGCAGTGGAGAGGGCGCAGTTGACATTTGCTTTCGCTATGACCCCCATCTGAACCAGTGGCTTCGAATCCAACCCATGCAGGAGAGCCGCATTCAGTTTCAGCTTAACGTACTGCATGGACAACTTTATGCTACAGGGGGACGCAACAGATCTGGCAGCTTGTCCTCTGTAGAGTGCTACTGTCCAAGGAAAAATGAGTGGACTTATGTGGATTCCCTGAAGAGGAGAATCTGGGGTCATGCCGGAGCTACATGTGGAGAGAAACTCTACGTCTCTGGAGGTTATGGGGTGTCTATGGAGGATAAGAAGACTCTTCATTGCTATGATCCAGCCTTGGATCAGTGGGATTTCAAGTGTCCCATGAACGAGCCAAGAGTCCTGCATGCTATGATCAGTGTAAACAACCGTATTTATGCTCTCGGTGGCAGAATGGACCATGTTGACCGCTGCTTTGATGTCCTAGCTGTAGAGTATTACATTCCAGAGACCGATCAATGGACAACAGTCAGTCCAATGCGTGCTGGTCAGTCGGAGGCTGGCTGCTGCTTGCTGGATAAAAAGATCTATATAGTTGGAGGATACAACTGGCACCTAAATAATGTCACAAGTATTGTGCAAGTTTATAATACAGAGACGGATGAGTGGGAAAGAGATCTTCATTTTCCAGAATCTTTTGCAGGAATAGCTAGTACACCTATTATACTTCCCCAAACAACCACTCAGCGCTAAGCACATATACTTACATTTGCTGTTTTACGCATAAAGTTTCGTGTCCACAGGGACAGCAGTGAAAGTAATGGTATAATTGGTTTGCCCTTCACTTTTTATAAACATGAATGATTTAAGGCCTGTTCATGTTAATGACATGAAAGCACAAACTTTCCTGATCGCCATTTTGAGAATGTGAAGCATCTTTCTACACACCACTCAAGCAGTAATGTTGTTTTTGGCCCTTCTTGTAGATTTCCCCATTTTATACTAATGAGGGTTTCTGACAAGTGCCTGTGGGATTTGCGTTGATGACAGACTTGAATGGACCAACAACATATATATATACATTTATATATTACTGGGTAATAATGTTTTTAACCTACCTACAGTTTTGTTTTCTTTCACAAACTAAGCAAGCACATTTCATTAGGCACTTTAATGTTCAATCAGTGACTTAAAACGGTGCATTCTCATGTTTTTACAAGGTATATACAGTATGTCAAGGGACTGGATCATATACATGGAACTACAGCACAATTTTTTTGTCATGATATTGTGTCAGCATGTAATTTGAATGTGTAAAAAACCCTGCATTCTAAAAACTACCCATGTTGTGTTTTGTGCATTTTGTAGTATGATGATGTGTTTGATTACATGTATGTGTTAATGTTTTTCCCCCTAAATCCCTTTAAAGGGATGGTTCAGCCAAAAGTAAAAATTCTGTCAATAATTACTCCCCCCTCATGTCGTTCCATACCTGCAAGACTTCGGAACGCATGAAGATGTTTCTGATGAAATCTGAAAAAAGATTGTAAAACTAATCCATGTGAATTGAGTTTTTTTTTTTTTCTCTAAAGAGACACAATCACAGATTGAATTTAGGCTTCTATTCACATATAAACATTCATCAACACATCAGTTGTGGTAAACGGAAGCTCAAGCATGTTTGCTTGACTTGCGAGAACCAATGAGGTTCATTCTCGTATTACGCTGCACGTTTGAGCTTCAGCAAGAACCAATGAGGTTTGTTCTCACGCGTCAAGCAGGTTCAGTTGAGCTTGTGTTTTATGTTCACTGATCAATGTTTATATGTGGATAAAAGCCTAAATTAAATCTGTTCATCATATAAATGATCGAGTCTTCAGAAAATTTGGACTAAACCTTTCAACTGATATGGATTCGTTTTACGATCACTATGAGCTTTTTGAAGCGTCAAATTGGTAGTTGCGTAGCTGCCAATGGAGGGACAGAAAGCCCTCAGATTTCATCAAAAAGATCTTCGTTTGTGTTCCGAAGATAAGCAAAAGTCTTACGGGTTTGGAACGACATGAGGGTTAGTAATTAATGACAGAATTTTCATTTTTGGGTGAACTAACCCTTTAAGGTGTCAGAAACAGTGGGTCTCATTCACTGATAATTGCGTGGATTATTTCGTATTTGTTCACACTTTTCATGAAAAATTTCACAACACGTGCATTAGGAACATTTGGACACAACATTAGGAATGTTCATTTGCACACATGAATTTGTTCTTAATCTCATTCTAATGTTAGTGAATTTGGAGTATTCTAAATGAGCCCCGCCATGTGCACAAGGTTAGTCATTTGCATAAAATATGCCTAAACCATCTCCATATAAGGGCTTTCAGCACAACCTTTCCTTTACAGCTTTTCGTCACTCAAGTCAAACATACTCGCCAGATCCTCAAGCAGCGCTAAGTGTGTCATTCTCAAAACCAGTTCAAACACAATAAACACCTTTTATACAGACCCAGATTAGCCAGCTGTACATATGCGTTATACAGAGAAACCTTGCAGTTTAAGCTGTAACACAGCTTTTCTTACTCTTTCATTATGAATATATTTAAGATGAATTCTGTTTGCATCATTTAATGAGTTTACTTTTTATCACTTTAAAGCTGTATTTATTAGTTTTATGTAATTTTATATAAAAATAATATAATGTAATACAATAATTATAGTCGTTTCAAGTCACCTTTGTATTGCACTTTATACAATACAAATTGTTTCAAAGCAGCTTCACAGTGAAAAACAGGAAATGAACGATTAAATGATGCAAACTCAGAATTCAACTCTGCTGTAAAGCAGCTCTAAAAAGACAATAGTAAACACTCATTCCGTTGAAGTCATTTCAGTGTTGATTCATTTCAGTTCAGTAATTGTGTAAAGTACATCAATTATAAAATGAGTTCAATTCAGCTAAAGCTAAAGCAGCTGTGCAGAGGACATGTCTGGTTCTTGTGGTCTTCGTGCCTTGTGGGCTGTGGATCTGTGTTGACGAGGTCTTCACAGGTGATTGTTCTAGTTGACACGGTATCTGCTGACATACAAGTCTGCGATGAGGTTGTGACTAGGTGCAGGTCCACCATCTGATCTGGATACGACCCGGATCTGGCTGACTACGGTAACTTTGGATGTTTTAGAGATAAAATATAACTTCTTAACAAGATTATAAGGCCGCACAGAGAAAGTGCTTTTTACACACATGTGGTTTCAGTTGTTCCTACATTTTTTCAACTTAGAATACATTTTAGTACGAAAGTTTTTGGTGAATCATTTGTTCGTGCACAAATTTGTGTGTACGCAGCAGGTTTGGTGAATGAGACCCATTGTTCTTTCCAACAACACAAATTACATTCTGTGTATGTATACAGATGGTTAATTTACCACGGTTACAGCAGTGAATGACTTGTCACCCTTACCTGCAAGATGTAAAGCTAAATATGGACAGCATCAATACTTTTGAGTAAGTTAGCTGGGTCTTTATACATGAACAAACGGCCTTTTATCTTGTACTGGACTTATGCCACAGATCAGCCTTAATTTACCCGTTAGAAGCATTAAAGTTCTGATTGATTATCTAAACAATTTTCCCAAAAAGCTTTTAATATAAAAAAATAATAATTTTTATTTTGTGTGTGTGTGTGTGTGTGTGTGTGTGTGTGTGTGTGTGTGTGTGTGTGACAAATTCTGTTCTAATCTTTATGTAAATTTACTTGTTACATTTTTAAATGTGTGGTATAGTTTATTAAAAAAAAAAACAAACACTGAATGTATTATATTGGTAGTACTTTTGCAGTTATCCTTTTGTTTGTCTTCCATGTGTGAAATTATGTTTTTGTTTTTATCCATCTGCTGTGTTGTGACCATTACAGTGTGGTCTAAATAAAAATACACACAAATGTGTTCTCAATTTCAGTGATGCTACTGTAATGGGGTGACCCTTTTAGGGTCTTCCGTTCTGTGTAGGTGGATGGAGCTGGGCGGAAGTTAAGCTCACGGCCCCTTTAAAAATGCGGAGATTCCCTTTCACTTCCGTTTTCTCTCTGGCATGGTACGCTCACGGCCCTTTAAAAACGCGGAGATTTCCTCTTACTTCCGTTTTCCTTCCGGCATGGTACGCAGGCTGCATTCTTTTGTGTCGCAAGAGCAATCTATTATGCATCAAGCATTGAGCGCGTATTAAGTGTTGTAGACCTGCATAAGTTGGAAATCCCTTTTTTAACTTTTGCCGTGGGCCTGTGGATGTTCAATTGCATTAACATATATCAAGGTATGTTACTGCATTGATATGTTGCTGCAATTATTCTTTAATAGCGCCGTTTTTAATGATGACTCGTTTATATAGTGTGATCGAGGCAGTATGGGTGGTTTGTTCACTGTTCTCACCGAGGGCCAGTCAATTGTGCTGTAGGTAAGTTGATATGTTATTTTGTAAGTTGTTTGTTAATCAGAGATGTAATTTTAGATATAGTGTATGCGTGGTTAATGACCAAATTGAGTAACTATTTTTATAGAAATCTGCCCGCTGTTGTTTTGCTGCTGTGTGGCGGCTCGCTAACTGCGACCCGTGGTGCTGTGTTGTGAAGACTGAAGAGGGTGCGCGCTCAAGTCCCACCACGGTCTACTGTGATTGAGAAGCGCACGTGTGTGTTGATGCGAGCGTGTGTTTGTGCGAGCGCACAGTTGTGTGAGCGGGGTTTTATGTGTGTGCGTGTGTGAGATGCGAGCGGGTGTTCGTGTGAACGCATGTTTGTGCGAACACGTTTGATGTGAACGAGTCTTTATTTGAGTGTGTGTTGAGGCGAGCGCATATTTGAGTGAGCTCGGTGTGAACGCGTGTTTGTGGTGGCGTTTGTGTGTATGGAAGTGTGTGCGTGTGCTGAAATGATTGGGTATTGAATTATTTATTTGTTATATTGATTGATCTAATTGTATTTTCTTTAATTTGGTATTACTCTTTTTGTTCTTTTCTTTTGTGGCTAATTGTGTTCTTGAGTACTGTGGGTGGTTATTGCCACCGCTCTTATCTACTGTCAATTCTTTTACAACTACCATGGGCTATTAGCTGCTGGGATTGGGAGGATTTATTTAATTCATTTATACCTTGTTGTTTATTGTGTGGATTGTGATTTTTGGTTATACATTTGTATGAAGGTGTGAATTGAGGTGGTTTGAATTTAATTCATTTGGATATTTTGTTTTCTTTTCTTTCTCTTTCCCAAATGTGACTTATCCCAAGGGATATTGATATTGACGGTCCAAGATCCAATTTTACAGGTGGCCACTTTGATTTATTCTTTTCTTTTGTGTGAATGTTGTTGTATTTGTAACTTGTGTATTTTTTTCTTATAATTTTTGTATGATTATCCTTTTACTACTTTGGTGTCAAATAAAGATTGTACGCATCTCTGCTTGTTTTTTTCCATTTATTTGGAAACCCTGTAGTTGGGAGCATTTACAAAACATATTCTATATCTTAGGTGGCAATAGCCTCCGCTCACATTTGGCGTAGTCGGGCAGGGTTTTGTACAGGCAGAGGTGTGTACTTCCAATCTTGGGACACTTTGTATGTGTTTGAATTTGGAGGTGTATTTGTGGTTTTTGTTTTTGTTTATTTGGATGTTTTGGGTGAGTGTTTATTTTACAGCGGCAAAGCAGCAGCGGGCAGTGATCAAGGGAAGCTTTCTCGAGACTGGCAGTTTGTCAAATTACCCGTGAGTACGTCTTTCAGGTTTATTATTATTATTTTGGTGCATTTTCCTAATGGAGAGTGAGTTGGAAGATCTGCGAAGACAGGTTCAGTCCTTGCAGTCAGAGAATGAGCAGTTACAGCGTCAAGCTAGTTCTGCAGCAGGGCCCTCGGTTAGTATTAGCTCTGCCTCTGATACACATGTTCGCGGTGTGGTGGATGCCCCCAGGCCCATGGCAGAGCGTGTCATTCTTGTCCCCAGAGAGAGACGATGTTCCATGTTTAGTGGAAGGGATGATGAGGAGGTGTTTGAATGGGTGGAGGAGATTAAGAGTAATTTAAGGGCTCGAAATTTATCAGCAAGGGAGGAAGCTCTGTTTATTCTTGACCATCTAGGAGGTTCTGCCAGAAGTGAAATTAAGTTTAGACCAAGGGAGGAGAGGGAGGATCCAGAAAAGGTGTTTTCTGTGTTAAGGGAGTTATATGGGTGTGCGCACTCGTATATTTCCCTTCAGAAGCAGTTCTTTTCCCGTAAACAGGAAGAGGGGGAGTCCTTGCAAGACTTCTCGCATGCCCTTTTTGCTTTGATGGAGAAGGTGGTACAATGCGCTCCAGATGGCGTGCCTAATTCCGCTTCTTTACTCAGGGATCAGTTTGTAGAACACGTGATCGATAACAGCCTATGCCGTGAGCTTAAGCGCTATGTCCGGCTCCATCCACAGTCTACCATTTTGGAGGTAAGGAAAGAGGCAATTAGGTGGGTTGATGAGGGTTTTCGCCCTGATACACGGGAAAGAAGTTACTCCGTTCCATCTCTTGCTACTCAGTATAGAGTCCAAGGGCATAATTTACCCTCCCGAGGTCGAGAGAATCCGTCTGAGTTGGCTGAACTGAAAGAGATGTTGAGGGCCCAACAAGAGCAACTTAATCAACTCACCCAAGGTTTACAGCAGTTGCAGTCACAGCATGTTTTTAATCCGTCTAGGCGAGTTAACCCTATTATTTGCAGACGTTGTAACCAACCAGGCCATATTGCCCGAAATTGTGTTTTGGATTTTCGTAGATCTACAGAGCAGCAGGCATCTTTGTCACGGCCAGGTAGCTCTCTGAATCCTAGTAGGCCGACGGAAAACTTCAACCCCCTGAATTGATGAGCCACACTTCAGGAGGGGTAACCGTTGGCTCTCAGCCTGCTGAATTAGGTGGGAACCAGGCCCTTCTTAAATTATTAGGTAACTGTCCTTCTGTCACTGTTACTATGGGTGGGGTAGAGGTTCCCTGTTTATTGGACACTGGGTCGATGGTGACCACTATTTCAGAGAGGTTCTTTTTCCAGCATTTTGAGCCTTGGGGTAAAGAGAAGTTGCTTAGTTGTGGGTGGCTACAGTTACGGGCTGCAAATGGCTTAGATATACCATATTTGGGTTATTTGGAGTTAGATTTTGTTGTTCTTGGGAAGAGAATTCAGAGTAAGGGGGTACTCGTGGTGAAAGACCTGTCCCACTCTTCCTTACCGGGTGGGTTCCCTGGGTTGTTGGGCATGAACGTTATCCAGGAGTGTTATAGAGAGTTGTTTAGTCAACATGGTCATAAGCTTTTTGACCTTCCCACTGTGAAGGAGACTCCTGCATGGCTTTCTGCCCTACAGTATTGTAAGAAGACTGAAATTGATTTGTATGAGACCACGGAACGACTGGCTAGGGTTGGGGGCCGAGAAACTGTGCGAATCCCTGCTGATTCATTGCGTTTTTTGCCCGTTACGTTTTCCTTACCGGCAGGCCTTCCACCTGTGTTGCTGTTCGAGCCTTTGGGGAAAGAGAATTCGCTCCCTGCTGGCCTTTTAGCCTCTGTATCTCTCGTACCAATTGTCCAAGGGGTGGCCTTTGTACCTATAGTTAATGTAGGGGAACAGGACGCCCTGCTGCAGCCTCATGTCGCGGTGGGAACATTGTGTAAAGTGGAGACTGTTTCACAGTCAGAGGGGTGTGAAGTTGTTGTACCATCAGAGGAACAATTTTGTTACCAAGCCACTATTGCATTACAGGCGGTCGAAGTGGATAAAATGGAGGAGGCAATCCAGAATATGGATTTGTCTCAGTTGCCTCAGGACAAACAGGCTCAGGTTAAGTCCCTTTTGCATACATATAGATCTGTTTTTTCAGCTCATGAAGGTGATTTGGGCTGTACTAAGCTCATTACCCATGAGATCCCCTTGCTTGATACTGAGCCAGTACGGCAGAGGTATCGACGTTTGCCCCCTTCAGATTATGAGGTAGTTAAGCAGCATATTCACCAACTGCTGCAGAGTCAAGTGATCAGAGAGAGTTCTAGTCCGTATGCCTCTCCGATTGTAGTTGTGAGGAAAAAGGATGGTCAGATTCGTCTTTGTGTTGATTATAGGCAGTTGAACAGTAAGACACGGAAGGATGCTTTTCCTCTGCCCCGGATCGAGGAGTCCCTGGATGCCCTGTGTGGAGCCCAGTGGTTTTCCACATTGGACCTTGCCAGTGGCTACAACCAGGTTCCGGTGGCGGAGGGAGATAAGTGTAAGACCGCCTTTTGCACACCCTTTGGGTTATTTGAGTTTAATCGAATGCCCTTTGGGTTGTGCAATGCACCTAGTACCTTTCAACGGCTTATGGAGCGCATGTTCGGTGACCAAAGGTTCCAGACGTTGTTGCTTTATTTAGACGACATTATCGTTTTCTCATCTACCATTGCACAGCACTTGGAGAGGTTGGAAATGGTCTTTGTCCGACTTCAGCAAGAGGGACTTAAGGCCAAGTTAGAAAAATGTTGCTTTTTCCGGCAAGAAGTAGGCTACTTGGGGCATTTGGTGTCTAAAGAGGGAGTGTCTACTGATCCTGCTAAGATCAGCACAGTGGCAGAGTGGAAGCATCCGACCAATGTGACTGAATTGCGGTCGTTTTTAGGATTCGCAAGTTATTATAGGCGTTTTGTAGAGGGATTTGCTCAGTTGGCTTCCCCGCTACATCGGCTTGTTGCAGACTTGGTAGGGACGAAGAAGAAGAGAGGTTCTGGGAAGTCAATTGAAAGCGGTTGGACTGAGGAGTGTGAGCAGGGGTTTCAAATTTTGAAGCAGCGATTGGTGTCTGCTCCTGTTTTGGCATATGCAGATTTCTCCCTCCCATTTGTGTTGGAGATTGATGCTAGCCACTCCGGGTTAGGGGCAGTGCTTGGGCAGGAGAAGGACGGTAAGATGAGGCCAGTGGCATATGCTAGCCGGGGACTCAGACCCACCGAACGGAATATGCAAAATTATAGCTCCATGAAGTTGGAGCTATTAGCTTTAAAATGGGCTCTGACCGAAAAGTTTAGGGATTACCTTTTAGGGCAGAAGTGTATAGTTTACACGGATAACAATCCCTTGAGCTATTTGAAGACGGCCAAACTTGGTGCTTTAGAGCAACGTTGGGCTTCCCAGCTAGCAGCATTTGATTTTGATATTCGGTATCGCCCTGGCCGTGTCAACGGTAATGCAGACGCTTTGTCTAGGCAGTACACCGTGGTACCTTCTCCACAGCAAGAGTGCGGAACTGCTCTGCCAGCCATTCTGGTAGAATTGTTGGACAAGGGTAGGCCATTCGAGGCAGTACAGAGCACAATCTCTGCTTTTTCTACAACCTCAAAAATAGACCTGCGACAGGCGCAGGAGAAGGATTCAGTCATTGGTCCGGCTCTTGATTTTTTTTCTTCTAAAGTGTATCCAACGAAGGAACAACGTCAGTCTATGTCCAAAAGGTGTTTGGAATTGCTTCGTCAGTGGAGCCGGTTGTTCGAGAGAGACGGCTTGTTGTACCGTCACCTAAAACTACCTGATGGGGGAGAGGAGGTGGACCAGTTGGTGCTGCCTGAGGTTTTTCAGACAGAGGTTTTTCAGCTATTGCATAGTGCTCATGGCCACCAAGGTAGGCAGCGTACCTATGAGCTGATACGCACCCGGTGTTATTGGCCGGGAATGGAGGCTGATGTCCGGAAGCAATGCCAGGAGTGTAGTCAGTGTGCTGTTGCAAAATCAAATCAGCCAACAGCCCGTGCTCCATTGGGCCATTTGTTGGCATCAAGACCGAATCAGATCTTGGCGGTCGATTTTACCACCTTGGAGCAGGCTAGCGATGGAAGAGAGCATGTCCTTGTTATTACAGATGTCTTCTCAAAATATACTCAGGCTGTGCCCACACGGGACCAGAAAGCAACTACGGTAGCTAATATTTTGGTTTATGAGTGGTTTTATAGGTTTGGTGTACCTGCGCAAATTCATTCAGATCAAGGTCGAAGTTTTGAGGGTGCAGTGGTCTCCCAGCTCTGCCAGTTGTATGGAGTTCAGAAGACTCACACTGTCCCGTATCACCCTCAGGGAAATGGGCAGTGTGAGCGCTTCAATCGAACCCTTCATGACTTACTTCGTACACTGTCCTTGGAGCAAAAAAGGTCATGGACTTGTCATATAGCACAGGTATGTTTCGCATATAATACAACTCCTCACCAGACCACCGGTGAGTCACCATATTTTTTGATGTTCGGGCAGGCCCCTAGACTTCCGGTTGATTTTCTACTCTCGGCAGTGGACGAACCTGCAAGTGGACAGGTGAAAGACTGGGTGGTTGAGCATAGAGAGAGACTTCAAACAACCTATACGAGAGCAAGGGCTCGGCTAGATAGAGCTGCTGAGCTTCGTAAAAAGCGCCATGATCAGGTAGGAAGGGATTTTGCGTTGCAGGAAGGTCAAGAAGTTTATCTGCGGGACTATGGTGTCCGTGGTCGTCATAAAATACAAAATCATTGGTCTAGCATTGTTCATAAAGTAGTTAGAGCGCCTAGGGGTAATGGCGGTGTATACACTATAGCACAGGTAGATAACCCTTCCATGGTAAAACAGGTGCACAGGTCTCACTTAAAGCCAGTACCACACGTAGAATGCTCTGGCCACATGGCTGATCCAGGGTTAGGGCTGTCAGATGGCAACTTGAATGAGTTTTTAGCTTCCCCAATGGCAGTGGAAGAGTGGGATGTAGCCCTTGTAGATGTAATCCCTACTGCCTTGAGTTCAGCTGAAGTAGATCTACCACTGGAGCCAGAGAGGTTTGTAGAAAGTCCTGTTGAAATGGGGATTGAAGGTCCTATGTTGATTGATAATCCCGCAAGGGAGGGGGGTCGGCGCCAAACCACTCGGACTACTGCCGGGAAACATTCTAACCCTTATAATCTACCAAGGGCCACAGCAATAGTTCAAAATATACATGTGGGCAGAGAGCCGGTGACTGCTCCATTTCAACCTGGTCAGACTCAGGGTTGCTCTTTTCGTCCATGGTTGTAGATTGTATCATCGGGACGATGAAAGAAAATCCAGGGGTAGAATGTAATGGGGTGACCCTTTTAGGGTCTTCCGTTCTGTGTAGGTGGATGGAGCTGGGCGGAAGTTAAGCTCACGGCCCCTTTAAAAATGCGGAGATTCCCTTTCACTTCCGTTTTCTCTCTGGCATGGTACGCTCACGGCCCTTTAAAAACGCGGAGATTTCCTCTTACTTCCGTTTTCCTTCCGGCATGGTACGCAGGCTGCATTCTTTTGTGTCGCAAGAGCAATCTATTATGCATCAAGCATTGAGCGC
The DNA here is from genome assembly GCF_951802725.1 of Rutilus rutilus. NCBI lineage: Eukaryota > Metazoa > Chordata > Actinopteri > Cypriniformes > Leuciscidae > Rutilus > Rutilus rutilus. The sequence goes on from NC_140227.1 coordinate 7,458,815, forward strand.
GTATTAAGTGTTGTAGACCTGCATAAGTTGGAAATCCCTTTTTTAACTTTTGCCGTGGGCCTGTGGATGTTCAATTGCATTAACATATATCAAGGTATGTTACTGCATTGATATGTTGCTGCAATTATTCTTTAATAGCGCCGTTTTTAATGATGACTCGTTTATATAGTGTGATCGAGGCAGTATGGGTGGTTTGTTCACTGTTCTCACCGAGGGCCAGTCAATTGTGCTGTAGGTAAGTTGATATGTTATTTTGTAAGTTGTTTGTTAATCAGAGATGTAATTTTAGATATAGTGTATGCGTGGTTAATGACCAAATTGAGTAACTATTTTTATAGAAATCTGCCCGCTGTTGTTTTGCTGCTGTGTGGCGGCTCGCTAACTGCGACCCGTGGTGCTGTGTTGTGAAGACTGAAGAGGGTGCGCGCTCAAGTCCCACCACGGTCTACTGTGATTGAGAAGCGCACGTGTGTGTTGATGCGAGCGTGTGTTTGTGCGAGCGCACAGTTGTGTGAGCGGGGTTTTATGTGTGTGCGTGTGTGAGATGCGAGCGGGTGTTCGTGTGAACGCATGTTTGTGCGAACACGTTTGATGTGAACGAGTCTTTATTTGAGTGTGTGTTGAGGCGAGCGCATATTTGAGTGAGCTCGGTGTGAACGCGTGTTTGTGGTGGCGTTTGTGTGTATGGAAGTGTGTGCGTGTGCTGAAATGATTGGGTATTGAATTATTTATTTGTTATATTGATTGATCTAATTGTATTTTCTTTAATTTGGTATTACTCTTTTTGTTCTTTTCTTTTGTGGCTAATTGTGTTCTTGAGTACTGTGGGTGGTTATTGCCACCGCTCTTATCTACTGTCAATTCTTTTACAACTACCATGGGCTATTAGCTGCTGGGATTGGGAGGATTTATTTAATTCATTTATACCTTGTTGTTTATTGTGTGGATTGTGATTTTTGGTTATACATTTGTATGAAGGTGTGAATTGAGGTGGTTTGAATTTAATTCATTTGGATATTTTGTTTTCTTTTCTTTCTCTTTCCCAAATGTGACTTATCCCAAGGGATATTGATATTGACGGTCCAAGATCCAATTTTACAGGTGGCCACTTTGATTTATTCTTTTCTTTTGTGTGAATGTTGTTGTATTTGTAACTTGTGTATTTTTTTCTTATAATTTTTGTATGATTATCCTTTTACTACTTTGGTGTCAAATAAAGATTGTACGCATCTCTGCTTGTTTTTTTCCATTTATTTGGAAACCCTGTAGTTGGGAGCATTTACAAAACATATTCTATATCTTAGGTGGCAATAGCCTCCGCTCACACTACTATTAGGCCTACAAAAAATAACGTTTTTGCAAGTAGGCTATATAAAGTGTTTTACTTATGTAGGCCTGTTATTGCTGTGTGCAAAACAGAACTTTATAGGCTCGTATTTTCTATTGCAATAAAAACAAACTAAATTTAGTCAGATTCAGGGTAAAAGCTTTATTTTGCGCTATTTACCAAATAACATTAGCCTAACATAAAAAAAAAACACTGATAATGAAACGTGAGCAAAATTAAATTACTAAATTAAACAAACAAAAACAATTATATATATATATATATATATATATATATATATATATATTTGTTTTTGTTTGTTTAATTTAGTAATTTAATTTTGCTCACGTTTCATTATCAGTGTATATAGTATAAATCTCAATATAAATTTTACCCCTAGCCGCTTCTCTATTGTGAAACAACCATTTGTTCTAAAACATTCATCATCACAAACGCCTCTTATCAGAAACAAGTAGGCTATCTTCTATCAAGACATGAAACTAGTTCATTCAAAAATATCGGACTCAGCTCGTGAAGATCCTGGTGGGCTTGTCTGTTTGTTTTATCAATCAGGCGCTCCTCCAGTGGACTGTCTCTGGACTCCAATGCCCACAACTCTTCCCGTGATGACGCCGCCGCAGCAGCGCACAACGCGTCTCACGCAACGCTCTGTGTTTTGGAGAAGAACGGAAGATGGCGACCTCAAACAATCCGCGAAAATTTAGCGAGAAAATCGCCCTTCACAACCAGAAACAAGCGGAGGAGACCGCGGCGTTTGAGGAGGTCATGAAAGACCTGAGCATCACGCGAGCTGCACGGGTACGTGTGTCAGAAACGGATACGTGTGTCGCGGCTAAACGCGCGCGTAGCACAGCTGCTATGTATAGAATATAGCCTGTATATGATTTGAGAACACTTTTGTCGCCCGAGAGCCGTGATAACTCGGTGAAGACGATAATGATGTCTCAGGGTTTGAGCGTAACGAGAGGCCGATCGGATGCATGAGCTCAGAGATGCTGAGGATGCGGCCGGACAGATGTCGTGCACATCTGTTTTGGCCGCGAATGGATTGTGATTGCTTTTCGGTCTTTTTATTTTTAGGCTAAATAATGAAATGTCATAGAGTAGACCGTGGATAACTGTCATATGCGCAAGTTGTCACAAAATATATGTATATCAGTTACTATGAGTTAAATGTCTACACGTGTGCATTGTTGCAGTTTTGTATATTTGATTAAATCCAACTAGGATTTAAATATTACCATGTTTTTGTAAAGGCTGGTAAAGTATGTAGTAAAACCATACTGGGATGCAGAATGAAGATATATTCAGGGTTAGCCTACTATTGTTAAATACAACTAATACAATAATAAATAAATAAAAAATTACTCATTACTCAATATTTCAATAAACATAAAAAAAAAAAAACATTAAGACTAATTTTATTTCAGCTTGTTGCCAAGGCAACATTTTAAATTTTTTTTGTTTAACTTGAAGTAATAAAAAAATAAATAAAAATAAAAATAAGAATGAATAAAAACTATTGACATACAAATAGAAAAACTAATACAAATGACAAAAATACACAACACTATTACTAAAACTTTCAAATTAAAACATCTAATTCAAAATATTACAATCTTTAATATTAAATCGATACTAAAATATAACTGGACAGATTTGAACATATTGTGTATTTTTCATAAATGTCAGGTCAGGGAACGTTGTCACGTGGTTTATATGTTGTTATTTTAAATAATTAATTTGTTCATTATAATTTGACCAAAACAGTGGTTTGTTATGTTTTTGTATGGCACTTTTTCATTTTTATTATTGTTCCATAATGATTAATGTAATTTTATTTAATTGACTGATACCTAACTTATACACAAGTTGTTGAATGTGCCTTTTTACTTTTATTTGATAAGGTTTTATACATAACATTTCTTCTTCTCAAATCATTGTCAATAAACGGTATGTTTTCATTGTGACAACTTTCTCCGCTATTGGGCAACATAAGTTAAATGAACTGTTGTTTTTTCTGTGAAATTTTCTAAACTTATTTTAGTCATGACTTCAAGTTTAACTTTTGAAAATAAAGAAATATTCACTGGAGGAAAATGTCTGGCATTTAGTCCTGGCCTCTATTGAAATGCAGCCTACTAGTATGTTCCTTGGTATTGAACTTATGACATATATTAGTGTGCGTCACAAAAGTTGAAACCCATATTCTGCTACTTTTTGTTAACTCTCACTGGTCTGCTTTTCTCATTCTTCACTTGATAAAATGTTTTTACTCCACAGTATCTGGTTTACGTTTCATTCATGCTTTCATTTCGTCATTCACTGCTGCTTTTCACGCACTGTTATTTTGCACAGCTGCAGTTACAGAAGACCCAGTATTTGCAACTAGGCCAGAATCGAGCTCAGTGCTATGGAGGGTCACTGCCCAATGTCAATCAGATTGGAAATAGCAACACTGACCTCCCTTTTCAGGTGAGACCTTAGAAACTTCATAAGTTTGAAAATTCTGTCGTACACACATGCTGTCACTTTATGATTGAATTTCCCTTCAGCTGATCTAATCACAATTTCATAAACATCCTAACTGGATAAAACTCATAGTGCAAGATGGGTCATTCCTTTTATGCAGTACCTTTTCAACTAACTTAAAAAGAAAATTAATATGCTTGTGATGTACTCTAGTTAAGCTTAGATGCTTTGAGACACTTTGACTAGTAATTATAGCTTGATTATTGACACAACTGGTAAGAAAATTAACCATATGAAATAACACGATGGACATAAGAACTAAAGTTAGTCATTACTCAGTGAGATATTGAGCATTAGCCTGTATATTGTTGTGCTGTCAATCGATAAAAAAAAACGAATTAATCGCACATTTTTCTGTAATCGCGATTAATCGCACCTAACATTAAAGTTTTAAATATATTTTTATATTGTAATACTTTCACATTGAATCTCCAAAATAATGTTGAAACAACATAAAGATGGTTAAATATTTGTTTAATGACATCTTTTTAGTAAGCCAGTATGAAGGCCAGTATCACTGATACTGATACTGTATAAAATTGATTTTCCTCCTCATTATTTATCCTAGTTAAAAAAAAAAAAAAAAAGTATCTAAAATACATTATTTTCATACTAAGTATACTACATATCCATTAACATTTACTGACATATCGCTTGAGACTTACTGATATAAATATTATAATTAAGTTTTATTTGGAGTACTTCTTTATTGCACAATGCACATTTCTAAATTTTAAGCCAAAAATGAGTTTTAACTCTTTCCCCGCCAGCGTAAAAAAAGAAAGAAAAAAAGTTGCCAGCCACTGCCAGTGTTTTTGATCATTTTCACAAAATATTCATGGCCCCCAGAATATTTTATTGTATGAATATCTGAACATGGAATATGTCAAAAGAAAGAACAGACCCTCTGCTTTTAAATAGAAAAACTAGTTTTATTGTTACAGATTAATGAGGGAGGACTCAAATGCAGAAATGAGCGATATGGGGTTTATTTGAAACATAAACCCATTGTAATAAATGTCATATTTAGATGAGTTTTTAAAATATTTGGGCTCAACCCTCAGATTTTTTTTCTACTGTACCAGTCGGGCCAGTTCAGATTTTTACATGCCCTGCTAAAATGCACAAAAAAGTTATTGTTTTCATTGTTCTTGACCATGTAACCTTGTAAACAGTGATTTAAGATTTCCATGTAGGTCTTACAGGTAAATATACAGAAAATAAACACTGCAGTCTCAATCCTTATTAAAGCTACAAAGGTTATACAGTCAAGAGCAGTGAGTTATTTTCTCTTTGTCTTTTGTTCTTTGATTAACATTAATGACAGACAGCAGCAGGTTTATTAGGCTGCTGTCACTTTAAGAACTGATAGACATGAAGCGGATCTGACACCATGTTTTCTCACAACTCTTTACGTTAATTTAACTTTTGAACTCATTTAAGACTGTGCTTACGAGGACACTCATCAAAAAGGGAATTTTTACATAATTTTGTGTGCTTTCTTTTGTCTGATCAAGTGCGAAAGAGAACTCAGTGGGGTGCTGCCGTGCTGTCTGAAGCGACATTCTGTGCGCATGTTTTGGGTGTTAGTTCACAGAGAAACACTTCACAGACAGCGCACCAGTACAGATTTGAGTTCTTTTTTGCGTATTATCACGCTTGAATGATTTAATAGCACTTGAATGAATGATAGCGTGATCATATACTGTAGCGCAGCCAAAGGATGAAAGATAGAAAATGGATGCTGTGTTATAGTTTAACGCATTTAAACTGAAAAAAATCAATAGCAAAATTAACATCCCTAGTATATTGTAATACCGATGTCTGTAATTTTACTTATTGATGTTTGTGCTGTTGTTTTGCACCAAAATTCTGTCAAATTCCTAGGATGAGTCCATTAAGACTTTTCGTTTAGTTAAAGGGATATAACAAAAATACTGATAAAAAAACAGGATGGAAAGTTATATGGTGGGCACAGAAAATATCAAATGCGAAATAGCAATATTATCAAATCAAAGGACATTTTTTCGTAACCATTTGGATTTGAGAAAGAAAAACGTCTCCGGTTACTATCGTAACCTCGGTTCCCTGAGAGGCGGGAACGAGACATTGCGTAGCTACGCTGCCTTCATCGAAGCAGAACACCAGGAGACTTGAGATGGATCTTATAAGCAGAAGAGATTTATTCTTCCGAGTCTGAAGCAGAAGAGATTTATTCTTCCGAGTCTGTAGTTCATCAAGTCTCCTGGTTTTCTGCTTCGATGAAGGAATAAAAGTTCCCAACAGTAGCTACGCTTCGGGAACTCCTCCCTTCTCCACTTTTGTTGAAATCTTATGGGCTAACACCAGCTTGGAACTGGCCAATTGTCGTGAAGTATGCAAATACTGACAGGTTCGCGGGCAGTATAAAATGCATGGGCGCGACAATTGCGTCAGAATCACGACTGAACGCTGCAAAGCTGATCGAACACGGTGGCTAACGCAATGTCTCGTTCCCACCTCTCAGGGCGGTCCCTTTCGAGAGCAGTTACCCTACATTGCGTAGCTTCACTGCTGGAACTGTATTAAATCCCGCCATGAGAGTAGTGAAGATAAGCCCGGGGAAAAACGGGGCCAAGCTACACCAGCCATGGAAGAGACAGACAGTCAGCCAATAGCCGCCCCGCTAGGAGTGCTCGCATCTGATAGGCGGAACTAGACCAATGAGACATCATCCCCGATTTGCATATACAAACGCAATGAAAGTGAAGGCTGCACTTATCCAGGGCAGACACAACACAATAAGCACTAAAGCATGAAAGTAAACACAGTGTCAACAGCATTAGCACACTAGTAGCCATATACTTAGAGTCAACAGCATAGCGGTAACCACTGCGTACAACTAGAAAAGTTCACAATACGTGAGTAAGGAACTTAACTCACTGAAAGCACTTGAGACGCCACAGACGGTACATCCAAAACATAAATCCTGGATAGACATACCTCTAGACCAGGCCCACGAAGAGGCAACAGTCCTCGTCGAATGAGCTCATATGGTAGGGAGGACAACCTTCCCCTGGCGTAAGCCAGCGGGACAGCGTCCACAATCCAGTGAGAAAGTCTCTGTTTTGAGACAGTTGACATCTTTCCCTTAGTAACAGCAACCAAAGCACACGAAAAACTGGACCGGCTGAAGGAAGGCAGCCACGCGATTCACATACATGCGCAAAGCCCTGTTAAGGCCTCATTATACTTCTGCGTCGGACATACGCCGGAGCCTATACGCCGTAGGCAACGTGTTGGTTTTAATTTATACTTCTGTGTCGTTGTCCGCGTTGACGCGCACCTGGGGAGCATGTTACCCCGAGGGAGGGGTTCTGGCAGACCAATCACAGCGCTTGTGTCCGCGTAGAATTGACGCGTTGTTACATTTTTGGAGAGGTGCACGTCAGGGTACGCCGAAGGGTACCGCAAGCTACACACAGCCTACGACGTAGCTACGGCGGCAGTTCGGCGCAGAAGTATAAAACAGGCTTTACAGGGCAAACAGCGCTCTGAGCGTCAGCGTCACGCGAGATGACAGCTCAGCAGATAAGCGGGCAGAGAAACATCACTGTGCTTTAAACCATGTAACTTTAGAGAGAGACTTAGGCACGTAGCTCCGTCTCGGCCGGAGAGTAACACTGCAGTTGCCGGGTCTGAAAAAGATCATATCACCGTCCATGAGAACACGTGTACGTCTCCAATGCGCTTAGCTGAAGCAAGGGCATTGAGCAGAGCCTTTTTTTTTTTTTTTCAGGGATAGCTCCTTAACGGCAATCGAAACCAAGAGCTTGAAAGGCGGTAGAGAATGAGCCCTCAAAACTAGAGCTAGATCCCACGGCGGCACTGAAGGCGGCAGTGAAGGACATAATCTCCTCACTCCCCTGAGAATCTGACCACCAAAGAATGCCTTCCGATCGATTGCCCGTAACGGGGGAACGAAACAAAGCAGTAGCAGCTACGTATTCCTTCAGCGTGGGTGCACTCACATTATTTTCCAGTCTGTGCTGCAGGAAACGCCAAACATCCAACACGGGGGGAACCACCGGGTCAACGTCAGTATCCTGGCACCGTTTACTCCAATCACAGAGTAGAACAACAGCCAATAGCGTCGCTCATCTAGGAGTGCTTACATTTGATAGGCAGGGCCAGACCAATGAGCTGCTCAGCTCAAGTACATCAGAATTTGCATATCAGCTAGAATCTTAGGCTGTACTAAATAATACAGAGCAGCATAACAGCACAACAGCATAATCACATATCAGTATGTAGATCAGCACAGCGTCAGCAGCCGTAGCGACGACAACTGTGAATATACGCAGTTAGATCAGAATAGCCAGTTGCACTGAAGGATACAGGGCAACATAACGGCATAAACACATATCAGTAACGACTGCGCAAACCCGTTGTCAAGACTCAAGACTAGGAGATAATTGAGGATAATCACTCACCGAAAGCACTTTTCTGTGAAGATCAGCCGGTTGCAAAACATACAACCCTAAAGACGCGCTTACATGGCCCATGAAGAGGCGATAGAACTCGACGAGTGAGCTCACATGTTAAGGGAGTCTTTCCTCCTGAACGTGCGCTAGTGAAGTGCTCAGATGATGGGTCTCGGGTCCAGTATCAGATGGAGTCATCCATCCCTCTTGGGCACCACAAAATAGCGGCTGTGCACTTCCATGCTCAGAACGGGGCGTTTTGAGGCAAAGTTAGTGACGGACCCACGCCTGACGCGGGTTGGTCTGCGTCTGGACTGAAGAGAATACCTGTGTTGAATTATCCCCAGTAGCCAAGGTGAAACGCCTGAAATAACTGTTCACGCGTCTAGAAAATGACATCACGGCTGTATTAGTTCTATGGCCGCTGTTGCCAGTTTGTAGACTGGAGCCCTGTCCCAGCCAGGCGGGCTGCCTATCGGGCACGAGCGGTGTCGTGCACGGCGGGGAAACATTGGCACTCTCGCGTTTTTCCATCGGGAGGCCATTACAGGCACAGACTGTGACTCCGTGCTGCTCTGGGGCAGGGCGAGTGACACAGTGTTGAGTGTATGAGGAGGAAAAGGCCCTTTGTGTGAAGAGATATGTGCTCTTATTGTGGAGCTCACACAAACAGCACACAAACATTGCAAATGTCGCCTACAGGAACAGAGGGGACATGATGCAGAACACGGCACTTGGGGGCGGGGCCTCCAACAAACTCTCTCCTCCTTTTGGACGGTCCGTAGGACGAAGGCTTGGCAGCCGAGGACGGCGCTCTCTGTGGTCCGTGATGCTACATTCCCGGTCCCGCCACTGCCTACGGCGAACATCTGGCTCAGGGCGGAGAGCCGTAGCAGGCTGCTCAGTCGATCTTAGGCGGGACAAGGTGCCGACGAAGAGAGAGACCTCAACACGGGCTGGAACGAGCGACAGGGCAATATTCGTGACTCATAGCCTTTGCGCTTCTGCGCCTCAGAGAAATGCTCAGTAACTGACTCCACGGCGTCACCTAGGAGGCCGTAGGGAGTGATTGGAGCCTTTCTTTTTTCAGACAGATGAGCGGCTTGGACTGCAAGCTGAGATCCTCGGCCAGAGACGAACGGTCGGGCACAGATGTATGGCGACAGTCTCCTCGACGGGGGGCATGCGCACAGAGCCGTGAGCTTCTGCCACGTCCCTTTACCACGTGCTCGTGGATATCGGGGAAGGACGGAGTCCTCCTCCTCGAAGCAGCCTGGCGGCGGCTCGACTACACATACCGGACTTACTTCCTTTTTACCGGAGCATTTCGTGTCGAGTCCAGCGTGTCCGCGAAAAGGACCGGTGTGTGGCGACGTCACAGGACTATGGCCCCAGGCCTCGTCGTCACCGTCGTTTCTGGGTGGGGGAGGGCCAACCAGCGGCTTGCTGGCGGCAGTGGGCCTTGACCCCGTAATAGCAAAAACCCTCTAGAGTGCGCACCGGCAGGTCGGCACAGTGCACGCACGTGGAGACCAAGAAGGTCGCCTCGGCATGGGCCACCCCAGGCAGGCGGTGCAGTACTCGTTGGTGTGGGGCGGGTCTATGGGGCCCGCACAAATCCTGCAAAGGTTAGCCATCGGATGCGAGGAAAAACTAGTCCTCAGGTGCAACTTCAACGATGACAGCGCAAAGAAAGAGATTCTGACGCAATTGTCACGGCCATGCATTTTATACTGCTCGCGAGCCTGTCAGTATTTGCATATTTCGCGACAATTGGCCAGCTGTTCCAAGCTGGCATTAGCACATAAGATTTCAACAAAAGTGGAGAAGGGAGGAGTTCCCGCAGCGTAGCTACGCAATGTAGAGTTACCGCTCTCGAAAGGGAACTATGAAGAAATATCTGGAATGTTTCTTAATAAGTTTACCATGTTTAGTGTTCATAAGCACTTGAGGACATGAATTGTTATATTATGATAAAAGTAAAACATATTTTTGTGAAATGTTTTGTTTGAAATGTGTGTTTATTCTATACTTCTTGTCACTTGCTTTGACATTCTGATATATAGTCCAAAGACATTCGGACAACTTAGTGTGGATTACATGTCCAAATACTTTTAGGGGACACTACTGTATATATGATGGAGATATGAAAATGCGCTGTATTGTAGGAATAGCCCAGAACAACCACACCGAAAGCAAATTACTAACCAAAGATTCATATAATATTATTGGTTGTCCTAAGGAATGTCTATTTAATGAATTAGTTAAATGTAACAAAGCTGATGGAAACATGCATTTGCACAAGTGTCATTTCAAGTATCATTTTTATCATTGCTATTCATTTATGAAACATTAGCATAAGAATGTACAATATGGTTCTCATTGCTCTAAGCTTTCATACTGCTAGTCCATCTTCTGTGTGGAGCCTGTTTAATGCTTTTATTTGCCCCACACTGCAGCAAAATTTCCCATACCTTTTCTAAAGAAAATGCATCTTAGAAGATCACTTAAACAAATTTTAAAAGATTCTTTTACAGTCGACAGTTCTGGACACCAGTCGGACATCCCGACATCATGGCCTGGTGGACCGCGTGTATCGTGACAGGAATCGCATCGCTTCTCCACATCGTAGACCTCTCTCTGTGGACAAGCATGGACGTCAGATATCCTTTACCATACGCAGCTAGTTTTACCCTACTGTGGTGTATTTTATGTGCGTGTACCTGTGTGAGACATTGTCCTTAGCCCAATTACATTGACAGCTGCCCCTACAGCTCTGTATATCTGTCACCACCTCCCGACACAAGTTGGAGGAGGTAAAGCCGTTTTCCTCACAAACTATGAAACAAAACATGTTTAAAGGTCATACATCATTGTTTCTTCTGTTCCCACCTCTACTACAGGACCAACTCTGACTCAGCTCTACACCAGAGCGCTGTCAATCCAGCTCAACAGGACACTTTTGTTGGTGGATCTCAAGAATTGCAGTCAAAAGGAGTGAAAACATGTAAGAATTTGGGAGTTTTTTTTTATTAGTTTTTTATTTGTGAAGATACATGTGAAGTGGAATTAGAATTAATTTTAATATGTTTGTAGTGCGTAAATTCAAAAATATTGTAAATGGTGATACAACTGTCCTGATATTATAATAAATAAAATGAAAAAAATCTTCAGAAGTTAGTAAGTTTGGCATATTTTTTATTATTATTTTAAAATAAAAGTTATTCCCTGCTTTTTAATATTTAAAGTGCCCCTATTATGCTATTATAAAGGTAATATCTGACAAAGTCTGTTTTTGTACATAATGATTAAGATTATTTACACTCACATGGACAGGAAATATTTTATTACTTTTTATTTTTTACTAATTCAATTTAAACATTTCTTGAAAATTGTAGAAAGGTCACACACACACACACACAACATGAACATTTCTAAGAACTTATCATGTGTTTTTAAAATATTTTTCCTTTTCTTTATCGTGGACACTCTTATTTGTCATGTAATTGTAAGATATTGTTTTTCCTCATTTACAATGACTAGTTGGAGTTCATCCTCCTCTCCATTTCCCTCTTTCTTCAGTGCTGTTGCTCACCCCTCCAGATACAGAGGACACTGAGTCAGAGATGGAGAAAGACGAACCCAAAGCATCTCTGCATACAGAGTCATGTGATGTTCCTGGGATTAAGTGAGTTTATCATGACATGTTTTTTAATGTATTTATTTATTTATTATTATTATTATTTTACCTGTGTGCTGGACAAACATGTAACACTTGAATGATCTTTGATTTAGCATCAGTAGAGAAAAGGAGGTGTGGCAGCAACTTTAGATGCAAGATCCAAAATTAATACTCACCATGTGCCAAAATGGGGTAAAAATGTTTTAATTAAAAATGAAATAATAAAATATAGTTTGCAGTGGCCATTTGTCGAGTAACTTTATTAGGAACTGAAATAGTACATGGTTTTAATTGAACTGTTAGAATTATACTCTGTGATATGAGAGATTTAGACATACTGTACAAATCTGTCATGACTTGTTTTTAAATATTTTACCCTTGGAGCAAACTGCAAAATTTTACATGATGCCTAAAGTTTATTTTTCTCCAGAATTTCATGTGGATTATTCCTCACATAAGCACCATAAACGAAACAATAAGAAACAAATCCACCATACTGTACGTTTTTGTGATAAATGTAAAATGTTAGTTTATAGCCATGAAGAAATGTTTAATGGCTGGTAAATATTCTCAAATCATCCTTCATTGGCAGGTAAAACAGACTGTTCATTTTGAACCCTATTTGGGTGAATAATTAATATAGAAATTATATTTTGCTTCAAGAAAATGATGCCTGATTTTAAGCTTTTTTTATGGTGAGATTATGTTCATGGTAATTTAATGTATTTCAGTAATGACAATTTAATGAGATTTGGGGTGGGACGAATTGTGCTTAATTGTAATGAATCTAAATTTCAAGACAATTGAGTAAAATTAAGCTAACTTTAACCCTTAATGGTAAATTGAAAATAAATATCATTTTCGTCCAGCAAAATATACAGTATATTAATATGAATATATATTGTTTCATGAGATTTACCATATATGGAGGGTATTCACAGCATATTCTGTTTAATTTTTCCAGCATATTTCCATCTCCTGATCAAGAAATGAATAGCTCTTTGATGCCAGCTGCTCACAGCACAGGCGGCTCCTTACCTGATCTGACAAACATTCAGTTCCCCCCTCCTCTCCCCACCCCGCTGGATCTAGATGACCCAATTACCTTTCCTACGTCCAGCTCCAGTAGTACCAGCAACCTGACCACCAACCTGACACACTTGGGCATCAGTGCTGCCAGTCACGTCCCTACCTCCCCACCTGCCCAGCACACTGGCCCCGTCCCCTCACCCAATATCAGCCTACAGCAGCCAGCTCCCACGCTACCACCTGCGGTCTCACCTCAGATACCGATCGCACAGGTAAGCCTGCCTCCCTAAACAGCGCAGTCTGTGTTTTCATTTGTAATGTGTAATTAAAGGGTTTTAGTTTTATTTCTAGCAATCTATGGGGTCTCATGAAAATCTGATATATATAGTTCTCTTACGAGAGGTTCTCTCGTATTGCGTAAGCTAGCTTACGCTGCGGGAAAGTCTCCTTTCTCGAGATACTGAAGCCAAAAATTATCCTTAATTTTTTAAATCTTGTCAACGCAGTGCGGCAGCCTGCAGACCTAGGGCAGGCGACTCGCGTGCCCATTGGCTGCTCTGCGGCAACTGCAGCAGCCTATCGCTGAGCCCTGGGCGTGACGTCACGTCCAATGAGCGCGCTTGGCGCGCTCAATGCGTCACAGCCCGTCATTAGGGGTGTGGCTTAGCGTATATAAGCAAGGCTCAGAGGCTGCTTCGCTGATTTCTGTCTCTTCAGCGAAGCTCTTCGCATCGCTGATCTCTGAGGAAGCCGCCGTCGAAGCAAGCGACCAGCACGCCGAAGATCTCAGCCTGAGGACGCCGGCCGCTTTCGCCACCTTCAGCCTTCCCTGCCTGCTGTGCTATCCGGCACTATATCCTTTTTCTGCTCTGTGTTGTGTGTGTTTGTGTGTTCGCCCCGCGACACACTTGCATCTAAAAGAGCGCGAGGCGTTGTTGCAAATGCCTCGCTCATCCTGTGGCTCGTGTGAGCCACGCTCAGCGACAGAGACCGCCATGTATCTGGGCTTCTATGACAGCTGAGCGCTCGCCGGAGCCCCTCCCGCGAGCCTCGCTATTTCCTTCTCCCCCCCACCTCCCGACGCGCAGCGGCCGGCTTCGCCCGCACTGCCGTCGCCTCAGGGGATGAAGCAGACAGCGCTGTTTTCTTAGACAGCTGCTTTCTCCCCTCTGTCAAGCCGCGCAAACGCGCCGCTCACAAGGGATGTCAGAAGTAGACGGTCACGGGCTGGCTTCCTTTACGTTATAAGAAAGCTACCCCGCGTCTCGGTCGCGCGCGGCACTCTCCGGCCACCTCCGTTTCTCACACATTTCTCAGTCTCCTCCTAAGCTCAGGCGGCTAGAAATATCAATATTGCAGTAAACGAGCCTGTTTTAATACACGCACGCCTGCAAACATACGATGTCATAGCACATGATGACATCTTCCCGCTCTCTCTCCCTTGTTCGAGCCGCGCAACTGCGCCGTTCTCAAGGGATATCAGAGCGGACGTCACGAGCACCGGCGAAAAGAGGAAGAGAGAGTGTTTTCGTCCCGCCTAGGCCGGACTACCTCCAGTCCTCGCATATTTCTCAGTCCCCTCCAAGTTCAGGCGGCTGGAAATACTATACTGCAGTAACGAGCCTGTTTTAATACACGCGTGCGTCTGCAAACAAACGCCGAAACGAAACACGACGCTCGGGCATATGCTCGCACTAACTAAAAGATTATGTGTGCTCCTGTGGCTCAGTGGCAGAGCATTGGACTTCCACACGGGAGACCCGTGTTCGAATCCGGCTCTGGCGGCAGATAAATATTTTTTTCTGCTGGCTTCTCCGAGCTCGCGGCCAGCTTTCTCACATACAGAAAGCGAACCCGTATCTCGCAGGATGGTGCTTGAGTATTTATGAGCGTCTAAACTTATGAGCCATCAAAGCTTCTCGCTCTATCAGTTTCCTATAACACCGATGGTGTTATACATGTAGAAAATGTGCCCACTCCCACGTGCTCACTGCTACACACAAACACGGTCTCCCCGGTAACGTCCACAGAGCGCACTCTCTTAAAGCGGTCACACGCCGCTTGAGTACTAAGTGTAGAAAATGTGCCCACAACTCTGTGCTCACACCTACCCGTTGCTCGCTCTGCCACTCAGTTACCCCGGGTTGCAGATCCTCTAAAGCTCACTAACATTCCAGCTCTAGCCGAAGATAAGTGTAGAAAATGTGCCCACTCTCATGTGCTCACTGCTTCACACAAACACGGTCCCCATGGTAACGCGCTCAGAGCGCTCTCTCTTAAAGCGGACACACGCTGCTCGAGTACTAAGTGTAGTAAATGTGCCCACAACTCTGTGATCACACATACCCGCTGCTCGCTCTGCCATTCAGTTACCTCGGGTTACAGACCCTCTAAAGCCCCGAAACACTCCGGCTCCGGCCGAGGGTGTCATAAGTGTAGAAAATGTGCCCACTCCCATGTGCTCACTGCTTCGCACAAACACGGTCCCCATGGTTACGCGCTCAGAGCGCTCTCTCATAGGCGGACACTCGCCACTCGAGTATTAAGTGTAGTAAATGTGCCCACAACTCTGTGCTCACACCTACCCGCTGCTCGAGTTGCAACGGCTCAGGCCGAGGGGATATTAAGTGTAGAAAATGTGCCCACTCCCATGTGTTCACTGCTTCACACAACATGGTTCCCATGGTAATGCGCTCAGAGCGCTCTCTCATAAAGCGGAAACACGCCGCTCGAGTATTAAGTGTAGTAAATGTGCCCACAACTCTGTGCTCACACCTACTCGCTGCTCGCTCTGCCATACGGTTACCCCGGGTTACAGACCCTCTAAAGCTCCCAAAATCACTGGCCGTGTTATAAGTGTAAACCCTGCGCCCGCTCACGAGCACGCGCACTCACTTTCAGACACTATATCCCCCACGCCGCTCTCGCGCCAGGGGTGTTTGACAGCAAAACGCGCTCCATCCTTCAGGACCGAGCTACTGAACGCTGTACAGCCGGCCAATACTGTTTATCAGCCCCCGTGTTCAAGCATCCTCTCTGATACAGGTTCTCCATCCCGCGCAGCGCGGCGATCTGAACCCAGAGACCATTCGACCCCTAGCTATGCGTGCAAAAGCATGGGAAGCTATTCAGGGCGCGTCAGAATGGGTGTTGAACACTACAAAACACGGCTATTCGCCTCAATTCGCTCGTCGCCCCCCGCGCTTTCTAGCGCAGACGGAGACGAAAGTGGGTTTAGAAGCAGCGCACCTGCTTCGAGCAGAAATAGCGAAGCTGCTGCGCAAAGGGGCCATAGAACAGGTTCATCCTTCCTTGAGCGAGTCAGGCTTTTACAGCCGTTACTTCCTCGTTCCCAAGAAGGACGGAGCATTAAGACCTATTTTAGATCTGAGACATCTGAACAAGGCTCTCATGAGACGGCCGTTCAAGATGATTACAACCAGACAGATCCTTGCGCAGATCCGCCCAGGAGACTGGTTTATCTCTCTCGATCTGAAAGACGCGTATTTCCAGATCCAGATAACCCCCCGTCACAGGCCATTCTTGAGATTCGCCTTCGACGGTCGAGCTTATCAATACACAGTCCTGCCGTTCGGCCTGTCTTTAGAACCCCGTACATTTACGAAATGCATGGACACGGCTCTCGCTCCCCTGAGAAGTCAGGGAATGCGAATTCTGAACTATTTGGACGACTGGCTTGTTCTAGCGCAGTCAGAGACAGAACTTGTGTCTCACGGAACAGCGCTTCTCAGCCATCTGGAAGGTCTGGGTCTAGCGGTCAATTGGACCAAGAGCTCGCTCTCGCCCCGTCAGTCAATTTCCTTTCTCGGAATAGAACTGGACTCGGTGGCGATGACGGCCAGATTGTCGGAGCAGCGCGCGCGCCGCATCCGGCGCCTCGCCGCATCCTTCAAAGAAGGCAATCGGGTTCCTCTGAAAGCATTTCAGCGCATCCTGGGGCATATGGCCTCAGCTGCAGCAGTGCTTCAGCTGGGTTTACTGCGCATGCGCCCGCTTCAACGCTGGCTAAGAGCGCGCGTATCCCATCGAGCCTGGGCGACCGGCGGCTCGCTAATCAGAGTGACTCAGGGCTGTGTCTCAGCCCTGCAGCCCTGGCTAGCAGCCGAATGGTATCACACTGGAGTGATTATGGGAGTGATTTCACACCGGAAAGTTGTCTCAACAGATGCGTCCAACCTAGGTTGGGGAGCGCTCTTCGAAGGCAGACCGGTCTATGGCCGCTGGTCAGACCAGGAGAATCTCCTACACATAAACTGTCTAGAGATGCTCGCGGTCGAGAAAGCGCTCATGCACTTCCTCCCATTCATCCATGGTCACCATGTTCTAGTCCGCACGGACAACACATCAGTAGTGGCCTATGTGAACCGCCAGGGCGGTGTCAGATCAAAGAAGCTCTGCGCCCTGACGGAACGCCTCCTCGTATGGGCTCAGCACTCTCTGCGCTCTCTGAGAGCATCGCATGTGCCTGGCCATCTGAACGAGGGCCCCGACAGACTGTCCAGGGACAACGTTCCCCCTGGGGAGTGGTCTCTACACCCCCAAACAGTCCAGTCGCTGTGGCGCCGCTTTGGCAGAGCGAAAGTCGACCTCTTTGCGTCAAAAGACAACGCACACTGCCCAGTATTCTTTTCAAAGAGCGAGGACGCGCTGGCCCAGTCATGGCCCAGCGGCCCGCTATATGCTTTTCCCCCGGTCTCTCTGCTGCCTCAGGTCATCAAGAGAGCCAGGAAAGCGCGCCACACAGTGCTCCTCATAGCCCCGTTCTGGGAGAACCAAGCTTGGTTCCCGGAACTCATACAATTGGCAGATTCAGCCCCTTGGCCGATCCCGGTGCGGAGAGACCTTCTCTCTCAAGCCCGCGGCTCGATTTGGCATCCCCACCCAGAGCGCTGATCTCTGCATGCGTGAAGCCTCAACAATTACATGCTGATCTACCAGAAGGGGTGATGAACATGATCATACAATCTAGAGCTCCCTCCACGAGGCGGCTCTACACGTCTAAATGGTCGGTGTTTAACAAATGGTGCACTGCCAGAGGGCTCGATCCACAGACATGTGGGGTCTCGCAAATATTGTGCTTCCTTCAAGAGCTACTGGACGCGGGCAGGTCCCCTTCCACGCTCAAAGTCTATGTCGCGGCCATTTCAGCGCTCTCTGTCTCAGAGCCGGGCCGCGCATTAGGAAGGAACGAGTTTGTCATCCGCTTCCTTAGAGGAGCGAGGAGGATGAACCCCCCGCGACCCCCTTCGGTTCCTATGTGGGATCTTTCACTGGTCTTAGACGCCCTGAAAGCACATCCCTTTGAACCCCTGGAAACTGTGGATATGAAATACCTCACGCTCAAAACCGTTTTTCTGATAGCACTGTCTTCAGTAAAACGTGTGGGAGACCTTCACGCGTTATCCACTAACGCTGCGTGCCTCGAGTTCGGACCCAATGACTCTAAAGTTATTCTCAGACCGAGGCATGGGTACGTCCCCAAAATTTTGGGCACTCCCTTCAGAGCGCAGGTCATTTCTCTTTCAGCCCTGCCGAATGCTGGCTGCGAGGCAGATAGTAATCTCCTCTGCCCAGTTAGGGCGCTGAGAAGCTATATTTCGCGCTCCGCCGCCTTCAGGCGTTCAGAGCAGCTCTTTGTTTCGTTCGGGGGCGCACCAAGGGTCTCGCCGCCTCGAAACACACCCTATCCAGATGGATAGTTGACGCTATCGCGGCTGCTTACGCGTCTAAAAACCTGCAGTGCCCTTTGGGCATTCGAGCGCACTCCACCAGAGGCATGGCCTCATCGTGGGCGTGGTCCAGCGGGATTCCCATTCATGACATTTGTGCAGCGGCAGGCTGGGCCTCCCCCTCCACATTTGTTAGGTTTTACAACCTGGAAGTTCCCGCCTTGCAGGCTAAAGTGTTATCAGTCTAAGTCTCGCGTAGCCAGCCCACTGTCTGTGCGCGGGCTACGTTGTTTGATTTAGCTCTACTGGTTGAGCTGCACTACGTGGGAAGTGTCAGTCTGGACCGGCTGTGCCGCTCCTCGCCCCATAATATGTGCTTGTGTACTGTGGTATCTTGGCCGCCCAGCTCCGCTTCGCGTTCCCCGGGCTTTCCCTGGGACTCATTCAGGATGCTGGGCGCGCGCACGGCGTTGACAAGGGAGTTCCCGCAGCGTAAGCTAGCTTACGCAATACGAGAGAACCTCTCGTAAGAGAACGTACTCGGTTACTGACGTAACCTCTGTTCTCTCTAGAGAGGGAACGAGTATTGCGTAACCCGCCGTGCTCTCGCCACGAGCTCATTTCGCTTCATGCGACAGAAACCAGCGAAGCAGCCTCTGAGCCTTGCTTATATACGCTAAACCACACCCCTAATGACGGGCTGTGACGCATTGAGCGCGCCAAGCGCGCTCATTGGACGTGACGTCACGCCCAGGGCTCAGCGATAGGCTGCTGCAGTTGCCGCAGAGCAGCCAATGGGCACGCGAGTCGCCTGCCCTAGGTCTGCAGGCTGCCGCACTGCGTTGACAAGATTTTAAAAATTAAGGATAATTTTTGGCTTCAGTATCTCGAGAAAGGAGACTTTCCCGCAGCGTAAGCTAGCTTACGCAATACTCGTTCCCTCTCTAGAGAGAACAGAGGTTACGTCAGTAACCGAGTACGTTTTCGACAATAAAACAATCAAGCAGTTGAGATTTGCAATACAGTATTTACTACAGGTATATAGCAAATCTCAACTGCTTGATTGTTTCATTGTTGAAAAATGTAAACTATATTACCTGATGATATATTAAAAGTTGGATATATAGTACATCTGCATACACACATACACACATTACATTCATGTAAAGCAATTTGTTTATATTGTAAAGAAATGTAAACTTTATCACACAGCTCTATATATAAAATTGGATATATATTATATCCAACTTTATCCACATACATGCCATGCACTCACGTAAAGTCGACTATAGCAAATATCAACTGCCTATTTTTTATTTTGTTGCAAAATGTAACTATATAATTCAGATCTCTAAATGAGATTGAATCAACTGAGAAATCAATAAATTGATTGAGCAATCAAGTATGTCTCTAAATACATGAGTCTACAATTTGTCAATCAAAAAAATCTGTGATAAAAACAAATTAATTCAAAATAGCAACAGATGATATAAACATTTAAAAAAGTGCTTAATTGCATTTTCAGATTTTTCTTTATCTATTGACCCTGTATTTAAAAAAAAAACCGTATTTGTCACACTGTGGGATCAATGGCAATGAACTAGTAATAAATGTATGGGTTTATGATATTTTTTTCCAAATTTCCTTGTTCATAACACTAACATCTGATTTGTTGACTGTATGTTGTTATCACAGCCAATCACGATGGACAGTCTGTCACTGGAGCAGCAGCTGTCTCAGTACTCACTGCTGAGTTTACTGAATGATCTGCAGAAACAGCCGCATACCCTTCCTCAGAACATTCGTCTCATACGGCTCCCTCCTCTCACCGTAAGCTCCACCCCCAGCACCGTCCAGACCTCTCTTGCCAGCCAATCACAGACAGCCACAAGTGGAACTGCCAACTCAGTAAGTTTTTCTTCTAGTGTACGCACGTTGGTTTAGGTTGATATTTCAGTTATCTCAAATTCAACACATCACATGATTCTAAAGCCCTTTTACTCCCAAAAGTATCGCAGTCAGACCGGCTCTTCAACCAATCAGTCACCAACATCTCCAGTGTCCAATCAGGGCTTCTCACCTGGCGGTTCACCGCAAGTAAGTAATGAATTTTTGTAATTTTGTGTTTATTGGCATCTCAGAGTGTAGGCTACTTCTCTCTATTACCACCACTTTCACACTGTTACAGTACATCTGTTTGTTGTTACATCTGGCTAATTTCCTTTAGATATGATGTTAATCCCTGCTTGAGTTCCTGTGTTTCTCCTCAGTGTTTTGGAATATAATAAAGAATGTCTACTTCATCTTCGTGCATGCTTACCACAGCGTTACATTGTTCTTAATGGATCTTTTTTCATAGCATATTCAGGTGGTTGGGAGCATCTTTGGAGATTCATTCTATGATCAACAATTTCCATCCAGACAGACCAATGCCCTATCCAACCAGGTACATACATGTGCGGCATTTAAAATCACTCTTTATATTAAGATATACCATTTAAAAAACAACAACAACAACAACAACAAAAAACCCTGTTACCATTGAAAGCTGACTTCAGCTTAAGAGTGAGTCATAGCTGATTCAGAGAGGAAGTGAATTGCCTGATTAATTCAGTTCAGATCAAGACAAGAAAAACAACTAGATTAGGGCTGTTCTTTGTGATGAACCAATCAACTGATTCGTTCACAAGTTTTACATTACAGTCATTACATTATGGTGCGGTGCATGTTAGTTTTTGTTCAGTCAGAGCACGCAAAATATTATTATTATTATTTTTTTTTTTTTAAATAGATTTGACTGCCTAAGAAATAACCAGGACAGAGAAAATACTGTCAAGTTCAAAACAGTGTTATAAATAAGCTTTAATAACACAACTAAAACCTTAACCTGTTTGACCCTTTAATCAGTCAAAACATCCTCGGTTCACGCCTCGCCGTCGTCCATTAATACCTGACAATGGACACCTCGTCGGGCATTAACCCGCTTATACCATGGTCACTTGCCAAATAACACATTTTTAAAACATTGGTTTTACAATGGTTACGCCTGGTTACGCCTGACAGTTTATTTAGCAACCGGAGATATTTATAGTCCGCTCGATTTATAGTCCGTATAGATACTTTGACTGCCTGTTGCTATGGTTACTCACAGCTGATGTAGCCAGCGCATTTATTTATTAATTTCGAACGGTAAACAGTCAGTTTCACCAGAACTCCTTTACTAGGTGTCCTCTATCACTTTTTAATGGACACCCTGCAGCCAATCAGAATCGAGTATTCACCCAGACCATGGTATAAATTTAATGTGAGAGTTTAGCATGCCATAACGCTAACATCACCCTATTTTAAATACAACAAAAATATTCCTCTCTAAAGATATTTGAAGTAAACTTTCAATAATCCACAGTTTTTTTATCCGAATGGTGCTGGATAACAGAGGCAGGCTAAATACACATAAATAAATACATAATACATAATTATTAATAAAAATAAAAATAAACATGAATAAGTCACGTTATTTTGACTGTCAAGCTGTTGTTCAATTTACATGTATATATTTTTTTTGATACATTCTTCACCTCCCATCTCTACCAGTGATGCTTGATTCAACTTCCCGCGTCTACTACCGGCGCAGATATCAACTGCGCAACTGGGTTGTAGGTTGCCAGGTTGAGGTCACAAATGGGTTGAAATTTATATGATGTGTTGATTGAGTGAGTAGGATGCACTTTATACAAGATTTTATGCTAGATTTTATATACGGAAGTACGGAAGACTCCCAGGAAAAACGGGACTTTTGGCAGGTATGCGTGCAGCGTGACATATGACATTGTTAAGGTGCAATACCGCCACCTATTGTACTTTGGGATGTCAACCAGGTACTGATGCTGGATTATTGTACTATTAATGTTAAATATTATGGTTATCGCCAATACCGGTATATTGTGTCACCCTTAATTAACACGATATCGATATTTCATGTTTTGAATATCACGGTTATCGTCAATACATTGCGTATATTGCGACACGCCTGATAAATAAATAAATAAATAAATATACTGTATAAAGAGAGGGAGGGAGATAGAGAGAGAGATTCAGTGCCTAAGCAACTGTGCAGGAAACTTATTTCAAGATGGGCAAAATTAAATCCATTTTAATTCTATAGCACTTTCACAGTATATAATGCTGAATCGTCTATGACACACTCACTGGACTGGACTACTGTTTGATTGAGTGTGAAGGTGCAGGAATAAAATTTGCTGCTGTATTACAAATGTTATTATTTTATTTATTATTCAAATGAGTTAAAATCTTTCTAATGCTGATCATGTAGCTGGAACAGTTCAACATGAACATGATGGAGAATCTGAGTGACTCCAGTCACTGTTCAACCCTGAACTACACACAGGCAGCCATGATGGGTTTAACTGGGAGCCACAGCAGTCAGCAGGAGGCACAGCAGCTGAGCTACAGTAGCCATGGCAACATTCCCAACATCATTCTCACAGGTATTGTGTCTTTCAATTCAACAAGAATGTCTTTATGCAAATGTCTTTCAAAGAGATGTCACAGAGGTACAATAAATGCATTGAGGCTCTTTACCTCCAGTACAAGCACAAGTTTTGGGGAGGACAGAATGCTTGCTTAAAGTTATCATTAAAAGTCTGTTTACAACCTATTTTACTTTATTTTGTTAATTTTTGATTAAAACAGGATATTAAACAAGAAAAAAAAGAAAGAAAGTAGGACAGGACTTGATTTGAATAATGTAAATATTCTGATTTCATGATTATTTTAAAGAGTAACAACCAGTCTCATGCAAAATGGGTTTCTGTTAGTCAAGACAAATTTGTGTAAACAAGATTCAGTTTCAGTTATATCCACCCCTGAATGACATTTTAATACAAAAGCTGTGATTGGTTTATTTACTGTATATGTCAGGCATTTCTTGGCAAGAATACAATGCAAAGTTAGGCAATAGTCTGGCTATGCACGAATTAACGTAAGACTTATGTTCCGTTCACACAGAAACGGAAAGCTATCAAGACCAAACTAAACTAGTTATGCACCGAAATTATTAATATTATTATTATTATTAAAAAACACTGAAACCATTTAGCTGAAAACCAAAATCGAAAAATAAAGTTTATTTAATAATCAGTTAATCAAATGTATTTAATAATTGACACTTAAATAAAAACTTAAATTAAAGCTGCAGTCAGCAAGATTTTTTTGATCATATTCACTGAAACCGACACTATGCTTCGACTGAACAACATAAATCAGGCGGTTTTAGAAAAAAACCTGCGCTTCTACCTCCACCTAGAGCGTATAATTTGTTTTGCAAAAATCCACCGCTCCCGCTTCTTCTGGTCCAATCAGCGCAGGGCTGTGTGAGATCTGACTGTCAATCACAGTTTGTGCACACGTCACAGATCCCCCCTCACACACGTTACAATATCACATGCACACGCCTGAAGTTCGCAGGTGTGTTGGATTATACGAAGCGTGATGGCGGAGAGAAAATCTACTAACAAGCTTCCAATTCCTCGGTTATTGCTATCTATGGGTAGATTAGCCCAGGGTTCTAAATGAGGGGGTCTGGGGGGGTCCCGGACCCTCCATAAGTCATTAGGGACCCCCCATAAGAATTTATTTTTGGATTTTGGGGGGTCCTCGACAAATATAATTTAACATTAAAAATAAATGTAATAATAATAATGAATTAATTCGTTACATTTATATAGCGCTTTACATATGGAAGGGGGGAATCTCCTCAACCACCACCAATGTGCAGCATCCACTTGGATGATGCGACGGCAGCCATATTGCGCCAGAACGCCCACCACACACCAGCTTACTGGTGGAGAGGAGACAGTGATGAAGCCAATCAGTATATGAGGATGATTAGGAGGCCATGATGGACAGAGGCCAAGGGGCAAATTTGGCCAGGATGCCGGGGTTACACCCCTACTCTTTTTCGAAGGACATCCTGGGATTTTTAATGACCACAGAGAGTCAGGACCTCGGTTTTACGTCTCATCCGAAGGACGGTGCTCTTTTGGCAGTATAGTGTCCCCATCACTATACTGGGGCATTAGGACCCACACAGACCACAGGGTGAGCACCCCCTGCTGGCCTCACTAACACCTCTTCCAGCAGCAACCTGGTTTTCTCAGGAGGTCTCCCATCCAGGTACTAGCCAGGCTCAGCCCTGCTTAGCTTCAGTGGGCAACCAGTCTTGGGCTACAGGGTGATATGGCTGCTGACAATATATCTCAGTTTATATCTCACAATTCTGAGAAAAGATGTCAGAATTGCGAGATATAAACTCGCAATTATGTGTTATAAAGTCAGAATTGCGTGATATAAAGTCGCAATTGCGAGAAAAAAAGTCAGAATTCTGACTTTATATGACACAATTGCGACTATTTCACGCTATTCTGACTTTATATCTCGCAATTCTGAGAAATAAATTCAGAATTGTGAGATGTAAACTCGCAATTGTGAGATAAAAAGTCGCAATTATCTTTTAAAATGTTTTATTCAGAGTTAGAGGGTTACCTGTTAGATTATAGCCACTTCTCCAGACACCACTACAATACTGGGCCTAGCCCAAACCATGAAAAACATCCCAAGACCATTATCCCACCTTCAACATTGGTCCATATAATTTTGCCTACAGTATACAGTGTAGCAAGGTAGTCTTCAGAATTTTTAATAATTTAATAATTACATTTTAGGGGACCCCCCAAGAGTCCTAAGTCATTTCGAACCCTGGATTAGCCAGGGCAGCCTATCTCCGAGTACTCCATGGTGTTGATCGACTGAAGAGACTATTTTTAATTTTTATTATAGTTTCTACTCAAATTCATTGTTGAAATATAAACATTTACATTTTAATTAAAACTTGTTTTCATGACATATTTATTTAAACATATAATGAATATAACCAATTAAGTAAAAATATAATGAATATATAATATAGTGCATTTATTTAGCAAAATGCTTCTCCAGTAGCCTAGAAATCTAGACGCACTCTAGCGGCAGCAAAATTTATTTAAGTTTTTCTTTGAGAAAAGAGCGGCACTTAAGTCATTCTTAAAAAAGGAAGATGTGTTCGTAGTTTTGCCGGCCAGATATGGAAAAAGTTGAATCTATCAACCAACGTTAGCTCCGCTGTTGGGAAAACGCTCTGGTTGGTTGGAGTGCTGTCCTATTGCATGCAGAGGGAATTTGAAAGACAGACGTTTATCCCGCCCCTCGGATTGAGCCGTGTCTATGGTGAGTTGCCAGACCTAACATCTTGATGTAGGTCTGGCTTGCCAGGCTACTTCTCCAGAGTTATTTTAAAGAAATCGAATGGCTTTACAGATATAAATGTAACGTTTCGTGACATACATTTATAGGCTGCTCCCTATCTGTCAGTCACTTTGACGTTGTGCCGATGAACTGAGACTAAGGGTCGCACCTGGGAGCCCCAAACACTTCTGATACTTTGAGAAAAGGCCATTTAGTATTGGTAAATGGAATTTCTATGTGCCACTCCCCTGGACATATGGGTATAAAAGGAGATGAGGACAACAATGGGATTGTTCCGCCAGTTCAATCCCCACGGGCCTCCCATTCCTAGTCACTCTCATTTTGCCCAGTCAAGTTCATGGATGAGTTAGGCAGTTCGTCTTATGGTGAACCTAATTTCTAATTCAGGGATCCAGAGGATGACGAACTTTCGATTGCAGCATTATTATGCCTTCCGATGCCGAGGACTTGGCTGAATTCCCGCTGAATTCCTTTGCAGCCTGAACCCACAGCCCGGATGCAGCATTGAGCCCACCGCAGGATGGCGACACCGCCCATCCATCATGCTAGCGCCAAGATCCCGAAGGCTTCGAATCGCCCCTGAGGCGGGTGACCCAGAAATGACGAGAGCTGCTTTCCCAGGAGGTGATATCCAGACTGCTCCTTCCCCCATTGGGTCACACAGCTCGCAGTCTGAACATGTTGGACGCGAGTTTCCCACAACGACACACACAAATTCCGACTAAGGTCAATGTAACGCGTCTTGAAGGTGCACAGATTCCTCACCCATCACAGGCTGGTTCCAGTCAAGATACATGGAACAAGGTAGCTGTTTCAGTGCACCCACAGGGTTGGGACGTGATGCTTCTCAACGTGGAGGCCAACACTCTGTGTCGCTGTACTACCACAGGTACATCAAAAACAATTGTCCCTCTGGTGCTTCTCATGAAATCATCACACTGGCTCATCAGGACAGGTTCAGCGGTGCCTTTTTACCTCAATAGCCGCGTTTCCACTGTCGGGCCAGGGCCGGGCCAGGGCTTTAAACGGGCCGAGCCGGGCTAATAGCCTCGGGCCAATAGCACCGGGCATGCGTTTCCACTGTCGGGCCAGAAGCTCCACAGCGCTTCACTAAAACACGCCCGTAACACGCCTCTCCGGGACAACGTCACACTAACCCATCATTTCACCAACAAATGGAAGTTTTATCAGAAAACTAATCAGAAATCACTGGAAACAGCGTTGAAAACAAACACGATAAAAGCGGCCGTTTGCTAGCTTTTTTTTTTGTTTGTTTGTTTAGCAGCTACTTGAATATTTAAAACCCAAGCATCGATGTTTTACCACAGGTTTACAATAAAAAGTGATACATTGATCATAATGAATTAATTTATGTAAAAATTACACATTAGTCACTCAGAAATAAATTACCGTTAGGTCTATTTCACAAAAGAAAGAGGACACACTTACTTTTTCAGTCGCGTCTGTTTCTTTATCTGGTAACTTAGTTACAGGACATATTTACATCACATTTAGAAAAAATGATAATTTCTACAAATATATGCCATACGACCTGAGGAGCTTTAGCACTCTCTCGACTTCCATATAGATATTTTCAGTCAGAGAAACAGAGGAAGCTCCCGAAAAAAAAAGTTACTTTATTTTTTGATAGTCCGGTATAAAGAGACGAGACGTAGGCTATGACAGATAAAATAAAAACATGACTGTGATAGCCTTTAAGATTGGTCTGATTTCTTCAAGCGTTCGCTATGTTTTTTTTTTTTACTATGCGTATCTTCAAGCGTTTACTATGTTTACTATGGTAACGGCTAGCGCGCATAGTCTTTTGCATCACAAACAGAAGGCATTCAAACATGAACGCGATTTAAATTATTTTATTTTTAAGTCTTAAATGCTGACAGAATCATCCGGCGCTGCCGTCTCCCAACGGTAAACTCCTCCTCTGTTGGTAACCACTCCTCTAGCCCGAGCTGGCCCGCTTTGGCCCAAGGTATTCGACGGGCCAGAAATCCTGGCCATTGGCCCCGGGTAAGCCCCGATCAAGCCCCGGAAGTGACAGTGGAAACGCGACTGGCCCTGGCACGCACTAGCACGGCCCGGCCCTGGCCCGACAGTGGAAACGCGGCTAATGACGGGCAAAGATGACCCTGTCCTGCATACAGAGAATGCAGTCCTTTTGGAAGAGGATGCAATAGAGCCTGTCCCTCCAGCCAAGATGAAGAAAGGGTTTTACACCCCTTCATCGTACCAAAGGTGGTGAAATCTGTGAGTTTGGAATTGGGCCCTGCACAAGCTCCAATTTAAGATGTTAACACAGAAACACATTTTGACATATGTTCGCCATCAAGATTGGTTTGTGGCAATAGACCTGAAGGACACATACTTTCATGTCTTGATTCTGCCTCGACACAGATCGTTTCTTTGGTTTGCCTTCTGCAGAGGCTGCCCTTGCCCCGCTAAGATCACATCAATTATCTTGACAACTGGCTGATTCTAGCTCACTTTTGATATTTATTGTGTGCGCACAGGGACCTGGTGCTTAGACACATAAGCTGACTGGGGCTTCAGGTCAACTGGGAAAAGAGCAAGCTCTCTTCTCTGTATGGAGTTGAGTTCAGTCACTTTGATGGCGCATCTCATTAACAAGCATGCTCAGTCTGTGCTGAACTGCCTGAAGTCATTCAGGGCAAAGACGGCAGTCCCACCAAAACAATTTCAGTGGCTCTTGGGGAATATGGCGTCCACTATGGGCCACTCACATTCCAGAGGAATGTATATTGTGCAGTCAATAATGTAGCGGATGCGCTGTCGTGATGAGCAACGCTTCAGGAAGAGAGAAAACTCCCCAAATGGTCCAGCTGATCTGGAGTTGATTTCAGCTAAGCACAGATAGACCTGTTCGCTTTCCAGGAATCCTCCCACCGCAATGGTATTCTCTGACCTCTCACCATGCGTGCACTGCGTCACACCACAGTGAAGCACATCAAAACGACATTTATTGTTTGAATTTCATAATAAAATTGACAGAATTTGAAGGAATTTGTTTCATATAAAAACTAACAAATCACAAGCTTATTGTGATTTTTAGATGGTAGGCATGCTACAAGTGTAATACTTGTTTGTGGGTGTTCTCGGGGCTTTAATTCTCGGGGCCCGTCATAATAAAAGTCCTCACAACAACATCCACTTTAACACAATATATACTGCTGAATAAAAAAAAGTCACTTACACAGTCAAAATGTTCCATTGGAGAAACACTTTTTAAATGATACATATTTCACTGAAAGATTTCAGTCCTCCAAAACTGTTTCAGCTGAAACTTTCAATACATTTTTGGCCAAATATTTTCATTTACCAAAATGTCTGTGCATCACTAAACTGAACTTAATGAAATGTAAACTTACGCCAAACACAAGTCACTGATGTCATGGAAAATCTCCAACTTACTCCAATAAAAAAATGAATGACTTCTGGTCACTTTGTTGTCACTGTATGCGTGAACACCCGTTCATTAGTTGCTAACTGGCATTTTTGATTTGTCGCACACTAGTAACAGGGGAATCTCCACCCAGTCTCTCCAAAGACCTCACCAGCTCATTGGCCAGCGTTGGTGACGTCAGCTTTGATGCAGACTCTCAGTTCCCATTGGACGAGTTGAAGATCGACCCCTTGACACTAGACGGACTGCACATGCTCAACGACCCGGACATGGTTCTCGCCGACCCGGCAACTGAGGACACATTCCGCATGGATCGACTGTGAACCTGTGAATGCAATTTTAAGCGAGACATTCCGCTGCATGGCCTCTCTGTTCACCATCTGGTGAGTGGCTGACCTCGTCCTCCCAACCACCCACACAACAGCATGCTGCCAAACCGCTCATGGCCAGGAGCTGGTGATGGCAGCGAGGGTTTGGGGGGTGTGGAGGTGGAAGTCCTGTATCCACACTGGATAGTTTCCAATGCGCAATACCGTCCACCATCCACTCTCTTCATGTATTCATGTTTTGTTATTGTTTGTTTGCATTTCGTTATCTTGGTTGGTCGCCAACATGCATTTTCTGTTTGTCTTGATGTATTTTGTGTTTTGTTTATCCTTTTGTGGATCTTTTATGGTTCACACCATTGTGATTATGTTTAGTAATTCATATTTACTTCAGTATGTTTATTAATTATTTTGTCACATTAAGTGAATTGCCAACTTTCATCTATTTTAAAATGTTTACATAATTATGCCATATGTCCATGAAGAATTATCCGTCTGTATAATTATGTGTGTGAAATCGACATATTTATTTATAATATGTATTTATTTTTTTTTATTTTTTTTAATAATAGATATATATATAAATATATATTATTTAATTATATTTCTGTAAGGAGCACTACTCCCCCAGATTGTGTATTAAGGGTTTAAGGGAGCGTTGCTCATTGTACACTGGAAGGCATAAAGTTTGCTTTTACAAAATGGCTTCCATGGCATTTCAATTTGCGAGCATTTTGTAACATCCAAACATCTCAAGATGTCACGATTGGTGTTATCATTCTTGTTTTTTAATATTTGCCAGTAATTAATGAAATTTTCTAGCAAAAGTACAGCAGTCTCTTGATAGAAATATAACCCATATTTTGGTGTTTTTGTGGACTGTCACGTGACTTTCTGTATGTTTTGCATATGTTATTCAAATTGAAGATTTGATTACTGTTATCGCTGTAATGTACGCTTCTACAGTGGTCAGTAAACGGGATCCAAGAGCTGCTGCAGAAACCTGCTGAACACTACACTGTGAGAGGACCTGATTTTGCCTTATATGAACAAAATGCTGTTTTTAACTGTCGATGTGATTTTCTAATCTCCAAAGTGTTTTCCTCTCGATATTCTTGTTTTACCAATGCCATTTTGTTTAGTATTGAGTGCTGTATAGTTTGTACTTGTACTGCCAAACATAACTCAAGTTTCTGTGTGAAGATGATGTCATTCATCTGGCATGGGGAGAGTAATGCTCCTTATTCTGTGCTGTTTACCGGAGTTTGTGTTTTTCATTCCCACATGTGTGTTCGAGCCCTGTCGCACTTTGATCAAGTGACGTTTTTTGCCCTGTGTGCTATAGCAAAGGTCTTTAACCCTGCTCTTGGGGACCCACTGTCCTGCAGAGTTGAGTTCCAACCCTAATCAAACACACCTGCATCAGCTAATCAGCTCTTCAGGATCGCTTGAAAGCACACAATCAGGTGTGCTGAAGCAGGTTGGGAAATCAAATTCGCAGGACAGTGGGTCCCCAGAAGCAATTTTGAAGACCTCTGTGCTATTAGAAGGAATTAAGGAATCACTCATTTACAGTTCAGTGACATTATGATCTCTATATGCAGTGGGGTTTTTTCATTCAAACCTGGAAAGTTGTAGGATTTAAAAAAAAATCTAACACAAAAAAAGAACTTGTTGAATCTGAGCTAATATAAACTAATAATGACCAGTTGTATTTTTATGGAGTAGTGTTAACTTTATTAACAAGATTAATACCGACTATAACAATTGTATTTCTCATTGTTAGTTAATGCTGGTAATGCATTAACCAATGTTAACTAATGGAACCTTATTGTAAAATGTTACTGTAATACTACAAAATTTGCCAACAATTTACGATAAGGTCTCATTAATGCATTACGTAACATTAACTAACAATGAGTAATACATTTGTTACAGTATTTATTAATGTTTGTTAAAGTTATTTAAAAAAAAATACAACTGTTCATTGTTCTTTCATGTCATCTCAGGAATTAAATATGAACAGATATAGCATTTTAATAATGTATTAGTAAATGTTGAAATTAACATGAACTAAATTGAATAAATGCTGTAGAAGTATTTTTTAATTGTTAGTTTATGTTAAATGTTAACAAATGGAACCTTGTTGTAAAGTGTTACCACAAAATCTAATAGATTTTTTTTTTGTCAAACTGTTATGCGGATGATATAGTTTATATAGATGTTTTAGATTTATTTAAAGAAATTATACATTTGGGCCCCACTGTATCTAATTTGCCAATCCAAAAACACAAAGTTCATGCTACTTTGGATAAATAACGTGGTGGAGTTTAGCCCTTTTTGGCCAGATACATTTTGGACATTTGGATCCTTCAAGGAAATAACTATTAAAACGGTGCAAATCCCATTTGTAATTCCTATGCAAACTAAAAGCATTAATCAACTATCAATCTGGAATATTTTTGTTTGAATATGAATTGTGTACTAAGGGCTGAGAAGTAGGGATTGGCTCAGATGGTGGATATTTATTAGACAACAAAAACTGCAATACTCACATTTTATTCTTCAAACTGTGCCATTCAGAATATTTCTTCAATTGTTTTCACGTTTTCCATGAACGTGTTTGTCTCAGACACTTTTTTTTCCCTGAAAACAGTGTACATAAAGCTTATCACAGGAATATGACGACAGCATGTCAAAATGAGAAAATACCTTTAGAGAACGAGGTCTTCATTAGCTTGGCTGATTCCAGTAAAAAGATTCACTGAACATAAAACAAAATAGATTCCAGAGACACCGTGCATGTTTTAATTAATGCTAGTGGTATAATTTTACTGGTTTATCACTGATAACTACGTCTATGATCATGTTTAGAAATGGAATGTATTTATGGGGCTCCGTGTTATTATAGTGCATTACACCAAATGACCTGCTTGGCAATGCTTGACCAAAGCACTTTCGTTTCTTTGTTGTTGTTTTTTTAATGATCTGTTATGTTGGCTTTTTTGGGGTCACAGTAGCATTTTTCTGTTCATCACAGTTGTAGCATGTTTGTTAACTTCAGTTGGGTCATTCCCCCTCCCTATCGATTTGTTCAGCCCTTGCATCTTGAGTTTCCATTTGAAATCCTGTCAGAAATCTGGAAGATATGGCAGCTTTCATACTGACGTATGTGCATTACTTCAAAATCTTCTGGCTGGGGCTTCAGCCATGGCTTTGCTCATGAAACTTGGACTGTTTTACTTTCTGAGAATGCCGACTGTTCAACCCTGTACATGCATTTTCCCCCAGTTTATTGTGAAGGTGTTCTTTGTGAACTGTTCTCTGTATTGCACTGATAATTCAGAGGGAAAACAATTCTGGAAGCGTATATGTGACTTCCCAATGCAAACCGAAAAAAGGGCTCAGTCTGTTTGTTGCTTTACCATGTTAAACATTAGGAGATGTGGGCAGACTGCATGTGTTTATTGGTCAAATAATCTGTTGTTGATGAACATGCAGCATGCAGCCAAACTGCCTGTTTGGGGCATTTTATTGGAGCGGTTTTAGCTAACAGCACTTACATGTATGTTGGACTTGTTCATTTGTGTCCTGGTTATTTGTGTGAGAGCAAACCCCCTTTAGCGTAAATTCCCCTTTAAGCCTTAATAGAACTGCTAAGCAGTTAGTGACCATGATTACCATGTCCGTACCATTAAGACTAATAAGGACGTAGTTGACTAGATTGGATGTACTTCTTGATAAACATAATGATAGTGACCCATAGGATAGCGCTGATCAGTATAACAACCCTTCCCCTTAACTCATAGCATTAGCATAAACTAAGTGCCATCCACATTGATTTCTTTCTGTAAAGATGATATATTTTTTATTTCGTCAACTGTCATCTCACTTAAGGCAGGTTAATAAGTATTAAAAGACATTGTAAACAAACCGCTCATGAGAGTGTTAGATTACAGAATGCACATCAAATCTTTGTGATCTTTCATTTTGTGAGCATAAACAGTGCTCGCTCTTTATTGGAATTAACGGTATATTAGGACATATAATTTGTGGTTGTCTAGAGCTTTCATTGGGTTGGATCTATCCAGAGGCCCAGTTCTATAGTCGCTGTGCTGGTGTGGTCATCTTTGTCTCCTGTTTGTGGTAATTGATTGTAGAAGGAACTGATTTTGTCTTTGTTGTATTGCTGGTCCTTTTCCTTTCTCAGAAAAAAAAAAAAAAAAAAAGCTAAATATGGACGTGCATGATGTCTCAGCTGCATATATCAGAGCCTTCTTGTTATATCATTTATATTTTGTAACCTGTATTTCTGTACGTGTTTTTAAAATACATATATATATTTAAATTCTAGTGTTTGTGATCTCAGTGCTAATGCAGTGTCATCAGTGTATCTGTCAGTCATTTGGGGTTTTAAAGAAGGCTTGTCTACTGTTGTTCTTAAAGTATAAACAATTGAGTATGAAATATGACACACATGACAGAAATATACAACTCAAAACACATTACCCTTGTAAAAAATAACTGATGTTGAGTTTGGGTTTAAAAAAGCTGGATTTGCTGGGTTCTGAATGTCTCAAAGTCCTCTGGGATTGTGTCTGCAAAAACAAAGAGGAAATACAATAGAATTTAATCATTTTCTCCTCAGAGACTGTGAATTTTGTATACCCATATTACACATTTTACCTTAATAATACAAAAAATGTATGATTCTGCACTTTTTTCAAGGGAAAATCTGCTGGATTCTGCAGAATGTATAAATGTAACGGAGGCCAGCTAGTAGTTGCTGTGCGAGTAAACCTCACTCCTCTGATCTCAATAGGCGCTCTAGCGACAGATGCTAGAGGCTGCAGTCTTTAGCCTCCTTGTTAGAGCGCCTGACTCTCACGCCGGAGACCCGGGTTCGAGGCCTGCACAGAGCAGGGCGAGTAGGACCTGGGTGGAGGGGTTACATTGGTGCCGTGACCCGGATGGGAGTGAGGTTTAGGGGGGTGAATGTAACGGAGGCCAGCTAGTAGATGCTGTGCGAGTAAACCTCACTCCTCTGATCTCAATAGGCGCTCTAGCGACAGATGCTAGAGGCTGCAGTCTTTAGCCTCCTTGTTAGAGCGCCTGACTCTCACGCCGGAGACCCGGGTTCGAGGCCTGCACAGAGCAGGGCGAGTAGAACCTGGGTGGAGGGGTTACATAAAGTCTTCCAAGTGAAAGGATATTCATTGAAAGTCCAATGGGAACTGGATCATAAAAAACGGTCATCCAAAGAGGAATTATTGTAAAATTATATATTGCTTTTGTCATAAATTTGAAATAACATGATTCAATGAATCATGCTAAAAAATGCTTGACATATGTATTTAGCCTACCTTTATTTTGTATAAATAAAAATCAATAGATTTTTTTTATTTCATGATAACTTTAAAATATGTAAAATATGTTACACATTTAGGAGTATTATACTCCTATTGGTAGCTTTAAGTATTTTCAAATGAGCCAAAATAATAAATGAGCAAGCAAGTGCCCAAGGATGTGTAGAACTGTTGGGAATTCAGATTATTTATTGGCCTGAGAGTAAGCTCTTTGAGTGAGTGTAGACTGTTTACTTATTTTCTAATGTACGCAAAAGATATTTTATCAAAATAACTGACCGTTGCATCTGTAGCGCAGGTTGGCCCAGATGATGTTCTCCTGAGAGAAGCAGAAAACTCCCAGTCTGCCTCCTCTCATGGTTGTGTCAATAATAATTCCTGTGTCTGCTACCATCTGCTGACCTTCATAGAACCGAACCCTGCATGCAAGATATGCAGAGTATTACCTAAACATGCATAAAACAATATTGCAAATGAAAAAAAAGGAGGATTTGCAGATGAAACATTGTCCATCTGATTATACCTAATATAGCCTTCTTGGGGTCTGTGCTGCAGGAACCAGCGGTAAGACGTCTTGTCTTTCCAGCCAACATTTCTGGAGTCTTTCCACAAGAGTTTCACCTGGTTAGTTGAGTCACCTGTGTGCCAGAGTGAGTTCCGCAAGTTTTCTCCAGGTCCCGTGTCTGATTTCACTGCCTACCAAAAAAAAAAAAAAAAAAGAAACCTGATACTATATTTGATCCGAGCAATAAAAGTTGTTACTCTGCACTTAAAGAAAACAGATCACACCTTTAGTTGGATACCAGGCTCAGCTACAGCTCGGAAAGGATTGGCTTGCCAGTAAATCTGCTCCACTTGCTTCCACATTACCACATAGAAGCTTGAGCTGTCCTGATAGCCAAAGATAAAGCCTGCATAGTCATCATCCGTCTCAGTATTCACATGAAACGTCCCTTCGAAGTCCACACCATTGAATGCTGTGTAGCCTGTTGGAGTAACCAGAGGGGTTAAGCTTGGAATCAACTTGACAGTACATCCACTATGCTGTTTTTCCTTGTTATAGTCTCTTACCTACAGCCAGTCCAGGGTCACTGTTCATGGTCTGAACAATCTCTCTTCCCTGTTAAAAAGGATGAGCATTGCTTAGTAAATTCACACTGTGAGAACTTTGACTGCCACCATCTATGAGGCAGAAAGAGGCAGACAGACCTGATTAAGCACCACCCAGTTTGGATCGATCTGCGCATCACCCTCTGGATCTAGAACTACAGTCTGATAGGTTCTGAAGTCGGTGAGAGTGACCTCAGCATTCTCAGGACAAACGTCAATGCTGTCGCTAAATGTGTCATTGTCAAAGTCATTCTCACAAACGTTGCCAATGCCATCACCTGCAAATCAACAGTCAAGAAAATGATGCAGATGATTATGATCTGACATATACATGACAAACCAACAAGATCAGAAACTGGGTGAAAACAATCCACAAGAAGGGTTGTAAGACTGCTGAAAAAAAGGTTTGTTGGTTTGGTGTTGGTCAATATGGTTCATAAAGTCTTTTCAGTTAAACTAGTTAAGAAGGCTGGTTGAAACACCAGCATTCCATATCGGGGACCATCATCCAAAACACAACATATGTTGATCTTTTGAACAGGAGATTATTTAATTCAGAATAATGGTATTAGTATAACAAGTTGACATAAAGTAAGGTTTCCAAGCTTTAAAACCTGACCATCAAAGTCCTCCTGCAGTGGGTTTGGAATCAGACGACAGTTGTCTGGACCAGGTGGAAGGAGATCGGGAATGCCATCGTTGTCATCATCATCATCACATTCATCTCCAATGCCATCCTTGTCTGTGTCTAGCTGGGAGCTGTTGATAACTGCAGGACAGTTGTCTCGTGAGTCCTGATGCCCATCTCCATCACTGAGGATAGAGACCAAAGCATTGGATTGAACATTCTGATTATGGGTGTTACCAATGGGAACCAACATTTGGAGTTTTGTAATACCTGTCTTTGTTGGTGTCACAAGGATCACCAATTAAATCATTATCCACATCCATCTGTAGCAGAAAGAAGGAGAATCATGAGTTATGTAGGCTTTTTTAATACCTCAATTTCTTGGATTCAGAGTTTTATTCCACCTCTATCACTCTGCAGTCTCTTTTTTACATTGTACTTTTGAGTCTGGACAACCAGATCTTTGGGTACCAAAATTTGCAAGACCACACCCAGACCACTTTTTTTTAAGCGGGCAAGGGTGTGCACTCTAAAAACTAATTCTGACATCAAACCATTCTGGGTAAAGAGAAGAGAGAAGTTACAAGTGAGAAATTAATAAAGAATTAATCAGACCTGATCAGGGTTGCGGACGTAGGGACAGCTGTCACAAGCATCACCAACATTATCACCATCTCGATCTTTCTGGTCACGGTTTGGTACCTTTTTGCAGTTATCCTTATCATTTTTTATTCCTAGAAAGCAAACCTTCTCAGTTGGACCAGTGCAGCTGTTCATAGTAACTCAATGAAGGAAATATCTAAAGTCTTACCATCCCCGTCAATGTCATCATCACACTCATCACCCTGACGATCACCATCTGTATCCTTCTGATCATTGTTTTTGATCAGACGGCAATTATCACAAGCGTCTCCATAATCATCCTGATCAATATTCTTCTGATTGATATTGGGGACGAGCACACAGTTGTCCTATCAGAGAA
This sequence comes from Rutilus rutilus, assembly GCF_951802725.1. NCBI lineage: Eukaryota > Metazoa > Chordata > Actinopteri > Cypriniformes > Leuciscidae > Rutilus > Rutilus rutilus. The sequence goes on from NC_140227.1 coordinate 7,496,733, forward strand.
GTAAGCAGTAAGATGGTCATGAGAACTGGTAGTTTAGGCTTACAGCTCCCCAAATGCCTATATAGACAACATTGGGCATAATCCCAACATAAGGTATGTTTTAAAAGGTAAGCAGCAACCTTCTAAGTTAGCATATGACAAAATTCTAAGGCAGCATCACAAATATCTTTATGAAGAAGCCAATCCAGGAAATTTCCCTTAATGAGCTTTGTCTGTGATATGCATTTTAATGTAATATTTAAGTGTAATATTAGCTGAACAACATGCTAACATCGAACTCAATTAGAATCAGTAGTGAGTCAAGTCTCCTCTCCATTTACATGCATCATTATGTATGCTGTGCAAAACTATTGCCTATGTAGAATGTTCAGTCCAGTTCAGTCACTTGAATGAAGTTCCATTTGGATTAGGATGCTTCCTAAGAAGGCAGCAGACTGCATACAGTTTTAATCAGAATTATTCAATCCCCATTGCAAATCAGGTTTATTGGCAAAATGTTCATACTTTCAGCAGTTTGCAATGAACAAATTTCTGAACCTGCATTCTCAGAAATCTGGCAGCAGCCACTGATAGCTTCCTTTTTCTGCCCGTCCAGGTAGTGTAACCACTGTTCCTTTAACTTTGAACTTCCGAACCATAATTCCAACGCTGTCTCTAGGAACATTTAATGAATTTGCGACCTTTTTGTATCCTGTTCCTTGTTTGTGAAGGGTGATGATATCTTCTTGTTGGACCATTCTTTTGACTTAACCAAATTTCTAACATGCAGTTAAATGTGACACTTAACAAACCTAGCCAGTTCAGACATTTAATGTGTTCTAGCTCAAGCAAACATTGTGCAACTAATGAAGCCCTTGATTAGTTGCATCAGGTGTGCTTAAGACAACACCTGTTTTGCAGATTTGTGCTGCTGTGAGGGATTCTATTCGGAGGGGTTGAATAATTTTGAGACTGCAAAAGTCAAGTAAAAGTTGCATTTTCAGTTGAATTTGGGGAAACCACTTGAAACATGTTTTGTGTTGAGCTATTTCAATTACTTTTGTTTAATTTGTTCATTGCAAAAAGCTAAAAGTCTGTCAATTTTGCCAATAAACCGGATTTGCAATGGGGGTTAAATAATTTTGATTACAACTGTCTATCAGGTGATATTATGACACTGCATTTAACCAAGATGGTGTGGTGACCTCTGACCTCTGTGTTTAGGATCCCATCTCCATCTGCATCATCATCACATGCATCACCAATGTTATCTTTGTCTGCATCTTCTTGGCCGGAGTTTGGAACAGTGAGGCAGTTGTCCTAGAAAAGCATTTTACTGAGACCTCAACACTGAGTTTTTAACAAGTTCCTCACTTTTTACTTTGTTTTTACTTAATGCTTAGTGCAATACATCTTTATTTTGTTTTTTGGTTGTTGTTTTTTTTACCTTTGCACAGTTTCTTTCCACACATTCCAACTTTTCATCAGGAAAGCCATCAATATCAGTGTCTATTCCGCACAAGTATCCATTCCCAGCCCAACCAATTCCACACTAAAACAGATTATATCAGTTAGGCCAGTCACATCTATAGGAGTTTGCATATGTGAAATATGATCATTGACTTACTGCACATGCAATCTGTCCATCACGATGAACAATGCATTCTGCGCTGGCATGGCAAGGATTGGGCTGACCATTACCACAAGACCGCTCAGGTTTGCAGCCTTTCGCCTGATCCCCAACAAAACCAGTCTTACAGCGGTCACAACGAAAAGAGCCCTGCCATAAACATGCAATGATTCATATAAACAAGGTGAATGAAAAGAAAGATGCTCCCACTGATTGATATGATTAAATTTCTCCAAATTTGTAGACCAGTGGTTATCATCTGGTTTGATTAGTTTTTACTTTGCATTGTGGTGAGCCAACAAAATAGCTGTGATCCAATTCAGGGTTCACAACTTATCCATTTATGTACATAATAAAGAGCAGAAATGATCTATAAAATTGTATCTTGGTAAAATATATCAATATCTTGTGTCCTTTGAACCTCTTTGCCCATTTTGTGTTATCCGGGAGTGATGCGCGGTGATGCGCTGCCAAGATGGCGACGGCCGGCTCCGCCCACTTTAGGCTTCAAAAATCCTCTTCAGAAACCTACAGGTGACGTCACGGACACTGCATCCATATTTTTTACAGTCTATGCTTTGAACCAGTGTTTTTTTATTTTTTTTTTTTTACATTTGTATCAGTAGATATTCAAGTAAGTTGAAACCCAATAGACCTCATTCAGAGCAGTGACAGGTATGAAAGCGAGGCTGTGAGGGATAGCCTTACTGTGTTTTCAATAGCATCTGCTATATAAAAAAAATAAAAAAAAATAAAAACTGTATAAAGCTCCTAGGTCACTTTTCCACAGCTCATGTTGTCTGGAGTTTTTTGTGTATTGCAATTTCTTGGAAAGATATTTTTGCAGTGTTTTGTCAGCAGGACAATCCAAAGACAAAGATATCAGTAAACCCCACTGAAGAGATGTATGTCTATTCCTCACAGCCTTGGTTTCATTCCCGTTTAAAATCAAAGATGGCGCTGCTGTGAATAAGGACTATACTTACATTTAAAAGTGTAAGCTGGTGTAAACCTAAAAAAGTGTAAAAAAAATTGTCATCCCCGCCCGGTGTGCAATGAATTATGGGATGCATCCAAGGCAGCCTTCAAAGGATGCAGCCTCTGAATTGGAACGCAGCTAATATCAAATCTATAACCAGTATTTAATGAAGTCTGGCTCTATTTTTGTTATCTTACACAGTTCTGTTAATTATATTTAAGGATAAGGGCATGTCACGCAACCTGCATATGTTAGGATCTGCCTAATTTAGCTAGCTTTAGCTGAACAGATGAATTTGTTCCAAAATACCTTATCGTTTGGATGCATATATTTTGCATGAATTAGGAATTTGTTCCCACACTTATTAATCTGTTTCCTAAATTTATTAATTTGTTCCCGTTTTGTGGTTATGGTCACATTGTAGTAATGTGTCCATGATTTAACTAAACCAAGGGAACTCAATTACAACATTAATACAGAATTAATACAATTTGGCCATGATTTGCCGAAAATGTGGGAACAAATTAACAAAAGGTGACGAGTTTTACCAAAAACGAGGGAACATATTGATAAGACGTGGCCATAAATGAATTGGGATCAAGTCATGGGAATGAATTCTTAATTTGTGTCCATGATATACAAATTTTTGTGCATGTCATGTCTGTGACCCTTCAACTGAAAATATTTTTAACCTAAAATTAAATAGGCACCTAATTACATGGGCACATGTAAATGAACTGATTCAAGTCAAACTGTTCCTTAATGGTTCCTTGCCTCACCACATTAGTTGATAAAAGTTATTTTTAGTGTCAGATCAGGTAGAAGTAACTACTGGCAGAAGTCTCTTTTTAGAGTGTATCAATAGCAGAACCAATTTTTGGGCTCCAAACCACCTGATAAGAACCACTGCTTTAAACGTAGTTCTGCTGCTGTGACCAACAGACCATAAAGCATCACTCACTGGTGTGTTGATGCAGTTGGAGTTCTCCACGCAGCCTCCATTTGAGTTCTCACACTCATTAATGTCTGCGCAGACCTGCATATAATAGTTTCCATTTAATTTCAAACATTTTATCCATTGATTGCCTCATGATTATTCTCATATAAAAATGATACCTGTTTATTGGCAGATGCATAGGCGAGTCCAACCCCCTGCACCTGGGGGCCCATGTACCCGGCTGGACAGGGCCCACAGCGAAAACCAGGTGATGTGTTAATGCATCTCACCCCCATGTGACATGGCATTACAGCACACTGTACAACAAAGAAATAGTAGAGAACAAAAATCTTACTCTGCAGTGAAGTACAAATTAAATATTTGTTCTTTAAAAATGTGGTTCAGCACCACAAATCCTTAAGAGAAAAAGATTATTCAAAACGAAATTTTAGCACCCTAGAAAGGCACCTCAGGAAGCGAATGCCATTTATAGTGGCATTCCAAATGAAAGTGAATCCCTTCATAAAGGGCCCTTCCACAAGTCCGTTAGTGAAGGGTACATGCAATTGAGGAAATATTTTTTATCGTTTATGGTTATGTGAGCCATTTTAAAGCTAGATGGCGGGAGAGTTTGAGTTAACATATAAATAAAATAATTCAAGTTGTTCAGCGGATTCAAAATGCCGTTTTTCGCACCTTGGGAAGGGGACTTAATTTGTAAGGCCGTTCCAAACAAAAGGGAACAACCGAATACCTTCACGAAGGGCCCTTCCACAAGGCCGTTAGCGAAGAGTGCATGCGATGGTCACTTTGAGGAAGTAATTTTATCAATTTTATCGTCCTTGCGATTCATTTTAAAACTACTATAGATGGCAGGGGAGTTATGAATAAATAGAATAATATAAGTTGTATCAGTTCTTTTTGTTTTGCTGTGACAAATTAATTTAATTTAATTTTAGTTTTAGGTCAAGTATTAATTTTTTATGGTTTTGTCATTTTAAATTATTTTTTTTTTAGTTTAGTTATGAATAGTTAATCATTTTATTTCATTTTTAGTTATTTTAGTACATCAGGATGAACTAAATGAAAATGACAAATGCTTTAACATCTAGCTGAAATGAAATGTTGTATATTTTATTTTATTTCAGTTAGCATTCATTTTATTTTGAGTAACAGGGTTTATGGTTTAGTTTTAGATAACTAAAATAACCCTGTTACCACATATTTGTAATGCATTTCACACACTTTTTGTGCTAAGAAATGTGCTTAATATTAGATACAGTAGGTAAAAATGACTACCTGCATGATCCTAATAAGAGACAGCAAGTTTTATAAAGAGAGCAGAGAGGAAGAAACACACACACACACACACACACACACATAAAAGCATGTTTTAAAACTTCATTATAAATGTATATTTATTTGCAAAACTATATTAACAGCAGTAATACGAAATTTGTTGTAAGACCAGCTAATGGGGTGATGGATGCTATGCTGTATTGTCATGATAACATTCCAGGTAAAGATAATTAGTTACAGTGCAATTGCTCCCTTAGCCAAGCGTGTTCCAGACTGCTACCTTATAAGACACAATTTCCCTGCTCCCTCCAGAGTCCCCACTTCAAGAGCCCCCTTTGGAGTGAGTATGGATGCTCACTTCTGATTGGGAATACACCCTATTTCAGCTCAGGCAGCCCACTCACCTCATCAACATCAGTACAGTGAGTTCCATTTCCTGTCATGCCCTCTGGGCACAGGCCACACTTGATGCCACTGGGTGTCATAATGCATTCCACACCAGGGTGGCAGGGGTTGGGATCACATGAAGGCTGTGGATCTACTGGTCCCATGCCTACAAGGACAAGAAAGAATGAATATCCAATATTAAGCAGTTACAATCTCGATTATAAATCTGTGTGCAATGATAAGCTTAGAATTCCTCACCACAGGCTTCACACTCCATAACCGTGTTCTTCAGGAAAACTATTTCCTGTATCTATAAAACAAATTGTTCATTTGTCAGTGTTGTGTAAGAATGTAAAGTAACTAAAATGTGATTTAACTTTTTAATAGGCAGGAATGTTATAAAATATATATATATCTATATAATTATCAACAAGTAAAATAACATAATGATACCTTTGCAAATCATTAGCTAATGATTAATTAAAGCAGACAACTGGAAGTTGACCCATTGTGGTAATTAACACATTCATTTACACTATTAGCTAATAACACCGTATATTTAATTAATTAATACATCATGACACATTTAATTAATAGCAATTCATATAATACTTAATCTATTAATCTTAGTTCTTCATGCGTCATACGATTATCTGTGCATTAGTTAAGCATGAATTAATGCATATTAGTGCCATATTGTATTGTGAAGTATTACCAAATATATTTATGTATTGGTTCTAACACATTTTCATATCTTTGTTTAAAATATTGCATTCATTTTCTGTTGTACCATTTGTATCTCCAGGAATACATTGCTCATTTATACAATAAGTAAGTCTTAAATGACGACAGGCTGTTGAAATTATATACACAACTGGAGGTGGTAATGCAAGTTTCTGTGTGTGTTCAACAGCTGTGGTATACAAGTGGTATACATTCCAACAACGGAATTCCCTCCAAATATAGTTAAGATATCAACATTTACATCACAGTCTTTGACCTTCTCACAGCATGCTGTCATGATATCCTCTGGTGCTCTTCTGTCACTTTTGACCAAAAAATGTAGAAAATGTAAAAAAAATCGTAGCTTCATCGTAATGGTACGAAACATGATGACTTTTATGGCACTTGCTATATGAACACAAACAAATTATTATTATTATTATTTCAGGGCATGATTTGAAAAGGCTAAGTGGTCGTAATAAAATAGTCACACTTTTGGTCTTCGCGGTCAAAAAGCCTCTCTTTGGAGAGCTGTTCGTGAATCTAGTGGTTACACCATGGTATTATTGCCTACATGTTTTTCTTTCTTCACTCTCACCAGATGGCGCTAATCTGCCTTCAAAATTTTGATTTTAAATGCCTAGTCTCTATTTTAACCTGAAAAACTGTATAAATTGTATTAACTCCCAAATGAGGAGCACAGGAGGGTTAAATAAAGATTGTTAGTGGATGCCAGAGGTTTCCTACAAAGTCATTTACCTTGATAATTTACAATGACATACTTAAGGAAATGATTGAAGAGCCCATTATGTTTGGTTTCTGAATTACCTGTTGCTTCAGTAGTTCTTTGATTTCAGCAAGCTCCTGGTTTGTGCCTTTAATCTGTTTGATAATCTCACCATCTGTAGTAAACAATGTAGAATTAGAAAGATGGTTTAGCAACATGCTGATTTATCGAAAGATAATTCTTGGTTTGGAACCTTCATGTTTCCAAACCAAACATTGTGTATTAAGTTTATTTCTGTTCACACACAGCTATAGTATCTAATGGCTTACAATAAAGCATGAAACACGGTACTTTTATGGTTAAATATTATTGTTATATCTTTTTGAGCTCATTAAATATTATGCTAAATGTCTTTCTTCTGCAGTATAAAGACAGTCATACAGGTTTAGAATGACATGAGGGTGTGTAAAAAAAAGCGTGTTCATATTCATTTTTGGGTGAAATATCCCTTTGAAACCTGTTTCAACAGTAAACTAAGAACAACAGGACAGTTTCATGATTAATGCTTGTAACGCCCGCTCAAAATATAATGGCTTTTCCTGCAGGCCCTGTGGATGATTTTTCAGCATCTGACATTTTAGCAGTCAGGAACTGTATTACAGTAATTTGCCAAGGACTACATCTGTGTCTCACGCACATTTTGAGTGTTTATGCTGTGTGTTTGTGAATAGCAAAGGCCAGTCTAAGTTTGTTGCCTAATGGTGGATCCTGCTTTCTGTGTTTCAGCATGACCATAACATGTAACCCAAATATCATGCGTCATTTTGATTAATCTCATGGGTGAACATGTTGTTATGACAAGAGATAAACTGTTGCAGTTTTGATTTATGAGGCTGGATTTTATGAGCCTCAGGAGCAGCAACACCAGAATGATCAAATCAACCTGAGACCATTTCTTTCTCAGCTCTAGATGTGGGGTTAGGGTCCTAATAAGGGTTAGGTTTAGCTTTTCTCCATCGATGATTCCGGTAAATTTAAAAAACGTTAAATAAAAAGAAATAAGTAAATAAAAATCTAAGAGACAAAATTAGTGGGTGGGGCTTCTGTCAGAGGTTCCCCTCCCCAGAGAGCAGTCCAGACAAACAGAAGGGAAGTGTGCTCTTTCCATTAGCGACATCAGTGTTTTCCATATGCATTCCAGTATTCCATAAGCTCTTGCAACTTGCAGAATGGAAATGTTCTATTCAGCTGTATATATGTTATTAAAGCATTCCAAAACCTGCCCACATTATAGGTTCTCTTACTTGGCAAATAGTATAAAGATTCTTAGCATAAACCCTTCTAGGAGCTTTGTAAAAAATATATATATATATATATATAATGTTTATATTATTATATATAACTCATGCATATGGTTATGAATATATTCTCTGAAATAATCTTGCGGTGTACTTTAGATATTCCTCTACAAAGACTTTCAGATTTTGGAATATATATAAGATACAACAAAAATATAAATTTTATTAAGAAAGACAACTCACCTCTGGATATTCCTTGAGCCGAAACCAGATCGCTGTGCAGATAAAAGCTGCAGCTGAACAAGAGAGTCCACAGCATGTTCAGTGCCTGTGTCTGAGGAGGGCAGCAGATCTAAAGTTCTGAGTGTGTCTGTGTCTCCTCTGCTTTTATACCACGTCTCTGACGTCATCTGCAGTCTGGTTCTTCACAGATCACACCTTTCATTCCATTCCAAGGTTCACGTGTAAAGCCGGGGCAAAAAATACTTGGATTTGAGTCTCTCTCTCCCACACACACACACACACAAACACACAACCAATGATCAAGAGTTAGCCTACTTGTTTTCTGAGTCTTATGAGAAAATGCTAATGCGTCTTACACCTAAAAGTTTAGGTTTTACAGCAGCTTAAGTTCTCAGTAATATTTTTGTTTTTATAGGTTTTGCTTCAAGAGCTTAAAGAAATATTCTGGGTTCAATAGAAGTTAAGTTTAATCAACATCCCTCATCCTCCAAAAAAAAAAACAACAACAAAAAAACAACAACACAAACAGCAAGGCATTAACAATGCAAGTAAATAGGGACAATTCTTAAATGTTAAAATACTGTTTCAAAAGTATAGCAACAAGACATAGACAATAAAGGTGTTAACACAAACTTAGTGTGAAAATTGCTTTATAACCATTACATTTTTAAAGATTTTATTCAATTTTTCAATTTTGTTGCCATGACAACCTAAAGATGACAAGTCAAGTCAAGTCAAGTCATCTTCATTTATATAGCGCTTTTAACAATGTAGATTGTTCCAAAGCGGCTTTACAGAGATACAAGAATAGTTTAAAGTAACAGAGATTGTTTTGGCTTTATAGCAGTTCTTGAATAAAGTTTTTTTCCAGCTAAAGTTAATTTGATTGATTCACTTCGGTCGCAACGATCATTAGTTATTAACTTAGGGGCCGCTAACACAACACCGTTTTAACTGGAAACTCTACACAGACTTTAAACGCGAAACCTGTGAGAACGCTGATGGCGTGCTATTAGACGAGTTCAGTCTATTGGTATGCGCATTTGAATATATGTGCGCAGGTTTGTAATTCCCTACAAACCAAGCCTTAAAAAACTACTTGTCTGGCCGTAACATTTTGATACAGATTTGTATCACTTTGGGGTAGATTCGCGAACTGAATTTTCCCGACAACGCTTTATCTGTAGAGTGGTAAAGGGATCCTCCATAAGGAGAAACTAGTTGGCACTTTAGCACCCGCTATGACATCGGGTCCAGGCGCAGGTCCTTCATCAGATCTGGATACAGCCTGGATCCGGCAGGCTGCGGGAAAACCTCGGGATAAACAAAAACACTAAAATTAGCGTAGATGCCATTCATCTTATGATGTAACGAGTACATCAGGATTTATGGGAAGTGTTCCCGGTTCCGACTGATCTAATCTATGCAGCCTAACATTGAATTATAGAAGTCTATAATGTGTTGTGTATGCTAGGTCAAAGAGATGTGTTTTTAGTCTAGCTTTGAACTGACAGAGTGTGTCTGCTTCCTACAATGGTAGGAAGACTGTTCCAAAGTTTTGGTGCTGAATAGGAAAAGGATCTACCACCAGCAAATGATTTTGATATTCTATTATCAACTGGCCGGAATTTTGAGATCGCAATAGACGTGAAGGACTATAATGCGTTAAGAGCTCGCTCAAGTACTGCGGAGCTTTGTAAGTAATCAGCAATATTTTAAAATGTATACAATGTTTAATAGGGAGCCAATGCAGTGTTGACAGAACCGGGCTAATATGGTCATACTTCCTGGTTCTGGTAAGAACTCGAGCTGCTGCGTTTTGGACCAGCTGTAGTTTGTTTATTATGCGTGCAGGGCAACCACCCAGTAAAGCATTACAATAATCTAGCCTTGAGGTCATGAACGCATTACCTAATTGTCCCGCATTTGTCAATGAGAGCATTTGGCGTAATTTAGATATATTTTTAAGATGGAAAAATGCGGTTTTACAGATACTAGACACGTGACTTTCAAATGAAAGATTGGTATCAAAGAGCACACCCAGGTTCCTAACCGATGACGAAGACTTGACAGAGCAGCCATCAAGTGTTAGACAGTGTTCTAGATTATTACGTGAGGAAGTTTTTTGTCCAATAATTAGAATCTCTGTTTTTTCTGAATTTAGTAGAAGGAAATTACTAGTCATCCAATTTTTTATATCAGCTATGCATTCCGTTAATTTTGTGAATTGGTAGTTTTCGTCAGGGCGTGAAGAAATATAGAGCTGAGTATCATCGGCATAACAGTGAAAGCTAATTCCATGCTTCCTAATGATATCTCCTAAGGGTAGCATGTACAGAGTGAACAGCAACGGTCCTTGTACTGAGCCTTGTGGTACGCCATACTGAACTTGTGATCGATAAGACATCTCTTCATTTACTGCTACAAACTGATAACGGTCAGATAAGCAGGATTTAAACCATGCTAATGCAGTTCCACTAATGCCAACATCATTTTCAAGTCTATTTAAAAGAATGTTGTGGTCAATAGTGTCAAATGCAGCACTAAGATCGAGTAACACTAATAGAAAGATACAACCACGATCGGATGATAAGAGCAAATCATTTGTGACTCTAATGAGAGCTGTCTCGGTACTATGGTACGGTCTAAATCCTGACTGAAAATCCTCGCAGATATCATTTCTTTCTAAAAAGGAACATAGTTGTGAAGATACTGCCTTTTCTAGTATCTTTGACAGAAGACAAAGATACAAAACAACTTAACAGCTCAAATAATACAATAATTTTAACAGAGGAAGAAATGGAAGTGATTTTATAACATTTTAAGTTCCACATTTCTACTTCCATTATAAGTGCCTCAACATAACCTTACTTAAAAAAAAAAAACTAAAAAAAAAAAAACTAAGGATGAGTCAAAATATTGTTTTGTGGTAATAATTTGACACAAATGTTGTCAGTTGAATTGAACCGGAATAATAATAATTTAAACCTACACTGGTCAAAAAATTTGGAAACACCATGCTTCATCATTACTATTACTATTTATTTGAATAATAATAATAATAATAATAATAATAATAATAATAATATGCTGAACACTTTTTGGCTGCTTCTCCTTTACTATTCAGCCCATTTACAAAAAACTGTTTTGCAACAAAATTCAAAAGAAGGCATAATGTACATTCATCTACAAAACAGATTTCAAACATTTAAACATAATCCTTTAAATCAAATGATTTTTAAAGCCACGAGAAACATAAATTCAGTTGACTATGCCCACACATTTGGCTTTAGTTTGATTATTATTAGTTAAATTATGGTAAGTTATTGTAATTAGTAATTAGTTAATTAGTAAATCAAATTATTTATTTTTCCTAACTTTGAACAGTCTTAATGTTCTCAAAATGATTTTGCTTTGTATCCCATTAATCACATTTATTTAAGCAAATATTGTAGATGAACAATAAAATGTTTGCTCTTGCATGACCAGATATATATATATATATATATATATATATATATATATATATATATATATCACCTTTATTTCTATTGTTATTCAGTCCAAGACTTCTCTGTTCTCTGCACATTTAGGTTTATGTGTTTCATTAAAAGCTTTCATTAGTATGCCTTGTTTGCTGATAATTGCATTCACAGACGTGGGTTGAATTCCAGCTTGTAGACCCGGGCCTAGAGCCACATGTGGTGCAACTTGAGGTCTTGTGCCTCAGTACATTCTTCTAAACTCACCTCTCTCACCATGAGCTCTTCTGGGAAAAACAAACAGAAGTTTTATAGCCTGGTGGTTTTCAACATTTTGGGGGATGACACAGGAAAAACAAACAAACAAAAAAAAAACAGCGAAACTTTTGTTTTTTGAGTCATTCTCTTTACAGGAAAAATGCACTTAATGTACTGAGATTTCAAAAGATTATCTGGGTTATACTGAGATTTATTTTATGCAAGGCTGTCCATTTAAAATTAATATATATATATATATATATATTTTTTTTTTATCTAAAAACCTCATGTACAGGAATAAATTGGTCATTTGTCCTGGTTAATGAGCTCTTCTATTGGTGTGGGGCAGAGGTGAAAGGTCAGCAAAGGCTCAAAGGATGTAGGTTTTCAAGGCAAGTAAACAAATGTGTGCTCACAAATCATCAGTCTTTATTTACAGTACATGGATTACTAATTACTTTACAAGATGTTTCTTTCACGTGAAATCTAATTGGCTTAAAAATGGCATTAACAGAAAGATGCGCCAAGAACAAATCAAACACTTCACCAAGTTTGAACCTATCATACAGTAAATGTCCTCCAAATTAAAATTCTACTATCATCTTATTGCAATAGCTGTTGGGTAAAAAATTTAACAGAAGAAAATGATACTGGGATGACTTTTGGAATGGGAACAGGAATATTGGATCTCTTCACCAGATCCCACCAGAAGATATCCATTTAGTCTTGAATCCAAAACTTGTCTGGTGTCCAAAATCTGTATTTTTTCTAGTACCCAAAACTGTATTAACAGTCTTCTATCAGTTAGAGGTTTACTGAGGAAGCCAAGTAACAGCAGAAAAAAGGAGACAAAGTGATGATTATAAAAATGTGAAGGGTTTATTACATAATCTTAGTTGCGTATGTTTTAACGCCTTTGTCTGAGCATCATCCCAACTTTTTCAAACTGGACTTTGTCCTGTACTTCATCTGACCAGTACAAATCAAGTGTTATTTACCAAAGCAAAATCAATGGAAAATAACTGCTTCACAACATCGTCCTGTGATTTTAAGAACCTTAAAGTGGAGACATTCTCTTATTTCTAAATCGTGACGACTAATATCCCCTGAAATCACACAATCATTCAATCATTAATAGCAAGCACTAAAAGAGCAAGGAAACTAAACAAAACAATAAGTAATGTGATAAAGGTTTGAATAATTAAATGATACATTTCTAATTAAATGAAAAAAGAAAAGAAAACAACAGATGAATGGTTGCTTTCTTGAAGCAACGCACACAGGTTGCTATTGAGAATCCTTACTTAACATTTAATATTGTAGTGGATTTCCTATAAGTCAGGGCAAGATGGTAAGAAGGTCTTCACACACAGTTTGGAATAAACAAATAACCAATGTCCACACAGTGATATTCTTTTCAATGCTTTGCTAATGAAAAATATTCGTATAGGTTTAAAAGCACATGGATCTGGTAAGAACCATATGTTCCCGCCACCTGCCCCTCCATGTGATATTGAATAGTTGACCACTTACACAACTGGTGCACATCGCCATCTAGTGGTTTAACAATCATTACTGTTGGCTCCTACAAACATATAACATTAAAGGGTTAGTTCACCCAAAAATTTAAATGATGTCATTAATGACTCACCCTCATGTCGTTCCAAGCCCGTAAGACCTCCGTTCATCTTCGGAACACAGTTTAAGATATTTTAGATTCAGTCCGAGAGCTTTCTGTCCCTCCATTGTATGGTAACTGTCCATGTCCAGAAAGGTAATAAAGATATCATCAAAGTAGTCCATGTGACATCAGTGGGTTAGTTTGAATTTTTTTGAAGCATCGAAAATACATTTTGGTCCAAAAATAACAAAAACTACGACTTTATTCAGCATTGTATTCTCTTCCGGGTCTGTTGTCAATCCACGTTCACGACTTAGCAGTGACGCTGTACAGTCAACCTTACTGTACATTGATTTAACTGAAAAGCAGAACTGTTTTCTCAGGTCAAGGGTATTTTTCATAACTGTCAGACTTTTAAATGTTGAATGTTTGAATGTTGTAATTCTGTGCAATTGCTTTGTTTCATTTCCTGTTGATCATTAATAATGGTTGATATGCTAGTGACCAGCCAATTATTTAAAATATCTCATGTGCATTTTTGTATTTGGTGATGGTTAGATTTTAAAAGGCGAGAATCATAGTTGTTCAAACAGATAATTTCAGTGAAATTATTCAATTCAAATTATTTGATGTAAACTGGTGACATGTGCTGATAAAACATTTAATAAAACATGCTGTTATAAAACAAAAAAAATGTCCATGAAAATCAATTCTAGGGGGCAAAAAATCTAAATGTTGAAAGAACTGTGATAAACTGTGATAATAAGCTCCATCAATCTTGTACTATGACCGACATTTTAGTTGGCAGTGCTATCTAATTTAATATATTCATATTACTTATATACAAACAAACAAAGAATGAATGAATGAATGAACAAAAAATTAATAAAAGTATAAATAGTAAATGTATGAAAACATTTTTAAAAATTCTAGAAATAAGAAGAAATTCCGTAAAAAAAAATACTGCCCAATGTACCGTGTTAATATGAAGGAATGTTGATTTTCAAAGGTGTTTAACCTGTATTTTGACTCACGTATTGCATTGTGTTGTGTTTTAGGGTTTGTGTTTTAGCCAGGAGATTAGCTGGATTTCCTACAGAATTTTATTCTGAGGGTATACAGTTCATTGAACTCTCCTTTAATCCCTCTATCTCTAGATACAAGTGAATTCTCTTGTGTCATATGTATGTGGCAAAAGCTTAGTAAAACTGGTCTGTAGTAATAAATGTGTAAACAAATGCTCATTAACCTTTTCTACATTTCTCCTGCAGAGCCATTACATCCATTTCATATAGGCTAACATGGTGACCCTGAAGTGCAAATGAAATTCACAAATCAGAAAACACAACAGTAAATAAGAAAACTCAACAGCAAATTATGAAACGGAAAGGGGCGGTACATGTTGATTGGACAGATAGGCTACGTGCCAATTTGTGGAAGCAGACTTTTTCAGTAAACTCTGTTCAATGTTTGTTGCTTATTTGGATAAAATGACAGACGACATAATTCAAACATAATTAGAACATACTTATATGCAGGCCACACATAATGTGATAGTGCGTGATAGACACAAATGCAGTTTTGCACCGTGTCCTAACCAGACGCGATGCGATAAGATTACAGCGACGAGCAATTTGCCTGTCCACACCAGAAGCGACGCAACTGCGAGATGCGTCAAAATCAATCAAAAACCGACGCGTCCGTACAAGCGCGAAGGTGCGCGCGGCAAAAATGACGTCATTGCGGTCTGGGCGGTCGTGCGCGTTCAGTGCGCAAGACCCAATTTCGCTTGGCGGTGTGCACGGCGCGCGCGGCTCCGCATCCGAAGATGAACGACTTCGAGCTGAATCTGGCCGAGCACGAACTTCTCATCAAACAGGTGTTGTGCCAAATTTCGACCCCTGCCAAATTATTGCGGGGTTACTTGTAACAGACAGAGGGGTTAGTTGTAACACACATAATTCAGTACTATTTTATCTGTATAGTTTGATAGTGTTTGTGCATCTGTATACACAATATACATCCCTCATCCAATCATCCTTATTATGGATCAATATCATGGATAGAGATATAGGAAAGGGCTGCACAGTTTTGCAATAAATAAATTAATAAAATCATCAAATATTGTAATTGCAATTGAATTATATTTGTGTGTGGCAGCTGCATGCAAAATTATTATTATTAATAATAACAGTAATAATAATAAAAAACGAGCTCAAAATCACATTTTAAAAGGTTTATTGCATGAAAACCAGGATATATTCTTAATAAATAAAGTCTCTCCTCAACCACCACTAGTGTGCAGCATCCACTTGGATAATGTGACGCCAGCCAAAGTACAACGGCGCCAGTGCGCTCACCACACACCAGCTATAGGTGGAGAGGACAGAGAATGATAAAGTCAATTCAGTGGATGGGGATGATTAGGTGGCCATGATTGGTAAGGGCCAATAGGAGTGGATGGGGATGATTAGGTGGCCATGTTTGGTAAGGGTTAATAGTTGGAATGTGGCCAGGACACTGGGGTTACACCCCTACTCTTTACAAGTATGGGATTTTTAATGACCATAGAGAGTCAGGACCTCGGTTTTACGTCTCATCTGCAGGACGGTGCTCTTTGACAGGCTCAACCCTGCTTAGCTTCAGTGGGCAACCAGCCTTGGGCTACAGGGTGATATGGTTACTTGGCAGCTTAGTTGTAACACTATGCTACAACTAACCCCGCAGTGTAAAACATATTTTTAGGACATGTTTCAAAATTGTGCTATGTTTCAGCCAACAAAGCAGTGATTAAGGTTATATAAAGTTAGATTTGGTGACGCACACACCCAACTCAGGAAAAAAACATATGATGAAAAAATGTACTTGCATGGTGTCAAAACACTCTTTTTCCAGTATCTTCACAAAACTTTCCACAAATCAGCGGGAGACAGTCTTCTGGCAGCGAGAGAAAATAAGCGGAAACACAACCTGACTACCCAGCTAACAATTTATGGTTCCCAGAACGTTCTCGGAACGTTAGTTTTTGGTTGCGGGAACGTTCCCTTAAAGGGTTAGTTCACCCAAAAATGAAAATTCTGTCAGTAATTACTCACCCTCATGTTGTTCCAACCCCGTAAGACTTTCATTCATCTTCGGAACACAAATTAAGATAATTTTGATTAAATCTGAGAGCTCGATCACTCCTCCATAGGCTTCAACAATTTCCTCTGGCAAAGATGTGGCCCACACCCTGTAAAATAACTCTAATTTATTGATATGGCCCAGGTCTGGGCCAGGCGCTGTAAGACAGATCTGGCTGAGAGCCGGCTGGGTCTCTGTGCCAGATGTGGAACAGAAACAGGCAGTGAAACACAAATTCAACCATTGAAAAAGATTAAGGATTTTTATTATAAAATTAACAAATACACTTTAATATAAACATGTATTAACAATGAACACTTATAATATTAACATCTATTAACAACACACTTTTTAAACAACAACATAACAAGTAAATTATAATTACTGTATATGATTAAAAGAAAAACATAATTCTCTTTCACACACATAAACTATCTTTCACTCTCTTTAACACTAAATAATTTCCTTTTGCAAATGTCGTCACCTTTAAATATATAGCGCAGTAAAAACTGTTTCAAGGCAGCTTTACAGGAAAATGATCAATGATGCAAACAGAGCTCAATTTGGCTGTAAAGCTGCTCTAAAAATAAAATAGTGTCATTGTTCTGTTGAATTCAGTTCAGTGTTGATTCAGTTCTGTTCAATAACTGTATAAAGTATATCAATTATAAAAATAGTTCATTTCAACTATTAAGCAGTTCTTCAGGAAACAGTGATGTCATTGTCCAGCTCAGTTCAGTTCTCATATAATAGTGTCAATGCAGGCAGATCAATAATATTAAGATTAATAAGTGTCCCCAACTAAGCAAGCCAGAGGCGACAGTGGCAAGAACCCAAACTCCATCAGATGACAGAATGGAGGGAAAAACAAAACAACGAATATGGTGTGGTTAGGATTCCAGGCTGCTTTACAAGTCAGATTGTGGATTGATATCATTCAGATTATTTCATTCAGCTCCTTCTGCTTGAATATTGGAAAAGATTACATGAAGGTAAAAGAGTAGCAAAGCTCAAGAGCATGTAGATGTGAATTTGAGAACTTGTACAATAAATATTTGTACTTGTACACTAAAATTTACACTCACAGCTCCAATGTGAAAACTTGTTGAATGTTGAGATTTGCACTTGCAGACAAAAGTCACAAACCTGTATACTGAATTTGAAGCTGCAGACAAGTAGTCACAAATGTGTAAAATGTCATTCACAAAAATACAATGACAGACACAAACTTGTATTCTTTCATTCACATTCGCATCTGGACAGCACAACCTCAATTAGACATTTGCAACTTCTCAAATCTTACATTGCAATTTCAAATCTTCACGCATTGACTTTTGCAACTATTTTCGAGATATGTTAGATGTGTAGGAAACTCAGAAGCGAAGACCGGGAGACTTGGTTGTATCTTCAGCAGGACTCTTTATTGAGAACACGAGCTGTCGTAGCTGCAGTCATCAAGTCTGACTAGGGCAGTGTACATTGTAGTTTATATACATTTAGAGGGCAGTGCTTAGAAATGGAGACAAAGCTGCTGGGTGACGACCTTAAATAAAGCATGCAAATGAAGTATACAGCTATAGGAACCTGCCCTAGAATGGAAGGTGGTCCTGACACAGATTTGAAAGAAAACTCCCAAAGCTATATATATATATATATATATATATATATTGTCACGGGGTGTTTGCAGGCTGACAGACGAAGACGGATGAATAAAGTTCTCAACGTCTCAAGTTTAATAGCAAGTATACTCAAAAACAGGCGAACAGGCGATGAAAACACAACTAAATGTGATCGTGACCAGACAAAGAGGCTGTGTTTACACTGCCACAAAAAATCCGATCTTTTACTTTTGTTGCATGTTATGTTTTAATTTCTTGCAATTTGTTGCACGTGTAAACACAAAAATCCGCACAAGATCAGATTTTTCCTCATCCGATCTGAGCCACTTCCAAATGTGCTTTTAAATCAGATACATATCCGATATCTGGACATCCAACCTATGTCTAACACGCATATCCGATTCCCCTTTGAATTCCAAGCCACCACAAGGCGAGGACGACACGTTTATTCACAAAGATAGCTTTTTAATGTTGTATTTTAAGGTAGACGTGCCTGTATGCGCTCGCTCACAGCTTTTTAGAGGTGGGAACTTTATATTTATCTAAATATAATATTTATCTCTTTATATAAGAAAAGAAATTGCACAAACACAGAAACATTCAGGAGCTGGTTTTCAACCTCTGCCCATGACTTTTATAAATAAAACAGCTTCACTACTGAAAGCTACATTATATTTCTCAGCTATGAGGTAATAACTTCAATGTAGGCTAATTAAAACAACAAGCTTCACTATTAGGTTACTCTCTCTCTGGTTAAATCATTCGAATTCATAAAAAAAAGAAGAAGTTTATTTTACTTCAGAATAAAAATTCCTTAATAATAACACATTACTAAATTGTTGTCGAGGGAGCTGAGTAACATCACTGTTGCTGGAGACCCAGACGATGCCGTGGCGACGAGCGTTGTAGGTAGATCCAGAGTACCTGAGGGCTGGGGTGATGCTGGTTTGGACAAGGACAGAGGTGAGGCCAATGGGAAGGAGGAAACTGCTGGAGCTGTAGGGGTGGAGGGACGGTGTGCAGCGGGTGGCCCGTAAGTCCATGGTCTTTTTGAAGCTCTCCACAAGTGATCCTTGGCTCTTGGACAACTCTTCTGATTATTCTTTTCACTCCTCTATCAGAAATCTTGCGAGGAGCACTGGTCGAGGCAAATTTATGGTGAAATTATTGTCTTTCCACTTTCGTATTATGGCCCCAAAAGTGCTCACTGGACCATTCAGAAGCTTAGAATGGCGCCTATAACCAATGCCATCATTATGTTTTGCAACAATTAGGTTGCGAAGGTCTTGAGACAGCTCTTTGCTTTTACCCATCATGAGATGTGTGACTTGTCTTGTGTGACACCTTGGCAATGAGACCTTTTTGTAGGCCATCATTTGGGACCGAATCAGCTGTTATTAATTTCCACTGACAGGGGGCTGGATTGCTTTTTAATTACTGTAAGTTTTCAGCAGTTGTCTTGGCTTTCCATGCCTTTTTGCGCCTCCCTTTCTTCATGTGTTCAATACTTTTTCCCTGTGTCATTTCACATTATTACACATAACTTAATTTCTGAACTTATTTGTGTTTGTTTCTTTGTATGTATGGCTTACTTGGGTTGTTACCAACATCTGGTGAAAATTTCATGTCAATAGCACCTTTGGAAATATATTTACTGAGAAAAATGATGACGTGTTCAATACTTATTTCCCCCGCTATATATATATATATATATATATATTATGGCGAGCAAGCAGCAGTTCAGATTGTCTGTTCACCCCTGCCCACGCTACATCATGGGTACAGACACAAAAAATCTGTGTGTTGTTTGTTTGGGACTGGAGCATGCACAGTCAGCGCTCAAGGGTGCTGGCTGTGCAGACTGTGAACAGCTTCCTTAAAGGACAGTCCAGTCCCACCTGGCGATCTTCAAGGAGGTTTGGGTCCCGCTGTTGCGGAGGCACAGCGGCGATCTAGATCGTGGGGATCACAAATGGATCTATCAGAGGGGTTTGAGACGGGCCCATGCTTATCTCAGCCCTCACCTTATAGATATAGTGCCTTTTCCCAGTGTTAGGAAGCACGCATTGCGGTTCCTTCCGCACCGGGTGAGGCACCGGTGCTTCATATATCCAGCTCTGAGGAGTTGGATGTAGAAAGCATCGAAACAGAGGATGGTGACTCTCCATCTCACTCTCCTGCATAGGAGGAACTGGTGGAGGTTGTGTCTTGCTCTGTTGCCAAATTAACTATTGACTGGCCAGCAGAGAAGCAGGACGTTCATCCCAAGTCCAAGCTAGATGAATGTTTCCAGCCCTCACGAGCGCAACCTCTGTGTCGGGGCCTGCCATTCTTTCCTGATCTCCACACCGAGGTGTCGAAATTGTGGAAGAAACTGGTCTCCTATAGAATACATAGTGCACAAACATCACACTATTCCTCTATAGTTGGCCATAAAGAACATGGTTATGGGGCGATGCCTAAGGTGGAAGAGACGCTTGCCAGCTCTCTCTCCCCTCAGTCTGCATCGTCCCTAAAGGCCCCGATGCTGCCCACCAATCCGGTCAGAACAACTTCGGCTTTGGTGAGCAAAGCTTTTGCTGCTTCTGGTCAGGCTGCAGCATGCCTGCATACTATGGGTGTGCTGCAAGCCTACCAGGCAGAAATGCTAGGAGACCTAAATGAGGACGGGAGAATTGGCCCTGTCGCAGTTGCATCGTCGGGCCACAGATCTTTCTCTCTGGGCCACCAAGGAGACAGCCAGAGCTGTTGGTTGTGCCATGGCAGCCCTGGTGGCCACGAAAAGGCATTTATGGTTCAATCTCAGCACCATAAAGGAGAAGGATAAGTGCTTCCTCATGGACGCCCCACCTCTTCGGTGACGCTGTCACTCCAGTCGTCGAGAGGTTTCAGGAGGCTGAAAAACAAACGGCTGGGTTCCAGAATCTCCTCCCCTGTCGCTCACAGGTCTCCGGGGCTGCTGAGTGGGAGCAGCCCCAAACCTCTAAAGCCAGATTCTCATACCGTACGGTACAAAAGCAGAGCTCAACTATAGCCTTCGAGGGGTAAGGCGATCTGAGGACCGTTATGGGAAAGAGGTCTTGACATCTATGGCATCAGACCTCTGAGGGTAGTCCCCTCTGGAGAGAAATGGTCAACACCGCAGTACATGGTGCCAATTTCCCTTCGGTGCCCTTAGGGGGACTGTTATGCCAACCCTTCCATCTCATGTGCTTCAAGGCGAAGCGGTCTCCGGCGAGCACATATCTCTGCATCCGCCCGGAAACGTAGTGGTACTGGGAGGCTTGTCCCCTCTGAGGAGCCTCAGAGCTGGTCGCTTGAAAAACAGAGGCCAGCCTCGAGAGGCTGGTTCCCTTAGTAGATTTTCTGGCTGTGTGGAAGCTACTGCCAAATATATCTCAATGGGTCCTGCACACAATCCTGCACACAATCTCACCCACCCAGGTTTATGGAGGTCCTACCCACAGTGGTGGGCCCTGAGCAGGCTCTGGTTATGAAACAGGAGGTAAAAACTCTGTTGGCGAAAGAGGCCATAGAATGTGTACCTTCTCCTCTACAGAGAAACCGGTTTCTACAGCCAATATTTTATCGTTCCAAAAAAGGATGGGGGGGTTGTGTCCCATTTTGGATTTGCGCCTTCTGAATCAGTCGGTCATGCAGCTTAAATTCAAAATGTTAACCTCATAGATCGCACCACAGATCAGATCCGAGGACTGGTTTGTTACGATAAATGTCAAGGATGCATACTTCCAGGTATCCATCCTTCAACAACACAAGTTCCTGAGGTTCGCTTTCGGGGGAAAAGCTACTAGTATGGGGTTCTTCCATTCAGTCTAGCTTGTATCACCCCGCACTTTCACCAAATGTGTGAATGCAGCACTAGCACCACTGCATCTACAAGGCATAAACATTCTGAACTACATCGACGATTGGTTGATTTTAGCTCAGTCACATCAGCTAGTGGTTCGGCATCAAGATGTCGTTCTCGAGCACATGGAAAGTTTGGAGTTGAGGTTGAACGTCAAAAAGAGTGTACTTTCTCCAGTACACAGAACCACTTTTCTAGGTGTTGTATGGGATTCGATCTCAATGCAAGCACGTCTCTCTCCTGCAAACATCGAGTCGATTCTGTCAACAGTAAACCGGATAAAGCTAGGCCAGTCACTTACTGTCAAACAGTTTCAAAGGCTGTTGGGTCTGATGGCAGCAGTGTCCAACATAATACCTTTTGGCCTAGTTGTACATGAGACCCCTACAGTGGTGGTTCAGGACCAGGGGGTTTTCCCCAATCCTTTTCGCACGATCAAGGTCATGCGACGATGCTTACATGCCTTGGTTATGTGTAAGAAACCCTGGTTCCTATCACAATGAACCATGCTGGGAGCTCTTTGTCGTCGCAAAATGCTAATGACCGATGCTTCCCTCAAGGGATGGGGTGCAATCCTAGAGGGTCGCTCGACTCAAGGTCTGTGGAGGGGACACCATTTTTACTGGCACATCAACTGTCTGAAAATTATGGTTATTTTTCTTGCTCTCAAGAATTTCCTCTCAGACCTCAGGGGCAACCATGTGCCCGTCCTCTCAGACAACACATCGGTGGGCGCCTACATAAATCACCAGGGGGGTTTGCGCTAGCGTCCACTCTGCAAACTAGTGCACCAAAACCTCCTGTGATCTCAGGAAATGCTGTTTTCACTCAGAGCAGCTTACATCCCTGGGAACCAGAACATAGGAGCAGACGTCCTGTAGATACAGGGGCTGAGGCCTGGGGAATGGAGGCTCCACCCCGAGGTGGAGGAGCTGATAAGGAGGTTGTTCGGCCAGGCTCAAGTGGATCTGTTTGCATCTCGAGGGACGTCTCACTTTTCACTCTGGTTCTCCCTCACGCATCAAGCTCCTCTGGGGCTGGATATTATGGTTCAGACGTGGCCAAGACTACGTCTGTACGCTTTTTCCCTGATCGCTCTGCTCCCCGGGATTCTGGAGAGAGTTCGCCGGGACAAGATTCGTCTCTCCTTGATCGCCCTGGGGTGGCTGGGCAGAGTGTGGTTCTCGGATCTAGTGTCTTTCCTCGATGGCTTTCCTTGGGAGATTCTGGTCAGGAGGGACCTTCTGTCCCAGGCAGGGGGCTCAATACTTCACCCCCACCCAGAACTGTGGAAGCTGTGGGCTTGGCCTCTGAGGGGGCCCAGCTCATAGATGCTGGTCTCTCAACTGAGATTGTTGAGACCATTCTTCACTCCAGAGCTCCCTTCACGAGGAAACTGTATGCTCTGAAATGGAGAGTGTTCAATTCTTGGTGCAGTAGTCGTCAGCTGGACCCAGTTAACTGCCTTGTTGGTACAGTGCTTGAGTTCCTGCAAGAGCAATTTGCTGCAGGGTTATCTCTGTCCACTTTAACCCTCTGGGGACCAAGCTGTTTTTGGGGCCCTTGAGATGTCCTGACATGCTCTGACATTTGTGCTTTTTTCAGTTATTTATAAACATGTTAATGGCAAAGGTGTAAATTCACTCTATATAGCACAAACAGGCCTACCATAATATGCGAGCAACATGTATGTAGATGTTTGTATTTTTAAGAGAATAATGTTTATGCGTGGTTATTTAAAAAAATAAAAATGAAAGTTGCTGAAATAAGACCACAAAACTCATGCAAAATATGTGCCCACAAGACTTTTGACTAATGGATGTTGTCTTTTCGAGTTCTAGCTTCAAAATTATGTGAAAATAGTCTTGCTTTATCGTTCACAAAAAAAAAATACATTGATTTAAATGGTGTAAAACAGGTTTTGCTTGGAAAGCCAATATGCGAGGGGGAGGAGTAGTTTACACCTTAGATTACCCAGTCCCACCCACTCTGCATAATGACTCTGCATAATTAGCCATTCATTCAGGTGTGACACTGACTGAGCCACAATGCAAGGACAAAATATATATTTTGAAGAAGACTTATATTGACCATTTAAGATTTTGCTTACATCTATCTTGTAAATATGTTTTGCTATTTTATTAAAAAGGTTACAATTACAACAATAATTACAATTTCAGCAATATTTCTGCAAAAAAGTACTCTTTCTTTGTAAAAAAAAAAAAAAGATTATAGGCCTACATTTTATCATATGTATTCATTAGTTTGAATATAGCCAACATTGGAACATCTTAGTCTATGACTTTATTTTTGACAAAATAGTATTTTTTATATATATATATATATATATGAGCAGAAAAGCTTATTTGATGTGACAGTCTATTCTACAGTAAAAACTGTACTCAAATCTAGTCAACAAAATGTTGTCTTTCATACTTCGCCTGACTGTAACGTTGTTTTTATGAAATATTAGGGCATAGCCTATAAATGTTAATTTGCAGTTTAATACGTTGCTTATACAAATACATTTTATTTCAACATATTTCAGTCGATTTTTACTCATCTCAGTAGGCTATAGCAAAGCAGTTTATTCTTTCACACACAGACGCGCGATTCATATTTAGGCTAAACAGTCTTTACAAATATGTACCCTTCATTCATCTCACAGAAACGCGATTCATATTTAGGCTAAACAGTCTTTACAAATATGTACCCTTCATTCATCTCACAGAAACGCGATTCATATTTAGGCTAAACAGTCTTTACAAATATGTACCCTTCATTCATCTCACAGAAACGCGATTCATATTTAGGCTAAACAGTCTTTACAAATATGTACCCTTCATTCATCTCACAGAAACGCGATTCATATTATAGAAGCGCGATTCATCTTTTTGTTTACATAGGCCTAACGTTATTCCATAACGTTATTCCACATTAACACTTGAGAAAGGATAACTTAGCCTACCTCACTCCTCAGCGGGATCTGCTCCTCATATTGCTCCTCATATCAGCACGGAAACTTTTCTCCATAAGGTAAGGTAGGCTATATTATGCCTCTTTGTTTACAGCTGATGTGGGGGCGTTTCACAGACTGAAATGGTTCTCAGAATTTGCGTTTGAATAGCACGCGCTCTCCGGGGCGTGGTCAAATTACTTTTGAATGGCTCGTAATGAGCTCGACTGGAGTCGCTCTCTTTTTATACAGATTACAGAAGCTGATAATATTTGTTTTTTATATAAATTACTAAATTTAAAAGCTGCGATCTCAAGCTTTATGCCCGTGGGTCTGTTTGCCTGTTTGACTGAATTTTCGCGGAGTTATAGATCATTTTCGAACGCGTTTCAAATGGGAGTTTACTGACAGAGAGAAGGCAGAAATAGCATCATGTTAATTTTTCTTTATTTGTCAAAAAGCAAAACACTTTATTTTTATTGTGAGTATACAGAAAAAAAAATTGAAACTGAACAGGATCGATTGATGTATTACACGAAAATGAAAGATCAAAATTAACAGAGCATTTTGTGTTTATTTTTCATTGCTAAAAAAAAAACGAGCAAAACGCGCGGGCGCGTTTTTGGTCCCCAGAGGGTTAAAGGTGTACGTGGTGGCCATAGCTGTATAACATGTTCCTTTGGGTGGTGTGTCTTTAGGGAGAGACCATTTGGTAACACGTTTCCTCCGTGGCACTTTGAGGCTGAGGCCTGCAGTATGCACTAGGGTAACAGCATGGGATTTGCCTGTGGTGCTCCAAGGCCTATCCCTGGCTCCATTTGAACCTATTGAGGTGGTTCCAGTCAAGTTTCTGACTCTCAAGACATTGTTCTTCCTGGCTATCACTTCTCTTAAAAGGATAGGAGATTTACAAGCTTTGTCAGTTTCCCTTTTGTGCTTGGATTTTGCACCTAGCATGGTAAATGCATTCCTTCACCCTAGACCGGGGTGCATTTCTAAAGTTCCCACTAATGTGGCCAGATTTATTGTTCTGCAGGCCTTCTGTCCTCCTCCATTCCAGGATCCCGACCAGGAAAGAAATAATCTGCTTTGTCCAGTTAGGGCATTGGATGCCTACGTCCACAGAGATGCCTGGTGGTGTAGATCAGAACAACTGTTTGTGAGTTGCAGAAAATTCGCAAATGGATGGTCGAGGCTATCTCTCTTGCTTATGAATCAGCCGGACTACCTACCCCTTTGGCAGTACGGGCCCATTCAACTAGGAGTATGGCTGCCCTCTAAGGCTCTAGTGTCAGGAGTTTCACTTCAAGATGTTTGTGATGCGGCAGCCTGGTCTGATGATGCGCAGCGTTCCCACTGCGTCGATTCGTTCCCTCTTCAGGGAACCGAGTTTACAGTCGTAACCAAGGCGTCTTTTCATACTGTAAATGTATCAAATTATGATTATACAGTGAGAGCAAAAAGATAAAAACAAAAAGTTCTCGGTTAGACTTATAGCAACTTTTACTACTGAAAACAAAAATAGCTACATATTTGCAGTTATATTCCAGATAGGTTTGTGAAGGACCACATTACTCTATGGCCATGTTTACATATGGTATTAAGATGCATTTTGGTAGATTGAATTACACGTGTAAACAGAGTCTAAAACATTTTGAGCTTTTAACATTTAACGACTTCTAGAGGGAGTCGAAAACGCATTTGACTGGATTGCTTTCGTAGTGTCATGATGTGATAATGTCGCTCATGTGATTGATTGCGTTCGAACAGCCACAACAGACCGCCTGCTCTCGGGCCTTGTTTACACCTGGTATTAAGATGTGTTTTGATCGATCGGATCATAAGTAGACGAGGGAGACTCATACCCGTTCACACCTGGTGTTTTATTCCGTCTCTTTTGTCCACTTTCAACCACTTCTGACCTGATTTCTTTGAGGGGAGGGTCTATGGGGGGGTAAATGTATGTTTTTTTTTCAGATCTTTTGATCTAATGGATGAAATAAGCTTGTGCAATTTACATATGAACGCACCAGGAGACCACGGAAAAACATCCAGAGGGCAGCAGCTTTCATTTATGCTCTGATAGCTGCAAGACTATGCCAAAAACTGTGAGCATGTGTTAAAAATCAGGGATGGTGAGAGCACATTGTGGTTGATATGTTTTTCGTCTTCAAACTTGGGTTTTCAGCTGACTAAGTTTAAATCCCATCTGACTAGCACACTTCCCATAATGTTTACGCAGGTCAGTATGCAGAGAGTAAGCGGTCTTTTGTGGCTGTTCGAACACATTTGATCGCATGAGCATTTACACTGCGAAAACAATCTGGTCGAATGCGTTTTTGACTACCTCTGGATGTGGTTGAAAGTGGACAAGCTCAAAACTTTTTAGATCCCGTTTACACCTGTATTTAATGTTGTCCACTTGTGATCCCAAAACGCATCTTAATACCAGGTGTAAACAGGCCCGTCTACTGACTTAATATGACATATGACTCCACTCAGTGTTATCATGTCTCTGGACTGGATCAGACTGTGTGTGCACTGCGGCGGTTCGCATGACACTAACATGAATTGCCAGCAGCCATATCACCCTGTAGCCCAAGACTGGTTGCCCGCTGAAGAGAAGCAGGGCTGAGCCTGGTTAGTACCTGGATGGGAGACCTCCTGAGAAAACCAGGTTGCTGCTGGAAGAGGTGTTAGTGAGGCCAGCAGGGGGTGCTCACCCTGTGGTCTGTGTGGGTCCTAATGCCCCAGTATAGTGACGGGGACACTATACTGCCAAAAGAGCACCGTCCTTCGGATGAGACGTTAAACCGAGGTCCTGACTCTCTGTGGTCATTAAAAATCTCAGGATGTCCTTTGAAAAAGAGTAGGGGTGACTTCCGGGCGGACGGTTGACCAATATGGCGGTTTAGTTTTTGAGCTCCTCAAAGTTGGGTTGTACTTTCCCCTGAAATTCAAGTTGACTGCTTCAGAAATAGACTATTTTGTCTGAAAATATGCCAGGGGGAGGCAGGAAAGGCACTAGGAGAATGCAAGGAGATAAAGAAAAGCAAAATTTTGAACAAGACGAAGCACATGCGAACACTGATGAAGAGGATGGCGACGGCGAGGCAACAACGCAGACTTTACACGAAACTATGCTAAGTATTAGCAAGCAGATAAGTGGCCTACGGACGGAGCTGAAATCGGATCTGGATGCATTCAAAGCGGATATGAAACAAGAGATGAATACTCTTAAACAAGACATCAACCAGCAACTAACAGTGACAAAGCTAGCGGTGCAGGAACAGAGTGAAAAACTCGAAGAAGCCCAGAATCGCATAGGGGGGCTTGAGACTTGGTCAGCGGTAGCTAACGAGGCGCTCAGACAATCACTAAAGGAGCAAAAGAAGATGATGGACAAGATTAACGATCTGGAATCAAGGGGGAGAAGGAATAATCTGAGAATTTACGGGGTCCGCGAAGGAGAAGAGGGCAGCTCCACAATAACCTTCGTTGAAAACCTAATTCGAAGTGAAAAGTTGATCAGCGAGGGTACAGACCCGCAAATACAACGAGCTCATCGCTCCCTTGGCCCCAAACCTACCGCCGATGCCCCCCCCACGATCCATTATCGTGAATTTTCTTGAATTTAAGACCAAGGAGACTGTACTGAAAAACGCGTGGCAGAAGAAGATGCTCATACGAGACAAGCCCGTAACTTTTGACCATGACTATACCGCGGCCGTGGTGCAACAGCGCCGAGCTTTTAAACATATAAAGAGTGCGCTAAAGGCTAAAGGCATCCGCTTTCAATCTCCTTTCACCAACCTTCGAATTCATTGGGACACAGGACCACGGTTGTACCACACCCCGGCGGAGGCTGTACGTGAAATGAGAAACCATGGAATCGAGGTGGAAGATCCCCAGGATCGCGGAGAACTCGACACGGCTGTCTTGCAGGATCAGCTGGAGAGCGCATCTCCATGGCAACTCGTCCCTCGCCACAGAGACAAGGGAGCTATCAAACGCGTACGCGATCGACTTCAGGAGTTCCAACGTACCCCGTCCTAACTTAATTACAGCATGTCCTACAGGTACTTTTCGCTTGTTAATTTTGGGACCAACAACCCACACATAAAACATGTGCTGACTAGACCTATGGTTGTAGTTGACAAGGTTGATTCTATTGTAGGCTTTATGAATATATTTACCCTACTTTGAGGATGAGGAAGTTTGAGCTGGAATGAGTGAAACTCATTTTGCGTTATCACTAGTTCTGGGAGGGGGCCCTCGCTTTGTGCGAGGCTTTTCCCCCTCACTTGATGTTGGGATAATAACCCAGAGTGTATTTCCAGTACCTCATTTTGGAAGTCAATGTGTTCATGTTAAATACTTTTGTGTGTTCTTTAGTTCATTTTTGTTACTTTTTGTTTTGGAGGCTTTGGGAGGAGTAAGAGCTACATTTTATTTTAATATTATCTGATGATACAAAAACTTGAAATAATGTCACTGAATGTAAACGGTCTTGGGAATGCAATCAAAAGAGCAAGGGTAATGACAAAAATAAAGAAAGAAAATAAGCATGTTATCTTTCTGCAGGAAACCCATTTGTCACCACAAGAGCACGAGAAACTAAAAAAATTAGGATACAAGAAAATCTGCTACAGCTCTTGTGTTCATAGTCACAAAAGAGGTGTAGCCATCCTCATCTCGAACTCTTTGAAATTTGACATATATAAAGAAATAAAAGACAAAGAGGGACGCTATGTTGTAGTGAAGGGCAAAGCTGAAAACAGCAAATTGACTTTAGTTTGTATATATGCACCTCCAAATAGTGATAGATCCTTTTTTAAAGATTTATTTGATGTGATCTCTCTAGAATCGGAGGGAATTTGTATTTGTGGTGGGGATCTCAATGTAATACTGAATTATAATCTGGACACAACTAGTCAAATCAGAAATAAAAAAGCAATTGGAAAATTTTTAAACAATCCCTTAAAGAAACTGGACTTGTAGATGTATGGAGGCTATTACACCCCACACAAAGCGACTATACCCATTACTCTGTCCCGCACTCTGTACACACGCGAATTGATTATTTTCTAATGCAAAAGGAAACATGTTACAGAGTGTTGGACTGTAAAATTGGAGTCGCTGATATCTCAGACCATAACGCAATTTTCTTAACTATCCAAATAGACTTCACACCCAAAAACTCTGTGTGGCGGCTTAATGTGGGTATTCTTAACAATGAGAAAATAGTGAATGATATTAAGCAAGAAATTGATACATTTCTTAGAGAAAATGATAATGGGGAAGTTGATCCTTTAATTCTCTGGGATGCATTGAAGGCTGTGCTGCAGGGAAAGCTAATAGCTATAACTGCACAACTTAAGAGAGATAGAAAAGAGAAGTATGAAAAATTGATGAATACTTTGAAAGAGTTAGAGAATAAATCTAAGTATAAAAGAGAATTAAATACACAAAAACAGATAACTGAAGTAAAAACACAAATAGAAGAATTACTTAATCAAGAAGTAGAGAAAAAGGCAAGATACGTCAAGCAAAGTTATTATGAACTTGGTCCCAAGTCAGTAAAGTTACTTGCTCGTAGATTGCGGAAACAACAAACGGATACTGCAATTCACAAAATTAAAAACCCAATATCACAGAAAATTGAAACTAAGCCTGAGGAGATTGAAAAGATATTTAGAGAATACTATCAAAAACTTTATTCACAAGATGAAGCCGTGAACAAGCAGTACATAAGGAATTTCCTTTATTCATTAGATTTACCTAGCATTGGGGAGATACAAAACAAAACAATCACCAAAGAGATTTCACTAGAAGAATTAAATAAGGCGCTGGGAAAAATGAAGACTAATAAAACTCCGGGTGGTGATGGGTTTCCTGCGGAGTGGTACAGAAAATTTTGTGACAAACTGAACCCAATTTTATTAAGATCTTTTAACTGGACGATAAAGGAAGGTTGCATACCAACATCTTGGAAAGAGGCCATTGTGTCTTTGATTCCCAAGGAGGGGAAAGATCGAGACGATTGTGTTAATTACAGACCCATTTCTATTTTGAACGTGGACTATAAATTGTACACTTCAATTATTGCTAAAAGACTAAATTCATTTGTTACAGAATTGATTGATGAGGACCAGAGTGTGTTCATTCCATGTAGACAAACACAGGATAATATTAGAAGAACTTTACACATACTCAGAAAAATCAACAGAGATAAATCAAGTGCAGCACTTATAAGCCTGGATGCTGAAAAGGCATTCGATAGGGTGGGGTGGGAATTCCTGTACCAGACACTGGAAAGATTTGGATTTAATCAAGATTCAGTAAAAATTATTAGGGCAATTTACCAACAGCCTACTGCCAGAATCAAAGTGAATGGGTCTTTAACAGATCGTTTCTATTTGAGCAGAGGGACGAGGCAGGGCTGTTGTTTAAGCCCTACTCTCTTTGCTCTTTATATTGAACCACTGGCACAGGCGATTAGACAAGAAGAGGGATTAAAGGGTATCATTATGGGACAAATGGAGCACAAAATAGGACTATTTGCTGATGACGTTATGCTATACTTGCAGGACTTGGACACTTCTCTCCCTAAACTTTTGGAGGTAATTGAACAGTTTCATATTTGCTCTGGTTATAAACTAAATATCACAAAAACTCAGATTATTCACTTTAATTACTCTCCAGGAGAAGAAATTAAACATAAATTAAATATAAATTGGAAAACAAAAACACTGAAATATTTAGGTGTAAACATAACAAAAAAACCCTGAGCTGCTATATAAAGCAAACTATAATCCAATAAATGATAACATAAAAAAAGATTTGGAGAAGTGGTCGACCTACCCGCTAGATTTTAGTAGCAGAATAAATGTAATAAAAATGAATATTCTGCCAAGGCTCCTGTATCTGTTCCAATCGCTTCCAGTGGAAATACCACTTCAACAATTTGCACAATGGGACAAAACGGTGTCAAGGTTCATATGGGGAGGAAAACGCCCCAGAATACGTTTCTCTACTTTGCAGCTCCCAAAAGAGAAAGGTGGAATGGCTTTGCCAAACTTAAAAATTTACTTTCAAGCTGCACAACTACGACCTTTGTGCCTTTGGTGTGATAACTCCTATATTGCACGATGGAAAGATATTGAGACTTACGCACCAGATTATAATGTTCAAACCCTGTTGGGAGAGGAAGGCCTAGATGAAATTCTAAGGAAGCTTCTGAATCCTATAGTTACATTTTCCCTTGGGATATGGTTCTCTCTGATTAAGCAATTTAAACTTAAAAATGATCAAAAAATACTGAGATGGATCGCACTGGATAACAGATTTAAACCGGCTATTTATGATAGTACTTTTAAAGATTGGATGAGTAGGGGTCTGACAGCTTTTTGCATAGCTATCAAACATAACAAGATGAAGAGTTTTCAGGAGCTAAAGGATAGTTTTGACCTAAATAACCATGATCTATTTAGATATTTACAGCTGAGAGATTACTACTACAAAGAAATTAAGGGGATTTCTTCTGACGTGGTAAACCCTCTTATTGAAATAATGTGTGACGCTTATCAACAAAAGACTAATAAGATTGTGTCTAAACTCTATCAGAGCCTGATGGAGAACTTGAAAAACACTACACTCTATGTAAAAGCAAAATGGGAGTGTGAATTAAAGGTTGTCCTCACAGAGGATGAATGGTATCAAACATGTGTGGAGGACGTGAGCAGAGTCTTCAAAGTCTCTAAAAGACTTCAGAGTCTTCAAGAGTCTTCAGACTCAAAAGACTTCAGAGTCTTCAAAAAACAGAAGACTAGGAAAGCTTCAGGCCCAGACGGCATCTCATCTGCTTGTCTAAAAGCCTGTGCTGACCAACTGGCCCCAGTCTTCACGCAGATCTTCAACAGATCATTGGAGCAGTGTGAAGTTCCCTGCTGCTTCAAACGCTCCACTATCATTCCGGTTCCCAAAAAAACTAAAATCACTGGACTTAATGACTACAGACCTGTCGCTCTCACGTCTGTGGTCATGAAGTCGTTTGAAAGACTGGTGTTGGCCTATCTGAAGGACATCACCGGACCCCTGATGGATCCCCTTCAGTTTGCTTACAGAGCAAACAGGTCTGTGGATGATGCAGTCAACATGGGACTGCACTATATCCTGCAACATCTTGACAGACCTGGGACTTATGCACGGATCTTATTTGTGGACTTCAGTTCGGCCTTCAATACCATCATCCCTGATCTTCTCACAGCCAAACTGACTCAGCTCTCCATGCCATCCACAATCTGTCAGTGGATCTCCAGCTTCCTGACGGACCGGCAGCAGCTAGTGAGACTGGGGAAACTCACATCCAGGACCCTCACCATCAGCACTGGCGCCCCCCAAGGGTGCGTTCTCTCCCCACTGCTCTTCTCCCTGTACACTAATGACTGCACTTCTAAAGACCCCTCTGTCAAGCTCCTGAAATTTGCAGACGACACCACTGTCATCGGTCTCATCCAAAATGGTGACGAGTCTGCTTACAGACTGGGGGTTGAACAGCTGGCTGTCTGGTGCAGCTATAACAACCTTGAGCTGAACACACTCAAAACAGTGGAGATGATCGTGGACTTCAGGAGAAAACCCCCAGCACTCCCTCCTCTCACCATCATGAACAGCACTGTGGAAGCAGTGGAGTCATTCAGGTTCCTGGGCTCTACCATCTCCCAGGACCTGAAGTGGGCAAATCACATTGACTCCATTGTGAAAAAGGCCCAGCAGAGACTGTACTTCCTTCGCCAGCTGAAGAAGTTCAATCTGCCACAGGAGCTGCTGATCCAGTTCTACTCAGCCGTCATTGAGTCTGTCTTAAGCACTTCCATCACTGTCTGGTTTGGTTCAGCTACCAAATCGGACATCAGGAGACTACAACGGACAGTCCGGACTGCAGAGAGGATTATTGGTGCCCCCCTGCCAACCCTCCAGGACCTGTACTCTTCCAGAGTGAGGAAGAGAGCAGGTAAAATCATCACAGACTCCACTCACCCTGGACACCCCCTGTTTGAACTGTTACCGTCAGGACGGCGACACAGATCACTGGCCACAAGAACTTCCAGGCACAGGAACAGTTTCTTTCCACAGGCCATTTCCCTTCTGAACACTTAACATGCCCCCCAAAGCATATGCCTGTAAGTGCAATACTCCCACTGTCTAGTGCAATAAACTCAGGTGATATTTATATCTATATTATTCATACTACTCAAATACTGTAAATATGTTTATAATCTGTAACATGCGCTAGACTCCCACTGTCTAGTGTAATATTCTCTAATTCAGGTGATATTTATATTATTCATACTACTCAAATACTGTAAATATGTTCATAATCTGTAAATGTTTATTCAGACTAAACCCAACTGTGACCCTACTTTTTTACTTTTATACTATTTTTATTTATTTTTTATATATTTTCATTCTTAGAATTTGTATTACTATGTTCTTGTTGTATTTGTATTTGTATATGTGCACTGGAAGCTTCAGTACCAAGAAAAATTCCTTGTGGGTGCAAGCACACTTGGCA
This sequence comes from Rutilus rutilus, assembly GCF_951802725.1. Classification (NCBI taxonomy): domain Eukaryota; kingdom Metazoa; phylum Chordata; class Actinopteri; order Cypriniformes; family Leuciscidae; genus Rutilus; species Rutilus rutilus. The sequence goes on from NC_140227.1 coordinate 7,531,439, forward strand.
ATAAAGCTCTTTCTGATTCTGATTCTGATTCTGATTCTGATTCTGATTCTGATTCTGATTCTGATTCTGATGTTGTCTACTCCAGACCTCCACCAACTCCCAACAATGGAGAGAATTTAATTGGAAGTGTTTTAAGAGGTTTTTCATCACTCCTTATTTGAAGAGTAAACAACTTGGGATACCTCAGGACTGTTGGAGGGACTGTGGTAGTAGCGACGCAAACCACACACACATCTTCTGGACATGTCCTAAAATTCAACCATTTTGGACTGTCGTTAACAATACATTACAGAAGGTGTTGGGATACAATATCCCAAAGGAATGTAAAGTTATGTTTCTCGGATACATCAAGTGTGCGGAAGGAGGACCTTTATTTATCCAAGATTTTATTATCTGCGGCTCGAAAGGCTATTACTAGACTTTGGCTCAAATCGAACATCCCAGATCAACAGCAATGGACAAGTTTAATTCAAAGCATTTTTATAATGGAAAAATTGACCTACACTATAAGGTTAAGAGAATCATCATTTAAAGAAAAATGGAGAAAATGGACCCATTTTCTGGCCCTAGAGTCTGCATAACTGTACTTCCCAATACAACTGTACACTGAGTGTTAATTTTGTGAGATTCTAATGATTGGGTTTCAGCTAATCTTGCGCAAAGATGGTAGAAATATTGTATAAGTAAGGTTTATTGATCAGTGATTCCAATGATCACAATTTTAATTTAATTTTATTTATTTTCAATTTTTTTGTATCAATTGTATTAGATGCCTCCTCCTCCTTACCTTCCTTTGATTTTGTTCAATGTATGTTATCTTTTTTGTTGTCAAAAAATTCCAATAAAAATGAAAGTGATAAAAAAAAAGAAAAAGAGTAGGCGTGTAACCCCGGCATCCTGGCCAAATTTGTCCCTTGGCCTCTGTCCATCATGGCCTCCTAATCATCCCCATATACTGATTGGCTTCATCACTGTCTCCTCTCCACCAGTAAGCTGGTGTGTGGTGGGTGTTCTGGCGCAATATGGCTGCCGTCGCATCATCCAAGTGGATGCTGCACATTGGTGGTGGTTGAGGAGATTCCCTCATCTATGTAAAGCGCTTTGAAAAAGTCTCAGAAAAAGCGCCATATAAATGTAACAAATTATTATTATTATTATTATGAATCTAGACTTCATTCGCCCCAATGGAAAGCATATTTACACTGTCTGAATCACAGTGTAGTGCAGCGTGCAGCTTCAGAATCATTGATCCATACTGCCGTATGTGAAAGACTGTAAGTTTGGAATGCTTATATCTTCTAGATGCGAATTTTGTCATTTTTTTAGAGCACACTAGCTTATAGATAAAAGTAAGACTAACATATTCATACTAAAAGCCAGCAAACTTCAATTTTGATTTCATGGGGACTTTTCAAGCATAAATGATTTAACTTTAACCACAGAAAATGATTTAACCACAGAGTGCTACTCCACTTCTACTGAGTATCATAATGGTTTCTGCCATTAGAAACCACTTCCCCTATTGGGAAAGTGTGGGTGTTTTTTTTCCCCTAGACATATTCCAAATCGTTTTACTTGAAAGTTTGTTCCTAATAGATTCAGTAGTGACTGCACATTTCCTGATTTCTCATCAGCATGAAGTTATTATGCATGTCTAAAACTACCCCTTTTTAAAATTAATGTTTACTTTTTCCTACTGAAAGTATCTGCACAATCAGAGCCGGCCTTTGCAGGCCTGTTGCAAACAAACAATTGGAAGCCCACTACCTCCACTGTCTCCAACGCTCTCTTACCCATGGTTTATGAGTTCTCATTTTACAATGTATTTTCTTCATTTTCAAATTTGGCATAACGATGGTACTCAACAGGGGTATTATGCACCGTTTCTAATCCTCCTTTTTCACCATAGCTCTGGTCGTGCTTTGTTTCTACCTGAATGGAAACACAGGTTTATATAAAATGGTCAACATTTTAGTCCATTTACCATTATGCAGCTTTTATTTGAAAACTTTACATTTAAGTAGTGAAAACTTAAAACACCATCAGGGTTAAAACAGCAAAATATGTATTGCTCAAAACACTTCCATTTTATTGTCATTGTCAGCAAATCAGCAAAAAGGCTGAATTAACTTAAAATGGTAGATTGACTTTCAAAATTATTTGGGAAATATAACTGTTATGATTTGGTTGTAGACATTATTGAGCACAACGATAAAAGATCCAAATGCAGTTTATTGGTAGCACAATCCAAAGTCGTTGTTGGATATTAGATGTTCAATATATCCAAAGTTCGGAGTTGCAGAAACTTGATGGCGTGTTGGATTAAAACACGGGACAAATACCAGTCCTTTGCTCTTTTTTATTTTAAGTTCAGGATAATTAAGTCTTGAGTAATTCACATGACATGAAGTTCATGGATTCACATGGACCAGATTTACAAGATGTAAATGGGCACGTGTTAACGGATGGAAAGGACGAACAGGATGTACAAGATGATCTTAAGTCACTGCAAACAATACAATGAAGGGAATCAAACTCATATAATTAATTAATAAACATATCAACAACATATATATACTGTATATATATATACGTTGGACAAAACCAGGACAGGGGCAGACAGGAACAGGAACATAGGAATAGGAAACCTGGGAAACCTGGAAAACACTCAGTAATGATGTATACACAAGACAAGACTTTGCAATGACACAAACAACTGAACAGATATAAATAGGCAGACAAAGAGAGGTAATGAGGAACAGCTGCACATGATTACATTGATGAAAAACAAAGCACTATGGGAAATTGAGTCCATGAAAGCGGTAGCGTGAGAGGTAAGATGACAACCACAGCAGCGCAGGTGGGCTTGAAGACCTCCACGGCAGAGCAGACAACCACCACAGCTGATCAGGTAGAACTGAAACAGACCACAGAGAGGTTAACGTTGGCCTCAGGGGCTGTGTCAGAACAGGCAGGGAGCTCGAAGGTGACCTCTGTGGTCGTATCAAGGCAGACCGGAAGTTGACAGGGATGTACATCAAAATCCCGGGCCGATGATACCCAGTCTGAACGTGCCAGTGGCGCTTGCTGCAAATTGTACACCTCAACAACCGAAGGACGAGTGCCTCGCTAGTGTGTTGCAGAGCAGTATGGATTTTGAACATCTAGGTCCTGGGCCGACGGTGACGACAGCCGGTTTGAATGTCCCGGTGGTGGTTGCTACGGATTGTATGCATCAACAATCAAAGGGCGAGTACCTCGCTGGTATTTTGCAGAGCAGTCCAGTTTTACAACTAGGTCCCGGGCCGACGGCGACTACAGCCAGTTTGAATATCCCAGTGGCATTTGCTGCGGATTGTACACCTCTGAAGGGCAAGTGCCTCGCTAGTGTGTTACAGAGAAATCTGGAGTTTGAACATCTAGGTCCTGGGCCGATGACGACGACAGCCGGTCTAAATGTCCCAGTGGCGTTTGCTGTGGACGGTGGTGGACCTTAACAACCAAAGGGCGAGTGTTTCGCTGATGTGTTGCAAAGCAATCAGGACTGTGTATATCGGAAACCCAGATTGGTGAAAGCCAGTTTGAGTGTTCCTGTAACACAAGGACTTGTTGACGATATATCTCATCAAGCGAAGGGTGAGTGCTCCGTTATGGTGTCACAGAGCAATCAAGATTCTACACAGCTCCCAAAGACAGACGTGAGTAATCCAGACTCCTTACCATCCGAAAATGTGTTGGCTGTGTCATCTTAGAGGTTGGATTTAAGTATAGAGTAAACCCGGCAATCGTCAAATTGCGACAAATGAAACTTTTTAAAACTGTAAATCATGCACGGATCTTATGGGACACTGATGCCAAACCAAAAGGACTGTTGGGCGGTCATTTAAATATTCGCAGTGTTATGGCAAAGTGTGATGAAATGAAACATCTTGTCAGAAATTCGAATTTAGATTTTTTATGTCTGACTGAAACATGGCTAAGTAGTACTTCACCATCAGCAATGTTAGATGTCCCTGGCTATAATATTTTTCGAAGAGATAGGTTGGTTGGTAGGGGTGGGGGTATTATGTTTTATGTCAGGGATAGTATTAGGTGTACAGAGCTACAAATAGCTTATCATTTTGATATTGAACGTATAGTTTTAGATGTTTCCCTTTCACCACAAATGTCTTTTATAATTATAGCTGTTTATCGACCACCATCAACAAATAATGAATTTTATGATAAATTACTTGGGCTTCTTAAAATGTGCAATTTTACTAAAGAAGTTATTTTACTCGGTGACTTAAATGTAAACTGGTTAGATAAAATTGATAGGAAAAAATTTAAAAACATAACTAGAAGTTTTGATTTGGAACAACTTGTAAATGGACCTACAAGAATAACTAGATCGTCTGACTGAAACACAAATTGATTTAATCTTTACCAATAAATCTGATCATATAGTTAAGTCTTTTAATATGATTACAGGATTGTCTGACCATAACTTAACACTTATAGTGAGAAAATTGACAAAAAAAAAAAAAGGTTTAGTCACTGGGTTTTAAATAAACAAAAAACAGATAATTTTAGAATACCAAAAAGTGAATTTAGTCAAAAGGCTTTAGAAGACATAAATTGGGAAGAGCATTTCTCTCATAATTGTACTGAAAAAGATTCAAAGGTTTTATCAGATATCATTCAAAATACTGTAGATAGTTTTATGAGACAAGTTAAAAGTAGACAGAGGAAGCAAAATTGTCTGCCGTGGTTAAATGAAAATATTTGGTCACTTATGAAACAGAGAGATTATGCACTGAAGCAGTTTCTTAAATCTAGAATGGAATACGAGAAGCAACATTTTAATAAATTAAGGAATAAAGTAATAAGTGAAATTAAAAAAACAAAAGCTAAATTTTATATTTCTATAATAGAAGAAGGAAAGGGCAATACAAAACGCATATGGGAAAATTGGGGAAATTTAACAGGAAAATATAAAAGAGTGCGAAATTTAGAACTTGAGTTAGAAGGAAAATGTATTAGTGATCATGGTATGATAGCAAATACTTTTAACAATTACTTTGTGGACACAATAAGTGTTCTCTCTAAGTCATTTTGTCCAGAGATTCCTTGTATTACAGTGACGGATACTGCTCTACCCACATTTACTCTTAAGCAGGTGTCCATCACAAATGTTGACAGAATAATAAGCTCTCTTAAAAAGTCCAGAGCTAGAGATAAATATGGATTAGATTCCATTTTTTTAAAAAACTCATAAAGAATTACTCAGAGGACCACTAACTCAGGTTATTAACTTATCAGTAAAGCAAGGAATCTTTCCCTCTGTATGGAAATATGGAGTAATTACACCAATTTATAAATCTGGCAGATGATGCATCAAGAGGAATGAGGGCAGAGACTTTCCTGAAAGGCAGGAGATGGATAAATGGTCCAGAGTTTCTTTGTGAGCCAAAGGAGGATTGGCCTAAGTTGGATGCTGATCTCGATGCGATTCCTGCAGATGACCCAGAGGTCAAAAGGGATTTGACAGCAAACTCTGTTGTTGTGGATTTTGAGTGTGCCACAGATCGCCTGCTTTGTTACTTTTCATCTTGGAAAAGACTAAAAAGGTCTGTTGCTTGGTTGCTGAGGGTTAAGAGAGCTCTTGTGTTATTGGGACATAAGAGGAAGGAGTTGTGTGCCTCTGCAGACTTCAACAAGGACGAGCTGGAGACTCAAGGAACTGCAGTGGAAAGGAAAATTCAGAGCTTTAAAACCATGCTCAAAGGACAGAGTCTGATTCCTGAAGATTTTGTGAAAGCAGAACATGCAATCATTCAGTATGTACAAGAACATAAGTTTAAAGCTGAAATTGCATTATTGAAGAGTGGCTGCAAAAGTGTTTCCAAGGGGAGTCCGCTGTACAGACTAGATCCTATGATGGATGATGGAATCCTCAGAGTGGGTGGTCGGCTGGGTCGAGCAGCAATGCCAGCAGAATCCAAACATCCTGCCATTCTGTCCAAAGATCTGCATGTATCCGTACTGATTCTGCGCCATATTCATTATCAACTGGGGCATGCAGGAAGAAATCACATATTGTCTAGGCTGCGTCAGAGGTATTGGATCATTAATGCAAATTCCGCTGCCAGGAAGGTGATATCTGAATGTGTGGTCTGCAGACGCAATAGAGGAAAGCTTCTTGAACAGAAGATGGCAGACTTGCCTGAGGAAAGGGTGTTGCCTGATAGAGCCCCTTTTACGGATGTAGAAGTCGACTATTTTGGGCCTATCGACGTTAAAAGAGGCAGGAGTCGTCTTAAAAGGTATGGAGTGTTCTTCACGTGTTTCACCAGCCGTGCTGTGCATTTGGAGGTGGCACATACGCTGGATACAGATTCCTGTATAAATGCTGTCCGGAGGTTCATCTGTAGACGAGGCCTAGTCTCCTCCATCAGGTGTGACAATGGCACAAACTTTGTCGGAGCCAACAGGGAGTTGAAAGAAAGTCTGGCTGGGTTAAATCATGGAAACATTCAGAGAGCTTTTGTTGAGGATGGCATAAAGTGGAACTTCAACACAGCTGCAGCTTCCCATCACGGCAGTGTGTGGGAGCGCTTGATTCGTTCAGTAAAGAGTGTTCTCACTTCAGTTCTCAAACAACAAGTTCTGGACGATGAAGGACTCCATACTGTGTTCTGTAAGGCTGAGGCCATATTAAATGATAGACCAATTACAAAGGTCTCTGATGACCCAGATGACCTGGAGGCACTCACACCTAGTCACATTTTGACGTTAAAAGGCAAGCCAGTCATGCCACCAGGATTATTTGACCACAGTGACCTGTACATCAGGAAAAGGTGGAGGCAAGCACAATACATGGCAGAACTTTTTTGGAAGAGATGGATTGCTGAATACTTACCAATGATGCAAGAGAGACAAAAGTGGATAAGACCAAGGAGAAGTCTCACTCCTGGAGACATCGTCCTCATTGCAGATGCCACAGCCCCAAGAGGATCTTGGCTGATGGGGAAAATTTTGGACGTGAGAGCAGATGCAAGGGGCCTGGTGCGTTCTGTGCGCCTTCGGACAAGAACCAGCATTCTGGAGAGGCCAGTGACCAAGCTCTGCCTGCTGCTGGAAGCAGGAGTGTGACTCCATGGATTCTCTCTCTTTCTTGTTTTTTCTCTCCCTTTTTGTCTCTATTATTCTTTGTTTTTGTTTTAGGTTCACCACAAGGAAGACCGGAAACCGAACCTGATGTATGATATGCCATGTCTAGTTATAGGTTAGGGTTGAGTGAATAGCTCCTTTGGGAGATTGACGTAATTGTGATTTAATGCACAATTAGGGGCCGGAGTATTGGAGCTATTTAGTGCTGTGTTTAGATTTCATTATGATAAATTTATTCATTTTTTGATTTAATTATGATTAAATTTATGTTAGTGTTTTGTTAGTTTATTATTTGGTTTGTTTGTTTTAGGCACGCTAGGGGGCACTATAGGTTATTTAGGTAAGCGCACGGCAGGGACTAGTATGCACCAGGTTAGGCATATGGTTTTTTTACCGGAGCGGGAGAGGCACAGGAAATTTTGGAAAATTCAGGAAACTTGTTTGGACCTGATGTTTTTCCCACCCGCGTACACCAAAACCCACGGTGCATCAGTGGCCTTTTGATTTTGTTTGATTTGAACTTTGACTTGAGATTTTTGTTACTTCTTTGACAAATGGCCGCTACAAATAGAAACACTAAAAATGTGTCTTATAGATCAGGAATAGGCAATGTTCGGTCCTGGAGGGCCGCTGTTCTGCAGAGTTTAGCTCATAGGACAGTTTTGCATGTTAAAATATTTTATGGTTTAATTTTTGAGTATGTGAGTAAATTTATTTTATTCTTTCCTCTTTCTGAGAACATCTCAGTGACTGGTAGCCCACGCCTGAGTCAGCCCTACAAACCTGTTAGTGGACAGAGTAAATATGCACTGATCCCAGATGATGTCCCGCTGGTGGAGGCCTTACCAGGGTCTCTATTCTGCAGCCCATCCAGGCTCTCCCTGTGCAGCTCAATAAAAGTCTACAGAAAAATGTTTTCTTCCTATCTGTTTTGTATACTGTATACTGTTAATTTAAACTTTTATTTTGTTTTTCTTATCTTACAGTTTTTTACGATTGTTTACACACTAAAATAAAAATTTCCACACAATTTGCAAAATTCTACTCCAAGGAGCAAAACACCTCCACAGATTTGCACAACATTACACACAATGTCTGCTTCACCCTTTTTGCAAAACATTACACACAGTGATTTGTAAAACTCTACACACATTTTCACACCTTAGACACAGATAAGGATTGTGAGGTTACTTCCTTGTCATTACAAAGCACCGGATTGCCAATGACCACACTAATGAAGGAATTGGATAAACACAACCACCAGGTTTGGAAGCACACATGTGCTAATTTGAAAACGCAGCACTCAGGTGTGCTATAAAAGGTAGCAGGTGAATTCACCTGTCTTCAACGAAGATGGAAGGAGCTAGAAGAAAAAGAAGAAGAGTGAGAATGAGAGGGGGAGCTCAAAGAGGAGATGAAAGAGGTAGAGGAAGAGGAGAAGGAGGTAGAGGAAGAGGAGAAGGGAGGTAGAGGAAGAGGCCTAGGTAGAGGAAGAGGTAGGGAAGGACTTATGCCATTGAAGACATAGCCTGTGATGTGGATGAAATCTTATGGCCTGATCCAGCCAGACGGAGAGATGATGAATAGTTACAGTATTCTTGTTGCTTTTACAGTAGTTTTTCTTCAGAGTCAAAGTGTATGTACTTCATGCAGTAATTTTTATTTGTCTACAGATTTTATTTGTTTCATTGATTTCATTGTTGGTTGATTACTGTAACTGATTATGGTAAGAACTATTGTGTAAGTATTGAAATAAATACTTGAAATATTCAGTCACAGCATCAGTGTTGTGCAGTGCTTTGTAAATTTATAGTAGGCCTATTTGTGTACATTCTCCCTATATCTCAAACTAATCATGAAGAATGTTGTGGGTATGTCACTATTTTTTTTTTTTTTTTGTCATCTAAATTATCCATTACATAACAATGTCTGGCCAAAAATCTAGCACATGCTATTTCCTAAAATTAGTTTTTTTACAAATGTGTTTTATATTTATCACAGCTGTGTGTAACTGGCTGCAATAGTGTCTGATCATTGAGGACTGTGTTGGTCAAATGAAAACTAATAGCATTTTCACAAATATGTGTATATGTTTTGACTGAAGTGTGTCATTTTGCAAACAATCTAGGAATTATGCAAATTGAGTGTGGTGTTTGGATAATTGTTATTCTGTTTTGAAAAAAAGAACCCGGTTTTCAAAATTGCGTGTAAACAATTGAAAAAAACTGTAAATGTAACTTATCTTGTAAATAGTTGTAAAAAGTAGGCTACTGTAAGTAAAACTGTATAGAACAATTTATTTTGTATCAAATTTACAAATTAATTGACATGACACAAATAAATTTTTTTCATTTAGCCCATCGGCATTTCTCCATCGGGCGGCCGAATTCTCCACAAGATTTGTGAGTATTTTGGGGGTGTTGGAGCATCAAAATCGTGCTTACGGGGGTGGAAACTTAAAACTTAAAAGGCAAAACCTCGGACTCGGCAACACTGACGGTAGGCCGCATTAGAAGGATCCTTTGAATTGGGACAGCCTTTGTCGCGCCGCTGTGACGCAACCAGCCTTCAAATGCGTCCTTCGGAGGATGCAGCCCCTGAATTGGGACACAGCCCTATTTTGTGTTGATCAAGGCACTTGTTTAAAAAAAAAAAAAAAAAAAGCTAGGTGGCGCCCGCGGGCGGTACACTCAGGTTTAGAGGGACTACTCAGCAGTCTTTAAGAGTTCATCGAAATGGTTAGATGCATTAAAAAGCTGAGTTTCTAAACTTTAAAATGATAGGCTACCTATTTTGTGTTATTCTTCAATTCAGTGGTTGCTTTATGGAGTTTAAGGGGTTAATATTTTATTCTACTTATTAAAGTGTGTCTCATTATCATCCTCACCTTGTTGCCGGTATTCCTCAAACCATTCATTATAAACTATATTTCATTATAAAAAAATATATATAAAAAAAATAATGATGAAAGAATGGCTGTTTTCTAATTTAAGTATATACCCGAAGTATGTAATAGTGTAAGATTTTTTTTCTCTGCAACAATAATTGAACCTCTGATGACTCAAGTGCAATTCACCTTTATTCCTCAAGGTGACAATGCCTGATACACAATGATTTCGCTCAGAATTACCACAGGCACACAACAAAAGAATACACAAGTATCCTCAGCAAAACTTGAAATGGCCCGGCGATTTACTGCAGAGTAAGTACTGTACACAAATGAATATTAGTGTCACTGTCACTTGATAGTGGATCTGGGAAGAAGCTGTCAGCAATCAAAATATTGTACCTTATATGGTGTATGGTAAAGAGTGCAAATATGAGCCAGATGCTGAATATAGGCATATTGGGGAAATAAGCGCTGACAATGACAGTGATAATGGTCAAAAGCATCTGCTTAAAATATAACCCTTCCAATTTCCAAAAGGTAATGGTAATATTCTTTATTTTTGTATTAATTTGTAATTGTTATTTAAAAAAATCAGGTGAGTTTTATACTATTGCAGCAGTTAGAGATCCTTTCGTGTTAGATATAGATCCAGGTCTCAAAAAATGTAACAATGATTGGAGAAACATTAATTCATTTAAGGGTTAAAATATAAACAAAATTCACTCATGAGATGACATGACTTACAAGACTGAAGATGTTGTTCCTCAGTAGATAATGATGTTTATGAGCGGTTCATGGTTCTTTTATAATTTGAATTAAACCCAGAAACATTATCTAAATGGAGAATGGTTTTGTCAGATAATAAACAGAAAAAAAAAAGAAAAAAAAAACATTCAGTCTGTAATATAGATGTAACCACATAGACTGTAAAGCATTAAGCCATCAGCAAACAAAACCAAAATGCAATTCTAAGATGAAAAAAAAAAAAGCTTACACTTTAAAAAGGAGGAGGAGACCAATATAAACTCTGGGTTTACCAAAGAAAACCTGCTCCTGACCAGGTTCACAGTGTAAGTTACCATGGTAATTTACCTGTCTTTCAGAAACAGACTTGACTTACCCTGCTTTCTCGGATTTGACATACCTCCCATTCTAAAATGGAAAACCCAGAGATTCCCTCATTTCAGGGTTAACCTCCTTTCTGAAATGGGCCTCTTTGCACCACCATCTCTCAGGATCTGAAGTGGGACACTCACATAGGCTGCATCCAAAATCACATACTTTCCTATTATATAGTATAGTATAGTATAGTATAGTATAGTATAGTATAGTATAGCATAGTATAGTATAGTATGTGACAAAAGAAGAATGACTCCTCAAATAACTACCTACTCAAGAGAGTATGCGATTTTGGACACAGCCATAGACTTGGTTGTGAAAAAGATCCAGCAGAGGTTGTACTTCCTTCACCAGCTACTGACACAGTTCTACTCATCCGTCATGGAGTCTGTCCTGTGTTCATCCATAACTGTCTGATTTGGTTTAGCCACCAAATCAGACATCAAGAGACTACAACGTACAGTCTGGACTGCTAAGAGGATTATTGGTGCCCCTCCAATACACCAGTATACTCCATGACCTGTACTCTTCCAGAGTGAGGAAAAAGGCAGGACAAATCATCACAGACTCCACTCACCCTGTCAACAACCTCTTTGAACTGTTACCGTCCGGACGACGCCTCAGATCACTAGGCACTAGAACATCTAGGCACAAGAACAGCTTCTTCCCACAATCTATTTCCCTCTTGAACAGTTAAATCCCTCTCAAGGCATATGCCTGTGAGTGCAATACTCCCACTGTTTAGTGCAATATCTTTGTAAATTAATTAAGTCCTACTTATTTATATTATTATTCACAATACAGTTAAATAAGTCTTATATGTTTTGAATGACGTAAGGGTGAGTAAATGATTTTTGATTGAGTAAATTTTCTTCTTCTATCATTTCTGGGTCAACTATCCCGAAAAAAAGTAAGATTAGAAAGAATCATTAATTATGCAGAAATATAGCCTAGTATATGATTCATTGTGATGATATATTACTGTAAGTGATATGAAAATGGAAGAAAAAGCTTACTCAAGTTTAGTTATGTGTTTTGCAAAAATCAACATATGGAGCATTGAAACTGCAACTACAGATGCATGTTTTGTTTTCAGTAGTAAAGGTTGCTATCACCCTAACTATATAACTTATAACCTCAGCTTTATTTTTCTGCCACTGCTTGTTGATGTATCACTGCAGTGTTATGAATCCCATCTGAAATCATTTCAGCTGGTTTTGCATCTTAGGATTACATTTTGGTTTTGTTTGCTGATTGTTGAAGACCTCTTTCAGTCATGTTAATTGTGGTTTCATCTCCATTACTGACAGAACCACTCCATTTTAAGTGATGTTTCCACAGTTCATTAAGACTATAAAAGGACTTCGAACAGCTCATAAACAGCATCATGAGCAACATCTCTAGTCCTGTACGTGGACCCACAGTGTGATTCCAGGTAAGATCATGTGTGAATTGTCTCTATTATTTACTGTCACTACAGATATTAAGCTATAAAAGTTAACATGTAGTACTGCTATATGATACTTGTTGACTCTAGTGTGCATGTCTGAGGCGCAGAAAGATCTTTTAAAGAAAGAAGTTGTAAAATTGTTTAAAGTAACGCTAGTTTATTTTTAATTTTCTTTATGTCTGGCAGAAGAATCTCTATTTTAAGGGTTGTGTCCTTCACAAACACTATCGTCTACTGATTTTCAGTCCTGTAAGTGAGTCCACACTCAGATTCCAGGTAATCTTCCAGGGGTCTTTCTATTTAAGGATCTGGTGTCACTGTGATTGTTTGTAGTCTTTGTATGGGTAAATGTAAATGCATGAGAAATTGGAGTATTTTAAGTTATATCAGACCTTTTATTTTCTTTAAATTTAACAAATAAATGTGCAGTGAGTAACTACATTTGCCTTTTTAGCACAGCAAAAAAAATATATATTAAAGTTATTTGTAAGTTACAATACTGTTTGATTAAAATACTGTTATCTGATACTCAGCATGGATCTTTTTTATTTAAATTTTAAATGTTAAAATTCTTAAAAAAATATATATATATTTTTTAAGAAAAAACAAGTGTAAACACAGTGTTAAGTTCTTCAGGACATCAAACAAAAAGTGTCTTAAATACATAAGAGAAAGTATATGTTTATGAAGAGAAATTACACATCACTTTAATTAATCTAAAATTGGATTCTGAAGTGTAACTTGAGAAATTATATTAAAACAAGAAACAAGTATGTGCTTGATATATTGAAACAAAAATGAAAGTATGTTTTGGTAAACATGGTAAAAATGTGACTTGTTTGTTGTTATTTCAGTGCTGCTTGTCAAGATTTGGTGTAACATGACACAACACAACAACAGCATCAGCATCAGCCATCAAAATGAGATTCCAAAGTCATATAAAAAAAAACTCTTTGCTTTTCGTGCTAAACAGTCCATTGCAGAATCGTTATATATCTGGGTTCTTTCTGTCATTGAGATTCCAATCATGCTCTTAACTCTGTTTGCATTGTGTGTTCTTATCAAATCTCATCGTGTTTCTTCAGTTTATGTGATTAATCTGATTTTTTCAGATTTCATACAGATCATTTGTATATTATTATCCACAACCGAACTCGACTCTGAACTATTGATGGATACATATTATTATTCTTTGATTGCGGGTCTATATTTTATGGTATGCATTGCTTTTGAACGATATCTTTTAGTTTCTCATCCTCACTGGTACAAATCTCACCATTCACTAAAACTCTCCTGTTTCATTTCTTTGATCATCTGGTTTGTTCCTCTGATCTACTATCTCCTGCCACTATGTATAGTGATTTTAATTCCCTACCCAATAATCATTCTCTGTTTTTTTGGTACTTGTCGGGGTCTCTCTCACTCAATATCAATTACTCCCCTTAATCGCAAATTGATTTTGGGCGGTTTGTTTTTGGTGCTGTTGACTTACACATTTCTCATTCTCCCGTATGTAATCATGGATTTTATTGATATTTATACCTCTATAGACTCAATGAACTTATTATTTACAAAGGCTGACCACTTTCTAACATGTCTCCTGTATCTTAACCCACTTGCTGACTGTTTATTGTACTTGTTCATGAGGGCTGATGTTGCTGATATAATGAAGTTTGTTCACTGTTGTTGTGAAACTGACAGATATCAGAATTCAACACAACACACGACCAGTATAAACACTCAAAATAATGTAGTGTGCGTTAGACTAAGAGGAGTTCAAAGTAATGAAGGTCTCTGATGTAGTTTGTGAAATGTTCGCTTGTTCAGATCAGTCATTTTTAATGTATACACTGTAAAATGTTTCCTATTTGTGGGTGTAGATATAAAAACACATTTTGACAATGTCTAAAAACAGTGGCTGTGTTTGCAATATGTAAATGATTAAAGAAGATCGGATGATCTGCATGATTGAAAAGGTGTACTAACTTTAAATAAAATATCATTTTTTATGTTTTATGTATTTATTTAGCGTGGTTACAGTTTTTCTGAATTGCTTAAACACATGTCTTGAAACCATCACTTACTTTCTTAAAACCTTAAACACGAAACCACATTTTCAAACCACATTCAGAGAACCTGTGACTCTTCTGGCAAAATCAAACAATTGCCTCAAAACCATTTTTATCTGTGCTCAAAATCAAACAAGGCCGATCAGATCAATGTTATAAACACTACAGATAATTCATTAGACACCAATTTAAAAAATGGAGAACACATAATCCAAAGCATGCAGTTACAGAAAAAAATTAAAATAAAAATTCAAACAAAGTAAACAAATTTTGCAATTACATAAAAACTATAGTGATGACAATGCACCTTACTACACCTTACAGTAGTAAGGTGAATAAACTGTATAGTGTATGCACTGAAAGTATAGTATTGTACTGAATATTGTATAGTATTGAATGTCTGTATATTCAGCACTTGCATACTGTGAAAATACAGTTGCCCAACTGCAAAAACCAAAGAGGTTACAGTAAAAAACTCGAAATCAAAAGCATGTTACAGTATACTCAGAAGAGTTGTGCAACTTCAAAATCAAGGTCAGTGAGAGAGATTCATTCTGCTTCAGCATCATGTCTTCGTGTTGGGTCTGACCTGAGGACTTTGTCCACATCACAGTCAATGTCATCTCTGCAGGCAAAGGGAAAAACCCTAAAGCCAGATCCAGCCTTGACAACATTATCCACACCTTGCTCTTTCTTGTCCTCATCCTCCTTGTTCACCCCCTCTTATAAACATACTCTTCCTCCTCTCCCTCTTACAGTTTATTGTTTCCATCCATTGTTGGTATCAACATTCAGTGCAACATTTTGACTCGATTTTGGCACTCTGAACTGGCTTGTATTATGTACCGTTGGTTTGGTCACATCATTAGAAATAAGTGGGAACAATTTTGAGTCGTTGTGTGTAAACGATGACAACTGTGTGTTATTGTGTTTAACTTTTGCCTGCCTGTGTTTAGCGTTTTAAAACACAAGTGCATCATAGTGCAAAATGTGTTTTACTGAGTGAGAATGTGTTTAGAGTTTTGCAAAAAAGAGTGCATGAGATTTGCAAACAGTGTTTTAACTACCTGAACGTGTGTAATGTTTTACAGAAAGAGTGATTTATTTGACAAATTGTTTTAGGCTATTGAGAATTTGGTTCAGAGAATGGGGTTTAGTGTTTTAGCAGTTCAGGAAAAACTGAAAGAAAGAAAGAAAGAAAGAAAGAAAGAAAGAAAGAAAGAAAGAAAGAAAGAAAGAAAGAAAAAATAACTTTCACACTCAATGTCCATTACATTAATTACTGGTTTAATTTAGCCTTGCCTTGCCCTACATTGATCATTATATTTGTTCTATACATACAAACCTATCTTCTGCATTATTCCTATCTTGTTTTGATATTAAAATGTGTTTACCATGTTGCAAATACAACAGACTACAGCAGACATCACTCCAATGTGAGTTGTTGAGATTTTTAGTATGTTAAAGGAATGCTGGAAGTCAATTTCTTTTTTTATAGAATGAGGAAGGAAGCCACAAGGAGTTGTATGGCAAACAGCAACCTGACATCCATGTCCCTCTTCTCATGGGCCTCAAAGTCCTGAACACCACACATCTGAATAATAATAATAATAATAATAATAATAATAATAATAATAATAATAATAATAATAATGGTATAACAGGAAGGTACAAGAAGGTTATAAAAAAAAAAATGCTTACATGCAGTTTTTGAAACTATGGCTCTATTTCTCAAAAGAAACTACACACAAAACCAAAAAACACGCACACAACATGCAAAACGTCACACATATCTTTCAAAAGGAAACTTTTCATCCAAAACAAATTTTTTTGTGTAGTAACTCTAGCATATGCCAAACTACACACAGAAGTGAAACATGTAAAACACTTCTATATTGTGTCTTTTGCTTGTTTCACGAGTTCACATGTTAATGAAATCTGATGTAATATTATAATGCGTATTTGGCTTGCTGTCCGGGGGGAGGGCTCCGAGCTCGGAATTCGGCCCGACCCCAGAGTACTCCCCCCATGAATGTATAGATCATAGGTATCTATGAGCAGACCCAGCCAAGTGTGAGGTGATGGGGTGGTGGCGGGATGCTGAGAAATTTGTCATGAGACAGGAGGTAAGGGAAGGCTTTATTTATATTGGCTTCTTCTTGTGCTGACTGGATGATTACCTGAACATGCTCCTCCCGAACTTTGTTACATAAAACTTCATTTCACGAGTTCACATGTGCTCGGAATTCGGCCCGACCCCAGAGTACTCCCCCAAAAAGGCCAGATGAACGCAGGACAGCGAGCGTAGAATTTATCCCCCCAAAATGTGAAGGGTATGTATTTCCCTTACGAAAAAAAAGTATACTTCAAGTTCATTTTATGAAGTATACTTGAGTAATGTTCAAGTATATTTTTAAGTATACTTATGTAGTAAGTATACTAATGTCAATATGTACTAGTAGTAAACTTGTAAGTGTACTATTTTAATACCGCTTGGGACTAAATTGGCCCACTTGAAGTATATAAAAGTATATGTTTAAGTGTACTATAAGTGTAACAGTAGTAAACTTTAAGTGCACAACTAGTTCATAATTATGTTTCTCATTTGTACTGCAAGTGAACTTATGAGTATACTAGTAGTTTACTATTTTAATACTTGTAGCAACTTTGAAGTATACTCTCAGTAAACTACTAGTTTAGTGGTTTTATACTACAAGTTTTCTTTTAATGTACTCTCAGTAAACTACTAGTTTAGTAGTTTTATACTACAAGTTTTCTTTAAGTGAACTTAACATCATGCTTATAGTTTACCATTTATATATTATTTTTACTCTTTTAGTGTACTCTCAGTAAACTACCAGTTTAGTAGTTTTATACTACAAGTTTACTGAGAGTACACTAAAAGAGTAAAAATAACATATAAATGGTAAACTATAAGCATGATGTTAAGTTCACTTAAAGAAAACTTGTAGTATAAAACTACTAAACTAGTAGTTTACTGAGAGTACATTAAAAGAAAACTTGTAGTATAAAACTACTAAACTAGTAGTTTTCTTTAAGTGAACTTAACATCATACTTATAGTTTACCATTTATATATAATTTTTTACTCTTTTAGTGTACTCTAAGTAAACTCCTAGTTTAGTAGTTTTATTCTACAAGTTTTCTTTAAGTGAACTTAACATTATACTTATAGTTTACTATTTATATACAATTTTTGCAGTTGCAGTAGGCCTACAGTATAATACTATGTTCAAATGTTATTTTTTATACTTGAAAAATACCTTTAACTCTACTTTAATTTTAAAAACATTTTATTAGCTTCATGCATCCTTTTTTATCAACACTCGAATGTCAGTAAGTTTCATAAAGAAAGGCAACATTTTGTTAAAATGTTGACAAAATAGTTGAGAAAATCACATTTTTGTCAAAGACTATGCCTTGATCAGATCCAGAACGATGATCAAAACACAGGTGGAGTAGATCGAGTCAAACACCCCCAAAGCTTCACAGTCGTTTTCTCTTCATGGGTTAGGCCTATGCTTAATTTCATTTGGAAACATTAAGCAGTTTTGATTTACAAGCTGTTTAATGTTTGATGATCACATTATTTTACATTTGAGTGAGCAATCTTCTATCACATGGTTCAGCTTCTTCTTCTCCTGTGTTTTGATCCAGAGACCCCCTACCGTATACCAGTGAAAACATGGATAGCTGGAAAATTCAGTCAATGGTGGGGAAAAGTTTATTTAAAGTAAATATGTACACTACCAGTGAACTAGCCTACACAAAAATTCAGATACGCAGAATTAGAAACATATCTGTTTTATATCAACATTTTAATCAATATTTTCAAACAAAGTTTCATAAGACTGTATATGAAAAACAATGTAAAAAAAAGTATATTTAATAGGCTACTCGATCAAAAGAGTTAACACAACTACAAGCCAAGTATACTTTGAATAATTAAAATTTTAAGTATATCTTGATCAAAAGATTGAGTACAAGTACAGGCCAAATATACTTAGACGTTTCTGTCAGTATAAGTCAAGTATACTTAAGTGCAATTGGAAGTATATTTCTGAGAAGTACATAAAGTATATTTCTGAGAAGTATATAAAAAGCAGACTGAAAGTATACTTTCTTATTTTTAGTTTAAAAGAAGTATACTAATAGAACACTTGAATAAACTTCTTTTTCGTAAGGGTTACCAAGGAACGAGCTTGCCTGTTCGACTGGGAAGGCTCTCGCAACGTCCGATGGGAACTTGGATGCTCACAGCATTGCTCTTGGAACTTGGATGCTCACATTGGAGTCGTTTGTGAAGAGTGGGTCGAGTGGGGATTTGGACGTGGAACGTTTGTACTGCAGGTAATTAAAAAGAGCATGGTACGGTTGGATGGGAGTTTGTAGATTGAAAATATAAACGAAGTGACCTTTTTTTAGCTCGGTCAGTTTTACTTTGTTTAATGAAGAATGATATGGTTTCATTATGTACGATCTGTAAGTCTGAAATTGTAGGATGAATATTTGGGTCGAATAAGGAAGTGATGGTCAGTTCGGAGCAGCGGAGGAAACCGAAGAATGCTAGGATGAACATTGCTTCTAATGTATAGGCGGTGCTGGTGGAGTGGTATCCAAGACGGAGTGATGAAATGCATCTGGTGAGTATATCGATTGTGATTGGTTGTCTGGTGTCTGGGCGAGTGAATAAATAACTCCCAAACGTCCCTTCTAATTAAGGGAATCCAAAGAACCCGCCTTCTTTGGATTCCCTTAATTAGAAGGGACGTTTGGGAGTTATTTATTGCAGGTGCGGTTTTACCGTGGATTAATTTATGGAAGAATTGAATGCCGCTTAGATAGCTTTTTATGGATCCGGCTTGGAGACCTTTGACTCTATGAAGATGAGATATACAGTGAGGAAAATAAGTATTTGAACACTCTGCTATTTTGCAAGTTCTCCCACTTAGAAATCATGGAGGGGTCTGAAATTGTCATCGTAGGTGCATGTCCACTGTGAGAGACATAATCTAAAAAAAAAAAATCCAGAAATCACAATGTATGATTTTTTAACTATTTATTTGTATGATACAGCTGCAAATAAGTATTTGAACACCTGAGAAAATCAATGTTAATATTTGGTACAGTAGCCTTTGTTTGCAATTACAGAGGTCAAACGTTTCCTGTAGTTTTTCACTGCAGGAGGGATTTTGGCCCACTCCTCCACACAGATCTTCTCTAGATCAGTCAGGTTTCTGGGCTGTCGCTCAGAAAAACGGAGTTTGAGCTCCCTCCAAAGATTCTCTATTGGGTTTAGGTCTGGAGACTGGCTAGGCCACGCCAGAACCTTGATATGCTTCTTACAAAGCCACTCCTTGGTTATCCTGGCTGTGTGCTTCGGGTCATTGTCATGTTGGAAGACCCAGCCTCGACCCATCTTCAATGCTCTAACTGAGGGAAGGAGGTTGTTCCCCAAAATCTCGCAATACATGGCCCCGGTCATCCTCTCCTTAATACAGTGCAGTCGCCCTGTCCCATGTGCAGAAAAACACCCCCAAAGCATGATGCTACCACCCCCATGCTTCACAGTAGGGATGGTGTTCTTGGGATGGTACTCATCATTCTTCTTCCTCCAAACACGTTTAGTGGAATTATGACCAAAAAGTTATATTTTGGTCTCATCTGACCACATGATTTTCTCCCATGACTCCTCTGGATCATCCAAATGGTCATTGGCAAACTTAAGACGGGATTTTTTTTTTTAGATTATGTCTCTCACAGTGGACATGCACCTACGATGACAAGAGATAAGAGAGAGATAAAGTCGTCGTAAAAAAAAGTTAAGCCATTCCACTGGTTAAGGAAATTAATCCATAGTTTTAGCTCGTTTTTGGACTCGCCAGAAAGGATAATCCGATCTTCCAGCACGTGAACGGATGACGTGAGGGCGAGGAGATGCGCGATAAAGGGGAGGCCCTGTGGAAAAAAGCGCATAGCATAATTTAGGTGGCCCAGCAGCGAGAGAAGTTCGCGTTTGGAACAATCTGTGCCGTTTGTAAAATTGGATGCGATTAAGATGATACGATCGATTTTTTCCTTAGGCAGTGAGGCCTGGAAATTTACTGAGTCCAGATTGATGCCTAGGAACTTGATGGATGTAGTTGGACCCGATGTTTTCTCCTGAGCTAACGGAATCCCTAGCTCGGCGAAAACCTTTTTGCACTGTGAGGAGGTGAGCCTCGGGGATGGCGTCGTGTGGTGAAATTATTAGGAAATCGTCGAGCAGATGGAAAAGATGAGGAATTGCGTAATTATTTGGAAAGGATCCAACATATGGCTTCAGAGAGAGTGTCAAAGATTTTTGGGCTGCTTTTGCAGCCGAAAGTTAAACGCACGGCGAAATAATACTTTTTTCGCCAGTTCACGCCGAATAAGTGCCACGAATCAGGGAGGATTGGCATTACTTTAAAGGCAGAGGAGATATCTACTTTTGCCAACCATGCGCCTCGTCCAGCTATTTTAATCATGGTTATGGCTTGTTCGATATCGTGATAGTTGAGAGAATATTCTTCGAGAGGGATAAGACTATTGATGCTCGGATATGGAGAATTATGGGGGGCTGAAAGGTCGATTATCAACCGCTTTTTTCCTGAGAATTTCCTGGTAGCCACGCCTATAGGGCTGATGCGAAATTTGTCGAACGGGGGAGCCTCGAAGGGGCCTATCATGAAACTAGATTCGATTTCTTTTTTAATTAGTTTGTCTACTACTTCAGGCTCCGCTAAGGAGGACTGAAGATTAGCGCAGATGATGTTTTGCGTGGGATGACTTTCTACGCCGGGTTTAAAGCCTTGATTGAGACCTGTCAGCAAATAATTTGTGAAGTTGACGTCGGGGTGGTGGGATAATTCCTCGGCCAGGTGGAAAACATTCACAGGAGTCAAGAGATATTTTTTTGCATTTTTATTGACAGATTTTTTGACTGGGCATACCACGCGGGCGTGGGCACCCACCGCCACAGTAATCGCAGACGTGGAGAAAATGACAGCATTGTCTTGGGCATCTCCCTTCATTGAAATTTCTACAAACTTGTCTGTCGGGTGCCATGTATGGTGCTCTGATCGAAATATCTTTACCGAAAGTGTGGTCTTCTCTTGCGGGTCGTGGAACGTAACTTGTGGATTTTATGGCATTCTGCTCCGGGAAGGGAGGGATCGAGGGATTGATTTGAGGGCATGCCGTGGTGACATGGATTGTGGATCTGCAGATTGCGCAGGAGATGTTTCGGCACCCGAGGAAGACTCGGTTATGGAGATCAGTGTCCAACGCTCCCCAATAGGGACAGTGATTCCATTGAGAAATGCAGACGGCGCATTTTGCGGAAAACAACTTGTGGTAAGTGTAAAAATGACTACCCCCATAAGACAACGCGAGCTCCGCTATGATAGAAAGATAATCGTTCAGCTCGCACCGTCTATGGGGGAAAGTCGAGTATATGATTTCTGTATAGCGGCTGAAGGCAATACAGAATTCGGCCAGTGACAATGTACGTGATGAAACCTGTGAGTTATTTTTTAGAGTAACTGATATATCACCACAGTCCACTTGGCGATTGGACTCTGCTGGGGGAAACAAGGACAGGAGAGAACCCAAATCTACATCTGCACCTGTGAGGATTTGAGCTCTGATGTTGTTCGTCACTGGAGGAGGTTCTGCGGCAACTGCGTTCGGAGGGGTTGGTTGAGGAGTGGCTGAGAAGAGAGAGAAAGGAGATCGCACTTGGAGAGGGTTAATGGGAGGGAAAGTCGGGAGGGAATGGGAGGAAAAGCCCATCCTCGCGCAGAGATCGGCCCCCGGGATAGGTGGAGGAGGAATAAGATGAGCATAGTGTGGAAGGGGAAGGGGAAGGAATTGCGCTGGCGATTCCGGAGGCATCCTCACGTTAGGGTGAGCACCTGGCACTTGGAAAGAAGGAAAACTGAAAGATGTAGAAGGGAAGGAAAACATTCGAGGATCGTGTGTGAAAATGGTGTTGCAGAGATCTGGAGCGTGGGGTACCACGGTGGGAGGGGCTGAGGAGAGGAGTTGACCCGGAAAAGGTTGACGCCCTTCCGCGACTGGTTCTGGGGCTAGCGGAAGGTCTGCGACGACGTGGCGCGGGGGCGGGGCCCGGCGCTGCATGTGAGGAAGGTGGAGACACTGCGGGACGAGCGATTGGGGCCCGGCGGGCCTTGCTCGTTCGAGCCGATGGGATGGGAGCTTAAACAGAAGGGTGAGTAGATTGTAAAAAGACATATAAATTAAACAATTCTGCTTTTTTCATTCTGCGTGAAAAATTTGCATCGGAATTAATTAAGGCTTGTCTCAGCCCCTTAACTGTCCACTTCCCTATGGGAGGGACGTTTGGGTGAGCTGAAGAGTGGGAAGGTGCGGAGGAAGACGATGAGGGAGATGATGAGTTCCTCGCTGGTGGTGGTGAGGGGAGTCTTCGGCGTCTTGGTGTATGCGGAGAGGATCTGGAGGGCCAGCGTCCCGTTTGAGGATGGAGGCTCGATGTTGTTGTTAGATCGGCGGTTTGCGATGGAGACACCTCCGTGATGAAAGACTCATCGTCGGAGGGGAAGAGCTCTAACTCAGACATGACGGCACGAAGGCGGAGTCCGATGCTGAGAAATTTGTCATGAGAAGGGAGGTAAGGGAAGGCTTTATTTATACTGGCTTCTTCTTGTGCTGATTGGATGATTACCTGAACATGCTCCTCCCGAACTTTGTTACATAAAACTTCATTTAGTGTGCAGGGAAGTGTACAGGAGTTTTTCATAGCACTAACAAGTACATGCATATGCACAAATACACTGTATATACAGTATGCATGCACAATTGATTAATTTGACTAAATCATTTACTAATTTTAATAACTGAATCAATCCTGAACATGTCATGATAAATAACAGAGGATACAAGATGTAAGTAACAACAGTTTTTAATAGAGAAAGTGAGATGTAATATCCAAACAGTCTGGTGCAGGTCAAATAGAATGGCGCAGGGACGTTGACAGGCAACCCGATCAGCCGTGGCAGAAGTGAAGTGAGTAATCCACGTGAATCCAGGCACAAAGCAATAGAACTCTAGATGAGAAATAATCCCAGGCAGGAATGCAGAAACTCAGGAACTAGAATCCAACACAGGCAAAGGCAGCTAGGCAAACAGTAAGCAGGACACGACACCGGGAAATCCCCCAACGATCTGACAACACAAGAGACCAGGCAATGAACATATATAGGCGCAGCTGATAGGTATCAGCTGGGGCTGCTGATAATACGGTGGTTAGCAATCACACCCACACGTACACACTAACATATGGGAGGAAAGAGAGACAGTGAATTCCTCCACCTAGGAGCCCCTCCTGGCACTCCCAAACTAACTTACCTGTCATTTGTAATCATCAATAAGAGAGTGATCCAGAATGTCTCTAGCAGGTACCCAACTTCTCTCCTCTGGACCGTTTCCTTCCCAGTCGACCAGGTACTGAAATCTGCGTCCCCTCCGTCTTGAGTCTATGGACTTTGGTGACAGTGAACGGGCCGATGAATTCGGGAACTAGCTTATTAGAAACGGAGCGGAGCGGAATGTTCTTGGTTGAAAGCAACACTTTTTGACCTACGATGTACACGGGAGGCTTCGACCGGTGGCGATCGTCCTTAGCATTGGTGCGCGCTCCCACCTGGAGAAGAGTCTCATGGGCTCTGTTCCATGTGTGGCGACACCTCTGGACGAAGGCGTGGGCGGAGGGGACCGCGACTTCGGATTCCAGACTTGGAAAAAATGGTGGCTGGT
This sequence comes from Rutilus rutilus, assembly GCF_951802725.1. NCBI lineage: Eukaryota > Metazoa > Chordata > Actinopteri > Cypriniformes > Leuciscidae > Rutilus > Rutilus rutilus. The sequence goes on from NC_140227.1 coordinate 7,555,958, forward strand.
AACCTAAGCTACACTCAAACGGAGAGAGGCCCGTGGATGACACTGGTAACGAGTTATGAGCGTACTCAACCATTGAGTCTAGCGCTGTGTGGGACCAGGGTCTCGAAGGGACAGGCAGCGGTTGGAGTAACTCATCTCGGGGTCGATTGGAAGTCTTACCAGTGGCACAAACCGATCAAGCCAAGACAAAACTGTGAATGTCGCGAGCCATTAATGGCCACCAGAATCGTTACTTTACCAAAACAATCCAGTTTACTCCTGGATGACATGCCACATTGGAACAATGACCCAGTCGAATAACGTCAGACCGTAATCCCTCCGGCACAAACAACTGACTTGGTGGTCAACCGGGCGGAGGCGGTACCTCTTCTAAGGCCGTCTTGACCTTCGATTCGATCTCCCATGTGAGTGTGGAGATAAATAGTGTCTCGGGTAAAATGCACTTGGGAATGGACGGGCATTCGGATTGATCAAAAATACGAGATAAGGAATCGAGTTTTATGTTTTTGGAACCCGGGCGGTATGAGAGAGAGAAATCAAAATGACCGAAAAAAAGGGCCCACCGAGCCTGCCTGGAGTTGAGTCTTTTGGCAGATCTAATATATTCCAGGTTCTTGTGATCGGTCCAAACGATAAAAGGTATCCCCGACCCTTCTAAACAATGACGCCATTCTTCCAATGCTAACAACTCTCTGTTACCAATGTCATAGTTACATTCGGCAGGTGATAAACGGTGGGACAAAAACACGCAAGGATGCATCTTGTCGTCTGTGGAAGAGTGTTGGGAAAGAACCGCACCTACCCCCACCTCTGACACGTCGACCTCCACCACGAACTGACATGAAGGATCAGGGGCTATCAGAATGGGAGCTGAAATAAATCGGCTCTTCAGTTTGGCGAATACAGCTTCGGCTGTATCGGACCACCTGAACGTTGTTCTGGGGGAGGTCAAGGCAGTCAGAGGAGCGGCTAGATGGCTGAAGTTGCGAATAAAACGGCGGTGGATTTGGCGAACCCCAGAAACCTCTGTAGGGCCTTACGGCCAATCTACCACAGCCTTAACCTTGTCAGGATCCATGCGCACTCCCTCAGACGAGATGATGCAACCTAGGAGAGGAACAGACTGTGCATGAAAAGCGCATTTCTCCGCCTTGACAAAAAGCCCATTTTGTAGCAACCTCTGAAGCACTCTTCTGACGTATTGAACGTGTTCCTGGAGAGAAGACGAATCAATATGTCATCCAGGTAGACATATATGAACTAGTCTACCATATCTCTCAGCACATCATTGAATAGTGCCTGGAAAACCTCTGGGGAGTTGGACAGCCCGAAGGTCATGACCAAATATTCAAAATGACCCTTGGGGGTGTTAAACACGGTTTTCCACTCATCCCCCTTCCTTATGCGAACCAAATGATAAGCATTGCGTAAATCCAATTTTGTGAAGACAGATGCTCCCTGCAACTGCTCGAAGGCTGAAGACATCAACGGCAAAGGGTAAGTATTCTTTACCGTGATGTTGTTCAACCCCCGGTAATCAAGAACCATCTTTCTTCCCTACAAAAAAGAACCCCGCCCCCACTGGAGAAGAGGAAGGACGGATGAACCCCGCTGCTAGGTAATCAGAAATATATTTCTCCATGGCCTCCCTTTCTGGAGCAGAAAGCGAGTATAACTTGCCCTTAGGCGGAGACTTACCTGTCAGTAAATCTATGGCACAGTCATAGGGACGATGCGGAGGAAGAGAAGCAGCACGGGACTTACTGAACACTTCCTTCAGGTCAAGGTACTCAACGGGCACGTTCGACAAATCCACTGCCTCCTCCTGAAACACAGAACCAGACACAGACGAACAAGCAGACACTAGACAAGAAGCATAACATTGATTGCTCCAGGTGGAAATAGAACTCTGGCCCCAGTCAACCCTGGGATTGTGCTGCACCAGATATGGGAATCCAGGCACAAAGCAATAGAAGTCCAGATGAGAAATAATCCCAGGCAGGAATGCAGAAACTCAGGAACTAGAATCCAACACAGGCAAAGGCAGCTAGGCAAACAGGAATCAGGACACGACACCGGGAAATCCCCCAACGATCTGACAACACAAGACAACAGGCAATGAACATATATAGGCGCAGCTGATAGGTATGACGCTTTGGGGAATGCCTCAGGCGTGACAGGTGTCTGAAACTGCTATCGAATCACGGCAATCCTATTGACCTGCGACAGCCCATGATGTCATCATCGTGCGACTCGGAATTATAAAAGGGGTCCCTTGCAAACATGACATTCTATTGGATTGCTCCTGTCTGCCTTGATCGATTGCTCCTGTCTGCCTTGCTGCTGGCCTGTGTCTGTAAGCTCCGTATAGCCTTCTGTTTTGAATCTCTATTTAATATCATTCCTTGTTGTTCTTATTTGCTAAATTTAACTTACTCATCAACATATATTAGATATTGTCTAATTTTGCCTATCACATTAATCTGACATCACTAGCTTTTATCTAAATTGTTATTGCTAACAAAACATGCTAGTATCTCGCTAGCCTATTAATCTGCCATCCGTGCTTGCCGTCTTTTTTCTCGCACGCACCCGCACCTTTTACAAATCAAACAACTGTGGTGAGTAGGATCAATCAACAAACACGGTGAGTAATGTCTTCTCCTGTTATTGTCACTTGCACTTCATGCCACATGTATAGTATAGCATTCTCTGTCAGCAATGAAGGATTTACATGTGATAAATGCAGGGAGACAATCAGGCTGATGATTCAGAACTAGAGACACACATCCAAACTTTAATCGAGAATAGTAAGAATGTAAGGGCTTTAGATACTGCTTTGGATGCGACTAGCTTAGTGAACACTGTGAATTGTTCAGTTCCAGTTGTAGAGCCCGTGCAGCAGGGTAGCTGGGTGACCGTGAGACGCTGTAGTCGCGGGACAAAACACCACTCTTCCGTTCCGATAACAAAATTAAACAGGTTCTCTCCACTCAGTGAAGCACCCACTGAGAATCCTGTTAAATGTGCCCTAGTTATTAGTGATTCTATTACAAGGAACGTGAAAATGGAGACACCAGCCACCATAGTCACATGTTTGCCGGGAGCCAGAGTGCCTTATATCAAAGCAAATTTAAAAGTGCTGGCTAATGCTAATCGTAAATTCTATAAGATTAATATTCACGTCTGGATTAATGTTGTCGACTTCGCCAGTCACATCACATAGAGACTCTTTCACCTAGATATCATATAGAGACTGTGTCTGTTCTCCGAATTAGGACATACAAAAAGCTCCTAGACCCATTTAAAGATAAAAATGTAATTGATGTTCAACAAATAAAAAAACAGATACAAACGGATGAACAAATGATAAAGCTCGGGTTGCTGAATATTCGATCCCTTACTTTAAAAGCACTTATTGTTAATGATATGAATACAGATTATAAACTAGATGTGCTGTGTTTGACAGAAACCTGGCTAAAACCAGACGATTACATTACTTTAAATGAGTCCACCCCCCAAGATTACTGTTATAAACACGAGCCTCGTCTGAAAGGCAAAGGGGGAGGTGTTGCTGTAATTTATAGTAATATCTTCAGAATTACTAAGAAGTCTAGTTTCAAATATAATTATTCTGAAGTGTTGGTGCTTAATGTAACACTATCTAGTGTAAATGATAAATCAGGTTTGAGATTTGTGCTGGCTACTGTATAAAGGCCACCAGGGCACCATGCAGACTTTATCAAAGAATTTGCTGATTTTCTATCAGAGTTAGTACTGGCTGCAGATAAAGTCCTAATTGTTGGTGATTTTAATATACATGTAAATAACGTAAAAGATGCATTGGGATTGGCATTTAAAGACATTCTGAACTCTTTTGGAGTTAGACAAATGGTGTCAGGACCTACTCATTGTCGTAATCATACTCTAGTCGAGATCTAATATTATCACATGGAATCAATGTTGATGCCGTTGAAATTATACAGCAGAGCGATGACATCTCAGATCATTATCTAGTCTCATGTATACTTAATTTAGCCAAGGCTGCAAAGTCGACTCTGTGTTACAAATATGTTAGACCTATCACTTCTGCCACTAAAGATTGCTTTATTAATAATATTCCTGATCAGTTTAATCTCCTCAGCATCCCAGATAGCTTAGAAGAACTCGATATTGCGACAGAAACGTTTGACTCTCTCTTTTCCTGCACCTAAAGAAGATTAAAGAAAATAGTCCAACACCCAGTGGTACAGCGAGCACACTCAGGCCCTTAAGAGAGCAGCCAGAAAGAAAACAACTGGAAGAAAAGTTTACATTTTACAAAAAAAAAAAACGCATCTTGCGTTTTTTTTTCGCATTTCATTGAAAGAGAGCACGATTGCATACAGAGAGGCCTTAAAAGCTGCTAGATCTGCTTATTTTTCAACCCAACCAAAACCCTAGGTATTTATTTGAAACAGTGGCTAAATTAACAAAAAATAAATCTTCAACCCTAGACTTTTGCAAGCAGCACAGCAGTAATGATTTTATGAACTTCTTTACTAACAAGATTGATAATATCAGGGACAAAATTATAAATATGCAACCGTCTACTACAGTATCACATCAGGAAATGTATTGTAGTCTCCTTGAGGAAAAATTTGATTCATTCATTGCTATAGGAGAGGAAGAATTTTCTAAACTCGTTAAATCATCTAAATCGACAACATATATGTATGTTCACCGACTATTGAAAGCTATTGAAAGAGATGCTTCCAGAGGTCATATATCCTCTTCTTAATATGATTACTTCATCTTTGTCATCTTTGTCATTAGGATACGTACCAAAAACTTTTAAGCTGGCTATGAACCAGGAAGTATGACCATATTAGCCAAGTTCTGTCAACACTGCATTGGCTCAAATATACAGTGCTATGCATAAGTGAATACACCCATGCTAAAGTTGACTAAAAAGAGGAATAAAAAATCATATTTTGGAAATTGAACTTAATGCCTTAATTTAAAAAATTAGGAAAAATCCAACCTTTAAGGACACCAATTTTCTTTGTGAATGAATAATGTATCGTAAATAAATAAATGTTCTTCCTTAAAATACATGGTGCATAAGTGAGTACACCCCTATGTTAAATTCCCATAGAGGCAGGCAGATTTTTATTTTTAAGTATTTTTTTTTTTTTTTTTTTTTTTTTTAGGATACTATGCATCCTGATAAAGTTCCCTTGGCCTTTGGAATTAAAATAGCCCCACATCATCACATAGCCTTCACCATACCTAGAGATTGGCATGATTTTATTTCAGTTAGCCTAAAAGCTAGTTTGATTTGCATTGAGAGATGATCTTATGGAAAGTACCCCATGCCAATCTCTAGGTATGGTGAAGGCTTTATCAGGATGCATAGTATCCTAATTTTTTTTTTTTTTAAATACTTAAAAATAAAAATCTGCCTGCCTCTATGGGAATTTAACATAGGGGTGTACTCACTTATGCACCATGTATTTTAAGGAAGAACATTTATTTATTTACGATACATTATTCATTCACAAAGAAAATTGGTGTCCTTAAAGGTTGGATTTTTCCTAATTTTTTAAATTAAGGCATTAAGTTCAATTTCCAAAGTATGATTTTTTATTCCTCTTTTTAGTCAACTTTAGCATGGGTGTATTCACTTATGCATTGCACTGTAGCTGATTACTTACAAAGCACTAAATGGTTTAGCTCTGCAGTACTTGAGCTAGCTCTTAACGCATTATAGTTCACGTCTATTGCGATCTCAAAATTCCGTTCAATGAAATGTTTGCATGTGAAAAAGAGCTACTTCGAACCGGAGTCGAAAGGCCCTTTGGCTTTTAGTGTGTGACCGCCCCCTTTAAGAATATGGGAATGATCCGAAGGGATGGTTTACTGATTTCAATTTCATCAGGCTCATCGGAGGGAGCTCTCATTTGCCACATGTTGGGGATCTTGTTTGCTTTGTTTAATGGCAAGTTGTGGTGTTGTTAGGATATTCCTACAGAGCCTGTGACAGTTTCTCAGTGGAAGAACTGTGATCCAGGGTCAGAGACGTCTCCTCTCCTGAAGGAAAATACAAGCCTTAGTGGTCTTGCTTGAGCAGTTGCTGCAAAATCTGGTAGAGGCACAAAGCCAGGCTGGAGGGGGTGGAATCCTCAGACCTTCCCTGGTGGTCTAGTGGTTAGGATTCGGTGCTCTTACCGCCGCGGCCGGGGTTCTATTCCCGGTCAGGCAATAAGCTTTTGCCCTTCGTGATTGCAAACTACGAACTCAAGCACTGACGTCCTCGTCGAGAAGCACAGCCAATTAAATGTTTGCGTGTGAAAAAGAGCTCCTTCGAGCCAGAGTCGAACCAGCGACCTAAGGATTGCCAAATTTGCCACCTACAGTCCTCCGCTCTACCAGCTGAGCTATCGAAGGCACACTGATCTGGGACAGAACCTAAACCTATCAGGTTTCGGAAGCTCCACCGCTGGCTAAAAGTGCTACTGACACAGGCAGACGTGCTGGCATAAGTGAAGCAAAGACAACACAAACTTCCCATACCGGGAGTCGAACCCGGGCCGCCTGGGTAAAAACCAGGAATCCTGACCGCTAGACCATATGGGAATTTCCTCACACCTTGAGCAGGCCCTTTGGCTTTTAGTGTGTGACCGCCCCCTTTAAGAATATGGGAATGATCCGAAGGGATGGTTTACTGATTTCAATTTCATCAGGCTCATCGGAGGGAGCTCTCATTTGCCTCGCCCAGGGGGTTCAGTTTCCTCCCATTCCTGTGATGGCATAATAGACACTATAAACTGGTCGCAAAGCAAGGTACTTGTGACAGTACTTATGCAGTGCATGTGAAAAGACACATGGTATTGTATGGTAACCGTTATCCCACTGACAAAGCAGCCTATTGTTGGACTGTCAATTTAAAATATTAATCAACCAATCCAATAATAATAATAACAAAAACTATGGGCTAATAAAAGGAAATAATAAAACGGCTGTGGGCTGACAGTGAAGCAAAAGAGATGAAGACAATTGTTGGTGTTCGACTTGGCAGAGACCTGTCATGACATCTACTTTTTCTCATGCCATTAACAGGCCTGGAGCAAACGTCAGGACGGGGTCTAATGAGGGGCCTGCTATAAAAAGCTTTGAGGTGGAGGCGCCACATGTTGGGGATCTTGTTTGCTTTGTTTTCATGGCAAGTTGTGGTGTTGTTAGGATATTCCTACAGAGCCTGTGACAGTTTCTCAGTGGAAGAACTGTGATCCAGGGTCAGAGACGTCTCCACTCGGAGGCAGCTCTCATTTGCCTCGCCCAGTGGGTTTAGGTCAGACCTGGTGGTCTAGTGGTTAGGATTCGGCGCTCTCACCGCTGCGGCCCGGGTTTGATTCCCGGTTAGGGAATGAGCTTTTGCCCTTCGCGATTGCAAACTACGAACTCAAGCGCTGACGTCCTCGTCGAGAAGCACGGCCAATGAAATGTTTGGGTGTGAAAAAGAGCTCCTTCGAGCCGGAGTTGAACCAGCGACCTAAGGATTGCCAAGTGTGATCAACAGTGCAAATTTTTTCATAGCTTGAGTTTTGTTATCATCAATATTAAATCACACCATTTCTGGCCACCCCACGCAATGCCCACTCAACGATGTGTGACCTGACGCAGAAGGCCTTTAACACACAAGGCCTTGTCAGAAAGGGTGCTTAAGACCCCATTGACTCTGAACTGCAAACGAACTAGAAGGCACACCGCATGACCACAATGCAAGCCTCTGCTACAAAGTTCCTAGTCAGCATAGAACATAAAACTTTTAAAGTAGATGAAAATGTGTGCTCAAAAAGAAGCAGGAAGCTGCATTAGTAAAATTAGAATTTTAATACATCATAAATAATGTTCCGGGGGCGGGGTTTATGTAAATTGTAGGGTTGGTGATGTCACTAACCCGGGAGGAATGTCGTGTAGTCCCAACCAAACCCACTAGGTTTGTAGTAGTCCTTAAAAAACAATTTCTTTTAAAGCAAATATCTCCCTTTGCTTTGAACTTTGAGCACTGTAACTTTGCAGATGTTGTTTATGCTCAAACAGCAATATTACACATTAACTAAAGTTAAAAAAGTGAAATCATAATCAACCACCCCTTTAACATTAAACAAATATATACAGACCATATGCCTTTTCGGGGGGTGCTTAATAACTTGCTAACTTTATAGCTGCAAAACAGCTCCGATGAACTGTGTGCTCTCCCTTTCATTACACGTAGACTATAATACCTGTCAAAATAAGTCCCTCCTTAGTAAGACAGATAATGCAGATCTTATACCTAGTTAAACTGAAATATCAAAAATGTTTACAAAAACAAATTAGAAGATTAATCACAACAAAGTTTATTACATTCTACCTAACTGAACAGTGTGTAATTGATATATCGATAGACAGCAATATAATGTAATGAAATTATAATTTTATAATTTTTAAAAAAGAACAATGTCTGTCTGTCTCTCTCTCTCTCGATAAAATGGAATAATAGATATTTCTTATGTTATGTTGCTTTTAAGTCTTAAAATCTCCAGCGCTGCATCAAGCAACCAGCATAATATGTTGGTGATGTGTGTATACGACTCCAGTAAAATTATGAGATAATTATTCGCTCACAAGTAAATCTAATAAATGAGTAAAATTGGCCATGAATTATTATAGACTACACAACATTATAACTATTTTCAAAATAATTTTAAAAATACAGACCTGCTGCTATGACAGCAACTCCAGGATGAGCTTCGAAACACCTAACAATCCTGGATCATGTCAAATCATCAACAGTAAGTCGATGAGTAATACACATACAAAGAATGGGCCCCAGGTGTCAAAAAGTAAATAAATAAATAAATAAATAAATACAAATTAAAATTCTTTAAGCCAAACCAGTTAACTCTGCAGCCATACTGGTAACATAATATAGCAGATACAAGTATAACGTCTATCTGGGGACAAGCTAGACAACATCCAGATAATTCTTTGCCATCTACCACACCTCGATCCTAGGGACTTTCCCAATCTACATGAACCTCAATAAACTATATAGGTAAAAGCTTATAAACACTAAGAACGTACTCGCACTAGGCAGGGTTGCCTCATAACGAGCCTGGTTGTCACCCCTCCTGACTCCCTCGATGGCCTGCACTCACATTGCACTTTAGCATTCCAGTCTATGGTTCCAGGATTGAGCATGCTTAAGTCATTCTGATGCAACTTTGTTTTGAAGAAAACAGAAGCATGCTCTTGCTAATAGGCTACATAATATATTTAGCCTATCACTTATGTAGCCTATCAGTGATTTTTACACGCACCACAAGATTATTATGGGGGCATCTGAAGTTGAGGGAGGAATATGCTGCTTTTTTTGCAAATTACAATTCCGGTTCAGCAATAAGGTGAGAACCAAACACGTAATAAACCTGATGTTACATGCTTGATGTTATAGTGTGTGATATAAACATTTTATGTAATGAGTATTTTCAACATTAAATGTACAGAGAAATGCAGACTAATGCTGGGTACACACCAAAAGATAATCGGGCTGATTTTGGGCCGATTTCTCCCCTTCCGACAATCCTAGCTATGTCCCGATTATCTTGATGGTTTAACAGATTATTTTATCAGATTTTCCCTTGGTGTGAGGTGTGTTAAGAGTGTCCGAACCTGCTCGGAAGAACGTCGGAGCCGCTCCGATCGCGAATCGTAAATATTAAACATGTTTAATATTTACGATCAGAAATCCTGATGTGTGGGGGGAACCCCGAGGACAAACACGCGCACGCTCTGGAGATTATCACGTGAAACGAAACAATATCCAATCAGAAAGCAAGATGATGGAAGACACGGTCATTCTCACACACACACACACACACACACACACACACTTGCAGGAAGCTTAATGTTAAGATTTAGTATTCATAAGTGTAAATTTCGAGGAAACAAGCCTTTGTTCATTTTAAGAGCGGAAATTTTACAATACTTAAACACAATATTGGGTTTGAAAAATAAGAAAGCTGCAAAGTGCGTTTCAATCTGTAAACATTTTCAAATTTTTGTTTAACTTTTAAGTTTGTCACTGTTTATGTATATGTCTTTTTATGTTTGTTTATCGGCTTTACTCTTTGTACCCCCCTGACTGTAATTGTATAATTCTTAAAATCAATTTAAAAAAAGATAAAAAAAAAAAAAAAAAAGCTGAGTGTTAAGGGTTCAGTGAGGTTCTATAGACTAGAGGGATTAAATAACTTTTTCTAAAGAGACAATAAATCCAATAAAGAATAAATAAAGACAATAAAGAATGAATATATTTCTGTATAAAAGGTTATATACAATGGTAGGTACAATGGTTTTTTCACGTGAATTTTCTGTGAAAATCATTCCAAACACTATCGCAATTTCTTCCTGCATATCGTCCGTCATGCTTATTCTGAAGTCTCACGATATTTTGCGAGATTTCCTGTGTTCATAGTCGAGACTCTGGTTGAAAATCTGTTTGTGTGTGGTGTGCTGTCTTTGTCACATCATTGCACACCACACACTATAGGAGCAAAACGCTTAAATCTAGGATTTTTTGTCCTCATGTTTGTGGTCTGTCACATTTTGAAAATCTTATAAGATGTAAAAAATCTTTTGGTGTGTACCCAGCATAAGGATGCTCAGGTCAAAAGTGCTTAACATTTTTAAGTGCATAAGCGCTAACATTTTGTGGCATTTCTCTTAATGACACTCTTCTCACTGGTCCAGACTTGATCAGTTCTTTGGTGGGAGTACTTTGCCGGTTCAGGAAGGAAGCTGTTGCCGTGACATGTGATATCGAAAAGATGTTCCATCAATTTCATGTTCCTCCCGATAATAGAAACTACTTGAGATTCTTATGGTGAGAAAATGGTTCAAGCTTTAAGCTTTAGTATCCCTTTGGCAAGCAGAGAGAAGTATGTTAGTTTGTTTTCTATGTATTTCTTTGGTACCATTTGATTAATTTGAACAATGTTAAATGTGTAGTGAATGTTTGTTTGCTTGTTTGTTTATATTGTGAATGTTGTTTGAGTTTATTTTGCTTTGATATTTATGTATTGTTTCTTTTATGTTTTCTTTGTAGTTTTACGGTGCCACCATGCTGTGATGCAATTGTTATGGTGCTATGAAGTCAATGTGTAAACAGTGTTGTGATGCATGGAGAACATTTGCAACAAAGAATTGAGCTGAAGGGCCGCTACACAGTAGAACTAACAGTCATATGATTAGCTTAGATTATTTTTAACTAATCACCAGAACAAATCACAGTGAAAAAGACTTGAGTGATACTGATTTTTACTCAACTGTAAGATTTAAATGTACATGTATCTTTTGTTCAAGAGACTCACTTGGTTGTTGTGGCCAAAACTTGACAGTGGCACTCCAGGACCGAGTTTGAGAAACCCTGCCTTAAATGAACTACGCTAAATAAAGACCAAAGATACTGGGGGTTGCGATCACTCTGAACATAAAAGCTAATAATGAAAATACCACAAATAAATACTCAATTACGGCACAAACACAAATCAACCAAATTAGAAATCAAAGCCAAGCAACAACTTAAAGTAGTAAATTCACGACTGGCCGAGGAAGTCCGAAGATATGTCCATCTGTATGACACATCTTTGTCAAACTATAAAGACTCTCAGATGGCAAATAATTCTGCTGTGGGTTACACCATCAACATGCCCGTGGACACTGCCTAGTAGCGGTCAGCATGTGCAATTGCATGTAGATGCGGACAGCGACGCAGAAGTATAAATGAAAACCGACGCATGCGGCGTAGAGGCAGAAGTATAAATTAGCTGTAACTCGAGTGACATGGGTTGCTGACTTTGCTCACACCCACACCTTGAAATCAAGCCCTTTTATGCAGCTGGCATGTCAGCGGGTTGGTTGAGTGGAACAATGTCATCATGATGATTGACAGGCAGGAAGTCCAGTGATCGTACACCTAGGAGCGGAATAAAGAAACAACAGGGAACAGAAAAACAGAGCAAAAAACAAACAAAATATACACAAAACAATGTAACAATAAATATACCCAAATTAATTCAAAAGTGTACTATCCAAGTAGTAATAGAAGGTGTTTGTTGAAATGATGAGCGCACATTCAAGTAGTAGCCGCTCTGTTCTCTGGTCACACTAGATGGATACACAGTCATGCGGATCAACAGGGCGAATCAGGAAGTGTCATTTTCAAAGAGACAAATCGCCATTCGGCCAAATTTATGCACTTTCATTTACATCTTTACTCTTAGTTGATGTCTAGATGTTTTGAAATTCATTTTTTCGATCCAAAACCCAGCCCACCTCTTCAAACGGGCCAGGGCACGGTTCAGCGTTCCGATCACACAAGTCAAACAAACCTGACTTTGGGTGTCAAACATGCTTGGGCGCAGTTCTGATCGCCTAATGTGAGTACACCCTAAATAAGTTGCCTTTGGTTTGCTTGTTGGCGGAATAATGACAAATATATTAATGAATAATGTTTAATTAAGCATTAACAAGAGCTGCACAATGAATACCTATGAAATGTAATATATAAGTCTGTAAAAAAATCTGTAAAGCTGCACTGAAACCATGTATATTGTGTAAAATGCTGTAAAAAATTTAAATAAGCAAAATGGCTTTTTTAAATGACAGACATGGGATGTAGGAAGAGTATGTGCATCTACAAAACCTGAGATAAATGTCTCCGTGTCCCATTTATTATTAGAAATGTACATCAGAAATTCAAAATTAACATTACTATTCCAATTCCCTTGCTTAAGAAGTGGTAATAACAAAAGCCAATTTACAGGTTTAGGCTTTTTCCTTTGATAACAGTGACATATCTCCTTCATGGTGCTTGATTATATGTGATCTTGCCTGATTCCACTGAACAAACCCCTTTCCACATTTATTGCACCCAAATGGTTTTTCACCAGTGTGAATTCTTAAATGCTCTGCAAGATGCCAGCTCTTATAGAATCTTCTGCCACAAAATTTACAGGGGTAGTTTCGATCACCTTGGTGTAAAAGCATGTGGCTTTTCATGCTCTTTTGACGTTTGAATGGCCTATCACAAATCTTACAATAGAAAGGATATTTCCCAGGGCCCTGATCAGAAATACTTAATTTAGGAGAGTGCCGTGGGTTTGTGTCCACATTTACACAGTCTGGCTGCAGGATTATTTCGACATGGGAGATCTGTGAGTCCAGTGGTTCTTCGGACCGATCTTCTGCTCGCCTTTCTGTAGGGAAATAAATGTTATTGTAATGAAGTCTACAAATATGATTATTTGTTAAAAACTAGTGCTGCCAATCGAGATATATATATAAACAAATTAATCACATTTTTTCACACTGAGTATCCAAAACAATGTAGAAACAACAATGGCTATAATATTTTAAATATTTGTTTAATGGCATCTTTTTACTAAGTACTATGAATGAAAGCCAGTATCACTGATACCAGTACTAATACTGATGTCTCTATTTAATATTTTTTTTTCTCAATTCTATCCATTAAATCCTCTGATATTATTCATTTGGAGTGACACTAGTGATCTTTGGGGTCTCCAGAGACCCCAGACAATATCATGTAATTTTGTAACAGAATAATAGTTTTTATTTTTAACAAATGTAATTTTACTCTGTTTATTAAGGTTTTTACTCCACATTTGTGCAGTTTTTGGAGGAGTTAGGATGTATTTTAAATTTATATAAATACATTTAAAAAAAGTTTTTATACAAAAACAGCTTTTTATGTAAAATTCACTTTATAAAAGAGCCAAATTAAAAAAAAAAAAAATTATGGGAATAACATGGATAATTTTACATGGTTTCGTGTAAAATTGTTGCCCATATTTTGGAAAATGTAGTTTTAAAAGTAAAAAATGATCATTTTAGCCACTAGATGGCTATAGAGCTCCACTATATGCTATTTGACTAACTGAAATACATCTTTTCACAAGTTTTTTTTCCAGTTGGATTCATATATAAATATTATGAAATCACAATTCTAACAATAAAAATGACTTTTTTGTCAAAGTTTAGCATTTTTTGTACAGAATTCTTTTTTCCAATAATGTTACATTATGATTAGAATCAAACCTGAAAAAGATAAAAGTTGAGTTTTTAGAGTTTATCATTTATTTCAATCTTTTTTTTCATATAATTGTACAAATGTAATCTACACTTCAGTTACTAACTGTAACAGAACAGATATGTACAGTTATATATTGAGTACAAATACATGACATGAACATCAAAATGCAATGAACTTAACAGCATAACAAATGAGCAAATAAAGCAGTAACTTTTGTCTCTTTCTCTCTCCCTCTCTCTCTCTGTGTGTGTGTGTGTGTGTTCACATTGTCGATGTGTCAGTGTCACCAAATTTATTTTTGTGGTGGTTCCGCATTTTAGACTATTTTATGTGACAAATTATAAGAGAGCAGTTTTTATAGTCTCACAAATGTATTCCTCTGTGTGTGTCTTGTGTGTGTGCGCCTGTGCGTGTGAGCATGATAATTTTGCATTGTGAATGTTTTTAGCACTGTTAGAAGTGTGCCACTTCATTTCTGTCTATGTGTGTTCTGCATTGTTTCTGATTTTGAATTTTGCCAATTTTCTATGCGCGGTCCCCAGAGACCCGGAAGACCACGAGTGTGACTATTTTTTTCACGCTGACATAAAAACAGATATCATTACATTGTTTTTTTTTGGTAGATCTAGAAAGGGTTGAGAGCCATACAAAGTTTCATGCCATTTGGACAAAGATACTTTTTTTTTTCTTTTTTTTTCAGCAAAAGTCATTTGCGGGTTAAAAAGACCCCGAAGAACACCAAAGGGTTAATTATAGCCATTCAACATTACAGTATAACTGAAAGAGGAGGAAGAGGTTTTCTCTTTGTCTTTTGTTCTTTGATTAACAATAATAGCCGCTTTTCCCGTCAGTGCGAGTAAGGGCTTTCAACAGTCTGGGCTGGGCTAATAGCCTCAGACCTGTAGCAACGAGCCCAAAACCACACTTTGTTTCCAACCGTTAGGCCTGAAGCTCCACAGGGCTTCGCTAAAACCCGCCCGTAACACGCCTCTCTGGAACGACGTCACACAAACCCATCATTTCACCACCAAATGGAAGTATTTTATCAGAAAGAAATCACTGGAAACTAGCGAGATCACAAAACTATCATGATAAAAGTGACTGTTTGTTGGCATTTTTGTTGTTGGATTTTGTCTCACAGCTCCCGGACTTTATTTTGAGACAACCCTACGAAAAATCTGGAAAAACAAGGGGAAGGAGAAGGAAGCGGGGAAAACGAGGTGGCGTTAAGCTACGCCTGAGGAAGCAGCGTCTGACCCGGATTCCTCTGCCCTCTGTGATCCTGGGGAATGTTCAGTCCATGAGGAACAAAATGGATGAACTTCAGGGGTACGTTCGATTCCAGAAGGATTTTAAAAACTGTGGCATCCTGGCTTTTAACGAGACATGGTTCAATGAGCAAGACCTAGACACTGACCTGTGCATTGACGGATTTGGAACACCGTTTCGTTTGAACCGAAAGGCTGAGGTGACGGGAAAAAACCTAGGTGGTGGGGAATGTCTGTATGATAACGAACGATACTGCCATGCTTTGACTGCTCGAGAACGTATTTGCACTTCGGATGTCGAACTTTTAACAGTATCATTGCGTCCTTTTTATTTGCCTCAAGAGTTTCCACAAATTGTTATGAGAGTTGTATATATCCATCCAAAGGCAGATGCTGCTAGTACCATTTTTGAGGTGGTACAAATACTAGAGTCGATTTCACCTGAAGCACCGAGTTTTATATTGGTTGATTTTAATCATGTCTCGCAAAAGCACTTGCACACTATTATCAATACGTCACCTGCCCAACCAGACGGAATAAAACACTAGATTTGTGTTATGGGTCAGTGAAGGACGCTTACAAATCACTTCCACTACCTCCATTGGGCTCGGCCAATCACAACTGTGTGTTTCTATTGCCTAAAGTACAAACAAAGGATGTAAAGGTTTGGACTGAAGAATCGGTGTTCCCTTTCGTTGTCACTCCGAGTTACGTCGGATGACGACGAATGGGGTTTCGCTTAGAAATCCTATCATCTTCGAGTATTAAAACACGAGCCAATGGCAAGGAAATGCCATGGGTCTGCGGAATTTGCATAGCGTAACTCCGCCCCACCCTGGGGGTATAAAGGAAGTCGCGAGCAACATGCAGATATGTTTTCGCTTCGGAGCCAAGTTCAGTACTTCACTCCACAAGCCTTTTGAGTGTCATCTCAAATCTCTTCGAGACGAGCGGCTCTTCAGTGTGTTGGTGTGACGGCGCTTCCAGCGAGATCGCATTTCCTGCTGCTGATTTGTGCAGTAATCTGCCGACAGTGAGTGTGTTTCTCCCTGGGTGCTTCAGCACTCTGCTGAGCTTTTCCACTCTCTAAAAAGAGCTGCACGCGGCACGTCTTTTTCAAGACGGTTCGCCCGTGTATTTTCTGGATGTGTGTGCGTCAGTCATCTGCCTAACGGTCGCGAGCGCTGTTTTGCGTGTTGGGCTTCATCACGCTTGGCAGCGCTCGTTGATGAGTCATGTTTTCATTGCGGGAACATGACCATCGCGATGTTTATAGATCAAGACTCAATGATCTCCATGTGAGTAGAGTCCCCTCTGCCACACCCCAATTTATCTCTTCCTCGAGAAGGGATACTTTGGCTGGTGGCCAGGGTGATCTGAGGGTTTGGTGTGGCACAACAACCGACGATTCAATTCCTCGGGCCACACCCCCCTCCACATCGCAGACCATGCACTCACAGCATCACAAGGCGGGCTTGATTCCTCTGGAAATGAAGTTTCGACTGCGTTGCCTCCCACGGGAGTGCCATCGTTGCCGGGACCGATCCAGAGCTGTCAGCCATGCTTTCCCGGGCAGCTGAAAGCATCGGCTGGAGTGGCCCCGCCCTCCCCCCGAGCGCTGTAAGCTTCTCCCGGACGTGCATCAGGACGCCTGCGCTGCGCGAGACTCCACGTGACTTTCGCGGCCCGCGGGTGTCCTCCGCCTTCGCTGTTTTCGATCGCACGGCGATCATGGTCTGTATGTTCCCTGTCACTATAGTGGCACGGTCATGCAGTGCTGTGTGTCGCCTGCGCCTTCGATGCAGTGCTGTCCCGGGAGTTCTGTCGAACCGGCCGCAGTGGAACGCTAGTCCTTCCCTGGCCAACCCTGGCAGAACGCGGAAATTCTAACCACGCCCCTACGCTGGGACGCCATGCCTCCCATGCCCGGCCTGGTTGTTCCGCCATGCACACTACTGACCTCGCTTTCGGGCGACATCGGTACCTGCGTGATCCTGGGTCAGGTGATGTCCACTATGTGGTCCAGACATGGGCTTAGCCAGGTTGATGTGGCAGGGTCTGAGAATTCATTTTCTCAGCTCCCCCATGTCCCAGGCTGAGCTCTTTGGCGGTGTGGCTTCGACCACCTGAAGCAGACTCGGGTCCGGCACCGATGGTCATCCATCCGTGCGGCCTCCTCAGTCTGCTTCCCGCCAAGCCCCCCTCCATGCGGCTGCTCCCCTCGGGCCTGCAAAAAACGGACCTGAGCAGGAGGAAGCCGCAGGAGGGCGGCGCTGCCCGTCTCCGCCCCTTAGACTGCCACGCCAGCCTAAGCAGCACCTTTAGGAGGGCAGCCTGGTCGGCGGGCTGGTTGAAGACTGCGCCCAACAGTCTTTGATCAATCCAGAAGCAGACTGAGGCTTCTGCACTGACGGTCATCCGTCGGTGTGGTCTGCTTAGTCTGCTTTCCGCCGACGCCGCCTCCTTGCGGCTCCTCCCCTCGAGCCTTCACTGGCCTGAGCACAAGGAGGTCGCTGGAGGTTGGCACCGCCTGTCTCTGCCCCTTAGCCGGCTAACACCTGGCTGAGCAGCACAAACTTGAGACAGGCAGCTTGGAGTTAGGGCTCAGTTCTTCAGGAGCTGGTAGCAGGACCACTCCTTCCCCCGCTGGAGGGTCGGGGCAGAATCTCTACAGAAGAACTGGTGCTCTTTCTCTGAGCCCCAAGAGGCTATGGATGACAGCACGCGCCGCCCACGGGCCACGCTCCTCTCATCCCCCTCTGTCGCCAGACCCCTGCCAGAGCACGCCCCCGTGGGACGCTGGTCCTCCCCCGGCCTCCTCTGGCAGGACGCGGTTATGACCGTGCCCCCGCACAGGGCCGCTATGCCACCCTCGCCTGGGCTGGTCATTCCGCCTCGCTGCACCCCCGACGGTACGTCTGTGGTTCGAATAACCCCGCTGGCGCAGTTTCTGGAAGCCTGGCTAGAGCTTCCCAGACTGTCCCGCTGGGTCGCGAGAACCATCAGGCTCGGCTACGCGATTCAGTTCGCGCGATCTCCTCCCCGCTACAGAGGAGTCCGCTTCACTATGGTCGGTGGCAATGCCCCTGTCATGAGAGCGGAGGTCGCCACCCTACTGGCGAAGGGTGCGATCGAGATTGTCCCTCCAGCCGAAATGAGGTCCGGCTTCTACAGCCCTTACTTCATTGTTCCGAAGAAATCGGGTGGGTTACGACCGATCCTGGACCTGCGCGTCCTGAACCGCTCCCTTCACAGGCTGCCGTTCAAGATGCTCACGGCCAAACGCATTTTCGAGTGTGTGCGGCCACAGGATTGGTTTGCAGCGATCGACCTGAAGGACGCCTACTTCCATGTCTCCATTTTACCTCGACACAGACCGTTTCTACGGTTTGCTTTCGAGGGGCGGGCATACCAGTACGCGGTTCTCCCTTTCGGGCTAGCCCTGTCTCCTCGCGTCTTTACGAAGGTCGTCGAGGCAGCCCTTGTTCCCCTCCGGGAACACGGGGTTCGCATCCTGAACTATCTCGACGACTGGCTGATCCTAGCTCACTCTCGAGTCCAGGTTTGCGAACACAGGGATCTTGTGCTCCGGCACCTAGCTCGTCTGGGCCTTCGGGTCAACTGGGAGAAGAGCAAACTCTGCCCAGTGCAGAGGATCTCTTTTCTCGGTATGGAAATCGACTCGGTCGCCATGTGCGCGCAGCTTACGAGCGAGCGCGCGCAGTCACTGCTGACTTGTCTTCGCCAGTTCGAGGGCAAGAGTGCGGTCCCACTGAAACTTTTTCAGAGGCTCCTGGGGCATATGGCATCCGCAGCCGCAGTAACGCCGCTCGGATTGCTTCATATGAGACCGCTTCAGCTTTGGCTTCGCGATCGAGTCCCGAGGTGGGCATGGCAACACGGCAAGCTCCGGGTCCCAGTGACTCCGTCCTGCCGTCAGACCTTCACCCCGTGGACGAACCTCAGCTTTCTACGGGCCGGAGTGCCCCTGGAACGAGTTTCCCGGCATGTTGTTGTTACAACAGATGCCTCCACCACGGGCTGGGGCGCCATGTGCAATGGTCATGCTGCCGCGGGCTCCTGGACAGGACCCCAGCGCCTTTGGCATGTCAATTGCCTCGAGTTGCTGGCTGTACGTCTCGCCCTGCACCGCTTCCATGCGTTGCTCAGGGGTCAGCACGTACTAGTCCGATCAGACAATACCGCAACAGTAGCGTACATCAACCATCAGGGTGGTCTACGCTCCCGCCGTATGTCGCAACTCGCCCGCCACCTCCTTATATGGAGTCAGAAGCATCTGAGGTCGCTTCGAGCCATTTATATCCCGGGACACCTGAACCAGGCGGCCGACGAGCTGTCTCGAGTTCAGCCTCTCGCTGGAGAATGGCGACTCCATCCCCGGACGGTTCAGCTGATTTGGGATCAGTTCGGCGACGCACAGGTAGACCTGTTTGCCTCCCACGACTCGTCCCACTGCGACCTGTTTTATTCCCTGACCGAGGGCACGCTCGGCACGGATGCACTGGCGCACAGCTGGCCGAGGGGCCTACGCAAGTATGCGTTTCCCCCAGTGAGCCTTCTTGCGCGGACCCTGCGCAAGATCAGGGAGGACAAGGAGCAGGTTATATTGGTTGCCCCATACTGGCCCAGCCACACCTGGTTCTCAGAACTCGTACTCCTTGCGACAGCACCTCCCTGGCCAATTCCTCTGAGGAAGGACCTCCTTTCTCAGGGACGGGGCACCCTTTGGCACCCTCGTCCCGGTCTTTGGAACCTCCACGTGTGGCTTCTGGACGGGACGAGGTAGGTTTGAGTACCCTACCACCAGCGGTGGTGGCTACCATCACTTCCGCTAGAGCATCGTCCACGAGACAAGCCTATGCGTTGAAGTGGAACCTCTTCGTCAACTGGTGTTCTTCCAAACAGCAAGAACCCACGAAATGCCCGATCAGTGTCGTGCTTTCCTTCCTGCAAGAAGGGTTGGAGCGAAGGCTGTCTCCCTCCACCCTGAAAGTGTATGTTGCCGCCATTGCCGCACATCACGATGCAGTTGAAGGTAAGTCTCTGGGGAAGCATGACCTGATCATCAGGTTCCTGAGGGGAGCGAGGAGACTAAATCCTTCTCGTCCTCCCCTCGTACCCTCTTGGGACCTCTCAGTGGTTCTAACTGCCCTGCAGAGCGCTCCATTTGAGCCTTTGCAATCCGTGGAGCTTAAGTTCCTGTCTATGAAGACAGCGCTCCTGGTTGCATTGGCCTCCATCAAGAGGGTAGGGGACCTGCAGGCATTTTCGGTTGACGAAGCGTGCCTGGAATTCGGGCCGGCTAACTCTCACGTGATCCTGAGACCCCGGCTTGGATATGTGCCCAAGGTTCCTACCACACCCTTTCGAGATCAGGTAGTGAACCTGCAAGCGCTGCCCTTGGAGGAGGCAGACCCAGCCTTGGCACTGCTCTGTCCAGTACGCGCCCTTCGTGCTTACGTAGACAGAACGCAGTGTTTCAGGACCTCAGACCAGCTCTTTGTCTGTTATGGTGGGAAGCTGAAGGGAAAGGCTCTCTCCAAACAAAGGTTGTCTCACTGGATAGTGGACGCCATTGCTTTGGCATACCAGCAGCAAGGTCGACCGTGCCCCCTTGGTGTGACGGCCCACTCCACTCGGAGTGTGGCCTCCTCTTGGGCTCTAGCGCATGGCGCCTCGCTAACAGACATCTGCAGAGCTGCAGGCTGGGCGACACCTAACACGTTTGCGAGATTTTACAATCTCCGAGTAGAGCCAGTTTCTTCTCATGTACTCGCTTCAACTAGCCGGTACTAGATTCTGCTCAGGTGTCTTCGCTTGCTCGCCATTCCTCTCCACGGACGGGATACGTGCGATATTCTCCTCAGGTGAGCCTCATAAGCCCTGAGTCTCCTCCAGCACTGACGACGTCAGCGCCAGAGTTATGCCACGGGCAGCTTTCGCGCTTGGCTAGGTGCCTCCATGTGCATGGTTCCCTTCGGTGACCCCCACATGTGTATTCCACTGTAAGCCTCCTTGAGCATGTGTCTTTCCCTTGGCAAGCCACCTTGCCACCCCTGGGGTTGAAATATTCCACCTGCGGCTGGACACCCCAGTGTTACTCCGTATGCAGCCCTTCGGGGTCATATGTGTATTCCAAGTCCCCCCCTTCGGGTTGGGCATGATTGCATATTTCCACTGGATATGCTTCCCAGTGTACCTTGGTATTCCTGTGTTAAGTAGGACTCCTTCGTCCGTGCTAGTTTCACGACAGGGAGATCAGACTTACGCAGGGCACTGGTAGACAGTCGAGAGGTGGCGTGATTTTACGGGAACCCCATTCGTCGTCATCCGACGTAACTCGGAGTGACAACGAAAGGGAACGTCTCGGTTACGTATGTAACCCTCGTTCCCTGAGTAGGGAACGGAGACGTTACGTCTCCCTGCCACTTCCGCTGTACCGCTGGAACGCCTGAGTTCAGTCTCGGCTCCTCAGCGAAGACATATCTGCATGTTGCTCGCGACTTCCTTTATACCCCCAGGGTGGGGCGGAGTTACGCTATGCAAATTCCGCAGACCCATGGCATTTCCTTGCCATTGGCTCGTGTTTTAATACTCGAAGATGATAGGATTTCTAAGCGAAACCCCATTCGTCGTCATCCGACGTAACGTCTCCGTTCCCTACTCAGGGAACGAGGGTTACATACGTAACCGAGACGTTCTGTTTACAAGAGTGTTATGACCACACGGACTGGAAAATGTTTAGAGAAAGCTGTGATGATGATTTGGATGAACTTGCTGATGTAACTTGGTCTTATGTTGCCTTTTGTAGAGACATAATTCCTTGTTTCCTTTTATAAAAGTGAGATTAGAGAGTCAGATGGCTGCTAATAAGTTGGGTTCGGCCTGGTCCAGTATGAAAAGTATATTAGGGTATGGTAGTTCAAAGCACAATAATCAGGTTGTCTTAAATGGAAATAATTTGGATTTGGAATTTGCGAACGCCCTGAATGGTTTCTATAATGTGATACAACTGATTTTAGTAAGGAAACCCAGGACTTGCGTCACAAGCTTGATGATAGCCAACCTTTTTTGTAGACCTAAGGGAGGTGGAAAGGGCCTTTCCTTCAGTTGGAGTAAAAAAAAAGAGTTATGGACCTGATAATATTTGTGGGTGGGTACTCAAGTTTTGTGCGAAAGAGCGGAGTCCTGTATTTCACTACATTTTTAATATGTCCTTGAGGGTACAGCATGTTCCAAATGTGTGGAAGGATGCAATGATTGTCCCTGTTCCGAAATCTATTTGCCAAAGACGCTAAATGATTTTAGAACGGTGGCTCTTACATCTGTTTTAATGAAAATTCTTGAAAG
Source organism: Rutilus rutilus (assembly GCF_951802725.1). NCBI lineage: Eukaryota > Metazoa > Chordata > Actinopteri > Cypriniformes > Leuciscidae > Rutilus > Rutilus rutilus. The sequence continues at coordinate 7,578,740 of NC_140227.1, forward strand.
ATTTGTGAGATCTGAAATATTGAGGATGACTGAGGGTTTATTAGATCCGATGCAGTTTGCTTACAGATCTAAAAGAGGTGTAGAGGATGTCACGATCACCTTGATAACATTTACTTTTGAAACATTTGGAGTGGAAGGGGTCTCACTCAAGAGTTCTATTTATAGATTTTTCCTCTGCTTTTAATACAATTCAACCTCACGTCTTAAGTGGGCTTTTAGAACAATTTAAATTGAGTAATAACCTAGTAGGATAGACGTTAGACTTTTTAACTAATAGGACACAAAGAGTGAAAATATACTCTCTCAGCACAAGTCACTTCCTCTACTGGTTCGCCACAAGGATGTGTACTTTCTCCTTTACTGTTTATTCTTCACACAAATATGTGCCAAAGCAATTGGGAAAAATCGTGTTATTTTGAAGTACGCAGACGATACTGTAATTGTCAGTCTGCTTCAGAATAATGAGAGTAGTCATGGACCAGTTGTTTGTGACTTTGTAGAGTGGTGTGAGGAGTCTCACCTTCATTTGAATCTATTGAAGACCAAGGATATGGTAACTGATTTTAGAAAGAAGGTTTCTATGCATGAAGTGCCAAAAACTAAGGGTCAAACAGTGGAAGGTGTGCAATCTTATAAATACAATCATTGATTCGAAGTTGGGTTTTGAAGCCAACTGTGAAGCTGTGTGTAAAAGGGGGATCAACGTTTGTTCTTTTTAAGGAAACTGTGCAAATTTCAAAATGACAAAACACAAAACAGTTTTATCAGGCTTTTATCAAGTCAATTTAGTCTTTTTCTGTGGTGTCCTGGTACGGGAATTTATCTTTAAAGAGCCGGAACTCTATTAACCAAATTGTGAAATGGTCCAGTAAGTTGATTGTGGAGCTGCTACTTAACCCTGCTTCACTGTACACCAGGCAGGTACAGCGAATGTTTTTTTATTTTATTTTAAATGACAGGCAGCATCCCCTGTATTGAGTTCCAGCACCTTCCGTCTAATCAACGGTTTAGAGTCCCGCAGTGTACAACAAAACGTTATAAGAACAGCTTTGTCCCTGTAGTGATGAATTCTATGAATAAGATGAAGTAATGGGTTTAGTATAATGTTTTAGGGGTAAGTGTTTTTATAGTGTTGTTGTATTGTCTATGATATATGTATGAGAAACAGCCTGAACTTGTTCAGTGAAATCTAATTTACTTACGGGTATAGAATAAAGGAACCTGCACCTGAACCTGAGGAGCTTTAGTAAAACTGTAAAACCGGAGTTGCTTTTTTATGACATATGCGGAGCTAAATATGGATATCAGACAGTCCGGTATAAAGAGACGAGATGTACTGACGAATAAAATAAATACACGATTGTGATGGCCTATATCAGTGTTATTCAAATGGCGGACTGCGGTCCGGACCATGGGACATAATTGCGCAAATTTAACGTTTCTACAGATTAAAGTGAGCAGTGCATCAAAACAACGGAGCGGTTCACACCATAAGCACTCAGGGTTGTTTATAATAATGATCTTTCGGAGCTATATCTATAATATTTTTTATCTAGAGCCAAAAGTGCTTAATTCAATCTGCACCCAAGTCCCTTTCACCTTTCTTAGTCCCAAGGCCTTCTATGTGCCATACACGTAGGTGTCAAAATGTAAAATAAATAAGTAAATAAATAAATAAAAATAGCCTGTTAAAACATCTGATCTAACCTTTTTATTTTCATATCCAGTTGGGAGAAATATTTACTTTTTTGGGTACATTTCTGGTAAAAATTCTTAGACATCACTGTTTTGGCTCTCTGGGCCAAAGATTCTCATCTTTGATGACTATTTCGAGTGTTTAGGTATTGTTTTTTTTTATTTATTTTAATTTTTTTATACTCCTGCTGTCTCGATGGAAATGTATAACTGTTCCAAAAAAGTTTTGTCCGGACCTCGGCTGGGAAGGAAATATAGAGACCAGACCTCTTGGAACTTTAATTGAATACCCCTGGCCTAAACTATTTGTCTGACAAGCGGTTATATTTAGCATGCTTACTTTGGTAATGGTTCGCGCACTTTTGCATCGCATATAAATATTTCTGCCTTATATGGCAATCAGAATCCACATCAAATCACAAACAGAAGGTATTCAAACACAGCTAAAATTATTTTAAAAAGTCTTTAATGCTGATTAGTTGATTAGGAATCATTCGCGGCGCTGCCGTCTCCAGACTCAAGTCCAAAAAACCCTGGCCGCTGGCCCAGAGGAAGCCCCAGCGAGGCCCGATCAAGCCCCGGAAGTGACAGTGGAAAAGCACGCCCGCTTTTGGTCCGACAGTGGAAATGCGGCTAATGACAGACAGCAAACGGGATTATTAGGCTGCTGTCACTTAGGCCCTGTTTACACCTGGTATTAAAATGCATTAAACGTGTTTTAATGTTTTAACCACAACGAGAAGTGCTTGGCACATGATAATTCCACTTTAATTTGTGTTCTAAATAGCAGATGTTCTGAGAAAATATTTTATATTTAGAGACTAATAATCGATGCACATTTGACTCCAAACAGACACAGACACAGAAGGACGGTGATCGAACACCATTGGCCCGAATAAGTCTGATAACACAGTACTGTGCAAACTCTGCTGAACGCAGCTGTGCTGTTTGCGTCGAGACGTGCACAGACTGACAGTAGGAAACGGTAAGATATGCACAATTTATTTTTTAAATGTTTTGTCAGTGAAGAGCTGAGTCTTACAATTATTTACACTTTAAAAAATAAGGCCTATCTGTTTCCATTACAAATATATAAACATCCTAAAATATATGTTTACCTTATGGGCTAAATTGCATTAATTTGATTTGTTTAAAGCAATTAAATACTAATTAAATACAGCAATTTAGCAATTAAATTCTAATTAAATACAATATGGACAGTGGAGAAGATTGAGAATAACTCTTCTCTGAAAACTTTCTCTGAAATGTTATAACATTTTTATTTATTTGTTGTAAAACAAGGCAAGAACACTGAACGATTTTTAGCAATGTAATGTGACTGCACATAGTCCGCATCTCATATTTCTTAATGCCTTGTACCGTTGAACATGGTATCACGTGGATGGAATATGCATGGAAATGATATGCAGATGATACGCAGATGCAGAAAACTAGGCGTTGTAAGCTCCATATATGGTTATTTCTAAGGGGGCGATGCATGTAGCCTACGCACAATCTTCCGCTGACTGGGTTTTATAAAGGGAATTTTGCGCAGGTTCTGGCATACTTTTGTGCGTACGCAAAATCTAGCTTGTGCGTACGCACACTTTAAGGATGAAAACTACGGAAAAGTTTTATACATGAGGCCCCAGGTGAGAACAGGTGTGTGTCACTCTTTACGTTCATTTAACACTTTTTAACTCATTTAAGACTCTGCTTACGATGATACTCGCCAATAACGGGCATTTCGACAAAATTGTGCGTTATTGTTTTTTTGTCCATTCAAGCGCAAAAGAGAACTCAATGTGGCACTGGCGCGCTGTCTGAAGCGACGTTCTGTGCGTGTGTTTCAGGTGTTTTTTTTTCACAGAGAGCCGCTTCACAGATAGCGCACCAATACAGATTTGAATTGTGCAAAACAAATTAATGGCATGTGTACATTTTTACAGCTCTATTAAAAACACAGTGTTGAAATGGGTTACCCCAGAATGGAAATTAATTTCATTCTTTGGCCTAAAGTCCCAATTCATTGACCTTTTTTTTTGTTGAGGATTAAGAATTAAGACTGGCAAACATAGTGTCATTTGACAATCTGATTGACAGCTATAATGATAATCACCTGCATGGAGTCTCTCATGTTCTTTCAAGTGGAATTTCGATTTAAAACGACTCCCACATGAACCACAGCAGAAAGGTGTCTGGTTCTGGTGCACTAAAGTGTGTCTCTGCAAACGTCCTTTGGTGCTGAACATTTTTCTGCAAATCTTGCATATTAATGTGTTTTGGTAACTTTGAATTGTCTTTTGTGACATCTCATCAGAACTTTCAATGTAAAGTTGAAGACACGACAGGTCTTGTTCAGGTGCTGGAAGTTCAACATGACAATCACTGCCAGACTGCACTGCAGAAGGGTATGAATGTTTAGCCTGATTTTCACACAGCTCTGACTTAACTGTGATTGATGATTGTATATCTGTACCAACTGTGATTGATGATTGTGTATCTGTACCACCAATATCTTCATTCTTCGACAGCACATTTGGAAGAAGTGTGAGGCAGTGAGAGGGTTCCTGCCATTTAAAACCTTCAGAAAGGGGAGAAGTATTGGTAGAAGCTTGTCTCAAAGGCTCATGGGGCATCACAGTGGCAACCTCCATTTTTACTTGTATTTCTGACAGTTCTGAACCCAATGGAACTTGCAGACATCCATCTCTCCGAGTATCTGTGTGACATGAAGCACAACATTAGTTTTTACTTGTAAGACAGGGAAATGCTAAATATAATGTTCAACTCAATTTAAAATGCCATTCACCACCAATTTACAGGAATACACTACACAAAATTGGCAGATTTTTGTCCTGATTTACAGTCTGGAGGAGTCAACACTAGCTGTCATAGGGAATAGCCAGTTTGCAGAGTTTGGGAAGTCAGAGTTGACACATTTCAAAGAAAAAGGCAAAGTGTACTGATTATTTTTAGCTTTAGACTATGATTTTATCCAGTCGGAGGACATCAATCATGCTTGATATTTTGAGAGCCGACTTTAGATCACACATTTGAGCCTGGAAAGTTTCTGAAATTTGGTTGATATCACACGGAATGACCCAAAGGTGTTTTTGTCTGATAACCTTTTATACACTTAACTGCAGATACTGAAATAACACTGTGTGGGTACAGTACAAATATTTTGAGTGTCCCTTATTTTCCTAAAAGAACCACGATTGTCCCTCATTTTCCTTTCCAGAAGTTGGCAACCCTAAGCACAACAGTTTCCAATATTGAGAATAATGGAGTTTCAAATCAGTATATTATAATGATTTCTGAAGGATCATGTCGCATGTGACACTGAAGACTGGAGTAGTGGCTGATGAAAATTCAGCTTTGCATCACATAAATAAATAACTTTAAAGTATATTAAAATAGAAAACCACCATTTTTAACTAGTAATATTACAGTTTTTTTCCTGTATTTTTGATCAAATAAATGTAGGCTTGATGAGCATAAGAGACTTCTTTCAAAAACATTAACATACAGTATATTAAATCGTTAAAATGTTTAAAATAGAGCAGTGAGATTAATTATTAAAAGATTGTGATCTCAATTCAAACACCCACACAATCTCATTCCTAAATGACAACGATTCAGGTACGTATACAAAATTTGACAAGTACAACCATAGCAGAACATTGAAATCTGCATGGGCAGATACTGACCCAGAGAGAGCAGTTGTCATGTTTAGGTATAAACAGCTTAACAGTCTTTTCAAATACACAGTATCATTATTTCTGTTTCTAAAATTCTAATTATGACAGAAGTACTGGGATAAAAGTTTAAAGTTTGGATATAAACACTGATGTCTACGGTAGCAATCAAAATAGAGTAAATCGCCTTCTGAAAGTAATGATGATTTAAATAAAGATTGTATCTATTACATCGTTAGACCAGACCGTGGGAAGTGACATAAAAAATTTTTTTTATTTGTCACTGAATTATTCATTCAAAACAATTTAATTTGTATTTTTTTATTATTAGTTCTACTTAATTCAATATTTTTTAAATAGAATGCAGCCATTAGCAGTATACAGCCTCTATTAATTTACATGTTGTTTAGTTGACTATTTAGAAACAAATTGTGATTCTTAATTTATCCTGAATCTTGCAGCTCTGTTAAAGTAATGACACAACCTGTATTTGAGGATAGTTTTTTTGCATTGTGCATTTCTCAATCATTATTATTATTGCATTGCATTATACACTAAGTTTTGCCCTTCAAAACTAAAACTGATATAAAAAACCTAACAATTTCTGTTAAAAAATGATTTCATTGCAAAGCGATTATATTCTTAACTTTTGACTATCATCAGCACAACACTGCTCAGTTTGGGTCACTGAATAGGCTACTCCGAGGTATGAGTATTATCATTAGATGGGCAAGAAAAGCCTGTTGTACCAAATATGACACCAAACATAAATCTTATTTGAAATATATAAAATATATAAACATAGACTTTTCTTACTATTATGTCATACGTCAGGCGTTACGTTACATGGTTAAATAAAAACAATTAAATAATGGCAATTTAAATACAAATTATCATCATGACATCCATTATAATATGATAAAAGTGAGAACAACATATTTGAGATTTAGCGTTGATATACAGCGTAACGTGACTGACTGATATGTAACATGAAGGTTACCTGAAACAGAGTACTTCAGATAATTCCATAGTACTACCATTAATCATGGCCAGAAAGCACGGTATTCCCATTGACCATGACAAAATAAAATAGTTTAGAGTGAATGTTTTACTAACCATGGCGTGTTTCTGCACAGACGCTGTTTCGGCTGTGAGTCAGTGTACTCCTGAGACAACAGTTCTCTTGCTTTAGACGCTCTATCTCCTGCTCATATTCAATCATATTGTCTTTGACAGCGTCAAATATTTCTTCGGCTACTGCTGTCATGCGCTTCACCAAAAACGAATGAATAGACACAAGTCCCATTTTGATCATTTTGTTACAATGTACAAACTTCCGTTTTTTCTTCTTCTTCTTCTTTCTTGGCAACCGCACTAAACAGTGCATTACTGCCACCATCAGGTAGCTTGGATCAAAAACATTTTCTTATACCTCTTAAAGGAGCTGTATGTAAGAAATGTATTTCAATTAATCATAAAATGGCCCTGATATGTCACTAGACATTAAGAAATCATGTTCATTTCAAATACTTATATCACTGACAACAGTAGTCCGGCCAGGATATTGTCATTTAAAAAGTGAAGTTGCAGCCCTCAACTGATGTTGATGTTGTCATCTTGTGTTTTGGCCTGAAGCGCCACCCTCCACCTATCTACCAATCACGAAGTCAGTAGTGTTTCGGCATCGGGGTTGCCAGCTCTGCTCTAGTTACCACAGCTACGTAGCAGCCTACGTTCCTGCTGGATCCTGCAGCCTATCTGGCAACCTCGAGTCAGGGGGGAGGGGGAGGGGATACACCGCTCTACAGTAATTTGAAAGTGATTGCAGTACCAGTTTTGGCCACAATCTTACAGACGGCTCCTTTAAAGGCAGGATTTTTGTAAAAAACTTTTTCCCAAATTTGTTTAAACTGTCTTTATATACCAATACATAATTAACATGTAAGTACTCTGAAAAAGAGAGTATAAAAATCGAGTGTCTCTAGTCCTCTCAGGACTGCAATAAACACAGCTACTTATTCCATTCACTCCCACCCCTCCCTTCTGGGCTCCTTCCAAAGCCACGCCCCCAAAACACATGAACGCGCGATGCCGACCGCTCAGCTGGAGGCAGTGTTGCCAGATTGGGCGGGCGCCCAATTAGGCTCCTTTTGGTCACGTCCGACCGGAAAAAAATGCAGAAAATTTGGGCTGGTTTTTGATGCAACGGGCGGGTTTTTATTTTTAACTATAAACAGTATTTTTTTATATTTTTCATGAAAACGAACTATAAAATAAATTATATAATGTAGGATGACGTTTAAATTAGGTATGGTTCAGGTTAGCCAATAAGGTTCAGGGGAATCCTGTTCAATCGGACTTCAAGCTTGATTGACGGGTTGTTATAGGCTAATCGTTCTATTCGTTATATCGTCAAAACTGCATTTATCATCATCATTCATCATCATCATGCCAAAGTGGGGTAAATATAAAAAGTCCTACAGAAAGGAATGGGAGAGCTGGTCTCTGAAAACATGGATTGCACCCGTGGTAGGCGATGAGTCAAAGGCATTTTGTAAATACTGTCAATCAGAAATCAGAGCACAGTTAAACGATTTGAAAGAGCATGCTAACACAAAAAAAACCACAAATCGCGCTGTGCACCAAGTGTAAAAACTTTTACTGTGCCAGCGGGAGCAGCAAGGCAGTGTCCGATCAAAGATGACCAAAAGCGCCGTGAAATTAGAATCGCTGCCTACATTGCTTGTCACAGTTCAATAAATGCGGTGGACGATTTGTCAGACATTTTGAAAGATGAGATGGGAACATTCCAAATGCACTGGACAAAGTGCACAGCTATTATCAAATCTGTCCTCGCGCCACACTTCAGAGAAGAACTTGTGGAGGATATTGGTGAGTCTCCATATTCCCTGTATCTCGATGAAAGCACTGACATATCCGTGAACAAACTTCTTTGCATTTGTGTGAAATACCACTCAAAAACACAGCAAGTTTGTCAGTACATATCTTGGACTTGTGGAGCTGACAGATGCTGATGCTAAAGCCATATCAGACACTGTTGTTGCTTTTCTATTAAAGAACGGCCTGCAGATTAAAAACATGATGGGCATTGCCACAGATGGTGCCAGCGTAATGGTTGGAAGTTTTCACCCTACTTAAACAAATACAGCCAAACCTGCAGCTTATTCGCTGTGTTTGCCATTCACTTGACATTGTTGCAAATAAAGCAATGCAGCTTCTTCCGAGCAACATAGAATACATGGTTAGAGGTAGACTGGTTCGCTCATTCAGCAAAGCGGCAGTATGAATACAAGAACATATACGAGACTATTAATAAATGGGGCTGCCCCTTGAAATTAATAAGTCCAAGCTGTACCCGTTGGCTTGTGATGGCTGACTGCATTAACCGCATTGTGGATCAAAAAGATGCCCTCACATTGCACTTTAACATGGCTTCAAGTACAGAACACTGTTATACTGCTCGGCTTTTAAAGGAAATGTACAATGACAAAAGTAATCTCCTTTACATGTACTTTCTTCAACCTGTTCTGATGGAAATCAAAGCTGTAAATAAATGCTTTCAATGAGAAACAGGAAACACTCTCGGTGTGTTTAGAGACTTGGAAAGGCTGTACATGACAACTGTTAGACGCATTCTCAAACCGAGCGTCTTGCGTAATCACAAGCAGCTCCGTGAACTTGACCTCACACAGTCTGGCATATTCCTATCCCCTCTGGATGCGGACCTACCACATTTATGGACAAACTGGAGGAAAGTAGGTTAGCCCCAGACATTAAGGAGAGAATTGCTTCACGTTGTATGGATTTTTTTAAAGGACTTGTAAAGCAGTACCAATTGCGTTTACCTGCTTCAATGGAATTCCTGCGCAAACTGGAGCTCATCTGCCCGAAATCTGTTATGTCCACTATAAATAGGCCTGGAGTAAAGAACTTGCCAGCTGATCTTTTCTCGTGCCCCATTGGTACATTAGAATCGCAGTGGAGGAATGTGACAACCGCAAGCTTCTCTGATGATCATGACATTGACAAGTTTTGGCTCGAAGTCGAAGCGTTTAAAGATGCAGGGGGGCACAAGTGTTTCCAGGAATTGGCACAATGTGCCATAAGACTTCTTGTTCTGCCTGTTTCCAATGCCCATGTTGAGCATTTTCCGTCGTCTCGCTTTTAAAAGATGACACTAGGAATCGTATGGGACTACCGCTGCTCTCCAGCATCATGGATGTGCGCACTGGCCTGGTCAGAAATGGCTTTACCTCGGCAACGTTCAAACCTCCCAGGCAGTTGCTGGAGAGATTTGACTCAACGATCTATTAATCTATCTGGTTGTGACTGTACAAAGTTGGTTCTATAATTTCATAGTTCTATAATTGTTCTATAAAATAGACATTTTCATCAGTTCTGCGGAGATTCTCTACGTTAACTCCATATTAAAAGGTAAGCGTGTTTATGCTATTATAGCACACTTATTTTGCTGTACAATTCTGATGTCATGTTTGATCATTTCTTAAACCTAATAACATATAGGCTACAGGTAGCTGATGTAGTGTCTAGTGACGATTCAGTGTATCATTCAGTCGTTATTCATCTTGAATTCAAGAATTCATCTTGATTCGCCCAGTGGTCTATAAGTTAAATAATAATAATAATAATAATTGTAATAATAATCTAAAAAAATTAATTAGTTGTAAATAAAGCACACATTTTTATGCACTAATACAAAAAGTAAAGTCTAATGAAATTATTTGAGAATTGGCCTATTAGAGAAGACCTGTAGTTCTGACAATAGTAGCACAAGAACAATAAAAAATGTTGTCCCCTTCTGAGGTTTTCGATGTAGACCTTGTGTTTTATTAAAATTAAAAATGTTTATTAAGAAAATAAATTCTGTGTGTTTTATTGTATAACAGTTTTAATAACAGTATGTATTTTGGGCTGGTATTTTTTTTTAAATGGGCGGGTTTTAAGCTGTAGTTGGGCTGGAAATCTTTAGTCCAATCTGGCAACACTGGCTGGAGGACGCGTTTGCCAGCGCCTAGCGGAGAGGAGCGCAGTGCATGTAGTGACATCATGTCAGAATCACATGTAATAAAATACCTAACTTTATCATTATGAATATAAACAACTAACATGGCTGTTAGTACTCACTATCAAGCTAGCATATCGATACTGGTAAAGTTTAAAATATATTGAGTTTGATTCGGTAACGAGCTAGTAACATAAGGCAAAGCTAAAAACAGGTTGCATTGAGACACGTTTTCCCATTACCATCAGTTACACTGTGATGAAGGTGAATTTCGTGTAAGATTCATAACATAATACGGTGTTTTGCATGTAAGAGCTTCCACGATGAAAGCACTGTTGGCTCTGATGAGGACTAACATTACACTCCGGCGACAAGTAGCCTACCTTTCTACCTTACTAGTTCCTTTTTTTGCCTTGTTTGCCTTCGCTGACTGTATATGCAGGTACTGGGGATTTTGACTGCTCTTTCTCTGCCATTATTGTGATTCTTCCTAGCTTCCGTGCCCTTTCTCCGTGCCTCTTCCCCTCCTCGAGTCAAACGGGTGCGCGTATGTGGGCAGCTCCTGTAGCGGCAGGGGTGGTAGCATTAAGATTAAAGAGTAAGAGTAAAAATATCAACACATTTAACTGAAAAGTTACCAAGATTGTGTGCATTTTCTCTAAGCATGGCTTTAAAAATTAATGAAATCCTTTAAAACTTCATGCAGTAAGAATACTAGTTATGCTAACAAGATTCTGATCAATTTGTTAACAATAAAACACATATGATGATATTTTTTTAAGTAAAACCTTCAACAAACAGAGTTGACATTGATCAAAACAGAGTTGACATTAATAACAGAGTTGACCCCATAGTTAAAAGATCAAAAACAACAACATTTTCTGCCAGTGTAATAAGGTCCACTGAGTCGAGTTGCAATGAGTCAGTCATTCTAGAACGAATTATATTTGAAACTAGACTTCTCAGTAATTCTGAAGATATTTCTATAGATTACAGCAACACCAACCCCTTTTTCTTTCAGATGTGGCTCATTTTTATAACAGTAATCTTGGGGGGTGGACTCATTTAAAGTAATGTAATTGTCTGGTTTTAGCCAGGTTTCTGTCAGACACATCGGCCCTCATTTATCATTCTTGCGCAGAAACGGGCGTATATGTTGGCGTAAGATTATGCTTACACTCCTCTCACCGCCTGATTTATGAAGCTATGCGTACCTTTGAAATCCAGGTGTGCGCAATACCTGCCCTTGATAAATGCCGCGGCTGAAAACGATCGTCATTAGAATAACACGCCCCTATATATTCAAGTCTCCGCTTCCCCCACGCCCTCATTTTACGCCATGGACACACGGAAGACGGCAAAGAAGAGAAACTTGGATGAGCAAATGACCTATCACAATGCATTATTTTACAGCACGTGTTTTGAAACAATTAGCATTTAATTTCGTATCACGTCACATGTATTGGGGTGTACAATAGTGATGATGATGTGATGTGGAGTACCATTCATTCACATTAATAATTGCATGACAATTTGTAATATTATTATTATTATTATTATTATTTTTATTATTAATGACGCTTATTGTTATTTAGAAGAAGAATGTCGTTATTACTATTATTTGTATTATTATTATTATTATTATTATTATTATTTAAAAGAAGAAGAATGTCATTTTTATTATTTTGTCAGTCTGAATTATTTTTTGGTCATTGAAAGCCTTTCATTACTGAACCCAGTCCGTGCGCACCTGCCGGGCCTAACCCTGAAACGTCAGGTAAAGCGCACAGGCTCGCAACTGAAGGAATACATATGCCTACAAATCAAATGCTTTGGTAAAGTCACACAAATTAAACATTGAAGTCCATGTTGCACAAAAATAAACACTGAAGTTTATAATTACTATATTGTTTTTTTTTTACAGTGGGTCATAATATATCATATCTTTTAGTTTGTCAGTGCGTTTTGTGGTGTTAGGAATTGTTTTTCTGCGCATTTCCACACTAACTCAAAACGTGCGTTCACCACCTCCTGAGCTGGCGTAGGATTTGAGCGTGCCGTACGCCAACGTCCATATTGATGAATCTCAAAGTCACCGTGGTTTTGGGTGTACGCCAGGTGTACGCTGGAAATTTGGTGTACGCACTTTTGATAAATGAGGGCCAACATGTCTAGGTTATAATCTGTAATAATATCATTAACAATAAGTGCTTTTGAAGTAAGGGATCGAATATTCAGCAACCCGAGCTTTATCATTTGTTCATATGTATTATATCTGTTCTTTATTTGTTGAACATTAATTACATTTTTACCCTTAAATGGGTTTGGGAGTTTTTTGTATTTCCTAATTCAGTGAACAGACAGTCTCTATATGATGATATCTAGGTGAAAGAGTCTCTATGTGATGGGATTTATCTGACCTTGGTGACGTGAGACAGCTAGCAGACGGTCGGTTTAGCCAGTCTGTCTGTTTCCTGACTTGAGCCCCAAGTCATGTTTGAGCTCTAAGACTATGTGCCATATTACTAAGAGCAGCACCATCCCAGGAGGGATGAATACCATCTCTTTTTAACAGGTCAGGTCTGCCCCAAAAACTTTTCCAATTGTCTATGAATTCTATATTATTTTGTGGACACCACTTAGACAGCCACCCATTGAGTGAGGACAGTCTACTAAGTATCTCATCCCTCCGGCGAACAGGAAGGGGGCCAGAGCAAATTACAGTGTCTTACATCGTACTTGCGAGTTCACACATCTCTTCAATGTTAATTTTAGTGATCTCCGACTGGCGAAATTGAACATCATTAGTGCCGACGTGAATAATAATCTTAGAGACTTTACAATTAGCATTAGCCAGGACTAAATTTGCTTTGATGTCAGGCGCTGGTGTCTCTATTTTCACGTTCTGTGTAATAGAATCGCCAATAACTAGGGCACATTCAACAGGATTCTCAGTGGGTGTTTCACTAAGTGGGGAGAACCTGTTTAATGTTGTAATTGGAACGGAAGAGTGGTGTTTTGTCCCGCGACTACAGCGTCTCACAGTCACCCAGTTGCCCAATGTACAGAGTTCACTAAGCTAGTCGCATTCAAAGCAGTATCTAAAGCCCTTGCATTTTTACTATCCTCGATTAAAGTTGGGATGCGTGTATCTAGTTCTGAAATCTTCTCCATCAGCCTGACAATCTACCTGCATTTTGCCACATGTGTAGTCCTCACCACTGACAGAGAAGGCTATACTATACATGTGACACGAAGTGCAAGTGACAATAACAGGAGAAGACATTACTCACTGTGTTTGTTGACTGATCCTACTCACCACTGTTGTTTGATGGACTCGTAAAGGCGCACTAGCACAAAATACTAGATTGTTGTGCTAGTGATAACGATTTAGATAAAAGCTAGCGATGTCAGATTAATGTGATAGGCAATATTAGACAATATCTGATATAAGTTGATGTGTAAGTTATTTAGCAGTATAAACAACAAGGAGTTTTAGTAAATAGAGATTCAAAGCAGAAAGCTATACGGAGCATACAGACGCAGACCAGCAGCAAGGCAGACAGGAGCAATCGATCCAAGCAAGCAATCGATCCTTAGTAGTAACATTTTTAGTAATATGCAGAAAGAAGTGCAGACAATGACATTATTTAAAACTGACTTTCCAGATCAGCAGAATTTTATTATGCTTTTATAAATACATTACAAGCTGCCTTAAATTTTTAAGTACAATTTACTTGGCCGTATAAATCATTTCAACTTAAGATTAAACTGACTTAAATTAGTTGAATCTTGAATAAATCTTGAAAATTGCTCATCTTATGTTGATAAGTTAAAGTAATGTAAAAACATGTTGTCATGACTTTGTAAGTCAAGTCAAGTCAAGTCATCTTCATTTATATAGCGCTTTTAACAATGTAGATTGTCTCAAAGCAGCTTTACAGAGATAAGCGTATAATTTAAGGTAACAGAGATTGTTTCGGCTTTACAGCAGAGTTAAGTTATTTCCATCTAAAGTTAGTTTTAATTGATTTGGTTCCGTCGCAATGATCATTTGTTATTAAATTAGGGGCCGCTAAGACGACACCATTCTCTCTACACAGACTTTAAACGCGAACCTGTGAGAAACGCTGATGGCGTTCACATGCGCATTTAGAATGGGTTCTATAGTTATGTGCGTTAGAATATACGCAGGTTTGGAATTCCCTACAAGCCAAGCCTAAACAAAATACTTGTCTTTCCTTATAAATTTTGATAAGGAATTTTATTTTATTTGTTGCTTTGGGGTAGGACCGCAAGACGAATTTTCCCGACAACGCCTTATCTGTAGAGTGGTAGTGGGATCCTCCATAGGGAGAGACTAGTTGGCACTTCAGCACTGCGTTGTCATCGGTCCAGGTGAAGGTCCTTCGTCAGATCTGGATACGGCCCGGATCCGGCAGGCTGCGGGAAAACCTTGGGATAAACACAGACACTAAAATTAGCGTAGATGCCATTCTTCTCATGATGTAACGAGTACATCAGGATTTTTGGGAAGTGTTCCCGGTTCCGGCTGACCTAATCTATGCAGCATAACATTAAATTATAGAAGTCTATAATGTATTATGTGAAAGCTAGGTCAAAGAGATGTGTCTTTAATCTGGCTTTGAACTGACAGAGTGTGTCTGCTTCCCGGACAATGGTAGGAAGACTGTTCCAGAGTTTTGGTGCTAAATAGGAAAAGGATCTACCGCCAGCAGTGGATTTTGATATTCTAGGTATAATCAACTGGCCGGAATTTTGAGATCGTAATAGACGTGACGGACTATAATGCGTTAAGAGCTCGCTCAAGTACTGCGGAGCTAAACCATTCAGTGCTTTGTAAGTAATAAGCAATATTTTAAAATTTATGCGATGTTTAATAGGGAGCCAATGCAGTTTTGACAGAACTGGGCTAATATGGTCATACTTCCTGGTTCTGGTAAGAACTCGAGCTGCTGCGTTTTGAACCAGCTGTAGTTTGTTTATTAAGCGTGCAGGGCAACCACCTAGTAGAGCATTACAATAATCTAGCCTTGAGGTCATGAACGCATGAACTAATTGTTCCGCATTTGTCAATGAGAGCATATGACGTAATTTAGATATATTTTTAAGATGGAAAAATGCAGTTTTACAGATACTAGACACGTGACTTTCAAATGAAAGATTGGTATCAAAGAGCACACCCAGGTTCCTAACCGACGACGAAGACTTAACAGAGCAGCCATCAAGTGTTAGACAGTATTCTAGGTTATTACGTGAGGAAGTTTTTTGTCCAATAATTAGAAACTCTGTTTTTTCAGAATTTAGAAGTAGGAAATTACAAGTCATCCAATTTTTTATATCCGCTATGCATTCCGTTAATTTTGTGAATTGATAAGTTTCGTTAGGTTTTGAAGAAATATAGAGCTGAGTATCATCGGCATAACAGTGAAAGCTAATGCCATGTTTCCTAATGATATCTCCTAAGGGTAGCATGTACAGAGTGAACAGCAGCGGTCCTAGTACTGAGCCTTGTGGTACGCCATACTGAACTTGTGATCGATGAGACATCTCTTCATTTACTGCTACAAACTGATAACGGTCAGATAAGTATGATTTAAACCATGCTAGTGCATTTCCCGTAATGCCAACATAATGTTCTAATCTATTTAAAAGAACGTTGTGGTCGATGGTGTCAAACGCAGCACTAAGATCGAGTAACACTAATAGAGAGAGACAACCACGATCGGATGATAAGAGCAAATCATTTGTGACTCTAATGAGAGCTGTCTCAGTACTATGGTACGGTCTAAATCCGGACTGGAAATCCTCGCAGATATCATTTCTTTCAAGAAAGGAACACAGTTGTGAGGATACTGCCTTTTCTAATATCTTTGACAGAAATGGTAGATTCGAGATCGGCCTGTAATTGACTAATTCTGAAGGATCAAGTTGCGTTTTTTTAACAAGCGGTTTAATCAAAGCCAGCTTAAAGTTTTTTGGTACGTATCCTAATGACAAAGACGAATTAATGATATTAAGAAGAGGATCTATGACCTCTGGAAGTATTTCTTTCAGTAGCTTAGTCGGTATAGGGTCTAACATACATGTTGTAGATTTAGATGATTTAATGAGTTTAGTAAATTCTTCCTCTCCTATAGCAACGAATGAATCAAATTTTTCCTCAGGGAGACTACAATGCACTGCCTGATGCGATACTGTAGTAGACGGTTGCATAGTTATAATTTTGTCCCTGATATTATCAATCTTATAAGTGAAGAAGTTCATATAGTCATTACTGCTGTGCTGCTTGGAAACTTCGGTGCTTGAAGCTTTATTTTTCGTTAGTTTAGCCACCGTTTCAAATAAATACCTAGGATTATGTTTATTTTCTTCTAATAGGGTTGAAAAATAAGCAGATCTAGCAGCTTTTAAAGCCTCTCTGTATGCAATCGAACTCTCTTTCCATGAAATGCGAAATACCTCTAGTTTTGTTTTCTTCCAGTTGCGCTCCATCTCTCTGGCTGCTCTCTTAAGGGCCCGAGTGTGCTCGTTGTACCACGGCGTTGGACTATTTTCTTTAATCTTCTTTAAGCGCAACGGAGCAACTGTGTCTAAAGTGCTGGAAAAGAGAGAGTTAAACGTTTCTGTTGTAATATCTAGTTCTTCTAAGCTATCTGAGATGCTGAGATGATGAAACTGATTAGGAAGATTATTAATAAAGCAATCTTTAGTAGCAGAAGTGATAGGTCTCACATATTTGAAACACGGAGTCGGCTTTGCAGCCTTGGCTAAATGCAAATTACACGAGACTAGATAATGATCTGAGATGTCATCGCTCTGCTGCAGAATTTCAACGGCATCCACATCTATTCCATGTGATAATATTAGATCTAGAGTATGATTACGACGATGAGTAGGTCCTGACACGTGTTGTCTAACTCCAATTGAATTTACAATGTCTTTAAATGCCAATCCCAATGCATCTTTTTCATTATCGATGTGTATATTAAAATCACCAACAATTAGTAATTTATCTGCAGTCAATATTAATTCTGATAGAAAGTCCGCAAATTCTTTGATAAAGTCTGTATGGTGCCCTGGTGGCCTGTATACAGTAGCCAGCACAAATCTCAAACGTGATTTATCGTTTACACTATAGATTTTTACATTAAGCACCAATGCTTCAAAAGAATTATATTTAAAACTTGATTTCTTAGTGGTTTTGAAACTATTACTATAGATTACAGCAACACCACCCCCTTTGCCTTTCAGACGAGGTTCATGTTTATAACAGTAATCTTGCGGGGTGGACTCATTTAAAGTAATGTAATCGCTTGGTTTTAGCCAGGTTTCTGTCAAACACAGCACATCTAGGTTATTATCTGAAATCATATCGTTAACAACGAGTGCTTTTGAAGTAAGCGATCGAATATTCAGCAACCCAAGCTTTAGCATTTGCTCATCTGTATTATAGCTGTTTTTTATTTGTTGAACATCAATTAAATTTTTAACCTTAGTTGGGTTTAAACGTTTTTTGGATTTCCAAATTCGGGGAACAGACACAGTCTCTATATGATGATAGCTAGGTGAAAGAGGCTCTATGTGATAGGATTTATCTGACCTTGGTGACGCGAGGCCGCTAGCAGACAGTCGGTTAAGCCAGTCTGTCTGCTTCCTGACCTGAGCCCCAGATTGTCATGTTTGAGCTCTAAGACTATGAGCCATATTACTAGAGAGAAGAGCAGCACCATCCCAGGAGGGATGAATACCATCTCTTTTCAACAGGTCAGGTTTGCCCCAAAAACTTTTCCAATTGTCTATGAATTCTATATTATTAAGCGGACACCACTTAGACAGCCAACCGTTAAGCGAACATAATCTACTAACTATCTCATCACTCCTGCGAACAGGAAGGGGGCCAGAGCAAATTACAGTCCTTGACATCGTACTTGCAAGTTCACACACCTCTTTAATATTAATTTTGGTGATCTCCGACTGGCGGAGTCGAACATCATTAGTGCCGACATGAATAATGATCTTAGAGAATTTACGATTAGCATTAGCCAGCACTTTTAAATTTGCTTTGATGTCAGGCGCTCTGGCTCCCGGCAAACATGTGACTATGGTGGTTGGTGTCTCTATTTTCACGTTCCGTGTAATAGAATCGCCAATAACTAGGGCACAATCATTCTCAGTGGGTGTTTCACTGAGCGGGGCAAATCGATTTGTTATGGTAATCGGAACGGAAGAGTGGTTTTTAGATCCGCGACTAGAGCGATCCCTCACTGTCACCCATTTGCCCGGCTGCACGGGCTCTACTTCAGCCAGAACCGACTCATGTAAAGTGTGCACTATTCTATGCGCATCCAAAACATCTAAAGCACTAGCACTCTTACTATCCTCAATTAAAGTTTGGATGCGTGTTTCTAATTCTGAAATCTTCTCTGTCAACCTAACTGTCTCCTTACATTTATCACATATAAATCCTATATTGTCGACAGAGAAGCCTATACTAAACATGTGACATGAAGTGCAAGTGACAATAACAGGACAAGACATTACTCACCGTGTTTGTTGAGTGATTCTTACTCACCTGAGCTTTTTATGAACTCAAAGGCGCGGACGCGCGAGAGAAAAATAAATAAATAAAATAGCTGAGCGCACGGGTGGCGCGTTAACAGGCTAGCGAATTACTAGCGTGTTGTGCTAGTAGTACTAATAACAAAAGCTAGCGATGTCAGGTTAATCTGAGATGTTGGGTAAAATGTAGTAGTATAAACAACTAGAAATGGTAGTAAAATGATGGTTCAAAACAAAGAAATATATGGCTAAGACGGAGCTTATCGCACCGAATCAAACAAACACACTCACAGCAGGCAGCGAGGCAGACAGGAGCAATCGATCAGACAGCAATCGATCAGTATCACATGATACGCATGATGTTACAGAGATGATACAGAGACGGATGCAAAAGCAAGTAAAACAGTTTATTGGAGCTTCGTAGTAGATAACAACAGGTCAGAGGACAAACACTCAGGTGACAAATGACGCAGGAATGCTTGCATGATGCTGAGGAATCCAGGGAACAAACAATCCAATGAAGGTGATGCACAATGAAGATAATCCACACGAGGAAGGTGAGAGAAGAACACTGGAACAGGACACGACACCGGGGAAGCCACAACGATCTGACAACATGAGACAGTGATCACTGAACATATAAAGGGAACGGGAAGTGATTACAGCTGGCGCTAGTAATCAACCTGAGATTGATAACCACGCCCACACACACAAACACACAAGAGGGAGACAGTGGATTCATGAACCGTGACAGTAACCCCGTGATCGTGTCCTGATGAACCGGGACCGGCGGATTAATGTGTGAATGAAACACAGGTTTTATTTTAGACACATGGAAGGCGGGATGAATTCTCCTGTACGCAGGAGGAAGTTTGAGTCGGACTGCCACCGGACTAATGATCTTGGTGACAGTGAACGGGCCGATAAATTTGGGAGCAAGTTTATTAGAGACAGATCGGAGTGGAATGTTCTTGGTTGAAAGTCACACTTTTTGACCAACGACGTATACGGGAGGCTTCGACCGGTGGCGATCGACCTTAGCCTTGGTGCGCTCGCCCACCTGGAGAAGAGTCTCATGGGCTCTGCTCCATGTGTGACGGCACCTCTGGACGAAAGCGTGAGCATCGGATTCCATACTGGGAAAAATAGGTGGCTGGAAACCTAAACTACATTCAAACAAAGAGAGGCCCGTAGATGACACTGGTAACGAATTGTGGGCGTACTCCACCATTGAGAGTTGCTGACTCCAGGAGGAAGGATTCCTAGAAACCAAACATCGCAACACTCTTTCCAAATCTTGGTTGGCTCTCTCGGTTTGGCCATTGCTTTGGGGATGAAACCCAGAAGACTCGCTCCCAGTAACTTACAAAATTCTTGCCAAAATTTGGACACAAATTGGGGCCCCCTGTCGGAAACCACGTCCATTGGGAGGCCATGTAAGCGAAAGACGTGATCTACGACAGTAACCGCTGTCTCCTTGGCGGAGGGTAATTTAGGTAAGGGAATGAAATGGGCCGCCTTCGAGAACCGGTCCACAACGGTCAAAACGACCGTCTTGCCCTGGGAGGGCGGTAATAAAATCTAGCGCAATGTGGTCCCAGGGTCTTGAAGGGACAGACAGCGGTTGGAGTAACCCATCTGGGGGTCGATTGGAAGTCTTACCAGTGGCACAAACCGAGCAAGCCAAGACAAAACTGCGAATGTCACGAGCCATAAGTGGCCACCAGAATCGTTGCTAGACCAAAAAACTGGTTCGGTTAACCCCTGGATGACACACCACGTTGGAACAATGCCCCCACTGAATGACGTCGGACCGATATCCCTCAGGCACAAATAATCAATTCGGTGGGCAACCGGGCGGAGGTGTTACCCCTTCTATGGCCGTTTTGACCTTCGATTCGACCTCCCATGTGAGTGTGGAGACAAATAGGGTCTCGGGTAAAATGCACTCGGTAGTGGACGGACGTTCGGATAGGTCAAAAATACGAGATAAAGAATCGGGTTTAATGTTCTTGGAACCCAGACGGTACGAGAGAGAAAAGTTAAAACATCCGAAAAAAAGTGCCCACCGAGCCTGCCTGGAGTTGAGTCTTTTGGCGGTTCTGATATATTCTAGGTTCTTGTGATCGGTCCAAACGATAAAAGGTACCCCCGACCCTCTAACCAATAACGCCACTCCTCCAATGCTAACTTGACTGCCAACAACTCTCCGTTACCAATGTCATAGTTACGTTCGGCAGGTGATAAACGATGGAACAAAAACGCGCAAGGATGCATCTTGTCATCTGTGGAAGAACGTTGGGAAAGCACTGCACCTACCCCCACCTCTGACGCATCAACCTCCACCACGAACTGACATGAAGGATCAGGGGCTATGAGGATGGGAGCCGAAACAAAGCGGTTCTTGAATTTGGCGAATACAGCCTCGGCTGTATCGGACCACCTGAACGTCGTTCTGGGGGAGGTCAAGGCGGTCAGAGGCGCGGCTAGTTGGCTGAAGTTGCGAATCAAACCCCTGTAAAAATTGGCGAATCCCAGAAACCTCTGTAGGGCCTTACGGGAATCTGGACTTGGCCAATCTACCACAGCCTTAACCTTGTCAGGATCCATACGAACTCCCTCAGATGAGACAATGTAACCTAGGAACGGAACAGACTGTGCATTAAAAACGCATTTCTCCGCCTTGACAAAAAGTCCATTCTCTAGCAACCTCTGAAGCACTCGTCCGATGTGCTGAACGTGTTCCTGGAGAGAAGACGAAAAAATCAATATGTCATCCAGGTTGACATTAACCCTCTGGGGACCAAGCTGTTTTTGGGGTCCTTGAGATGTTCTGACATGCCTTGACATTTGTGCTTTTTTCAGTTATTTATAAACATGTTAATGGCTAAACTGTAAATTCACTCTATATAGCACAAACAGGGCTACCATAATATGCGAGCAACGTGTATGTAGATGTTTGTATTTTTAAGAGAATAATGTTTATGCGTGGTTATTGGAAAAAATAAAAATGAAAGTTGCTGAATTAAGACCACAAAACACATATTAAATATGTGTCCACAAGACTTTTGACTAATGGATGTTGTCCCTTTGAGTTCTAGCTTCAAAATGATGTGAAAATAGTCTTGCTTTATCGTTCACAAAAAAAAAATACATTGATTTAAATGGTGTAAAACAGGTTTTGCTTGGAAAGCCAATATGCGAGGAGGAGGAGTAGTTTACACCTTAGATTACAATGTCCCACCCACTCTGCATAATGACTCTGCCTAATGAGCCATTCATTCAGGTGTGACACTGACTGAGCCACAATGCAAGGACAAAAGATGTATTTAGACTTACATTGACCATTTAAGATTTCGCTTACATCTCTCTTGTAAATATGTTTTGCTATTTTATAAAAAATGTTACAGTTACAACAATAATTACAATTTCAACAATATTTCAAGTGTACTCTTTCTTTGTAAAAAAAAAAGAAAAAGAGATTATAGGCCTACATTTTATCATATGTATTCATTAGTTTGAATATAGCCAACATTGGAACATCTAACATCTTAGTCTATGAATTTATTTTTGACAAAAATAGTATTTTATATATATATAACGTTAGATATGAGCAGAAATTGCTAAACATAAGCTTATTTGATGTGGCAGTATATTCTACAGTAGCCTAAAAACTGTTTAATACGTTGCTTATACAAATATATTTTATTTCAACATATTTCAGTCGATTTTTACTCATCTCAGTAGGCTATAGCAAAGCAGTTTATTCTTTCACACACAGACGCGCGATTCATATTTAGGCTAAACAGTCTTTACAAATATGTACCCTTCATTCATCTCACAGAAAGGCGAGTCATATTATAGAAATGCGATTCATCTTTTTGCGGTTTACATAGGCCTACACTAACGTTATTCCATAACGTTATTCCACATCAACACTTGAGAAAAGAAAACAGCCAACCTCACTCCTCAGCGGGATCTGCTCCTCATATCAGGAGATATTGCTCCTCATATCAGCACTGTTCTGAGGAATTTTCTCCATAAGGTAGGCTATATTATGCCTCACTCGCGGCGCTTTGTTTACAGCTGATGTGGGGGCGTTTCACAGACTGAAATGGTTCTCAGAATTTGCATTTGAATAGCACACGCTCTCCGGGGAGTGGTCAAATTACTTTTGAATGGCTCGTAATGAGCTCGACTGGAGTCGCTCTCTTTTTATACAGATTACAGAAGCTGAGAATATTTGTTTTTTATATAAATTACTTCATTTAAAAGATGCGATCTCAAGCTTTATGCCCGTGGCTCTGTTTGCCTGTTTGACTGAATTTTCGCGGAGTTATAGATCATTTTCGAACGCGTTTCAAATGGGAGTTTACTGACAGAGAGAAGGCAGAAATCGCATCATGTTAATTTTTCTTTATTTGTCAAAAAGCAAAACACTTTATTTTTATTGTGAGTATACAGAAAAAAAATAGAAATTGAACAGGATCGATTGATGTATTACACGAAAATGAAAGATCAAAATTAACAGAGCATTAAGTGTTTATTTTTCATTGCTAAAAAAAAAAAACGAGCAAAACGCGCGGGCGCGTTTTTGGTCCCCAGAGGGTTAATGAACTGATCAACCATATCTCTCAGCACGTCATTGACGAGTGCCTGGAAAACCGCTGGGGAGTTGGACAGCCCAAAAGGCATGACCAAATATTCAAAATGCCCCCTGGGGGTGTTAAACGCAGTTTTCCATTCATCCCCCTTATGCGAACCAAATGATAGGCATTGCGTAAATCCAATTTTGTGAACACGGATGCTCCCTGTAACCTCTCGAAAGCTGAAGACATCAACGGCAAAGGATAAGTATTCTTTACCGTGATGTTGTTTAACCTTCGGTAATCAATGCAAGGTCGCAGAGACCCATCCTTCTTCCCCACAAAAAAGAACCCCGCCCCCGCTGGAGAAGAGGAAGAACGAATGAACCCGGATGCCAGAGAATCAGAAATATATTTCTCCATAGCCTCCCTTTCTGGGACAGAAAGCGAATAGTTGATATAGAAATAGAAATAGAAATAGAAATATAACTTGCCCTTAGGCGGAGACTCACCTGGCAGTAACTCTATAGCACAGTCATAGGGACGATGCGGAGGAAGAGAAGCTGCACTGGACTTACTGAACACTTCCTTCAGGTCGAGGTACTCTGTGGGCACGTTAGACAAATCCACTGCCTCCTCCTGAAACACAGAACCAGACACAGACGAACAAGCAGACACTAAACAGGACTCATGACACTTGTTACTCCATGTAGATATGGAATTGTGACCCCAATCGACTCTGGGGTTGTGTTGAGTGAGCCAGGGGTGACCAAGAACCACGGGTGCAAGTGGTGAGTCCATGAGGAGAAATGATATTGTCTCAGAGTGATTGCCAGATGTGATGAGTGTGATGGGTTCTGTGGTGTGAGAAATATTGGGAAGTTCTTGTCCATTGAGAGCGTTGACAGATATCTTGTGCATGAGTGAGGTGATAGGAATCTGGAGTCTGTGAGTGAGTTTGAAGTCCATAAAATTACCCTCTGCTCCAGAGTCCAGTAAGGCTTGAGTGTCGTGCGTAAGGGTTGCCCATCTCAGTCTTACCGGGAGGAGGGTCGATGATGAGGTCTTCTCGGTGGAGATCCCACCTGATAGTAGCCTCACAGTTACTACCGGGCTTGATCTTTTACCGGGCAAGAGTGGATGAAGTGACCCGCTCTGCCACAGTACAGGCAGAGTCCTTGGGATCTCCGCCTTTCCCTCTCCTCCCGGGAAAGCCGAGCTCTCCCCACCTGCATGGGCTCGTGGTTGAAAACTGGGCTGACCGTGTTCCCGCCGCTGGCACGCGAGTCCTCCGTGCCGTACTGAGGTCGATTCGGGCGTGCTTGTTGAACCACCCGACTTAAACGAGCGTCGACTCTCAATGCTAGTCCACTAGTCCATTCAAATTCCTGGGAAGATCCAGAATGTAGATCTCCTTTTGAACACGGTCAGCCAACCCATGCAGGAACATGTCCCACTGCGCCTCCTCGTTCCAATGACACTCTGCGGCCAGGGTGCGGAACTGGATGGAATATTCCGACACCGAGCCATCTCCTTGGCGAAGGTCTGCGAGTAGTCTGGCCGCCTCCCTACCCGCCACTGCACGATCGAAGACCCTTCTCATCTCCTCGGAGAGTGTCTGGAACGAGGCGCAGCATGGATCCTGGTTCTCCCACACCGCCGTTCCCCAAAGAGCCGCTTTACCCGACAGCAATGTGAGTACAAATGCTACCTTCGACTGTTCACGGTTGAAAGTCCGTGGCTGCAACGAAAAATGCATGGAGCATCTAGTGAGAAAGGCTCTGCAGTAGTCAGGTTCACCTGAATAACCCTCTGGTGTCGGTAGTCGTGGCTCTGGCTGGGAATCCGACTCTGGCGGGGTGGGTTGAACGGGCGGTGTGGGTGGCGCAGCGGGAGCCCTTAGATGTTGTGGGTGCTTGTTCCGCCTGACCTGTGTTAGAGATGCTCTCCTCTTGCTGATCCATTCTTGTGATACTGTGTGAAATGAATTCGCTCAAACTGGTTGAACTCGCTGCATCCATGATATGGTCAGATCGTTCTGTAATGATACAGAGACGGATGCAAATGCAAGTAAAACGGTTTATTGGAGCTTCGTAGTAGATAACAACAGGTCAGAGGACAAACACTCAGCTGACAAATGACGCAGGGACTTTGGCAGGCAACCCGGTGATGGCGTGCGGTGATCGGCGTGCTCAGGAATCCAGGGAACAAACAATCCAACGAAGGTGATGCACAAAGAAGATAATCCACACGAGGAAGGTGAGAGAAGAACACTGGAACAGGACACGACACCGGGGAAGCCACAACGATCTGACAACATGAGACAGTGATCAATCTGATAATAAGTGCTATAATCAACCTGAGATTGATAACCACGCCCACACACACACACACACACACAAACACACAAGAGGGAGACAGTGGATTCATGAACCGTGACAGACTTTTTTTATGTATAACTTCAGAAAATGGTGATGGACTTCACTGAAAATGAAACGCTCCAAACCGAACTATTTAAATTGCGATCCTAGATGGGGCTTTACCAACACCGCAGTACATTCCATCTATGCACTTTAGCAAACAATGTGAGATGAACAACACTAAGCAATTAAAACACTAAGCAATAAAAAATCAAATAAATAAATCAATTCATAATTTATAAAAAAAATTATTAATACATTCATCAGGTGTATGTGAAGCCTATTAAATATATCTTATATATCTTGTATCACCTTACGGTTTTTGTTCCTTTCTGAGGGCATAAGAACAAATATGGGCAATTTACAAAGCTTGAACTGCTCAATGACAACCTGGATTTTCAGAAATTAGCGCTGCAATATTCTTCTGTAAAGCACTATATAAATAATACACACACACACACACACACACACACACGTCTGGTTCGCTATCTTTGTGGGGACTCGCCATAGACGTAATGGTTTTTATACTGTACAAACTGATGTTCTATCCCTTTACACAAACCCTAGCCCTAAACCTACCCATCACAGAACATTTTCTGCAGTTTTACATTTAAAGGGGTGTTGAATATGATTTCACTTTTCTAACTTTAGTTAGTGTGTAATATTGCTGTTTGAGCATAGACAACATCTGCAAAGTTACGACGCTCAAAATTCAAAGAAAAGGGAGATTTTCTTTTAAAGAAATAGCTTTTTAAGGACTACATCAAACGGCTGGTAGGGACTACACGACATTCCTCCCGGGTTAGTGACATCATGAACCCCAAAAATGTACATAAACCCCGCCCCTGGAACACGATTTATAGACTATCAAGACAGCATATGCTAATCAATGACTAGAAGATAACTACACAAAAGCTACATAAATTCACCAACTAACCATTCAGAAATGTCATCTACATGTTTTAACTTCTTCTTGAGTCTCTCCATCTTTCTGACTTCGGTTTGAACAATTTTCAGTGCATGTCTGTGTGAAATAAAAGGACACAAGCTGTTGTAGCTCCACCCTCTGTGCTGGGAGCAGCAGCTCATTTGCATTTAAAGGGACAGACACAAAAACGGTGCATTTTTGCTCACCTTTAAAAAGTCTGTGGGGTATTTTGAGCTAAAACTTCACATACTGAAGTTTCACATACACATACTTCATGTCTGGGGACATCAAAAACTTATTTTACATCTTGTGAAAAGGGCATTATACCACCCCTTTAAAAAAATTATAATAATAATTCTGTATGATTTATAAGCTTGTTCCCTCATGAGGACCTAAATTTATCAAAACACGAGTCCCCATGAGTCAGTGTGTGTAACACAGTTTGTTGTTGTGGGAAGGAGGAGGCGGGAACCGGCGAGCATTCAAAGACTTTTAATAATAAATAAACAAATACAAAAACAAAAGTAAAGACGGCAGCCCCTTACGGTCGACTGCATTTACAGACAATAAAACAAAACAACAAATAAAATAGTCCAGGCCTGGTCCTCTCTCGTCCTTCACGATCGTCGCTCCTCCTTTTATGCTTCCGCTCCTCCGTGAGAGATACGAGGCCGGTGGGTCGCGCAGGTGTCGCTCATCAGCAATCACGCCACCGGCCTTGTGCCGTTCTCTCACGGCCCTCTGCCTCGTCCTGCTCGCCACAGTGTGCATTCAGAAGTCCCCACAGGGATAGAAAAACAACCACAAGCGCAGGCGCAGACACACACACATATATATAGTGCAGATGTTAGCAACTTTTTAAAAATCACTTTGAAATCTCCTTTAATGACAGAAATGATGTATGGAAACAGTATGTGAATTCCATTTCCTTTCCACAAATTAGATGAAAGTCTCTGTAGAACTTAAAATATTACTAACAACTCACATTATTCTAAATTCTTTTGAGGTGATGACAAAACCGGTTTTACAAATTTAGGCTTTTTTTCTTTGATATCTGTGACATATCTCCTTCATGATGCTTAGTTATATGTGCCTTTACCTGATTCCATTGTACAAACCACTTTCCACATTTATTGCACCCAAATGGTTTTTCACCAGTGTGAATTCTTAAATGCTCTATGAGATGACATCTCTTATAGAATCTCCTGCCACAAAATGAACAGGGGTGCTTTCGATCACTTTGTGGCAAACGTATGTAGTTTTTCATGCTCTGATGAAGCTTGATTGGCCTGTCACATTTCCTGTGAAATTGTCCAGGGCCCTGATCAGAAATACTTAATTTAGTAGAGTGCTGTGGGTTTGTGTCCACATTTACACTGTCTGGTTGTAGAATTATTTCCACATGGGAGATCTGTGAGTCCAGTGGTTCTACTGACCGATCTTCTGCTTGTCCTTCTGTAGGAAAAGAAATGTTATTGTAATGAAGTCTACAAATATGATGACCAGTTAAAAACACAATGTTGGCAAATTACTTGTATTTTTTGGACTAAAGCTCTCATTCATGAAATCCTTTATATCTTTCATTCAATACCTCAGGGATTGATTACATTCTGCTGAATCTACCCTGATAGCGTCTCACCCTAGTAGAAGTTCTGTTTCTTTCACACAAGATGGAGACACCAATATTAGCATATTGCCGCCACCTAGTGGTTCACAGAGAGAGAAGTGGAATTTCTTGTTTCACCATGATATCTCCATGATAAAGATGCTCAAAGAATTGCTTGGAAATCCATCCATACTACACATATTTACATTTCAGGTAGGATGTTGACTTAAATAACTACGGCAGCTTGCTAGGTTTTCAACAAAGCCAGTTTGCACTTCACCCATTGTGGTAAAGAATGCAATTGTGCATTAATCCGACAAAGAAGTGTTTAATTAATATAAATTGTGTATTGAAATTAAGATTAAATTAAAATGAGGCAAACTTGTGTGATTTTTCAAGGTTTATGTGAACAAGTCATTAGACTAGTTAAGAACACAGATGTTTTTAAACAAAGTCTATTACATTGAAAGTACTGAAACTACCAGAATACCTAATATATATTTTAGTTTTGGAATCAACTTATTTTCAGGACATTAGCATTTCCATGACAGTATGTCCAGTCTTGTTAACATAGGCAGATCTGCTGTGGTAGATCATATAATATAGAGAGCTGTATAGAGTCCCAAGTCCCAACGCAAATCTCGTGGGAGAGGGCAGTTTTACCTTTGCTGCGGTGGGAGTGGACGGTCAAAAAATACAGCACGGGTCCCACAGTACCGTGTAACAAGAAAGGAGTCAACAAATGAAGTTCACCGTAGTCGATCATTAACATTCTCTTGCTCCATAGCAGGCTAGGCCAAATTATTCATTATTTAATTCATTCGTAAAGTACGTTTAATGTTTTTTTTTTTTTTTTTTTACTTTTTGCTATATGCTAAGTGATTCAATTAAATAGTGTGCCTGTTACTGTTATTCTGAACGTTTAGCATAGCTCTAATTTTGGTGTAATATTTTCACAATTTCTACAAGCTGTGACAGAATGTTTGCAGGTGCGGGCGGTAATGGTTAGACATTCAGAAAGGAGTGGGATTAAGAAAACAGTCTGCGCAGGGCTCTAATATAATATAAACTGCCACTGAGTATAAGAGATTATGCACTAGAATCACAGCTACCATCACCTAAAACTACAAAACTCATATTATTATTGCTTTTTAAGTGATTTTGAATAAATAAAGGGATTGTTGACCTTTGTTTTGTTGGATAAGAAAAACTAGCAGCATCATGCCATGTGACCCACATTTGCTTTTTAATCTTTAAAAATGTGTAGAATATGATATACGCAAGGAGCCAAACTGAGAACCTGGGACTGTACTAAGGCCTTAAATATGGACCCATCAAAAGGGAATCTAAAAGTATATTACTTAAATCGTCTGGAGTTACAGACGCTGCATAAAGCAATCAAAATATTTTAAATAATATTTCATTTAATAACATTACATCATCAGAAGAAAAGCAGAGTTCTCTCTCAGATATTTGTTTTGATATTTTAATTTGCAATACAGTATATCTAATAAAACATTAAAATTTAAATTCATTTTTTAAGGCGTATCGCAGTAAGCTGCCTTAAGGTGCTTTCTGACATGATTTGATCGAGAAAAACCCCTTCCACATCTTGGGCAGCTGTAGCGATAATCACCTGCATGAAGTCTCTCATGTTCTTTCAAGCTGGATTTCGTTTTAAAACGTCTCACACATGAACCACAGCAGAAAGGTCTCTCTTTTTGGTGTACTAACATGTGTTTCCGCAAATGTCCATTGTTCCTGAAAGACTTGCTGCAAATCTTGCATAATGCACTCTGGTGTTTTCGCCTTGCTTTTTGTAACACCTCATCAAAGGTTTCGAGCTCAAGTTGTAGAGACGACGGTTCTTGTTCAGCTAGTTTAAGTTCAACATGACAATTGCTGCCAGACTGCACTGCAGACGAGTTCGATTCACTGGCTTGATTATCACACAGCTCTGACTTAACTGTGATTGATGACTGTGTATCTTCATTCTTCGGCATCACCTCTGGCAGAAGTGAGAGGCACTCATGGTGTTCCTGCCCTGTGACTGCTTCAGAAAGAGAAGAAGCTTGACTCAAAGGCTCCTGAGACATCACATTGGCAACCTCCAACTTTACTCGTATTTCTGACAGTTCTGAACCCGTCTGACCTTGCAGACATCCATCTCTCTGAGTATCTGTGTGACATGAGGCATAAGATTAGTTTTCAACTGTAAAAACAGGGAAACAATAAACAGCAGTGTTCAAGTTAATGTGAAATGCAGATCACAACCCGGTTTACTTCAGTAATCTTATGTATTTTATCCTTAACAAGAGGTATTTGTATAGTTTTCGAAAAATCATAAATAAATTTACTTTAAAGAACATTAAAATGAGAAACTGATTAAAGAGTCCGTCTTTCCTCACAATATTGATTTATTCACCTTTACATTAAAAACAACGTAATAATAGGCAATTAAAAATGTTAGTGTTGATAAATATCTTTACAGCATATTTATGATCGTTATTTGGTAACTAACAGTTAAGGTTATTCAAATAATGGTATTACCATTTTTAATGACCAAACACTGTAAAACCATGGTAATTTTTGTTCGTGTACAACGTTATTTTTTCTCTCTATAGGAATATGACTTCAATATTGTTAGCCTAATACACTGGATACCTCTCTTTAAGAAGGTAATTATACAGTTCTTGTTTATTATGGTTTATATAATAACTTGGTGAATGTGATACAGACCATGGCATGTTTCTGCACAGCTGCAGTTTCGGCTCCTCAGAGAACAGTTCTCCTGCTTTAGACGCTCTATCTCCTTCTCATATTCAATTATACTGTCTTTTACAGAGTCGAATATTTCATCGGCTACTGCCATCATGCGCTTTATCATAAATGAATAAATAGACTCTAGTCCCATCGTGGACACTTTTGTTTTTCAAGCTATTACGTATTACTCTTCTTCCGTCTCGCAACTTCTTCTGTGTGTAACGACGATTAACTAACACCATTGGGAACATTAGCGCCACCTTTCGAAACGGAGCGCTGAGTCGAGAAAGTAGTATCTGCTGTGATGATGGTGGTGAGATTAGATCTCTGAGTGAAGCATACCAGGGCTGTGCAACGGAGCCAATGTGTGTAACGTTAGGCTATCTATCTGATTTTTTGTTTGTTTGTTTTTTTGTATGCTGTATTCGGATAAATCCAAAAGTGTGCGGGGCTTTAACAGGAAGTTCGTGAAATGATATGAGAAACTCGTTTTAAATGTAAGTCAGTTCCCTTCATTTAACAAATAGGCCTAGCCTTGAAAAACTCATAAAATAATTCGTTTTTAAATTATAATTATAACATTTTATTGAAATAGGTAACACTTTACAATAATAGTACATGAATAATCATGTACTAATACCTGAATTAATAATTACTTTACTATGAACTAATGATGAGTTAAGACATGTACTAATGAGGAACTAACCTTAACTACGACATGAGTCATATGAATTCCTGCATGAATATACCATCTTAACTACACGTTAGTACATGCTTGTTAATTAATGTATTAGTTAACATTTCGGGTTTAAACTAAATCAAACATGTTCCAGATCAGAAGAAAGATGTACTAAAAGGGCACAATGTAAAATTGTTCATAAATTTGACACCAGCAACTGTCACAAACATCAGTGAATGACACTAGATGTCTTGCAATGTTTACATTTAACCTTACTCATTGAACACACAATGATGCATTCATCATTAAAAACGATTTAATCTCATTCTGTTTTAAGTGATTCCACTGCTGCCATCAAGAGTGAAATACCTACACTAACATGCAGATGCAATTTTCAAAATTAAAATCAGTGTTAGCACAGATGATGGTTATTTATGTGGTTATTTTATGGATTGGTTTACTGTCTTTATATCATAATGCAGTCGGATGTTAGTCAGTTAGGGTTCTTGCTCTTCTTTTGGGACACTAAATGTGTCCATTTTCTAGAGAAAGTTTGATTTAGTTTACCCCGAAATGTTAATTAATACATTAATTAACAAGCATGTACTAACGTGTAGTTAAGATGGTATATTCATGCAGGAATTCATATGACTCATGTCGTAGTTAAGGTTAGTTCCTCATTAGTACATGTCTTAACTCATCATTAGTTCATAGTAAAGTAATTATTAATTCAGGTATTAGTACATGATAATTCATCAAAATAATAATACTAAATGTAAAAAGTAATTCCTGTACATTTAGCTCTAGCTGTGGCTATTCTAAAAGTCCAACAACACATCTGGTCAGTTGTGCTTATATAAAATCCAGTCTTTTTGATGCTGATTCATAACCTGCACATCTAGTCTAAATCTCATCTAACCCCTTAAGAAAAAGAAGTATAGCCTACTTCAAGTTAATTTTAGGAAGTATACTTAAGTAATGTTCAAGTATATTTTTAAGTATACTTTATGTAGTAAGTATACTAATATCAATATTGTAGTAAACCTGTAAGTGTACTATTTCAAAACTGCTTGGAACTAAATTGGCCCACTTTTAGTATATACAAATATACGTTTAAGTGTACTAGTGTAACAGTAGCAAACTTTAAGTAGGCCTACACAACTAGGTTTCTCATTTGTAATGCATCTGTACTACAAGTGAACTTATAAGTATACTAGTAGTTTACTATTTTAATACAAGTAGTACAGTTTTTATTTTATGAAAGTACACACTGAAGTGTAGGCTACTCTCAGTAAACTACTAGTTTAGTAATTTATACTGCAAGTATACTTGCAAGTTTTCTTTAAGTAAACATAACATTATACTTATAGTTTGCTATTTATATATTATTTTTGCACTTGCAGTATAGCTTACTACTATGTTCAAATATTTTTTTTTATACTTTTTATACATTTACAGGGTAGCCTATATAGAGGAATCATGGAGTTAAATTTAATACCTTTTAAGACCTTTTTTAAGACCCCTTCCATACATTTTAAGACCTCATCACCACTTCAAGTTTTAACCGTTACATCGGTGACACCTTACATTTACTATATTGATTGTAAGATCGCACAACTAAACAGTCTTGTTTATACTATATAACAGTTTGTGATAACTCCTTATCAATGCAACATAATTCAGAAAAGTGGGAATGAAGCACAAGAGAATTAATTGAGTGACTAACCCAAATGCAAGGTTTATTAGAAAGAGAAACCAGAAACCAGATTAGACCAATAAACAAAACAATTAAAAAAAAAAAAAAAAAAAAAACTTATGGAAGTGAAAAAAATAAACCTTGAGTTCACAGAGTATATTCAAAAGATGTATTTGTAACATCACCTCTTATAACTGTATGCAAACCATAGCTCTTTTGTGGAACACTTCTCATGGCAAACACCTGACTGGCCATATGTTTAATTACCTGTGATTACGGAGTGCTTGATTTGATGCACCAGAGCAAGTGTCAGTACTAGGGGTGTGCACGAATATTCGATCTGTAATTATTATTCGAAAAATAAAATACTTTTTTGAATTTTACGTTGCTTTGCTGGCAGTAAATGCTGTGAATCCATGATAAATCCAAGCACTAACTCGCAAATGCACTGGGTGGCGCTGTGGAGCGTGTTGATTGTATTTGATCACATAATCGTCTGCCTCGCGAAGTTTGGAATTACTTGGATGAAAATGATCTTACTAAATGATATTACAAAATGGAACTACTTTTAATCAAATTAATTAATGATACTGAGCTATCATAATATCATCACCACAATGAGAAATCACACGAAATCCAAACACCAGTCGAATGTGATGACAGCACTGTCCACCACCACTGCATTCACGACAGACAGAGCAGCTGTAGCCTATCCCGAGTGAGCGAGATGATAACTTATCTGATAACAAAATGATTTTGAGACATACGCTTCCTTTAAGTTTCGTTAAGGGAGGCAGGTTTAATACTTTTAGTACTTTTTTAAGACCCCGCGGACACCCTTAACTGTAGGCTACTTTAACGAATTTTAAAAACATTTTATTAGCTTCATGCATCCCTTTTTATCAACACTTGAATGTCGGTAAGTTTGATAAAGGCATTTTAAACTAAAAAGTTGAGAAAATCACATTTTTGTCAAAGACTACGCCTTGATCAGATTCAGAACGATGATCAAAACACAGATGGAGTGGATCGAGTCCAACACCCCCAAAGCTTCACAGTCGTTTTCTCTTCATGGATTCGACATTTCATTTGGTAACATTAAGCAGTTTTGATTTACATGCTGTATGAGCCATTCCACCGAATGGGTGACATTTATGTCCCCAGAACATCATGTATAAAATTGCATGAAAATTAACTCTAAAATACATTTTATTATTAAGCAAAATGACCTGCATATTAAGCGAACTACAAATTTTAAAATTTATAATTAAACATTAATAAAAACTGCATAGTACACAAAAAAATAGCATTTTCACCATGTCCCCACTCTCTGTCTCTAAACTTTGCCATGAAATATAATGATTAAAATCCTTCTGAATTCTTAAGTTTTGGGGATTGTTGTGTGACTTTATATCCAATCTATTTAAAATGTTTGTTTGTTTTTATGAGAAAAAAATGTTTTAGATAATATTTTAGATAAAATACACATTTTAGTCATGTCCCCGGGTTTTCACTCAGTCCTGTTACCCTAACACATTCCCCCCTCTGAAAAACTTGGAATATTCCACAAGACACATTTTCAATAGGAAGTTGCATCATCTTGATCTTCTAAAGGCAATGGGAAGACCATAAGTAAGTCCTCTAATTTTAATTTCTGTATATTTGATGAAATTGTAACTATGACTGAGAAGGTCAATCTCAACATACTATCCTGTTACCTAAATAATTTCTTAGAATGTATTTGTTTATTTTAAAGATATTAACTTTTGTTAAGTTACTAGAATTTGCTCAGTGTCCTCATGCTATTAGCATGTATGCTATGTGGCCATATGTCATGTATTTGATAACTTTTTGCTTAAAAACTCAATCCTGTTACTTTCAGTCCTGTTACTATGAAAAATAACAGGAGTGAGTTAAAGTAACAGGAGTGAATAGAGTCCTGTTTTGTTGATTTAATACTGTAAATATTAGTTGATATAATACTATTCACCTGAATTATGAGTTTTAAGGTTGCAATTACTTATATTGTAGACATTAGCATTAGTTTTACAATGTGAACACTACTTCCAGGAAGCCAGTCCACCACAAAGTGACTCGAACGTTTTGTCTTTGTCTTCCTTATATTTTGTAGAAGACGGAGAAAACCCATACTATGCAGGTGCCAGAAACACCCACCTATGGCATATTGCAATGGAAGGAGCAAAACACACCCGCAACCCTCTCTTTTCTCCCTTTTGTCTTACCTTCCCTCTTACTCCCTCCCTCTCTCTCTCCTTATTTCTCTTTCCACATCCTTTGCTGTGAAGTACTACTAGCATATAGTACATCACTTCAACATAGAAATCGTATGCACACAGTCATGTACACTCTCTCTCGTGCACACACATATGGACACTCATTCCTGTTTCCTGTTCCTCATTCCTGTTATGAAATAGTTCATTCCTGTTACCAAGTGTTCATTCCTGTTACTATTATTTATTTATTTTCAAAAAAATAAAGTTAATATTTGATGATCACGTAATTTTACATTTGCGTGAGCAATCTTCTATCACTTGTTTCAGCTCCTTCTTCTCCTGTGTTTTTTGATCCGGAGATTCTGTACTAGATGATGTGTCATAGCGCCCCCTACCGTATAACAGTGAAAACAATGTTAGTGAAAGAGTAAAGTAGAATTAAAGTAAATTCCTATGTACACTACCAGTCGACTATCTTACACAAAAATTCAGATACGCAGAATTAAAACATATGTTTTATATCAATATTCTAATCAATATTTTCAAACCATGTACAGTGAGGAAAATAAGTATTTGAACACCCTGCTATTTTGCAAGTTCTCCCACTTGGAAATCATGGAGGGGTCTGAAATTGTCATCGTAGGTGCATGTCCACTGTGAGAGACATAATCAAAAAAAAAAAAAATCCAGAAATCACAATATATGATTTTTTAACTATTTATTTGTATGATATAGCTGCAAATAAGTATTTGAACACCTGTCTATCAGCTAGAATTCTGACCCTCAAAGACCTGTTAGTCTGCCTTTAAAATGTCCACCTCCACTCCATTTATTATCCTAAATTAGATGCACCTGTTTGAGGTCGTTAGCTGCATAAAGACACCTGTCCACCCCATACAATCAGTAAGAATCCAACTACTAACATGGCCAAGACCAAAGAGCTGTCCAAAGACACTAGAGACAAAACTGTACACCTCCACAAGGCTGGAAAGGGCTACGGGGAAATTGCCAAGCAGCTTGGTGAAAAAAGGTCCACTGTTGGAGCAATCATTGGAAAATGGAAGAAGCTAAACATGACTGTCAATCTCCCTCGGACTGGGGCTCCATGCAAGATCTCACCTCGTGGGGTCTCAATGATCCTAAGAAAGGTGAGAAATCAGCCCAGAACTACACGGGAGGAGCTGGTCAATGACCTGAAAAGAGCTGGGACCACCGTTTCCAAGGTTACTGTTGGTAATACACTAAGACGTCATGGTTTGAAATCATGCATGGCACGGAAGGTTCCCCTGCTTAAACCAGCACATGTCAAGGCCCGTCTTAAGTTTGCCAATGACCATTTGGATGATCCAGAGGAGTCATGGGAGAAAATCATGTGGTCAGATGAGACCAAAATAGAACTTTTTGGTCATAATTCCACTAAACGTGTTTGGAGGAAGAAGAATGATGAGTACCATCCCAAGAACACCACCCCTACTGTGAAGCATGGGGGTGGTAGCATCATGCTTTGGGGGTGTTTTTCTGCACATGGGACAGGGCGACTGCACTGTATTAAGGAGAGGATGACCGGGGCCATGTATTGCGAGATTTTGGGGAACAACCTCCTTCCCTCAGTTAGAGCATTGAAGATGGGTCGAGGCTGGGTCTTCCAACATGACAATGACCCGAAGCACACAGCCAGGATAACCAAGGAGTGGCTCTGTAAGAAGCATATCAAGGTTCTGGCGTGGCCTAGCCAGTCTCCGGACCTAAACCCAATAGAGAATCTTTGGAGGGAGCTCAAACTCCTTGTTTCTCAGCGACAGCCCAGAAACCTGACTGATCTAGAGAAGATCTGTGTGGAGGAGTGGGCCAAAATCCCTCCTGCAGTGTGTGCAAACCTGGTGAAAAACTACAGGAAACGTTTGACCTCTGTAATTGCAAACAAAGTCTACTGTACCAAATATTAACATTGATTTTCTCAGGTGTTCAAATACTTATTTGCAGCTGTATCATACAAATAAATAGTTAAAAAATCATACATTGTGATTTCTGGATTTTTTTTTTTAGATTATGTCTCTCACAGTGGACATGCACCTACGATGACAATTTCAGACCCCTCCATGATTTCTAAGTGGGAGAACTTGCAAAATAGCAGGGTGTTCAAATACTTATTTTCCTCACTGTAAGTTTCATACGACTAACGACTGTATGTGGAAAAACAGTGTAAAAGAAGTATATTTAATAGCTACTCCATCAAAAGAGTTAACACAATTACAAGCCAAGTATACTTTGAATACTTAATTGTACTTTTAGGTCTTAATCAAAAGATTGAGTACAGGCCAAATATACTTGGACTTTTCTCAGTACAAGTCAAGTACACTTAAGTGTAATTTTAAGTATATTTCTGAGAAGTACATAAAGTATATTTCTTAGAAGTATATAAAATGTAGACTGAAAGTATACTTTCTTGTTTTTAGTTTAAAAGAAGCATACTAATAGAACACTTGAATAAACTTATTTTTCATAAGGGACCGCACATATACTGTTTTACTTTTCTTTTTTTTTTAATTGCTAACACACAATTTTGCAAACTACAGGTAGGCTGGTTTTATCAAAATACTTAAAACAATTCACAAAACCACACACCCAAACTGCAAAGTACCTAATATATCCTGCAAAATTAAGTACTGCAACCAAAACTACATATAGCTAGCATTATCAAAATTAAACTTTTGCATGAAATGGCACACAGTTCATTCATACCAGATTTTTGTCTAACACACACACACACACAAAAAAAACTTTTTTCTACACACTGTTGGGCATAATGAAAAGCACTCTCATTTTTAGTG
This sequence comes from Rutilus rutilus, assembly GCF_951802725.1. Classification (NCBI taxonomy): domain Eukaryota; kingdom Metazoa; phylum Chordata; class Actinopteri; order Cypriniformes; family Leuciscidae; genus Rutilus; species Rutilus rutilus. The sequence continues at coordinate 7,617,506 of NC_140227.1, forward strand.
TGCTTTTCAATAATACTAAAATAGTTCAAATTGTAGACATTTTTCAGATTGTTCACATGCACAGAAATATTTGCAGATACACACATGCTGTTGAAACTTTTTTATTTTTCACCAAACAAGTCAGTGCAACATATGCACAGCAGATATATTTACATTGGACTGAACAAAAATATGCTCACAAAAACAGTAAACTGAAAAAGATTGAAGTGTTAACAATTAACCATTGAGGTGTTTGCCCAGGTGGCACATGTATTGACCAATTAGCTCATGTAGTGTCATTTTGAATGGCAGGGTCTTGAAATGGCAAACTTGTGACTTTATGTCAGATTGTTGTGTCTTATGCAGAGAACTGTGTTCAGTGCATTTAAAAAGTGCCATTTTGAATTGCAAAATGTGTGTAAAGCAGAAAATGTGTTTAGGCTTTTGGAGACTTGAGAAGAGGTTTTGCTCTCTGTATGTCAGTTTAAATAATTGTGCTGTGCATGTCATTTTAGTGTGTTAGCAATTGGCAAAAACTGTAATGGAATTTCTGTCTACACCCTGCTACTCTATTCCTGTCAGGCAACATTACATGTGGCCCATGTTAAAAAAAAGTTGACTTAAAAACAGAACACCCATATTGTTCCCCCTACATTCCCATATAACTTTAAGTTCAGGTCATCTACCCTTTTCATTGTTAACAAAGAATCTGAATCCCCATTTTCAGGACCAACATTCAGTTGCATCCTGCATTTTTTCTAGTATTATCCACTAAATGTAAAATAGTGTATATATGTAACATCATCAGCATACAGTGACGGACTTAGCATTGGAAGTATCTATTAATTGAGGTAAAAAAAAAAAAAAAAAAAAAAAAATAGTATGGTTCTCTACCATATGCCTATTACCTAAATTCTTTACCCATTCCTTCATCCTCCTTGTCACCGCTAACATACTTGTCTCTTAACGTGTCAAATACGACAGAAAAACCTAGAAATTTTAATTTAATTTAGTTTACATATGGCAAAATACACAGGCTGTCCTTTTATTTTAATCAAGTATGTGGACTGGCACTGACATTTATTATTAATCCATATCCACATGATCATGAAAACTAGTTGACAGCTGCGCAACTACCACTTTGATGCTTCAAAAAGTTCATAAAGCAATCATAAAACTTATCCTTATGAATATGAAATGCAGGTTTAGTCCAAATGTATTGTTTAGTCAAAACAAAGAGTCACGATCGCTTTATTTGATGAACAGATTTAGTTTAGGCGATTATGCACATACAATCATTTATCAGCAAACTTAAACAGAAGATCAACCAGAACCTTCTTGACACGTGAGAACAAACCTCATTGGTTCTTGCGGAAGCTCAAACGTGCTGCGCAACACACGAGAATGAACCTCATTGTTTCTTGCTGAAGCTCAAACGTGCTGCGTAACATGAGAATGAACCTCATTGTTCTCGCACGTCAAGCAAACATGCTTGAGCTTCCATTTATCATAATTGATGTGTGCATTGATGAATGTTTAAGTGAATAAAAACCTAAATTAAATCTTGTCAGCTTATAAAGCGATCGAGTCTCTTCAGAAAATTTGGACTAAACCACACACATTCATATGGATTAGTTTTAAAATCTCTTTATAACCTTTTTTTTAAGTGTCAGATTGGTAGTTGCGTAGCTGTCAATGAAGGCACAGAAATTGCTCAGAGTTTATTACAAATATCTTCATTTGTGTTTCGAAGATGAACGAAATGAAATAAAAATTAATGACAGAATTGTAATTTTGGGGTGAACTATCCCTTTAAGTAAGAAAAGGCACAATTTTTTCCCCACTTAAGCACTAGGTCAAAGGCAAAAATACAATGTTACAGGTAAGTCACTGTTTTTGACAATTTCATGATTTCTTATATATTTTTGTAGATTTGTCTTTCCACTTTTTGATGTGTACATATAAAAAAAAAAAAAGACATTTAAATAGTTAAGATATCCAATCATCTTACAAAACAGTACAGCTAGGAAAATAATGCACTCAGCATTCTTTTATAAAATGGAAAACCCTAGGCAAGTGTCTGAATGTTTGCAGAATATTATATACTATTTCAGGCATAAAAAATCCATTGTGGAAAATAATAATAATAATAATAATAATAATAATACCAATCCCAATCCCAATCAAATTGTCCAGTTTACCTATGAGGGACCCCATCTATTTATTTATGTTCCTTTTGAAACAAGTAGCTCTTCTGTTTAAAATAACCAGTCTTGTATAAGAATGTAAACCTCCTGAGGCTGGATTCACGAAAATCTTCTTAAGAAAGAACTTTAGACATTTTTAAAAGTCACCATGAAATCAAAATAGACAATTCTTATTTTCCACTATTTTCTTATATTCCACTATTTATTATAAATTATTATCCGTGCACATCAACATTTTTTTTAATATTCAAGTTCCCTCGTAATCTTTCATAAAAAAAAAAAAGTCCCCCTCCCTCTTGCAAGGACATTTCTTCTCTATGACATGTTTACATGACAACACGTCACTCACATGAGATCACAGCAATAGCAACAACAATCCAATCAAGTCCCGCCCTACATTTGATCTTGTTTGAGAATCTAGAAGATGTTTAACCTGAATATACAGGTATGTCACAATAGGGAATGAAGGACTATCAAAACTTCCATTTTATGCCAACTTCAGGATAAATTCCATGAAGTTCATAAGAATATTCCTCATAAGAAGTTCCCATCACGATCATTTGATGGGAAAGTGTGAATTTGTGAAAGGTAATTAAGCCATTCATTTTGCAGCATTGGTAAGGCACTTTTACGCTTTGTCGTTGGTTTCTCACGATACAGACATCCTGGAAATGCACACTTTAGAACCATTTTAAACTCTACATCGAGACCCATCTTCTCAGTTCTCGCGCATGCGTCGTGGTGCTCTTGTGAACTCACGTCAGAGGCCCATGCACACAGAAGAAAATTAATAGTTGAATAAAGTCGTTATTTTTGTTTGTTTTTTGCGCTCTAAAAGTATTCTATCACTTGATAAACTTATGGTTGAGCCACTGTAGTCACTTGGACTATTTTAACAATGTTTTTACTAACTTTTCTGGACCGGCAGAATGAAATTGCCTAGAAACCTATGAAGGAGTCAGACAGCTCTCAGATTTCATCAAAAATATCTTAATTTGTGTTCTGAAGATGAACGAAAGTCTTACAGGGTTGGAATAACATGAGGGTGAGTAATTACTGCCAGAATTTTCATTTTTGGGTGAACTAACCCTTTAAGAACATCTTTTTCGTGAGAAGAAAATGACAGACTTTGGCGTTATCATAATGAATGGCGGTTCTTGTTGAAGACTTGCTGATCAACTTGATGAAAAAGGCCAAGGTTTTTGCTGTTCTTGCAGATTACTGTAATAATCATAATAAGGTGCACAACAACTCGATAAGCACTCAACATCACATTTTTAATATGATGTGTATTTTAAATAGTTTTTTTTTTAAAGAGCCTGTCTCAAGATAGATTGGTCTGTTGCATTCATGATTTGACCTTTTTGTGATCTCTATGCACCCTGTAGCCTATCTGTGTGTGTGTCTAGCGTTGTGATTGCATCCTGTATGTATATGACCGCTCTAATATATGCTGAATGCTGTCTAAAATGGTTCAAATTAATAACATTATTTGACAAATTTTTGTAACGTTGTTGTTACTGAATTGTGACAAATTTCACATGCCAAAAAACACATTTTGAACACATGTGAAACTCATACTTTGCATATCGTTAGCCTCATAGCATAATTGCCTAAGTAATTTTTTGGCCAAATTGTGATATCTGCCTAACTTTACTGTCCTACCACTGCTGCAAAACTTGTCTTGTTTTCCAAAAACATTGAAATATGACTTAGGCAATTATGCTATGAGGCTAACCATATGTGAAACGTGATTTTGGAACAGTTCCCATGTGAAATTAATGTGATCACATTGAAACGTGGCGGCATGTCCACGTGAAATTCATGTGGTTTTTCTGTAATCATGATTGATCATTGTTCATTGGTCATATCGATTATTGGTGTCACTTCAGAGAACTCGTACACATCCCTGGTAATATGTAGCCTATTATATTTCTCTTGTGTTATGTTTTAATGCTTAATTACAACAGTTAATTTGAAACAACCCAGTAAATTCATAATACATATTGCCTTTGGGGATTTATGACAAGCTGGAGGTTATTCTTATTTTAAATGGATAGTTCCCCCAAAATTTTTAATTGTGTGTTCATTTCGAAAAGAAGATATTTTAATGAATGTTGGTATCCACACAGTTGAAGGGGAGTCATTGACTTCCACAGTATTTTTTCCTACTATGGAAGTCAACAGGTACCATAAACTGTCTGGTTACCAAAATTCTTCAAAATATTTTCTTTGCTGTTCAACAGATAAAAGAAAGTCATACAGGTTTGGAACCACATCCGGGTGAATAAATGAACACAGCATTTTTGTTTTTGGGTGAACTATCACTGTCTTAAGAATCTCAAGAAGAAAGATTGGGAATTCAAAATATTCTTAACTTTTTTTTTACTTAAGAAAAGAAAAAGGAAGACAAATAATTGTATTCTTAAAGAATGTTTTGTGAATCCAGCCTCTGATCTGTAGACTATCTAGTCCCATTATTCATCACTGTTTTTGACCTCATTCCTGGGTTACAGATAGAAGCCAGATGTTTAAATGCTGGTCCAAGATCAGAGAACTGCTCAGGATCAAACTCATTAATGGGCAGGTCTATGGGGTCAAGGTCTGCAACGTTCTCAGAGTTGTCCTCAAAGGCGTAAAGCTGAGGCTCGTAATCAAGCAACTCATTTTCTAGGGACTGTATTGTATGCAGCCTCTGAAAGTTGAGAAAGAAATTTGTTGAATGAATGAATGAATGAATGAATGCATGCATGAATGCATGAATCTGTTCCTTGTCTGTGGAATACTGAAGCTGAATCGGCTACTTTGGAACTTACAGTACCTGAGAAAGCAAGCTTTGAAGAGTCGATCGCCTGATGAAATAGGCACTCTGTCCTCTATGTGAGCTCCTCCTGATAAATGTTGAACCCTAAGGGGTGTAAGGAAAGCCCTGTATATTACTGACTTTAAGATTTCACAAGAGAACCATTTTACTGAACAACAAGTTTAAATGTGTTACAATGATTAAGATTTACCTGGTAGCGGTTTTCACTCTGTATTTGTTTCCACATCTGTTTCTTTGGTACAGAAGACAATACAGTAAATATTGAACTTCCACTTTTACTTTTGAAAGGATTAAAACATTACATGAATTATTTTGAAATTAGTCATTTTTAAATGATTATGACAATTTCGTAAACGAACACTGCTGTATTACCTCAATATAATACTGTGATCTGTCTCTAGACCAACACTTATCCACTTGAACTGGGAGACTTTGAGTGGCTATAACGTTGCTAGATTTCTGTGGCCAAGAAAATAAATACAAATAATAATTATATGTAGTGTAAAGAAGGACAGTGGCCATATGAACTTAATGTTTCCAAGACCTTATAGAAATGTTTATACCCGCTGAATGTCAGATGTCTGTTGAGCCCCATTATTGACAAGAGTTGCTTCCTTTGACTGACTAACAGATGGTTTCTTCAGTAGAATAGTCGGGATCTTCATGAATGTAAATAATAGATGAACAGTCATTTGTTATATTTAAACAATTGACTTGAAACCAAAATCCAAATCAAAAAAGGAAAGCTTAATTTAGCTTTTCATAAGAAATCTTAATGTCAGATATTACCATACAATCACTGCCAGGTTTCTCAATGTTAGAAGGCAGAAGGGCATCTTCAAAGACATTGTCTACCTCGACTAGGGACTTCACAGTCCCACAAGAGCAAGTGAGGGACAGCAACAGGCATGCTAATAGGAAAAATGGCTTTTAGATTCAAGATTTAACTTTCTTACAAACAACATCAAATATTAGAAATCTTAGTGCACTCCCACAAGTACTACCAAATGCTCGTTGTGCCAGAGGCTAAAAGGCTGTTAAAAAGGTTTTCAATATGTCCTGCTCCAATAATAATAGGACAACACGGGATAAGAATAGTGTTTATTCATCACTTTTATGGGGAATTTAACAGAATCCAGTGCTTACCCAAAATCATCAGCGCGGCAAAGATGGTAATTCCCATCACACCACTTCCTACTTTTTTCTGTGTACTGCGCTGCAGCAGACAGTTTGGTGAGACAGCACAATCACATGCAGCAACAGAGAGATTCTGGAGGACAAACTTGCCCTGCTTATCAGAGATTTTCACAATCAGCATGTACAGACTGGCATGGACGCTTTTATCCTTCACCAAATGCACTGTGATACCTAAAAGACAAAGTAAACAAAAGACGAAAGGTGATGGTTAAGGGTTTTGCATCAGAGCTTAATAAAAGACTAACCAAATGTTGAGAACACTATATGATAATAATCATCACCTAGTGAGTTGACAGTGGAAGTGGAAAGATTTTACTTACCATGGCTGGGGTCAAAGCTCCATTCACCCTTATGATCTCCCATTACTTCAAAACTGAATGGTCCGCTGTACGGATCTCCATCAGGGTCATAGGCTGTGATCTCTGTACTTGACACTTCATCAGACTGACAGACAGAAACCATGTTCTCCTTTAACAAGGGGATATTATCGTTCTTGTCTTCGATGTAGATCTGAATTGTTGCAGTGCTTGTCATTGGAGGATGGTCATCTGGTGTGAAAAATCAGTAATTCGAAAGAGAGAAAAAAGAAATAATACTTATATAGCGTGGATAACAGTTTTAGTAAACTATGAAGGTGTTGTCTGTGCATTCGGCCTGAGACACTATGATAGGCTCCCAATGTAAATAAGACCCTACATAGGACAAGCGGTGTGGAAAATAGATGGATGTAGGTTTTCACAGTTTTTTGCAAGCCAAATACAACCATATTGTATTACCCATCTCTGTCACAAGAACAGTGACTGTATAAGTCCCGTTGGTCACATGACTTGACTCTCTGTCCAATGTCTCTTTTACAAAGATTTCCCCGGTTGTTTTGTCTATTCTGAACCAACCTGCAGGATCTTGTTCAATAGAATACCTGATGGGAGGAAACAATAATTATAACAAGCATATATCTGGATCCCCCAGAGTGGCATCAAAATCGTCAAAATGAATATCTGTCATTATATTAGATAGAAAATAATGAACGAAATTTTTATTTTTAATGACTTAAGCAACTGGTGTCAAGGTGATTTTTAAGAGAGGAACTGATTTCAGACACTGAAATTTCAAACAGGTGTAGTTCATTATAATACCAATATCTATTGTTTTATTTCAAACCTTACAAACTTCTTTGTACTATTTTTCCTTTTAAATAAATACCATATGGTTTGATACTTTGTAATAGACTGCAACAACATCCACACATTTTTAACTGTGGCTTTAGAGTCCAGATGGAGTTAAATGATTCTGATGAAATTGAACACATGAGAAACATACTCTAGTTTGTGAGGACGTCCGGTGTCAGGATCGACTGCTGTCACTCGGTCCACAAAAGCTCCAATAACACCATTTTCTTCCATAACTATTTTCCTTTTTGGGTCTGGGAAATATGGAGGGTCATTTGCATCTTCCACTGTTATGGTAATATTAATAGAGGATGGTTTTGATGGATTTGTGATGACAGTCCAGAGGCCATCTGTAGGTTTAGCCTTCACCTCACAAGAGAAATAAGGCTCTTCATTCTCTACAGAGATGGTGAGTTTATGTTCTGTTTGTTTTTCAAAGTCTAAGGGCTGCATGCAGAGAATTAAAACAAACAAATAAATAAATAAAGTACATAATATCAATATAGCAGGTATGTGCTTACTGCGTGCTAAGAAATAAACTTGTCAAGACTACACTGCAACAAAATTTACAGTATTTTGATTTATGAATATTTCCATTTTCAAAATAAATACATTTCAAAAGCAACACTAAAAGGCTTAACCCTAAACCTCTAAAATGATTAGTGTTTTTAAGATGAATAATTTTACATTTATTATTTTATACATTTATATATACACAATATGAATTCAAAGAAAACATTTTCATTCAATTAGCCTATAGGTTAATGAATAGCAACGATCTAAACACAAAAAAACACACAAAAAACACTGGTAACAGCATGCCACTTCTGCCCCAATTTATAATTTGTCATTTTATCTTTATACTTCAAAATAAAAACAATATTGTCTACTCCAAAAATCTAAAAACAGTAATGTGTCTACAAATCTAACAGTGTGTAAACATACCTTAATCACTGTGAGGATTCCATCATTGGTGTCTGGATCAGTGTGAATGGAGAAGTAATCACCTTTGTCCCCTTGTATGGAGTATTTGACCCTCCATGCAGCAGTGGGACGCGTGTCAGTATCAGTTGTGTGTATTTTGAGAGGGGAGGTACCTTTTGTCCCCTCCATTACATTCCCTGGACCCTGAATGAGTTTGAAAATAAATAAGTAAAAAAAAAAAAAAAAATGACATACAATGAAAGTCGCTTAAGTCCAATGTTTCCTGCCATTGTACAGACAAATATTTTTGTGTCCTGCAGCAGAAGGAAAGTCAGTTTTGGAACAGGGTGAGGGTTATTTTTTGACTGTACTATTTTAAAAGTGACTTTCTTCTGAGTAGCTATTTGTAATACCATATGCAATTATTTGAAATATTATATATTGGACAGATTAACACTAACCGTTTGCCCTGTGATAACTGGTATATGGTTGTTGCCATCCAGAAGATTGATAATTATTGTCGCTGTGCTTGACAACTTTACAGCTTCTCCACGGTCCTTTGCTTCAACTGTTATAGTGTATTTATTAGCCACCTGGAAAATAAAACCGGTTATGTAGGGTGGTGCAGGTATGACATCACTTTGTAGGCCAAAACGCAGAAGTGAGTTAGCATTTTAGCACTTTGGGTTCCATCGTCCCGAAGTCTTTTTTTTATTTTTTTTATGGGTTTATGCTTAAATGTCTGAAATAAGGTCTGTGGTGAACACAAGCTCAAGACACTTTCACGCTTTATTCTGTGACATAACATATACCATTATAACCCCACTCATGATTTTTTTTCGGTTGCTAACAAATGGCTTAATGGGACTACAGAGGCTGTCGGGGACATTAAACGTCATCACGCTGAACAGGGACGTTTATTTTTATAATTGTGCTCTTATAAACTATTCTAACTCAAACTTTCTGGACAAATGTTTTTAGATAATAACTGAAAGAGTTGTCGGAAGCTTAGTGATGGTGATGTTGAATTTGTAGGACCGTGGTATGGTTCGTTTATAGCCTACCTTTAGCTTTTTACTTCTGGCAACTGCATTTAGGCTTCAAAATTTATTAAAAGTTGTTCATCTGTGAAAATTATCTTGATGTATCAAACTTTTATTGATCACAGAGCTTGTTTTTAGCAATAATCCAAAATCTTATGGGAAAATCCTATTGGGTTTTTGAAGAGGGAACCAATGTGATGCTAACTGCCGGTTGGCCTGCAAAGTGGCGTCACACCTGCACCCCTCATATACATACTCAAAAAGTTCACACGCTAACTTTAAATCACCTAGTAAATGTCAAGATATTTTAAAGACATGTTTTCACATGTTACTTTAACACTGTGACTGGACATGGACATGCATGTTGGTTTGTCAGGCACTAACATGATGGCTCATGTCTTGTTACAGCAATATTCCAATGTTAGCCTGACACACACGTTTTACAGGCATGCATATGCCATAGGCCATAGTATGTTATGGCCTGAATGCACTGTGCAAGTAACAAGAAAGTAATAATATATGTAATCATCCCAGTACTTGCAAATTATGCCTTCTTTGTATGTGCTTTTTACCTCATAATCAAAGCATCCTTTAAATAATATTGCACCAATGTCTTGGATATAGAATTCCACATTTTTAGTGGCTGGAGTGACGGAAATGATTTTGTAATCAATGGTGGAATTCAGACTTCCCGGTGCGTCCTTATCAATTGCTTGTACACCTACAACAAAACTACCTGCAAACAGATAATATAAAAGAAAATTACTTAATTCCTTTGTTTATGGAATAGATCTCCCTGAAAATGAAAATGTTATTACAACTTGTTTCATCCAAACAATTACCATTAAAATGGACTGATTACGCTTCAAAAATGATGCAAAAGAACTTTGTGTTCATGTAGTTCAAACAGTAGAGAATGGTGCAACACATGGATTTGATTTGAATACAGTGAAATAAACATCTGCAAGTTTCACAAATGTAAGTTTACGGTGAAATATATAAATTTATAAGCTGTAAACTGTTGTGACTAGATCATTGAATTAGTCATTGGAACTTGAGAACCGAAGTAGAATGTATTATGCAGAAATGTGGATCAAGCACTTGATTGAAAATATGTGACTCACAAGAAGCATTTGCTCACAAATTGGACCCCTTTACTTCTCTTAGGGCGGATGTCAAGATTTTCAATGAACAACAACTCAAACTGTATATATATATATATATATATATTATTTTTTTTTATTTTTTTTTACTATACTAGTTTTCAAATTTAAAATGCCTTTTTGACCTTTTTGTCTCATTCAAGCTTAAAATATGAAAATGAATAAATTGTAATACATTTATTTTCTTTTTTTAACAATTCTAATATAGAGTAAAATAAATATATTTCAATAATCATTGTGTGACATTTACATCAAACTTTCTAACTCATGTAACTCTTCTCTCTTAAGTATATCTTCTAAAAGTCAACAAGACCAAACATGTCTTTAGTTGAAAAAACAGCCATATAGGATTTGCAAATTAAGGTGCAGTAAATCAAACCTAAAATACTCATGATTACAGTTGATGAAAATGCTACAGTTAAGCAATGATACTGACCTTGTTTTGCTGCTTCATTTATAGTGACATCATAAACTTTCCTCTGGAATATCGGCGGGTTGTCATTGATGTCCAATATGTTGACCTCCATGCCTAGTTGTGTGTCTATGGCCAAGTTGGACGTATTTCTTGCTTGAAAGGTCAGCTTTGAAATGGTAATGAAATTAGTTTTAAACCTTCTGTATGCCCTTCATATACCATCTAATAAAAAAATCTGACTCCTCTTACCATCAGAACACTGTACTGCTCAAAGTCGACTTTACGGTGGACTTTAATGACTCCTGTTTTCGAATCAATAGACAGGACACCCTTTGGGTCTTCATCCACACCTCTGCCTTTAAGCATGAACTCCACTATATAGGTACGGTCCAGTTTAATCTAGAATTTGAGTAAAGGAACTTTCTAAGTTTTATAACATGTTTGTGGCAAAAGGAAAACTAATTATGTCATTTAACATAAGTTGTCGATTAAGAATTTCATTTTTCATTTTTCATTTTTATTTAATTTAGCAACTTGGGGCTAAATGTCCTGAATATTTATTTCCAATTTTATTCCTTCATTTTGTAAAATTTGAATTGAGGTAGCAAAAAAATAAAAAATTAAACATCTAATAAATTCATGTAGTTTTTAACAATACATGTAATGTTTCAGTGTGAATTACCCAACATCATACACAACAACATTGATTAGGGTAGATATTAAAGGGTTAGTTCACCCAAAAATGAAAATTCTGTCAGTAATTACTCACCCTCATGTTGTTCCAACCCCGTAAGACCTTCGTTCATCTTCGGAACACAAATTAAGATATTTTGGATTAAATCTGAGAGCTGGCTCACTCCTCCATAGGCTTCTAAGGGAATGAAACTTGCTGGCCCAGAAAAGTTATTAAAGAGATTGTTAATATAGTCCAAGTGACAGTGGCTCAATCTTAAGTTTATAAAGCGACGAGAATACTTTTTGTGCGCAAAAAAAACTAAAATAACGACTTTATTCCACTATTCATTTCCTTCTTTCTGGGCCTCGAGTGAGTTCACGTAGTGTTTTAGCGCAGCGCGTCTGTGATACACGTCACCACGTAGGCTCACTATTGGCCGACGCTTGTTATGTGTGTGATGCTTGTGACGTACAACACAGACGCACTGCGCTAAAACACTACGTGAAAAGACTTGAGGAAATGAATAGTGGAATAAAGTCGTTATTTTTGTGCACAAAAAGTATTCTCGTCGCTTGATAAACTTAAGATTGAGCCACTGGAGTCACTTGGACTATATTAACGATCTCTTTAATAACTTTTTTGCGCTAGCAAGTTTCATTCCCTTAGAAGCCTATGGAGGAGTGAGACAGCTCTCAGATTTAATAAAAAAAATTCTTAATTTGTGTTCCGAAGATGAACTAAGGTCTTACGGGGTTGGAACAACATGAGGGTGAATAACTACTGACAGAATTTTCATTTTTGGGTGAACTAACCCTTTAATATTCAATGTCACTATTAATGTACAATGCCACCTATAAAACTTTGCCTTATTCTTTAATAATTTTTCTTTTGGTTGTATTTGATTGTATGGCGGTTCTTGCTGAAGACTCGCTGATCAACTCAATAAGAAAACATGCAGACTATGGGGGTTATGCGCACCAAACTTCCGTATTCTGTAAAACAGGTCACATAACTTCCGGTTAAGTGCTTTTATGTGCTTTATTAAATATTGTGCTGTTTTATTCAAGATGGTTCATTCATTAACGCTCTGTCTTTTTTGCTCTCTCTCTCTAGTGTGAACGCGTCCTGTTGGCTATGTGAGTTTGTGCGCACTGCTAGAGTGAACTTGTCCTGTGTATGACCGCTCTCACATGTGCTTCATGCTGCCGAAATGTCGTAATTAGGCTAAAATAAAAATGGGGTCCCAATTTGACTCATTTGCTGGTTTGTTGAATTTCAAATTCAGCAAAAAGTCACGTCACACAATCATGAGCAATCATTTTATATTATCGACCATTGGTGTCAAGAATTCGGATAACTTGTGTGTGCACATCCCTATTAGGCTAAATAGTTATGTTGTAATAATTAACTACAACAATTAATTTGAAACAATCCAGTAAATTCATAAAATATCTTACCAATTTAAAATGTATTTGTATAGACCTTTTCACAGTACATATCGTTTCAAAGCAGCTTTACAGAAAATACATGCAAGAACTTATTTACGATGATTTCTTTTGAAGAATTTGATTTTAAGTTGATTTCTTTTTAAGAATTTGATTTTAAGTTTTGTCCTCAGATCAATCTTAAGAAATAACTTTCTTACTGAAGAAAAGTTTTCTTCAGCATATGAAAATAAAAAATAAAATAGCAGTTTGTCTGGACCCTGCAACCAAAAGGCTATACCATCCCAAAGCTAAATGTTTTGTATTATTTTATGATTTAAAACCCGCAGTACATTATTTGCGAGCATTGATGCTTACCTGCCCCAATTCATAAGGGAAAGGCCCCGGGTGTTCCTCCACAATGTCAAAGGAGTCTATAATCCATGATCTTTTATGGCGTCTGAGAGGCTCTGTGCTACACAGACAGATAATTCCCTTTCAACAGAAACAGTGTGTGTTATATACAGTATGGCTTTAAACAAGTTATATGCATTAGAAGCAGACAAAAACAAGATTGATCAAGAGCAGATCATATGATCAAATCACAGACAAAATTTGTATTTTGGAAATAAGAATGTAATATGCAGTGAAATATGGAAGCATATGGGTAGCAATATTCAATTTGAAATGTAATATGCAAAATGATAATGCAATATGCAAAATGACAATGCAATATGTAAAATGACAATGTAATATGTAAAATGGCCGATCACGTCTCCGCCCCGTCCCTTTCTTGTCAATCACTGCGTGAAGTTGGCCCCCCCACCCAATGTTTTACTTAGTTTAAGCTATAAATTGTTTTGTTTGTGCTGCTTCGGTTTTTTTTATATTAAAAGAATATTTATAGGTTATTCTGAGGTCACGCACCCACCCAGTCTTGTTCGTTTTTGTTGGTTTGTGCCAGTTAAAGTTTTGTTTGTGCTGCTTCGGTTTTTAAGATAGACATTTAACAGGTGATGGTGTCACCAGCCCCTACCTGCTCCACATTCACACAAAATAGTCTTGTTTGTTTGTGCTTCGTTTGTACCAGTAAAAGTTGTTTGTTCTGCTTCAGTTTTTAAAATATTAGACCGAATTATAGACGATGACGTCACCAGCCCCCTGACCTGCTCCAAATTCACTCAAAATAGCCTCAATCGTTTGTGCCAGGAAACGTTTATTTTGTGCTGCTTTGGTTTCTTAGATATTAAAATAATATTTATGGGTCATTCTGAGGTCACTCAGCCCCCCACATGCTCCAAATCCACACAAAATTAGTCGTTTGTTTGTGCTTCGTTTGTGCTGTTTTGCTGCTTCGGTTTTTTAAATATTAGACATTGAATTATAGACAATGATGTCACCAGGCCCCGACCTGCTCCACATTCACCCAAAAAAGGCTAGTCTTCTATGAATTTGACCCGTCAGATTCCGTGACCCTATATATTTATTAATATCTGATCAATATGCTTTATAAAATAGAAAGGGGAGATGGTTACACATCAAATGGGTGACTTTCATTACATTCAGTTATGGTGAAATAAAGAACGGTCACATTTTTCGGTAGCTATGAATTTGACCCGTCATATTCTGTAATCTGAGTAATAGGTCTATGCATTTGTAAGTAAAACTGTAGGATCTCCAACATTATTGGGTAATTAGTTAATAGTAATAAGAATAAAGATTAGCATGTGACAATGAAAATATTTTATTCAAAATGTAAAAAAAAAAAAAAAAGGTTGTTCAGACAACAACAGTGTGATTGTAACACTGTGTCCTAACTACACACGACGCGATGCGCGATAAAAGGTATATTTTACATGTTACATGTAAAAACAGAGTTTTTGTCCTAACCAGCCGCGACGGCGGCACGCAACGATTCTATTTTAGAGACGGTTCTTCAACGTCGCGCTGGAACAACAAACACAAAGTGTGGCAATGATCATGTCAGGTAGGCTACTGTTTATGTGCTTTATTTAATGTTAAAAGCGTGTAATGTGACTTTGAATATCATTTAGTACTCCCAGCTTTGTAGCTGTAAAAGCAACAATGGATAATTCACCTCAGACCTTGAAATTAAACAAATGGAAACAAGAATTTTCAACATGTGAACAAACAAGTGTGAACAAACAAGTGTATTATGACAAAGATTGTTTTAGCGACTCAGTAGTCTATGTATTTTCAATAATGTTTAAATGGTGTAATATTTGTGAATTTGATTATGTAGGTACTTATCCATTTTCTCGCGAGTGCCGTCATAGAGAGTAGACGGCGCATCAACCGCCACTGCCTACTGGCGCTGACGAGCTGTGGGGCCACCATCTTGGATAAGTCACCTGAACCACTCAGTGCAATCTGTTTGGCAGGTGCAATGAGCTGTCAGCGCATTTAATTAATCATACCTCACTGAATACCGAACTGATTTTCACGCGTTTTTTTTTTTTTTTTTGGCTGCAAAAGTCATACATGATACAGGACACATGGTTCGGAGTATTTTAATATTCATAGTGGGCTTAACAGTAATAGAACATTCTGATAAAGTGACCAGACGTCCGAGATCAAAACTGAGAACATAATCCCCGAAAATGGGGAAAAAACGGGGACATTTCCAGTTTGACTATCAATCTGATTGAAAAACCTAATGTCGTGTCTTCAAAAACAAAACGGGGACAGAGGTAGTTTTTTTTTCTGTATTTAGCCAGCGACAGGCAACCAAAAACAGGGACTGTCCCCTGAAACCAGAGACGTCTGGTCACCCTATAATAGGTATTTTGTAAATCACACACTATAAATATAATAGAGAAGCAGAAACAGATGGCAGTAAAGTCAGATATTTTAATAATTTGAAGAAACAATACATTATTATTTTATTATTACTTTTGTTAGGGTGAATTACATATTGATGGATAATACACAGTGTTGGGCAAGCTACTTGAAAATTGTAGTGAGCTAAGCTATCAGTTACTCTGCCATGAATAAAGTTTCACTACACAAAAGCTACCACCCAGTCAAGTGTAGCAAGCTAAGTAACACAAACACAGCATTAGGCTAGTTCACTACATAGGAAGCTACTTTAAGTTGCGCTAATTTCACATGACAAGAAAAGTGTAGCTTGTGTAGCTTGTTACTGTGCAGTAAATATAGCCTAGCTAACGTTAGCTGGCTACAATTTCAGTACAGTTATATCAAAGATCCTTGCTCCTTCTCAACTCTCTGGTAATATTCTATTCACAAAATGCAACCAATAGTACGGTAATGTTAAAGGGTAACTCTCACCAAAATTGAACCTAGGCTCTTTTTGTAAATCTACCCGAGTCAAACTTTCTTGTAAAAGCATAATTAGAATGGAAACGCCACTTTTAAGATTGACCGTATTTTCGTTTTAGGTCAAAATGCCCTTTAAATGGGAGTGCATGGGTAGCATCAAAATCGCTATTTTTAAAACACTAAGAAGGCTCGACACAACATAAAACTGCTCGAAGTTTCAGAAGATAAGACTGAGTTTTTGATTTTACTCAAAAAGATACTGAGTTTATATATACTGAGTATGCATTTCTGTTTGAGTTTCATTTCTCATTTGAGATTTTCGTTATCCCTGCTTGTGAAGAAATTTGATTCTTACCAGTGAATACTTACCTGTCCTGAGTTTTGGTTTATTGTCTTCACCCACTGGTTCCTGAAATTACCTTGATGTCTGTTATGGGTGAATGCTGAGTTGACTTTTGAGAATCTCCTGAACATGCCTACTTTAAATTTACAAACTATTCCAAAGACTGTATCCTGTTTGCCCAGTTGGCCTGCACTCTTTGAGTAAAGCTCCTGCACCTGGGTTCTTAATGGTACCTAATCTCATCTCAGTATCATTACAGCCTGATAGTATTTTTCCATTCTTTCGCTACTGTTTAAGTAATAAAAAAGTTTTGAAGATAGATATCCTTTTGAAGTTACTGACTGCTCCTTTATCACTTTTGGAGACATTAGGAAATAATAATTCTTGTGCCACTGTTGAATCTGACAGTGATACCATCCAGTGAGTCTGGAAGCCATTTGATTATTTTCTACTGTTTTTGAGACATTTCAATGTATTTTGAAGTCACATGCTTTTATGGGTCTCCAAGTGCCTTATTTGTAGTGCCCTGGTATCTTTGCCATAGTTGCCCTTTTGGGTCTGCTGCTTTGTCACCCTCTAAATCCAGTGTAACATAATATAAATATCTTTATCAAGCTTTTTTTAATAAATAGTATACATGTATGCATATTATGATCAAATATATGATCATATATATACATAAATATATTTATGGTGTTTTTATTTTATTTTTATGGTGGGGACCCCCCATAAGACTTGATTCAATTCGAGCACTGCTCGCAAGAATACCGAGCCCCGCCTTGATGCAGTGATTGACAGAGCGGGATGGGCCGGGTACGTGATCGGCTTGGAATGCATTTTCAATTTGCACATTGAATTTTGCTATAGGCTATTCATTGCAGGACATGTAATGAAAATGCAATCGCAAGTGTCTTAACTGTGTGTAAATGCAATTAAGAAAAATAACGTTTAAATTATAATTTTGCTATAGTTTTAGCTTGATTTATGTTAAAATATCTAATAATTTCTGTAATACATTTTAATTTAAATTTTATGTTAAAATATGTATTCAATTTACATATTAATTTGAGTATGAAATGGCAAATGTAAATTATATAATTAATTTTTCATTTTGCACCAACGTTGCACAAATGTAACGGAAAATGTAAATTCAAATACAGAAATGCATTGCCATTTTATATATCATTTCAAATTGAAGATTTTTACTCATATGCTTCCATAGTAAACATGGTATGCCATTATTTATGTATAAGATGGGGGTAGTGTATGGGGTCGTATCCCCAAAACAATCCATCTGCTAAACCAAAGGTAAGATAATTCGTTTCTCAAAAGCAGTCCATTAGATGAAGTTATTATGATGCCACTGCTTTGTTTTGCCATTCAAAATGCCTTTCAATCATTAACATTCGGGTAATTTCTGTCATGAAGGCAGGGTCAAAGGACACTCTTTTTATTTATTTTTTGCATACGATTTGAAACTCCTTGAGCTTGTACTGTATGTTTACATGAGAATAGTCAAAGTTGTGAAACAGGTTTGGGAAAGCCTATACTTGACCCTCCTTTGTTGCTGTTTTTCTCAACTGACCCCCAGAAAAAAAAAAATCACCTTCAGTGGCTCATGTTTCAAAAATATACATATAAAATCACAGTCTTCCATAAGATGTCAAATAATAATCATTCCAATCACCTGAACAGATTATTCATTACGATCAAGACTAAAAAGGTTCCAACAATCAGAATATCGGAACACATACTGAAGTAAAAACACAGATAGAAAAGTATTCATGAGGTAACATGAATCAATGGTTTTGATTACATTTAGTTACATTTAAATTTCATTTATTTATTTGGCATTAGGTTAGACCAACATAAGTAATTTAAAGGGTCAGTTAAGGTAGAAATAACTCATTGTAACAAAAGCACTTTAGCATTTACTATTTCTTTCCTTTGCAAAACAATGTAAAAAAAATAAACTATTCCAAGCAAGCCATAGAATGAAAAAAAGATCTTGCTGAATCTTGAATTAACCTATTGTATAACTGACAGAAATACAAACTTTACTTACCACAAGCACCAAATAGCTGAACATTGTGGCCGTCAGTTCATAATTTGAGGCAGAATGAAGTAACACTGCATCTCATGAACTGGAACGCACAGACCTGCTTCTGCTTTGGACTGGGAGCACAAACATTCCTGCGTAGAGCAGAAGAGCGCAGGTATACGCCCTTGGGCAGTGTTAGTTATAGTATCATTATGCAGTGTACACCTGTAGACATTATAGAGAGAGAGAGAGAGACTTTACATAATTAATCTATTGGGGAGATTGTCAGGGTGTGGTGTAGGTTGAAGGCGAAGAGGCAAAAAGGCTCCAATATAAACTTTTACTCACAATGTCACACAAAAGGTGCAGAAGGGTAACACACACCAGCAAACAACATTACATAGACTTGACTCAGACGTTACCTAGACAAGAACAGACAAAGACTGACTGCACAGAAGGGAACTAAATACAAACACAGAAGAACACTAATAGGGGTTATGCGCAACATACTTCCGGGTTCTACAAAACAGATATAACTACTTCCGGTCGTCAGCTACTGAGGTAAACACAGCGTAGGAATGGCGACCTTTTATAGCCGGTGTTTACAGGAGCTACCCATTCTATCCATTTCAGATGTACATCGTATTGCCAAACGGACTTCCAGAGCCCCGAGTACTCCGTTAGATAAAGGATTTAAGTTTTTACGCCTCCTCATTTATTCATGATTATGAAGGTATGTAAGTTAGTATATGTAGCTTTTGCTAATGGCACCCGATGTAGAGTTAGCTAACTATCAGTAAGTTAGTTTAGACTTGTATGCTATCATAGTAGTTTAACCTTTTATATTTGCTTGCAGACGATTAAAACAATCAAATGAAGACTGCATTTTATTTTTTTTTATAAAAAAAATGTTTCTGATACTTAAGCATTCGTGACATTTTAATTAAAACACAAATAAGAATTGTATTCTAAAAAAAGCGCAAAATAAGTTACCTCAGAGATCATCTACCGCTGCAGATGCGTACGGTAATGCAAACCTGAAATGTTTATACCTGTTTTCCGGTTCGAACATTGGGCGTTCCGCATAACCCCTATTAACAGAACACAGGTGATGCAGATGATTATGATTAACTAAACACAGGTGATACAACTGAACTAATGATAGACAGTAGAAGCAGTCACTCAAGCCCAACCAGGTGTCAGTAAACCACCCCTTCATAGGTCACACCTACGATCACAACTGCATTACCAGTCAGTGCCTATAACCACGAGGAGACCACCGCCATTTTAGTGACCACACCCATCAAGAAAGGGCTAAAACACAATCAATCACGAAAGTAGCCCATATAATGTTTTAGCCTTTGTCCAAGTACTCTGAAGTCATGGACTTGCATGTTGTATTTACTGATGTCAAACCTGTTTAGTGCCCAATTTTTTTAACTAATAATTTGTGCAAATTAGGGTGTTTTCACACCTAGTTCATTTGAACCCTCCAAACACTCTCGGATTGGTTCAGCGTGTATGTGAACAAACCAAGTGATCTCAGACCCCGCTAAAGGGACCAAAAAGCGAACCGTACTCAGACCACCTCAGGGCGTAGCGTAGAGTACTGTTATCTTTCGCGTTTTATTGGGCTTAAACTGTCAAATACACACAAAAAAATTACATAAAGTTGGTTCTGTCTAAAGTGAAAGTAGACAGTTGGGATAAAATAGGATGCGTGTCTGTATCTGTTCTGCATGAGCTCTTAAATTGGTAGCAACCAAATAATACCCATGCTGCTGCTAGTCCTTAATTAAAAAAACAAAAGAGAAAATCACTCCCTGCTCTTCACTGCATTTTATTTTTTACATATTTTGTTTATTAAATTTTGCATTTGAATGGTGCTGTTATATAACCTACACCTACTGTGGCTGAAAAAATAAAGCACTGTTTATTTAATTTTTGTATATTATGTTTTATATTTGTAATGTGCATCTTTGTTCTTATTTTTAATAACAAAGATAAAATAATGTAATAAAGATTTTTATCTTCGCCCACTATAGCCTACATGGTCTGTCTTAAATTTTCTGTTATATTTTGTTACCTTGTAAGGCTCTGTTTTAAAAATAGGGACATTAGTTTGGCTGTAATGCTCATTCACCTGCAAAATAGTAAAACCAACATGAAAAGAATCGTGATGAAATCATGAATCGTGATTTTCCTGAAAAAATTGTGATATTATATTTTTGCAATATTGCCCAGCCCTAAAAGAGGCTATAACAGAAGAACCGCGTTACAATACCACGTAAAAGTACAAAAAAAAAAAACGAAAAAAAAACGACAGAAGTACATGATGACAAATTGCGTCGAAGTGGGGAGTCCACTGAAATTAAGGATTTCTGTCCTTTCTACGACAATATGGATGAAATTTTGGGTGCAAGCGCTTGTGCTTGTCTGACAGATGTTGTTGAAGGTTCTTTTGAGGTTGTGGTGTGGACAAGAAAGGGTCTGAGATCACTTCAATGCTAAAGAGGACCAAAAATGCTAAAGAGGACCACTTCTTCTTGTGCTGATTGGATGATTACCTGAACATGCTCCTCCCGAACTTTGTTACATAAAACTTCATTTCAACTTCCAATTTACATTAATACTAAGTAAAGATTATTATAAAGACTATACCATACTTAATCAGTTGGTATTAAGTAGGTAATTAAGTATTTTCTTCAGACAGAAGTCAAAATGTATAATTGTTACCGTTGTGTGGCTGTACTGAGCACACAATGTTGGAGAATAAACAGTTCCCTTTCAAGGGAACTCGCGCTGCGTCGATTGACACTAAGGGAACGCTTTGCGTGATGATGTCTTGAAGCACATGTGAAATCAGTCCAATCGTGTGGCGGAACGTCAGAGGCAAGTGACGTCACGAACCAGGAAACTATAAAGCCTGCCCAAACAAAGCAGCACTAGCTTCTATGTCTTCACAAGCGCTCTTTGTGAAACTGTCATTGTCTATTTGGTGTTGTTTTGTCACATATATATTTTTTTTAAATGGCGAGTAAGCAGCAGCAGTTTAGACAGTGTGTGCACCCCTGCCCGCGCTATTTAACAGGTGGGGACACACATGTTCTGTGTTTTGCATGTTTGGGTGAGGATCATGCACAGTCAGCGCTCAAGGGCGCTGGCTGTGAGCACTGTGATGTGCTTCCCATGCGGACACTCCGATCCCGCCTGGCATTTGTGATGGATTTTTTAATTAATCATAACTAACATTTGTTTTTGTTGCAGGAACAACATTAATATGCTTTTGGCTAAATGTATGTTTCCCCTTTTACTTTGGTTGTGTGAGGGTAAAAATAACAAATATGGGAAATGAAACTAGACATATGTCTAAACTTGAAACCTTGTGGTTACCTAGTAACAAGAGGGCTTGTCTATGAAGAACCAATCAAATTGTAGGGAAATTATGTAATGTTTCATGTACCCATTCTCCTTTTTTATAAAAACTGTTGTATTTGTGTTTGCTGTGGGATTCTCAATGAAATTTGTCTGAGATCCTCAGGCCATGATGCATTCTTCTTTTTGGGGGAGATTCTATGGAGAACTGCTCGGGATCTCCGTCGGCCGTGATTAAAGCATTTAAAGGACATTTGCTGAAGTCTGTTGGTTCAGTCAGATAGGGGAACAAGTTAGTTAGGTGACTCGGCCGACGTCGACTGTAGACACTCTAGAGTATAAATATTATTGAGTGGGGACGTTGACTGTAGACGAGACCCAGAGAAACAAACGTCGACTGTAGACGTTAGGGGACGTCGATTGTAGACGAGACCCAGGTACGTAATTAGGTTTAGGGAAAAAATCTACCACACGTTCTTTCGCGAGGCTCGGATCCCAAGGCTCGGGTCCCGCTGCTGCCGAGGCACAGCAGCAACTTCAGACTTGGGGTTGGCAAATGGATTTGTCAGCAGGGTTAGAGATGGGCCCAGCCTTATCTCTGCCTTCACCTGACAGATCCAGTGCCTTCTCTCAGGGTTTGGAAGCACGCACTGCAGTTACTTCTGCCCTGATTGAGAAACTGACACTGCAGCTATCAAGTTCTGAGGAACTAGATGTTGTTAGTTTCGAAGCAGGAGATACTGAGGACTCACCACCTCAGTCTCATGCTTTTGAGGAGCTCATTGAGGTTGTAACGAGAGCGATCAAAAGATTAAGCATCGATTGGCCGGCAGATAAGCAGGACGTTCGTTCGAAGAAGCAAACTAGACCAACGCTTCCTGCCCTCTCGTTCACAACCTCAACGCCGGGGCCTTCCGTTTTTCCCCGATCTCCACACCGAGGTGTCGAGGTTGTGGTATAAACCTGTTTCATAAAGAGTATATAGGCCACAAACATCACACTATTGCTCTATCACAAACTATAAAGAGCACGGTTATGGGGAGATGCCAAAGGTGGAAGAGACGCTTGCGAGCTATCGCACGGGTTGGGGAGCGATCCTGGAAGGACTCAGGGTCTGTGGAGGGACCATCATCTCTCCTGGCACATCAACCGCCTAAAGAGGTAGGCTGTATTTCTTGCCCTCAAGAATTTCCTCCCAGACCTCAGGGGCCACCATGTGCTGGTCTGCACAGACAACACATCGGTGGTCGCCTGTATACATCATCAGGGGGGCTTGCACTCGCATCCGCTATGCAAACTGGTGCACCAAATCCTCCTGTGGTCTCAGGGGAAGCTGCTGTCACTCAGAGCAGCTTACATCCCTGGGGGTCCAGAATATAGGAGCAGACATCCTGTCAAGACGGGCTGAGGCCCGGGGAATGGAGTCTCCACCGTGAGGTGGTGGAGCAGATATGGAGGGTGTTCTGCCAGGCTCAAGTGGATCTGTTTGCGTCTCGAGAGATGCCTCACTGTCCACTCTGGTTTTCACTCATCGAGAAACTTTATGCCCTGAAGTGGAGAGTCTTCACTTCATGATGTAGTGACCGTCAGTTGGACCCAGTTAACTGTCCGGTTGGCACAGTGCTGGACTACATGCAGGAGCGGTTCACGGTAGGTCTATCCCCGTCCACTTTAAAGGTTTATGTGACGGCCATAGGTGCTTACCACATTCCTTTAGGTGGAATGTCTTTGGGTTAAGACCCCTTGGTATCTCGTTTCCTCCATGGTACTCTGAGGCTGAGGCCTGCAGCTCGTACAAGGGTGCTGACATGGGATCTGGCCCATTGTCTTTCAAGGCCTTTCCCAGGCTCCCTTTGAGCCTTTGGAGGAGGTTCCAGCTAGGTTTCTTACATTGAAAGCTCTGTTCCTCCTCGCCATCTCATCTCTTAAAAGAATAGGAGATCTACAGGCATTGTCCCACTTTACCATACATTCGTCAGGTTTTACTCTTTGGACTTGGACTCTACACCGGGGTCTCGGGTGCTTTTGTCCTAGTGCTGCTCTTATGATTGCACACAGGACAGACACTTCTCACTATGATGCCGTTGTATAGACATATAGGTATAGACGTCCCCTTAGCGTCAAGGTTCCCCTTAGCTTCCCTGAAGAGGGAACGAGACGCTGCGTCACCTGCAATATCTCCTACGTGCCTGTAAGTGACTTGCTCAGACCTTACAAAGCTAGCGCTGCTTTGTATGGGCAGGCTTTATAGTTTCCTGGTTCGTGACGCCAGCTGCCTCTGACGTACCGCCACACCACTGGACTGATTTCACATGTGCTTCAAGACATCATCACGCAAAGCGTTCCCTTAGCGTCAATCGACGCAGCGTCTCGTTCCCTCTTCAGGGAACCGAGGTTTCAGTCGGAACCGAGGCGATTGTCTTTATTTCACAATATAAAAATGAACACGCAAGAGAATCCTGGAAAACACTAAGTAATGTAGTGATTGGTACTCATGTCACTGCTGATGTTGTGATTTTTGGATCACTCATCACTTAAGGTGTGGTTATGAGTTCATAAGATGACCACCATCCCCCTCTCTTAGTTCAAGGCACCAGTCAAGGCCTTTTACCTTGGCAGTATGAGAACACTCCCAACAGGAGGCTGTTCAATCATTTAGAATTAATGTAAAGTGGAGGGAGTTGGTCAGCTGATTTATCTGAAAGATTGGTGAGATTGCTAACTTGTAGAGCCTCTTCTGTATTATCAGCACAAGGAAGACACAAGTGTAATAAATAAATGTTATTAACAAAAGATAAACAAGAATAACTAACATACCTACTAAATGAATGCCATGAATGATAAAGGAATACAGTGCATAAGATGCATAAAATACAAGTGATTAAGTTGAATGTGACTATGGAAGAGTTATGTTATCTTATGGAAATATAAACTGTTGTTTATCTTCTCTGAAACTTGACATTTGCCTTTACCTTTCTTTTCCTTAATCTTTCTTTACCGTTCTTTACCTTTAAAGGTAAAGAACCTTAATTATGCATTAAACAAAAAAAAACGATAGATTATTTGTTATTAACTAGCATCAGCTATATTACCATAATGTAAATGTAAAATAGAAAACCTTATACTGAAAATATACAACAATGCCAAGATCTCTGGAAAGATGTTTGGTTAAGTGAAATTTAAGTTCCACGTGGTCGAGTGAGCAGTCCGATGATGGTGACGTCTTCCATTGGTTGTGCTGGGTGACAATGCAGTGGGGAAATGAGCCGGAATCCGTTTCAACTGCCTTGAACACAAAGCTCTGTGGGATGCTGATCTCCTGGAGCACCAAAGGGTCCTACAATCTGGGACATGCAGATGAGACCCTGAAGTAGGTGCAGAAGATCCTTAATCTGGAACACGCAGATGGAGGGACCTTTAAGTAAAGGTTTGCTCTCCTGAGCTTGACCTCCGATTGCAAAAGCCTCTAAAAGCCACCTATGTCAAAAATTAGATAATAATATTGAGTGATTGCTCTCCACACATAGTATACGTGTGGAGAGCACACGTAGACATAGTAAAGTATATGTTATTTAGCAATTTTGATTACTTTACTAATAGATTAAAAGGTAGAACATGACAATAAGACATGAGAAAGTGCGTCTATATTATCCCTATATATACTGATTGGCTCTATCACTCTGTCTCCTCTTCACCAATAAGCTGGTGTGTGGAGGGTGTTCTGGCATAGTATGGCTGCCGTCGCATCATCCAGGTGGTTGCTGCACATTGGTGGTGGTTGAGGAGATTCCCCCTTCCATATTCCATATGCTTTAAGTAGCCAGAAAAGCGCTATATAAATGTAATCAATTATTAGTATTATACTCTTGGCTGTGTTAAATATATCAAAGTGGGGTTAACCTCAGACCTAAATATTTTTCAATCAGTTTCTTCACTCATATTTGGAAATATGAGAAACAATTAAATAATAAATAATTAAATACCAATACTCTTTATCTGGCATTTGGCTTTATTTTGATAGCAAAGCATAAGGTGTTTTGGACATCAGACAGGAAGACATATTTCTTGACATTCTTAACCTACACACCCAACAGGTTTAGGCCTCACAAAAACTGTCAAGATTGGGTCATATTTCACTCCCAATCAAAATGAATAAAAAATAATAATATTTTGCTTAAAGAAAATGAAGTCTATCAGTGCATGTTACATAATGGGTTGTGCATGACATGACTGAGTTTATAGTATCCAGGTTACATTTTGGGTGGTTAAGAGGAAAGAAGGGGATAAAGTTGAGCATGACCTTGGTGCTAACAACGTCAAGATCATGGTTTGATTCCCAGGTAATGCATGAACTGATAAAATGCATATCTTCAATGCAATAGACACTTTGAATAAAAGTGTCTATCAAATGCATAAATGTAAAATAATGCCAAGATACAAAAAACCTTATACGGATAGTTCTACCAAAAATGAAAATTATGAAATGCTTCCTTAAGAAATTATGAAACCAAAAAAATCTGCCACCCTGAACCCAGAAACTAAGCAATTCAAATGGTATAAATAAAAGGCTTAATTTTCTCTATGTTTTCTTTTCTTTTGATATTTGAGGTGAAATGTTTGTGTGAGACTCACCTCAGCAGTTTTAATCTCTCATTGTTGGCTGTGGGCACCCCTGTTTGCATTTAGTGTCGCTACAGATCAGCATCAATCTTTGTAAAAAAGAATTGCAGAATTTTTGTGGTGTGTATGTGGTGTCAATAAACCTGCCGATATTTTTTTCCCCAAAAGAGCAAAAGATACAGTTAAATGATAAGACGCAAATGACAATACAACAATGCAGGTCTGTCAAAGTGTGACACTCCCTGTGTGGCGTAATAGGGGCCTTGTATGTGTTACATTTCGCAACGTTCATGAAGGTCTTTTGTTTGATTTATGGCTAAAACCACTCAACCCAACCCTAAAACAGTCTCAACCTAGACATGTAACTTTTCCCAAACTGTCAGTAATAAATGGCAAGGCAGGTTATAATGAGAGGTCAGAGGGCAGGGTCTCTTCATTGTTGCCTGTGGGCACCCCAGTTTGCAACAGGCTATCTTCATGCACATCTTCATCATCTGATTGGATGACAGGAGTGTTTGATCCGTCCTCATTGGATGCCTGACTGTCACAGGTGGAGTTTGAAGAAGTGGACAACATACGTGTTTTGATCTCACAAGGGTCAGAAATTCTCAAGGACACGTCATTTCTCCGCAGTCCATCCTCTTTTATGTCAGTGTGGCCAAGTGCTGGAGAAGAAATTGATTATTTGTTAACTATGGAATTCTATGGAGTTTTACAAGATTTTACAAATGTTTTGCTCAGATCTGAGCCACATAGCTTCAACATACAATGAGTGACTGTTTCTTTTGACACTTCCTTGTTAATTGGTTATCAATAAAAGGGTTTTACTAGAAAGCATATGGCAAGCCGTTTTAACATTTAATCCTTAAAACCTACTAGTCTCTATTTTCATGCTACTAGTACTTATTTTTTAGATACTAGTATCTATTCCATTAAGTACTAGTACTTATTCATTAGCTACTAGTGCTTATTCTTTAGGTACTAGTGCCTATTCTTTAGATACTAGTGCTAATTCTTTGGGTACTAGTACCTTTTTAAAGATTAGTACCTTTTTAAAGTACTTATTCATTAGTTACTAGTATTTATTATTAGATACTAGTATCTATTAAATAGTACTTATTCATTAGACACTAGTATCTTTTGTAATTGTTAGTAACTATTCTTATTTTACTAGTCACAACTGCTTTTTTACTCGTCTTATGTTATGACTAGTCAGAACGGCCACTGTAGAGTTCAATTAAAAATCTTACTAGTAAAATAAAAAATCGTACTAGTAACATTTGGAATAAATACTAGTATCTAATAAATAGGTACTAGTATCTATTGAATAAGTACTAGTAGCTAATTAATAAGTACTAGTATCTAATTAATAGGTACTAGTATCTAGGGGTGTAACGGTACACAGAAGTCACAGTTCGGTTCGGTACGAGTTCGGTACAATGGAGGGAAAAACAAAACAAAAATGCAGAAGGCTTGTGCATGTCTCCGGCATGTCTTATTTTTTAAACAAGTTTTATTAATAAAGTAAAGGCATAGAACCAGTTTATTTGTAGTGCACTGACAATAGTTTTATATAATTAGTTTATTAATTAAATGAATAAAAAGACCTTGAGATATGTTTGGTAATTGTACCTGAATGAATTGAAAATTAATTGAACTCTCTCTCTCTCTCTCTCTCTCTCTCTCTCTCTCTCTCTCTCTCTCTCTCTCTCTCTCTCTCTCTCTCATTACATTAATTAATTTGTATACCGTATATTCTCCGTGTAAATTTATGCACCGAACCATGACGCCCGTACCGTTTCGGTTCAATACGAATACATGTACCGTTCCACCCCTACTAGTATCTAATGAATAAGTACTAGTATCTATTGAATACTTACTAGTATCTAATGACTTAGTACTAGTATTTATTGAATAAATACTAGTATCTAGTAATAGGTACTAGTATCTAAAAAATAAGTACTAGTACCTAATAATTAACTATTAGTATTTAATATATATGTACTAGTCACAATTGGAATACACACTAGTCAGAACTGAATAGTTGATATCTGAATGACAGATCCCCATAGAAGTCAATGGCAACATTTTTTATTTGTTACTACAAAATAATAGTTACTAGTCACTATTGAAATAAGTACTAGTATCTAATTAATAGGTGCTAGTATCTATTTAACCCTCTGGGGTCTGAGGTGTTTTTGGGGTCCTTGAGATGTTCTGACATGCCCTGACATTTGTGCTTTTTTCAGTTGCTTATAAACATAGTAATGGCAAAAAAAAATTACACACTATTTAGCACAAACAGGGCTACCATAATATGTGAGCAACAAGAATGTACATGTCTGCATTTTTGAGAGAATAATGTTTATGCGTGGTTATTGAAAAAACTAAAAACTAAAGTTTCTGAAATAAGACCACAAAACACACACTAAATATGTGCCAATAAGACTTTTGTCTAATGGATGTCATCGCCTAGTGTTTTTTCTTCAAAATTATGTGAAAATCACCCTGCCTAATCCTTCACATAACACAATACATTGATTTGAATTTTGCAAAGCACTTTCTGTTTGGAAAGGCAATATTCGAGTGGGCGTTGACGATCATGCATATTTAGTGGTTCACACCTGAGGACTGCATACTTAATGAGCCATTCATTCAGGTGAGTCACTGAGCCACAAGAATGCAAGAGCAACAGTTGGAAGCATCTCAATTCTTTTTTATTTTTCCACATATTGTGCTTGCAATTTGGCCTATAATAGCCAAGGAAAACATGTAATTGTGCAGTTAATTCTCATACTGTATTTTCAGTTTTGGAATATTTATCCTCTCCCCAAATTTGTCACTAATAAAACACAATAAAAATTATTTAAAGAAAAGGCTTATATTTACCTTTTAATAGTTTGTTTACATCTACCTTGTAAATATTTAAATAAACAACAATTCAAGTGTAATCTTTCTTTGTACAAACTAAAGTATACATTTTATCATACATATTTCAAAGTTAAGGATTTGATTGATTATTTGATTATTTTTGACAAAAAAATTGGCAAATAAAAGCTTATTTGAGGTGGCAGATATTTTACAGTAAAAATGTATAATCTATCCAAAACTAATCAACGAAATGTTGTCTTTCATATGTCTGTAACATAGGTCTTTCATTTTTATTATAAGGAATATAAATGCTAATTTGCAGTTTAATACGTTGCTTATACAAATATATATATGTGCATACACACACACATATATATGTGTATATATTTATACACAAAAATAAATTTTATTTATATTTTTTATATACATTTTTTTTTCCACAAATTGTGCTTGTAAATTGTATAATATCCAAGGTAAACATGTCTAGTAATTGTGCAGTAAATTCTCATACTGTATTTTCAGTTTTGGAATATTTATCCTCTCCCCAAATTTGTTACTAATAAAACACAATAAAAATTATTTAAAGAAAAAAAAATTATATTTACCTTTTAATAGTTTGTTTACATCTACCTTTTGAGGGACATTTTCCATTATTATTATTATTCCTCACAGCGCTGCGAGACGGTGTAAACAAGTAATGATCTGAATAAACTTGTGTTTTCTCGAGCTGATATGGGGCTCGGGAAAACACAGCCCCTCACAGGTTTGCGCCGTGGATTCCCGCGAGTCAGACGCGGATACTGTGTTTGTTTTAGGCTCACGCAGTCTTCACTCGCTTCACTTCACTCGCGCTTCAATCCGTTGTGGAGACTCTCTTTTCGTTCCAGTGAAATTACAAAACAAAATACACACAAACATGTGTGGTTGTATATCAGGCCACTGATAAACATAATCTGATTTGACAAAAAAAAAAAAACTATATGAGTGCGAATTCGAATTCAGAACCTCTGACACGCTAGGCAAATGTTCTACCACTAGACCACTTGAGTTCACGTATTTACGTGTTCACGTATTTACTCACGTGAAAACTCAGTGTTTACTCGGCGTGATCAATTCGCTCTTGAACATGCTGCCGTTCGTCTGAGTTACAATCTTCCTCTGAGGAAAAGCCAAGGTGAGTTATTCCTCGCTGTCCAGGATCATCTGAAGGGCGTCTTTACCGGAGAAACGCGCCATCCTCTCTAAACGCGATGAACTATCAGTGAATCTGATCTGATGAAACTTCGTGTTTTCAAGGCATTGATCGGGGGGCGGGTGCGAAGCATAGATCACCTAAACTATTTACCATGTCAATAGCGCCGGGGGCGGGGCGGCCTCAGTTCATTATAGAGATAATTAGGCAGAAGGAAAAAACGGTACCTCTCCTTGCTTTCAAACGG
The DNA here is from genome assembly GCF_951802725.1 of Rutilus rutilus. NCBI lineage: Eukaryota > Metazoa > Chordata > Actinopteri > Cypriniformes > Leuciscidae > Rutilus > Rutilus rutilus. The sequence goes on from NC_140227.1 coordinate 7,648,519, forward strand.
ATTACATGAGTTGAAAACATTTGTTTTTTTTATTAATTACTTCATTTAAAAGAAGAGATTTCAAGCTTCATAAAGACATATATCACGTGCCTGTGTGAGAAGTATTCGCTGAGTTATGATTCATTTTCGGACGCGTTTCAGAATGGACTACACGGACAGAGAGAAGGCAGAACTCGCTCCGTGATTATTTTTCTTAATTTGGCGAAAAGCACAACACTTTGTTTTTATTGTGAGTATACAGAAAAATAATACACATTTAACAGAATCGATTGATGTATGAAACTCCTATGGAAAATCAAAGTCAACAGAGTATTTATGAGTTTCTTTTACACTGATAAAAAAAAAGCGAGCTGGTATCGCCGGCGATACCGCCGACCTCAGGGGGTTAATAGGTACTAGTATCTAATGAATAAGTACTAGTATCTAATTAAGTACTAGTATTTAATGAATAAGTACTAGTAACTAATGAATAAGCACTAGTATCTAATAAATAAGCACTAGTACCAATTTAATAGGCACTATATCTAATGAATAACTACTAGTATCTTTTAAAAAGGTATAGTATCTAAAGAATAGGCACTAGTATCTAAAGAATAAGCACTAGTAGCTAATGAATAAGCACTAGTACTTAATGGAATAGATACTGTCTAAAAAAATAAGTACTAGTAGCATGAAAATAGAGACTAGTAGGTTTTAAAGATTAAATGTTAAAACGGCTTGCCATAGTAAGCATTCCTTTTTGGTGCTGTAAGTTATCTTTATTTGACAGCACATAGAAAATGCTCTTACCACCTGACAGACATCACTGAAATAGTTGTTCTGAGAAATCACACCTTAAGCCCTGTTCACACTGACAGTATTTAGATTGCTGGGATGGTTCCCCCCCAAAAAACAGTTAAGTGTAAACAAGCCATCTGTATCTCACTGGCAGTCCCTTGGCTTGCACAGGACTTGAAAACTGCCGACATTGCTAAAGAGAACCAGGCAGCAGAAAATATTTGACACTTTTAAAGCCCAGACAAAGTGTCTACTATGAAATATTTGTTATGCTGTGTGCAAAATTTCGTCAGAATACACAGTGACATTTGAAGGGCCATCAATGGAGATTATTATTTGTATTTTTCCCCCACAAAGCAGTTAAGCACAAACCCAGTGTAATTGCATTGATCAATGAAACTGTCTGTGGGACAGGGTTCGCACTTAACTGGTTTGACAAAAACAAATCACGTTTGCTAGTGGGTGTTTCAACTCAACTGCAGTATGCAGCTGTATGAGGCAATCATTGTCTATACTTCAGTACTCACTGCATTGCATCACTGTTTTTTGTTTGTTTGTTTGTTTTTTGCATATAGTTGATCTTATTTTATTGTTGGTCTCTATCACTCATTTTGCCAGAAATCATCCAGATCATTCGTATGTCCCCCAGATTCATATGGCACATAATAAACACATGAAAAAGGGTCCTATGTTCCCAGGGCCCTGTGTCCCCCAGTTTGTTTTATGGTAAATAAGAAATACAAATGAAAAGGTTCCTATTTTCTATATGCAGAGCTTGACATCAACACACGCCAACCCGCCAAATTTGGGTGGATTTCAGCAGTGGTGTGTAAAGCAGTCATTCCTACTAGCCATTTTGGTGGGGTAAATTTTTATATATACATACTTTTTTTTGCTGCTTATTGTGCTTAAACTGTCAAATACACACAAAATAATGTAAAAATGCAGGTCTTGGCGAGTATTCACGTAAACAGCTTGTGAAACAGTATAATGGGTCTATATGTCAGGTCTTAAGGTGACATCAGCTTAATATACCTGCTTTGTTACCAAATTATTAATAAATATAATATATATATATATATATACATATGGCAGTTTTTTCCCATTGTCTCTATGTCAAAATTGTGGCCAGCGTAAAGGCTAAGTGGCTAGTAACTTTGGAAAACCACTAGCCACAGTGACTGGTGAGCAAAAAAAGTAAATGCCAAGCCCTGCCTATATGTAGTAACATTAAATCAGTTAATGAAATATAAAATTTTCTGTTCCACAGCATTGCCAAATGGCTTTCAATATAATAGGCCTAGAGTTGAGGAAACTAAACAAATGGTTGGAGTAATGGAATCACAAAAGGTTATAGCCCTTATGTTAGGGATAGAAGTTTATTATTATGGCTCTGGGAAAATGAGTCCTGAACTTTTAAAAGGTTTACTTAATGTGTGTTAACAGACCATTGAACTGGGGAACAGGACCTAGGAACATAATTATGAGTCATATACATTTGTGGAACATAAGACCCCGTGAACATAGGTATGCTTCCAAAATTGTCAACTCTCATTGAAAATGAGGTTGCTTTGTTGCTGGCATGCTACTCTGAATATATCAAAAGTTGCTATATTTGTTGTGTCACAACCTGGGTGCAAATTCGAACACACACTCACAGCAATTCCTAACTATTTTACGTTTTCAGGGATTTGGTTGCTAATTCAGATGAATTTGTACTAATTCATTTGTACGTTTTCATACAATCTGCTTATGGTTTACAAGCTGTGTAGGTGTGGACCTTTATGCTTATTTTCTAACAATTGTATGTTTCCATGTGAATTACATCATACAAATTAATTTGAAATCACCACCTCCTTAAATTGTCAAGTTCTCCCATGAGAACAGGTTGGCAAATTGTATTAGTCCACAATGCCACTCCATATACTAATACATTGGGGAAAAAAGATGGTCTTTTTGGTAGTAACTATCACTTCGAGCACTATTTAGCTTTCAGTAGATATAAAAAAAAGACTACTTTGTGTACTACAGGGAACTTTGCACCTGGTTAGGAAACAATTACACTGCCAGCAATTTGCTGCAACAAAGCAACCAGAAGATATCAATTTCAGGTGTCATGAGCAACAGAGACTGATGGCAATGCAGTGAAGTAGAGTTCTACTTTATGCAAACACCAAATGGCAATGCACACAGTGGAGCCCATGTCACCTGATACCTGATACAGTTGGATATTGTAGTCAAGCAGGAATACCACTTAGCAATACAGAAACTTGTGGACCCACAATCAGTGTGAACGGCCATTTAGACTGGTGTGGAGTTTATACCTGGAAGAGGAGATGTCAGTGCTCCTTCCTCTCCGCTGGCACTGAAGAAGACATCCAAGGTCTCCTGATCAGAGATGTCCATCAGGTCCATCTGTTCTAGCATATCGACGTTCACCTCCATTGATGAGATGCTTCCTAAGGGAGCTGCAATTGGAGGGTCAGACACAACATGTGAGATGAAAAGAAAATGATTAGATGTGAATATGGCATATATAATCTTCTTTAAAGTAGGTTTCATCTATATCATCTAGGGCTGCACGATTCTGACAAAAATCATAATTGTCGATTATTCCTTTGAAATTGTAATTCCGATTATTAACTACGATTATCATAATGTACATTGAAGCGGGTCCGCTTACATCTGCATGTTTCTACAGTGGCCCTAAACGGACAAATGCGTTTCGTCACTATGTTGTTCTTCATGCAAAGAAGATAGCTAAAGTCAGTGAATAAAACACTGACACAATGAACAACAAGTAACAATAATATTCGCAATAACATCGTTTTACTGAATAATTAAGTAAACCTAATTTCTTAATTTATCTTTAAGAAACCTCATTGATTAACTGGCTACTCTCTGCTGTCTCAGACGACGACATCACTTCCTGTCAGCCACCATAACTTCTGTTGGTTGCAATCCGCAAACTCACCACTAGATGCCGCTAAAAACTACACACTGCACCTTTAAAATAAGCTATAGAAAGGCAAACAAAAACACATCTTAAGCACACAGAATGATGTAAGTGAACTTTTTTTTGTTGTAATTGCGCCTTTAAACGATTGCATAATCGTGGCATCCGTAATTGTAATCGCGATTACAAATTCGATTAATTGTGCAGCCCTAATATCATCACATGTCTTAAATTAAAGATCGTGGTCTTTCAACCTTTAAGAGGATTTTGCTATAATGTGTGATATTGATCTATTAATATTGTGTGTACCTGGTATTCCCTACGTTATGGGGACCAAATGTCCCCACAAGGATAGTAATACCAGTCATTTTTGACCTCCTGGGGAAATTTTTTTGGTCCCGGTGAGGAAACAGCGTATACATCGTATAAAGTTTTTTGTAGATTTAACACTGTATAAAGTTTTCTGTGATGTCTAGATTTAGTGTAGGATGATAGAATATACAGTTTGTACAGTATAAAAATCATTATGTCTAAGGAAAGTCGCTTTTAAACATGGAAACCAGTATGTGTGTGTATGTGAGAGAGAGATAGAGAGAGATGATAATGACAGTTCTTACTGTTTGAAGCTAACACAAGTTAGCTTGCAGTCAATTAACTTTGAACTTTGAAAAAACAGTTGGTCTACATGACTCCATATCTACTTTCTGATCTTGGTGTAATAATCTTAAAATGTATGACATTGGTTGACTTTCAAGCTGTCACTCTGGCAGAGATATTGGTTTTCCTTAAATAAGTTTGACAAAAAAAGTGTAAAGTGCAATTTTCCTAAATTTACCTGAAAACTTTGTATAGGCTAAATTTATCAGTTTTAAATGAACTTTTTTAAAGGCCCAAAATTATATTATATAATTTTTTTTTTAATGAAAGAGTCACCCATATATGTGTGTGTTCAAACTCACGTCTCTTATAATCTATCTGCAGGTGTGCAGAGGAGAGGTAGACATCCACATCGTGTTGAAACACCTCCTCAAAGAATCGTTGTCTCTCTCTCAGCCTCATTTGCTGGGCCGACTCTGTGTCCGGGACTCTCTGTGCATGTTCTGTCTCCGCTATTAGCAAAAACAGGGACAGTAACTTCAGTCACATGTCACATCAACACCCATTAACAGGATATTTGCTTAACACCACATTTTCTAAATTAAATTAAGCAACAGTTAGTTCTACAATGGACAAGCTGCACTCTAGAACCTTCTTCCAAAAACACAACAACAATCCACCAGCAGGGGGCATAAGTTACTTGAAATCTCTATACTCACTCTATCATTACATTGAGATCTAATTTGTTTTTGATCGTTTGTTCAGAGCAACAATTAGAGTTATGTGCATTCATTATGCATGTCCATTTAGTCATATCTCTTCTAATAAAATTCGGACCAGTGGTTCACAGTTTTTGTGTGCCTTGTTTACTTCAGCCAATTTTGTAGTAGCCTAAATGAAAGTAAAAAGGTTAGAAAGAGAACATGATGTGCTAAGACAAAATAAACATTTGTGGAATGTATGAGAGTGTTACATACAGATATAATATGAACATTGTGTATCAGTTTGTTCAGAAGGACTGATGAGTCAGAGGACAGATAAACATTCCTTACTTAAGCCTTATTTGACAAGCTGGAATGAATATATAGGTGGTGTGTATTAGGCTCTTAAGTAGATTATTCCTTTTAAATATAGGACATCATGTAAACATGTTCATTTGTGTGTCTGTTTTATAGAGACAAAATAGCTAACAAATTGTCTCCAGAGTACTTTTAAAACCTTCAAAGGGAAAAATGGTCGATAAAGACACTAAACAATCTCTGTTTACTTCAAAACAAGTTTTATTTGAAACGTCATGCTCTTTTTATATATACCTTGGAGTGCGATGTAAACACATATACTTAACCATGGTACTGCCATAATACTTTCTTGAACAAGCAGTAATCAATGTCTTGTTTTGATAATCATATAAAACATGTTTTACCATACATTAAAAACATGTATGAATGTGTTTTTTGACTAATATTGGCAGGCAAAGAAAACGGACCTTTGACCACCGGTCTATATATGGAGTCCTCTCAATGTGTGTTAGCACATGCACAACCATCTCGAAATAGACAATATGAGTCATCTGCCACCCTGAACCCAGAAACTAAGCAGTTCAAAATATAAACATCCAGTTCTGAGTAAAGCAACGCTGGAAAACTAGTATCAATATCAGCTTTCATCAGATGCAGTTTTATAAACATTTAAGAGATGTAGTATTTAGAGTGCATTCATTATGCATTTCTTTTATTGCATAAGAATCTTTTTACATTACACACAAGCAACAATTATGGGTTGTCAGTATGACATGTTCAGCCTGACATTTGTGTTTCACTGTCCTTGAAAAGTGACACGGGGCAAGTATCAGCTCAACTGAAATAACAGCCCTAAAGCTTGCACCACAGCTCAAAAGTGTTAGAGAATGGCATTCTTTTTCCTTTCACAAGTCATTAATACATCCAGCCTCACAGAGACAGTGTCCCGCAACTCAGCCATAATTAGAAGGCACAGGCTGAGCCTGAAATAATTGGATCTGCCTTTTAAACCTGGTCTAAAATAGGAATAATGTAAAGATTATCTGGTTTGTGCTAGGAGAGCTGATCGCATTCAGCTGCTTCAAGACGTGCCGTAGAACAACGCCGTCAACAGAGGGGGATAACTGTGAACATTGTCCCAGGCTCTGTATATATATATATATATATATATATATATACACAGTATTCAACATTTGAAGTGTATCAAAAAACGTAATCAAAGTTGTCGGGTATTGTTCAAAATTCATGTATAACTTGGATGAAAGGTTTTGATCCACTTCAAATGCTGACTACTGTATATTATATATACTGTATATATATATATATATACATATATGTGTGTGTTTGTGTTTGTGTGTGTGTACTAGGCCACATGTGGTGGTGCCATTATAAAATAAAATCAAACAGCTTTTTCTGGCCCACCATTTTTTTCTACTTTCGATGTGTGTTGTTTGTTGCCATATTTGATACATCAGACTTTTATGATGCATTTGATAAAGTATGATATAGGAGAACACGGAGCTATAAAAAAACAAGAGCAAATATATGCAATTTGGTATTTATATGGCCAAAAATTAAGTCTAGCAGACTGCTTACATAAAATGAATATATCTCCCAATAATATGTTATTTAAATGCTTAGTTTTATGATCAAATCTCTGTAGTTTTTTTTATAAACAATAAAAAAGTTATTCTGACATTTACTTAATAAAAATCAGTAAAGATAAAGGTACCATGATCTGAATGGGGAAGTTAATTAAACGTACTCGGTTATAGCGTAAGTTGCTTATGCTACGGGAAAAACTCCTTTTCTCGAGATATTGAAGCCAAAAAATTCTCCTTAATTTTGTATTTATTGTCAACGCGTTGCAGCAGCTAGCAGACCTAGAGCGGCCTGACTAGCGTGCTCATTGGCTGCTCCGCGGCAACTGCAGCAGCCTACCACTGAGCCCTGCGTGACGTCACGCCAATGGGATCACTTTGCGCCCTCACGCGTCATAGCCCGCCAGAATGGGCGTGGCTTTAGCGTATAAAAGACGGGCTCGGGAGCTGCTTACCTGGTTTTCATCGAATGAAGCGAGACCAGCTTGAGGCGCGAGCACGGCAGGTTATGCAATACTCGTTCCCAGAGAGAACCGAGGTTACGCTAGTAACCAAGTACATTCTCTTACAAGAGGTTCTCTCGTATTGCGTAAGTTGTTTACGCTACGGGAACCCCTTGTCAACGCCATGCACGCCAAGCATCCACCACATATAGTCCCAGGGGCACACCCGGGGAACACAGATTAGTGGGAATAAGACGGCCAACCTGAGTGGGCCAGTACATGTACATAAGCACACAGTATCATGTGGCAGCGAATACAGAGCGGCACAGCCGGTCCATACTGAAAAGGGAAAAACTACCCTTATACGGCAGCTCAACCAGGGGAGCTAGGATTAATGTGAGAGTAGCCTGGGCGCGAACGAATCTGAGCAGAACATACTCGTAACTTAGACTGACAAAAGTCTAGCATGCAGGGCAGGAACTTCTAGGTTATAAAACCTAACAAATGTAGAGGGGGAGGCCCAGCCTGCCACCATACAAATGTCGTGAATAGAAATCCCGCTGGACCAAGCCCACGAGGAGGCCATGCCTCTAGTGGAATGAGCCCTGACACCAGGGTGGGAATTATACCGCGGCCACGCGGCCATGGCCGCCGTTGCCCTACACTTTGGCCTTCATGCCCCGTGAAAAAAAAATCATCGTACGGCCACAGTGGCCTGTGTGCCCTGGCCCTGTCCAAGTTCCACCCAAGTAGTCTCTGAACTTCAATTAGTTTGTGGATTCGCGCAGGTGCAGTGTCATAATCACATCGATGATCTCACGCATCAAAACAGCAGTGCAAGAGACCTTTCTCACAACTTCCGTATTTGTGACCGGAAATACGCAATCGTCGTGGTAATCTACTTCCTCCGCAGTCAAAGCAACATAAAAAATGGCGCAAGCAACTAGCAAGAGCTATTGACACGCTAATGATGTGTCATTTTAATTAACAGTTCAGTAACAGTTAGCCTCGCTCTCTACTTACCTTGATATTTATGGACAAATTCCGTGTGGAAATTTTTTTACCCTTTATTTCGTTTTTTCTTTTTGGTGACGGAGTTTTCCTCTACGAGTCGTCACATCAGTATGTAATATTTGGCAAATCCGTTAATGAAGTTGTGTAGACTCTTTGATCCATTTTAAACTTGCCCGCGTTTATGTTTTTCTGGTGTGTTGACGCTTGACAGGAACTCCGCTTCCACAACGATTACGTATTTCCGGTTATTGTGAGAAAGGTCTAGAAGCATGTAACGTCAGCACCAACAGAAGAACGACACTCTGTTGTCGAAACTGGGGCATAGATATATACACTAGATTTCGCCTTGGCTACGGCATTCGTTCATGAACTGCCGTAGCCAAGGCGAAATCTATATGTCTATGCACCAGTCTGCGCACACGTCACACAGCAGGAAGCGCGGGCGCCCTCAGATCACTTGGACGTCGCTGTGTTACAAGAGGTAAAAACGATATAAATACTGTTCGTTTTCTCACACAAACCGCTCGTTTCGTGTCTTAGGCCATCAATGTGTACTTACGATGGGGAATTGTTTAATTTGGACGATGGGGAATTGTTTTAATTTGGACTCTGTGGATGGCTGCTCTTTGAGACCGTGACCATAGACCTGCATTATATGACTGACAGACAAGAACGGTTTGACCTAAAAATATCAAAATCTATTTGCTAGTAGATAAGTGCCCTTTTCAGAAAAGGGCCCTATGCAAGGTTCCAGAGGTAACGGCGTCGGCGCACTGAAGCGTTTTTTTTTTTTTTAATAGTTCAAAGTTACTATAAGATTTAATGTTATTACCTTGACAAACTATAACTTACATCATTAAAAAGATATAAGACTCACGTTTCAGTATTTGAACACTATTGTATTCTGAGAAATTTATATTGACAGTTATGTCTTAATTTGTGTCAGGAGTTATGAAATGCAAAAATGAGTCGATACCTTTAATATGAATTATGAGCGTCAGACGCTCCCATTCATAAAAAACTCCTGTGCTGTCGTCATGAAAGCGATTCACAAAACAACGTCCCTCACGGCTTTTAGCTCAAAAGTGTGCAGATTTGGAGAAATATTGATATATTCTCAGTTTACATCAGATTTCTATTGACAGGAATAATATTTTATTGAATTTATAGCCAAATGCGTCGATGTAATCATTATGAGCGCTGTATACTGATGTGCTGTGTTTTCAATTCATACCAGCAGCCTGAGGGCACTCTTCTGAACATTATAGTCCATATTTGAAACACATGAAGAAGAGCGTTCGACAATGCAGGAAATTATTAATTTATTGGCATTTGTGTTGTTTCTGAATGCTTTTATTGGCATTTGTGTTGTTTCTGTTGTTGTGTGAGGGTGTATACCTTCTGGATGTAATGGCGCTCTCTCTCTCTCTCTCATTAAAAAATGTTGTTTTTTTTTATTAAAAAAGTCATAATCCATGTCTTATTCCAAATTAGGATGTTATGGTATCAATCTGAATGGGAAAACCATCGAATTGTACGATGGCCTTTGTGCCCTGTCATATGGCCTTGGTGCCCCTAAAAAAAAAAAAAAGGTGGAGGCCAAATGGCCTTGCCCCTAAAATTACATAATTCCCACCCTGCCTGACACCCAAGGGTCCTTAGACGCATATGCTGCCGCGATAGTGTCCACAATCCACCTGGACAGACTCTGTTTCGAGGTGGCGAGGCCCTTGGCGCGCCCACCAAACGAAACATTTAGCTGCTCCGAGCGCCTGAAGGCGGTGGAGTGCATGACGTAAACCCTTAACGCCCTAACAGGGCAAAGGAGGTTAACATCGACTTCTTTACCGGATCCCGGTAGGGCCGATAATGTAATAACCTGCGCTCTGAAGGGAGTGCCAAGCACTTTGGGGACATAACCATGTCTCGGCTTGAGGATGACTTTAGAGTCATTAGGTCCAAACTCGAGACATGCGGCGTTAACAGATAACGCGTGTAAGTCACCCACACGCTTGACTGATGACAGGGCTGTCAGAAAAGCGGTTTTGAGCGAAAGGTATTTCAGATCCACAGTCTGTAAAGGTTCAAAGGGATGTGCTTTCATGGCCTCCAGGACCATAGAAAAATCCCAAATAGGAACCGACAGGGGTCGCGGGGGATTCATCCTCCTAGCTCCTCTAAGGAAGCGGATGACGAACTTGTTCCTTCCTATTGACTGGCCGCGCGTCGACTCTGCGAACGCCGCAATGGCCACAACATATACTTTGAGCGTGGAAGGGGTCCCGCCCTTTTCCAGTAGCTCTTGAAGGAAACAAAGCACCCCGGAGACCCCACAGGTTTGTGGGTCTAGGTTTTTGTCGGCGCACCAGCTAGTAAACACAGACCATTTAGACGCGTAGAGCCTTCTCGTAGAAGGAGCTCTAGACTGCGTGATCGTGTTCACAACCCCTTCTGGCAGGACAATGGGTATCCGTTGATTATCCATGCATGCAGAGACCAGCGCTCTGGATGAGGATGCCAAATCGAGCCGCCGGCTTGAGAGAGGAGATCCTTTCTCACCGGAATCGGCCATGGGGCTAAGTCCGTCAGCCGCCTCAACTCCGGGAACCAAGTTTGGTTCTCCCATCGCGGGGCTATGAGGAGCACCGAGTGGCCAGTCTCCCTGATTCTCCTGATTACCTGTGGTAACAGCGAGATCGGGGGAAAAGCGTACTGTGGGCAGCTGGGCCATGCTTGGGCCAGCGCGTCCTCGTTCTTCGAAAAGAACATTGTGCATTGAGCGTTGTCTTCTGACGCAAATAGGTCGATATTCGCTTTGCCGAAGAGGCGCCACAGCAGCTGGACTGTTTGAGAATGCAGGGACCATTCTCCCGGAGGAACATTGTTCCTGGACACTCTGTCTGGACAGTCGTTCAGGTGACCAGGCACATGCGCGGCTCTCAGCGAGAGCAGGGAGTGCTGAGCCCAAACGAGGAGGCGTTCCGCCAGAGCATTGAGATTTATGGATCTGATGCCGCCTTGGCGGTTCACGTAGGCCACCCCTGACATGTTGTCCGTGCGAACCAGTACATGGTGACCCCGCAGGCAAGGGAGGAAGTGCCTCAGCGCCTTCTCGACCGCTATCATCTCCAGACAGTTTATGTGAAGGCCCTTTTCCTGGTCTGACCACTGGCCAAAGACCGGCCTGCCCTCGAAGAGGGCGGCCCAACCTAGGTTGGAGGCTTCTGTCGAGATTACCTTCCGGTACGAGATAGCTCCCATTGTCACTCCCGACTGGTACCATTTGGCCGCTATCCAAGGCTCCAGAGCTGAAACTCAGCTCTGAGTCACTCTGATACGCAGACCGCCAGAAACCCAAGCTCGGTGTGGTACTCGTGCATTCAGCCAGCGTTGTAGAGGGCGCATACGTAGCAAGCCCAGCTGAAGTACTGCTGAAGCTGAGGCCATACAGCCTAACATTCTCTGAAAAGTTTTCAGGGGAACAAGGCTGCCCGTCCGGAATGAAGCGGCCAGGAGTCGAGCACGGCGCGCGCGCTGTGTCGACAGGCGGGCTGTCATAGACACGGAGTCCAGTTCTATCCCCAGAAAAGAGGTTGTCTGACTGGGCAGTAATGAGCTCTTGGTCCAATTGACCGTGAGACCCAATTTTTCCAAATGGCTGAGAAGCAACGTTCTGTGAGATTATAATTCTATCTCCGACTGTGCTAGAATCAACCAATCATCCAAATAGTTCAATATTCGCATGCCCTGACTTCTGAGGGGAGCGAGAGCCGCGTCCATGCACTTCGTAAATGTACGGGGTGCTAGGGACAGGCCAAACGGGAGGACGGTGTATTGATATACCTGACCGTCGAAGGCGAATCTCAAGAATGGCCTGTGACGGGGTATTATCTGAATCTGAAAGTATGCGTCTTTCAGATCAAGAGAGATAAACCAGTCCCTCGGGCGAACTTGCGCGAGGATTTGTCTGGTCGTGAGCATTTTGAACGGTCGCTTCATGAGAGCTTTGTTCAAATGTCTCAGATCTAAGATAGATCTGAGAGCCCCATCCTTCTTTGGAACGAGGAAATACCGGCTGTAGAAGCCTGACTCGCTCTGGGAAGGCGGTACTGGTTCTATGGCCCCTTTGCATAGCGGCTTTGCTATTTCTGCGTGAAGTAGGTGTGCTACTTCTTTGATTCACTTGTGTCTCGGTCCGTGCTAGGAAGCGCGGCGGACGGCGAGCGAATTGCCTGCGAATAGCCCTGCTTTACTGTGTTCAGCACCCATTCTGACACTACCGAAATAGCTTCCCAGGCTTTTGCGTGCATAGCTAGGGGTAGAATGGCCTCTCGGTTCCGGTCGCCACACGGCGTGGGCTCGCGAACCTGAGTCTGAGGTATCGGCGCGGTGAGCACACTCTCGATGCTTGAACGCAGCGGCGCGCTGAAAGCGGCGGCTGGCCGGTTTACATGTAACGTCCCGGTAACTTTGAGCAGGGAACATTTCATGGGGAAAAACCCGGGGCGCGTGAGAAGCGCAGGGCGTGTTGTGTTTATCAGTAAGCGTGGGCGCTCGCGGGCGGACACAGGACTTACAACATAGCCGGTGTGTGTCGGCTTTATAGGTTTTGTCCCCTGGGATAAAGTAGGTGTGGGTACTGTTTTGTGAGCACATTTCCTACATCTAACACTCGAGCGGCATCTGCCAGCTCTACGAGAGTGGGCTCTGCATGAGTGAATGACACAAGGGGAACCGTGCTTGTGTGTAGGGGTGAACACTGGGAAGCGGGCACATTTTCTACACTCAAGACACCATCGGCATTAGCCGGATAACCAGAAATTGTACTCTTTATGAGATTTCTCTGGGTCGCCGTAAAAACGGCGTTTGGGTGCAGGTGAGCGGATTGTACAATGTGCTCGTTGGCTGCAAAATACACATCTGCAGTCGCCTTTTCTAAGGGAACTGACAGAGCGAAAAGCTTTGAAGGCAGTCCGGCCGCAGCAGGACTCGACCTTCTTCTCCTCCTTGAAGCTGCTAGGAGGACTTTGCGGGCTCAGGTGTCAGTGCAATCTTAGGCCGGGGTCCCCGCAGGGGAGGCGGCCTGCGGCGGCTTGACAAGCGCGATCTCTGGCGAGTGCCTTGGCGTCGTTGCGAAGGCGGAGGCTGGGAGGACTGCTGGGTAGAGCTCCGGGCAGGAGGCTGCTTTTGAGAGCGGCCTGCGGTGGAGCTTGAGCGACGAGGCAGAAATAGCTTCATGGCCTGTGTGGTCTTCTGCACTTCAGAAAACCGGTCGACAATCCCACCAACAGCTGGGCCAAAGAGGCCGGACGGGGAGAGCAGGGCGTTAAGAAACACAGCCCGCTCAGCCTCCCTCATGTCAGCGAGCGTCAACCAGACATGCCTCTCCGTGATGGTGAGCGAGGGTTAGCCTGGTGCTCCTCCCAATAGCCTGGGCCGCGGATTTAGTAGCACGAAGGGAAAGGTCCGTTGCGCTTCTTAAATCCGTAATGATGGACTGGTCTGCGCCTTTCTCATCCCACTCACGGAGGAGATCGGCTTGCAGAATCTGCAGAACTGCCATCGAGTGCAGGACGGAAGCAGCCTGTCCAGCGGGGGTGAAAGCGCGGCCGACGAGAGCTGATGTGGCCTGGCAAGCTTTAGACGGGAGGGCAGCCTTTGCACGCCATCCCGCAGAGGGCGGACAAAGGTGCGCTGCTACCGCCTCTTCCACGGGGGGGATCGACTTGTATCCCTTCTCACTGGCGCCGTCCACTTGGGAGAGCGTCGAGGAGACGGGGGAGTGAAGTCTCGCGGAGATTTGACGTCTGATAGCGTAGCAGGCACGGATGGCTGAAGGCGGCGAGAATCGTCCGGCTTCCTCAGGCGCTGTCCTAGGCTTGCTCTGTCGCTTGTTTCGACGGCGGCGGCTTCTCTCGGAGATCCAGCGATGCGGAGAACTTCGCTGAAGAGATGAAAATCAGGTAAGCAGCTCCCGAGCCCGTCTTTTATACGCTAAAGCCACGCCCATTCTGGCGGGCTATGACGCGTGGGGGCGCAAAGCGTCATTGGCGTGACTTCACACAGGGCTCAGTGGTAGGCTGCTGCAGTTGCCGCGGAGCAGCCAATGAGCACGCTAGTTAGCCCGCTCTAGGTCTGCTAGCTGCTGCAACGCGTTGACAATAAATGCAAAATTAAGGATAAATTTTTGGCTTCAATATCTCGAGAAAAGGAGTTTTTCCCGTAGCGTAAGCAACTTACGCAATACGAGAGAACCTCTCGTAAGAGAACCAAAAGGCTTTTTATTGGCCAAAAAAATGTCAACCGTCGATCAGATGACAGAAGGCGTGTGTAACAAATATGTTACAGATTTATAGGCTTAAACTATCAGTGCACCTTTGAAGCAGACCAGGCACCAAGTACAGCATTTATGAACCATATCTATAGGCAGAGTTCATTTAACACTGTGCAGTAACTTTCCAAAACCAACTGCCAACATGTGTTTACATTATAGAGACCATCCTCCACCACCAATGTTTGAGCAGATGTCTCATATATTTTCAAACCTTTATGCATTTCTTTCTGTTGTGGAACACCTACAAACATATATATTTTTTAAATGTCTCAATGTTTTTTTGTTTTGTTTTTCATCCAGTTAAACTCAATGGGGGACATTAGGGTGAGTAAATGATGACAGAATTAAATTTTTTGAATGAACAACCCCTTTTAGACACTCCCAAAAAGAAAGATCACAAATATAAACCCTTTAATATCTTATTTGTTCTCTTAGGGTAGCAAAATACGTTTGCACCATGGAGAACCTGTAAGACTGTGATGATTTTATTTCCTTTTTATTTATGTTAAAGAATCCATGAGTCATCACATTTGACAGGCAAACCGCCAGAGTAGGCAGTTGTGTAAGACGGGGTCATTCTCTCTCGCCTGGTGGTGGCAGTGAGGACGACGGGAGGCATCCAGGGGCCACAGCGCTGTCACTCTGAATAACTAATCAGATCTGCTCTAGCTGACCACTGCAGCCAGAATGGGCAGAGTGGGAGTCCCATTTGTTTTTCCTTCTGACAGTACTGTGTGGCTCAGCACAAAGTGTGTGTAAACAGGTTTGTCTTAGGACTGGGCAATAAATTGAATATTTAACAAATATTTGTGATGGTTTATCATTGCATGGTTTATAAAATTGAGCAACATTATGAATAACCCAACTCTTTTTAATGTGGTTTCATTAAATCAGTTTTGTGATTGCGAGCATTAACAGAGATGTTGTAATCTCTCGTTTAAACTTTAGTAGTAAAAAGTTTGTGAACTTGATTCATTTCCGTAAATAAGTTTATTCCATTTCCATTAATGGATTCAAAATGCATAAATGTCAAACTATACAAAATATCACAAGATCAAAAAATTGTCACAAAATGTCAACTTCATGTGATCTAGCTGCTTGACTTTCTTCAAATTCTCAAGACATTATTCAGATTCTTAAAAGTTGAGATGTGGTGCTCATATGATTGTGTTGTACCCTGATACTGCTCCTCTTCCATCCAGAGCTTATATTGGTTCTCACCTATACACAAATAGTTATTTGAGTAGTAAAGTTTTCTAAATCATCCTTTTAACAGTGATGGGTGGGGACCTTTTTTGTTTGTTTGTTTTTTGGTAATCAACAGAATGTCACAGATGCTGCCAAAAGAGCTTAAAGTTACGATGAAATGAAAGTAGCAACTTTTTTTTTTTTTCATACATTTGAGTGAAACAGGTCAGGTTTTCAAAAAAGAGAAAATGTAGAGCGGGGACCTGATTCTTTAAAATGTTGATATGGACTTGCAGTCAATTGTATGAGAAGGGCTGAGCTTTTGGTGGACTAAATAATTCGAGAAGTCCAGCATATGTCACCACTAGATCAAGTTATGACATTTTTTAAAACACATTTTTTTAAATAATACATATGTATTGTTCAGAATAAGATGAATAACATGTATTTAGCAAACTTACACTTGAACGTAAATTAAACCCAGAACATTCCTTCAATCCTGCAGGGACAAACTAGGCTTGTAGCAGGAATTCATCACAGTGGAACTGAAATAAAGTCTTCACCTACAGTGGCATTCTAGTATCCAAATGGCAAACCATTCAACACATAAACTCGGCTCTATGAACACTGCAGGGATCTCCTCTTGCATTTTTCCATGACCTTGTCCAAGTTTAATATTTAAAAACATATGCCTGTGTTTATATAAAAGGTTAAGAAAGGTTGAGGCACTTAAAACTCGACAGACATGCCATGAATGGATGTTGCATAACCAGGGTGGTATGATTCGGTCCTTGACATCTGCCATGTGCATATTTGAGTGTGTGCATGTGTGTGAAAATAAAATGATGACTTGATGCTTCTGAAATAACGCAGGGTTAAGTGCTTTGCTCAGGGGAGCAGTTTGTTTTATTCTCTGGCATTCCCTTCCAGTCAAATCACATTTTCTCTGATATGATCGAGAAAGGAGCAAGTCAGGGAAAATGTGATTTGACTGAGCTATTGTCCTTAGAAAACTAAATTTTGCTGGCTACTCTTGCACTTTGTAAAATGCCAGTGCAGTGGACATGGTGTTTATTCATGTCAGCTGGCAGATCTGGCAGAGCTTGTGAGTGTTCCTGGCGTCAGGGTCACATATCAGCTTGTAGGCAGCAATAGCTACATTCTATTCATTTACAATACAATACTTAATTTAATGTACAGTACTTCAATTCTTAATTCTCATAAGACTGAGCTGAGTTTGGGCCATTTAAAAACACCCAGAACATCTAGTAATGTCCAAGAAACTATCCAGTACACCCTAGAACAGAGGTACCAAACCGTGCTTCTGGAGGGCAGTTCTCCTCTGGCAATGAACGAAAACTATGTCATTATGATTCAGGCAGCATCACAAGTGTACACCAACCACCATCACCATTCAACCACCCAAAAAACCTTAACAACCACATAGCTAATTTTGATTGTCAGTTGTTGGAGTTTATGTTAGCAGTGCAGTAGTGGATGGAGTCAGATCTGCTGTGGAGTAGTATGTTCCACAATTGATCAGCCACTGTTTTCCAATCAGACTAAATCAGTGATTGATTTAAAGTGAATGACTTCATCACGAGGCTTTCTGACGCTGCCCCAAATCATCCAATAAGATCATTCATAAGGCAAGAAAAACAACCGCATGAGGATGAGATCACTCTATTTTTCACTTCCTCTCTTGGACTCATCTCTTTCTCACATTCATCCCCCTTTTTCAGACTGTGCTGTCCATTCACACAGTAGTTGGTTGGGAGGGGTGAGCAAGACTTGTTAGATCAAAGCAGAAGAAAGGCGGATTGTCTGTAAGGACTGATTTGTCATTTTCTCCATACAAGGCAAAGCTCTGTTTCCACCCTGCCCTACCCCCAGCTTTCTTTGTCATAGTGGTTCACATACTAAAGCATTCTGGGGATTACGATCCAGCAGGGTACCGGAAATGGCACAGCATCCATACAGGCACTCTCACAGACATGCCAACAGTCTTAACTTTTTCAGACACAAATACACACGTCATGCAGCTCTTGATTTCATCTACAGGAATGTATTCTGTCTGTATAAATAGTCAGTCATAGGTTTGTGTAATTACCACAGCAGGAATGCCTTAACCACGCATCAACCTCTTCCAGTCATCTCATCCAAAACACTTGACTTTCAGAAGCATTACAGCCCCACAACAAACTAAAACCAGTCCACCACATCCCTCTGAGGACAGTTTGAAAACAGGACATGGGAAATGAACTTTCCAGATGAATGAGTTAAACCTCAGGGACTGAGAGTAAAAGCCCTGACTTACTAAGAAACCATACCTTAAAATATAACTAAAAAGCAGATGCTAATTTCTCTCATTGATGACAAGAGAATGTTTCTCTAAAACAGATTTTACCCACTTTTGACAAGTATGGTAACCTTAAACCAGAAATGGGGATTTTCAAACCCACAAACCAAAATTATTTGAAGACATTGGATGAAGGATGTGGTATTCAGTTATACACACAAGCTCTTAAAGGATTAATTCACCCAAAAATGAATATTCTCTCATCGTGTACTCACCCTCATGACATTCCAAACCCATAACATTTTTGTTCATCCTCAATAAACAATTGAAGATGTTTTAAATTAAATCTGAGAGATTGCTGTCCGTCCATTGAAAAATCATTCCACCAAATATTTGTATGGGTTAAAAAAAGTTCATAACGAGATCGTAAAAGAAATGGCTAAGAAACTGAACAAAGGAAGACAAACTAACTAAAAAGTCCATGATAATGAAACTAAGAATGAGTGTGAACAGGAAATGAGGGAGGTGAGGGTGGGGACTTTGGAGGAGGACGAGGAGTTGGGAGAGGAGGGTTGGGCGGGATCACTGATAACAGATCACAGTTAATGCAGGGCGAGGATTCCTTCTCTGTGCTGGTTGCGCGATGTCTGTGAGTTCTATGATCGCGTCTCTCAGGGGCAGTTTACACTACATCGTTTTCAACTAAAAACGGAAAACTTTAATGCGTTTTGGCCATTTTGTCCGGAAAACTTTTTGTGCATTTTGGCCCAAAAACCAAACTTTCAAAGTGCAAGTTTTTGAAAATGATACCGTTATTGTTTTCACTTTTGTGAAAAAGTCCTGTTCGATTTTTCGAAGTGTTCATTGAATCGATTGTAAAATCGATTTTCCATGTCTAAAGACGTTTCCATTTTCAACGCCAAATATAGGCAAATCCACGGACAACTAACAGGCATTAGGACGAACGTAAAGAGTGCGCTTGAGACGCGCACAAGTCAGCAATATTTCGAATGATTTATTGGCGTGAAGTTTCGTGCACAATGACAAACAGGAGTGCAACATTCTCGAAAAACAATAAGCAGAATGGACTGCCATAACATCAATGAAAAACATTACTGCAGCCTTCAACATGGCTGTGTTAGAAATGTCAAACAAATTTCACCTACGTAGGCGACTGTAGCCCGAATCTGTATCTGTATGCATGAGACTGTCTGAATACCGGCAGAATTCACAGTTTGTTGTAAAAAGAGACACATTATGCAGAAGTATAATTTGCCGTTATGTGTGTTTGTGAGAGCCTGCAGTTGCTGTGTGACGTGTGTTCGCTGCGGGCACATCGTGAGGAGCTGGACGCGCTCCGAGAAAAGGCCATTAAAATCGATTCCCTATTTTCGTTTTCGAAACTTGTGTTGGTTGGTCCGATCGATTGTGCAATCGATTTTCGAAGATAAAGTGACAGCCCTAATGTGTATTACGTCACATGTTCAGTCTATAGGTGCATAGTTTTTCATTACAAAGTGATCCCGGCAACTACTGGCCTGGGATGAATAATAAAACATTTTTAATCGATTTTGCGGATCCTTGTGAACTTGGATCGTTTTGACAACATTGCCATCTGTACCCAAAAAAATGCAAAGGAAAAACTTTTCCATTTTTAGTACATCATTGTCGTGTACACGTGCCCTTCAGACAACACTCAGAAACCATCTCTCTGACAGCGTGCACATATAGTCAAATGAGTTCAAAAACACTTGTTTTTACACTGCAATACTTAAAAACGCATGCAAATGATAAGCTTTCGTGACCACATAGCACAGCAACATCACATGAGCGTAACCGCGATAAATACGATAGTCCAAGATCTCTACCGGTTGACAAATTTATACCAGTTAATCATGTCTACCAGTATATCGCCCACCCCTACTAAGGAATATGCAACCATGTTACCAAAATATTAGCCGCAACCCGCAAGGCTAACAAAGTTGCCACAAAACTCCAGTTTTGGTTTCATGGGTTACTTAAATACATATCCAGGATTTATATACTAATAATGAATATATTTATTCATTAAAGTATTATAACTGATAAAATGCAAAGCAACTTATTATATCTATGTATCATACAAGAAAAACAGCTGATCTAAGGCATAACAACAGTCTATTATCATTTCCATTTGCTCCTAGGATCATTATGTAACACTCAGTCCTAAGCACAATGTGATGATGTCACAGGTCTGTTATAAAAGATGTCATGCCATACCAATGTCATGAATTGTCAGGTCATTTGGAGCTGCTGCTGTTCATTAGTGTTTCCCTATTTTAATGATCTCTGCCATCCATCAAACAGCAGACAGAAACATGCCACACTGTATTCGGTTTAAATAGCAGTCATCACTTTGCAGTATGTCCACATAATGTGAAGGGTGATGTACCCAAAAATGCTACACACTAAACTTAGAGAAACAACATGCCTCTTTGGAGCAATGGACTAGTGGTTAGCACTGATGCATTGACACACTGAGCTGTGTGCATGAGAGTGATGATACTTTTGAGTCTGGTTTGCTAGAGTTTTTGAAAAGCATCTCTGACATAAGTAAGTACATATGAGGTGAGGTCATGTTTGTCATTTCATTACTGTTTATAGTTAGTTTTATTGTATCATGTATGAAGTACAACCCATCAGAAGAAAACTGCATGTATTTTTGGATTGTTATTTAAAGTGTGTGTGTGTGTGTGTGTGTGTGTGTGTGTGTGTGTGTGTGTGTGTGTGTGTGTGTGTGTGTGTGTGTGTGTGTGTGTGTGTGTGTGTGTGTGTGTGTGTGTGTGTGTGTTTTCATGGTGATATCAGTTAAAAAATCTGATTTTGTATTCATCTTCATTGTCCGGTCGTCTGCCTACTACACCAACGCTTAGACTTCATGACAACGTTGTTTTTGCTTTATACGGGAGTACTTTTTTTTTTGTTTTTTTGTTACAGAGAGCCAAGATATGCTGTTGGCTAATGTTAGCTATAGAAACAGGACGGTTTTGAGTGACATTGTTTGTCTGGAGCGGGTGCCACTGGTGACTAAAAACAAACATTGCTTATACTCTTGTGTACTGTATGTTCATTTTTCGCTTTTTTTTTATGAAGCATTATTTTGGTTTGTTTCAGCTATGATAAAGAGACATTCACTCTTGCATTGCAAATTTATTATGTTGGGGGGCAGAGCAAGGAAGGGAGGGCCGTGTTTGTTTTGGTTGATTTAACTATCAACAGTGTTTCTCATATTGCTTACTGCACCTTTAAGTGTCTGAGAATTACCAGAGCATATTTCTGAAAGTCTGCTAAATCCTTTTATAGAAATAACAGAAGCATAAATAGTTACTGCATAACTCAGAAATCCAAGTTACACAACTGTGGTTTCCAAAACAAACTGAATTATTAATAGTGGGAGTATATGTGTGTGCGGAATGTGTGGGTATGAATGAACATTTTGGAAATGAGGAAACCCAGAAACTAAATATCTTCAGTTATCTGACAAAGAAATGATCGTTAACAAGCTAAACTCCAAGATATTTAATTCAGCATCTTTTATAAGGCAGCAACCACCAACTCTATTAGTTCTATTTTCAGAGATACTGGGATTCACAGAAAAGTCCCAGAGAACAATGTGAGTGAAACGGACTGAGAAGAATTTCTGTAAGATTCCACAAGATGAGTGACATGATAATGAGTCATAAGGAAAGTATGAAGCATGGAGTAAGGAACTAGATAGTAAGTGCTGTCGACCAAAAGTACTTTAGTGTATCTCTTATCTTTTTCTCATTCATTTGCCCACACTATATACAAGCTCCTAAAGTGAGAAGATAAAAAGTAGTCCTTGTAGTTTCAGTGAAATTTCTCCCGACTTTTCATGCTATCATCTAAAGACTTGTAAGTGATACATCTTACAGTGCTTTGAAAAAGTTTGTTGCAATCTGATTTTCTGCATTTTTTTTACATACATTATACACTAAATGGCATATCAGATCTTCAACCAAAACTTATGAATTATAAAAAGTTACCCTTCATGAACTAAAAAAACTACAATTTACATCTTATGTAATGTATTTATTATAGAAAGTTCTAGAACTGCCCACCTAAAAAAAAAAAAAAAACATTTTGTATAGTTATGCATAATCTCAAAAAGACAAGGGGCAAATACTTTTTGACAGCATTTGTAGAGTCAGTTTGATTCACAGTCTTTATCAGAGTGAAGTGTCATTTGTTAAAAGTCTCTTCATTAGTGCAACTATGAACCCAGAATCAGCCACTATGCTTGAACACACACACAGTTATAAGGATAAAACCAAGAATATTTTAGCCCAAAAATAATACATTTTGATTTTGAATGCATCAGTAGGTAACAGAATCAAGTAGGCACTTCTCCTTTTTTGGAATTAATGGTCGCTAAAATGTGACGTGTAATTTCCAGTAAAACATACCTCATCCATTTAGTCTATTTTTCTATGTCTTTGTCATTCAATTTTTACCATATTGTCTTGTTTTGACAAATCAGAAACATTACCATAACACAAATGAAGACAATTTGCTCAATTTACTTGTGCCATTCAACAAGTGCCATTCCTGTATATAAGTCATTCCACTGGACATGAATGACACCATCCTAAACATCTGGAGTGCAAATCTTTTTGACAGACATGGACATTGTACTCATAATTTGAGCAAAATTTAAAAATAGTGTAACAAATACCCATGTGGCCAATCTAATTTCCAGTCTCAACCTCTAAGCATGTGTGTGTCTGAGACCAGAGAGTGTGGGAACTTGGATTGTATACAGTCCCATCTGCTAAAAATGGCAGAAAAACCATTTCATTTAGAGGGATTTCAGGAACAACAAATCTAGAATCCAGTAAGCTTTGACAGGTTCATCAAGTTATCAGGGGTCTCATTTATAAAACTGTGTGTAGGATCCTTACTAAAAGTGTGCGTGTGCCCGAAAGCTAAAAATGGCGTATGCCAAACAATATTCAGACTTATAAAACCATGTTCCCTTTATACATCCCATCATTTAGTAGCCTATCCTTGCCTTGTTTTTGAATAAATAAATCAAATATTGTAAAATACATTTCATATAGTTTTTCTAAATCTTTTCCACTGGCCAAATAGTATTTTTAAAGGAGTCATAACCTGGTATTGCATTGGATACCTACTGCTGTATTATAGTCTTTCAGGCCCTTCTAAAAAAGAAAAGTGGAAAAAAAATAAACACAGACCTACTTTTACCCTTATTTCTGAAGGCATTATTGTCTCGCGAGATCAATGCGATGTTTTGGCTGTCATGGACGCTCTATATGGCTCTGCACGCCAGTTGAAAGGGTTGTTGGGACAGCGTCATTAAAAATGAATTTCATCCATGGTCCCTGATAGTTTTGTCCGATTTTGGGAGATAAAACACATTTACATGTTTTTTATGGCAATCAACCACAGAGCAAGTCCGGTGTGCACTCGGTTTCTCCATCTTTCTCGACTGAACTGAATATGAGGGGGAGAGGGGAAGGCTTCCTGCTGCGGTGTCCATATATGGTATATCCTACTACCTCATGACGTCAAGAGGGAGCTGAAATCAAAATCTCGTATTTGAGTGCGCGTGCACGCGCGCTGGTTTATTTACCCTGAGGTAAACAAACGCTTCACTTTTAAATATCGGCTTCCCGGCCAGTGTATAATCGTTAGTCGATCATAACATACATTGATTCTCGTGGAAAAGTGAAAATTGCAGGTTATGACTCCTTTAATTGATTTATATTTTTAATGGAAACAGATCTTGTTGTGCATTATTTGCACGAAAATATTTTCTCAGACAATCTGCTGTTATCATGATAAGCAATTATCTCTGTAGTTAAAACATTAAAACACAACATGCCACAGGAAAAGTGTTCAAAAGCATTGCATCCACTACAAATATTTATATTGAATATATATATATATTTTTTTACTTCAGTGATTCCATGTAATTTAAGAGTTTAACTCCATTAATGAGAATGACATATTTAATCTAAATGTTTATATCAGAAGTAAAACATAGTTTTATTCATTATTTTATTTATTTAAACTGTTAATGTGAACATGCATTGTATTTATGTTTAGAACTCTTAATGAAGATTTACGGTTTTCCTTCATCTGCCGTTAGATAAATATGCGTCAGTTTCACTAAACGGCCCAACGCGCTCGCTGGCGCGGACATTTAAGAATGGGTGGATGTTTGCTTCGTGTGATAGGCTTGGTGAATGAAATTATATTTGTATTATCTTTCTGTATATGTAATTTTCTTAAAATGGTCTGTCTAAAAGTGACCAAAAAGACATTTAACTCCAGCTCACCATCGGTGTCGCCAAACTGCTCCGTCTCCAAAACGTTCGTACGCATGGGTCAGAGTTTGCGTGCAGGTGCGCAAATTTTCCCGTCAAGTTTGTTTTTTATAAATTACATCTTATGCGTTGGAAGTGGCATATGCCTCTTTCAGGGCCTGTTTTGTGCGTACGCAACGGTTATCAATGAGGCCCCAGCTCTTTAAATGTTTGGTCAAAACAACGGAAGCCCTTTAGAAATAGAGAATCTACATAACAGATTTTTTTCCCCCTCATTCAGCCAAGGAAAGTCCGAATAAGGGAGGCATTTGTAATGTTGTTATTAGTGATTCTACAAGGAGAATAATAGGTATGTTTTGTCACACATTCACATGAGACCGGGGTTAGTTGCCACATGAAGTTATATGCTTTTAGTCAAAAGTCCAAGTACCAACAACACATGTGCTGCAAATTGTTACCAGATAAAGATGACTAGGATGAAGGAGAGTTCAAAAAAGTTTCAATGAACAAAAGGGTCTTTTAATAAAATAATCCATGAAGAGGAAGGCAACATAACAGCGTGTGTAACATGCACACACAAACAACAACTGACAAACACAGAGTAAAGGTGAGGAACTTAAAAGACAGTGATAATGAGGAGATGACGAACAGGTGTGATGATCTGATGAGTTTGTTTAATTGTTTATCTGTTTATTTGAATCCCCATTAGCCACTACCTAGGTAGTGAGAGCCGATGGAGAAGAGTGACATCATGAGGCCAAGGCGATGCCGGGGCGACGATCATCTGAGGAGGAGCCAGACTGCCAGAGGACTGAGTTGATGCTGGTGTGATGGAGGAGGCATCTAGGAGGCATACCTGAAGGGAAAGAGGAGCCCGCTGCAGCCGTAGGGGTGGAGGAACGGAGCGTAGCAAGTCCATGGCGGAGGAGCAGTGACGACTGTCCGGTGGGATGAAGGAACCCGGTGAAGCCATAAGGCTGAGGGTGTCTGGTGGAGCCGAAGGTGGGAGGAGCCAAGGTGGAGCCGACAGGTTGACAGGCCAAGACGGAGTGAGACAATCTGAGGCAGGAGGTGGAGCCACTGGATCTATCAGCTCAGGCGCTAATGGTGGTTGCAGGACCTGAGGCTTGACGTGAGTGCTTGGCATTGCAGGAGATGGCGAAAGGCTGACAACCTCCAGCAGAAATGGGGCTGGAGGACTGGCTGAGCTGGGCAGTGAGGCAGAAGAAGACTAGACAGGGTCAAAGGTAACAATACATTGTCCATGCAGGTGTCTGTGCTGTCTAGAAACAGCGATGAAGGTTCAGAGGAAACAGGAAGAAAGATCATACAGTCCATCAGAAACAGTGATGAAAAATCCCAAATGGGGTGGGATAGGGTGGGAGACAATACCTCAGCGCTGAATTTAATCAGCCAGTCCTCAGTCTCAAAATCCACCCAAATACCCTCGCCACTGATGTTGTGGGCTCACACCCCCGGTCAGACTTACTGAGGGACTCCTCTTCCGGGGTGAGGGTCCGCACAATGACCTCTTATCTTCGGGCAGGCTGATACAGTAACGCGCTGCAAATACTCACAATGCACATACGATCAGGATGTTAAAATAAGTCTTTCAGGTCATCAACAACACCACTGACGAGTAGACATTGAACAATAAGCATGTCCGAGCCAGGTTCATCACTTGTTGTGAGGAATTGCAGCGTGTTTCTGTATTCGGTTGTATTGTGTTTGCTGCACACGTGTTTTCAAACTGATGAAGATGTTCTCTTAATTTGCTGGTGTTTTTTTTTTCTATTTGCATGAGTTTTCATCAGTTGCAGAAAGCTTTGTGCTATTTGCAGCACGTTTCTGTATTTGGTTGCGTTGTGAGTATTTGCAGCGCGTTTCTGTATTTGGTTGCGTTGTGAGTATTTGCAGCGCATTTCTGTATTAGGTTGCGTTGTGAGTATTTGCAGTGCATTTCTGTATTAGGTTGCAATGTGAGTATTTGCAGTATGTTTGTGTATTTGGTTGCAGTGTGAGTATTTGCAGTATGTTTCTTTAAATGGTTGCGTTGTGAGTATTTGCAGCATGTTTCTGTATTTGGTTGCGTTGTGAGTATTTGCAGTACATTTCTGTATTTGGTTGCATTGTGAGTATTTGCAGTACATTTCTGTATTTGGTTGCGTTGTGAGTATTTGCAGTGCATTTCTGTATTAGGTTGCAATGTGAGTATTAGGGATGTCCCGATCCGATCCACGGCATCGGTATCGTGCCGATACTGGCCCAAAACGCTAGATCGGATATCGGAGGGGAGAAAAATAATTATCCGATACCTATGATCGATACCTATTAGGGGTGGAACGGTACATGTATTCGTAATGAACGTACGTTTGGTGCATGGATTTACACGGAGAATACACGGCATAAAAATAAATAAAACTCGCATGCACATTAATTAATGTGATACTGTTAGATACGCGCATAGACATATGCGGGAACGCGCGTCTGTATCGCTTCAAACGCTCGCTTTATCATTATACGCGCGCAGCGCGTCCTATTCGCTTTGGACGTGCGAATGGATTCAAACTGTTCAAGCATCGAACTAGACGCGATAGACGCGAATTTGACGCTCTATTCGCGTTTGGTGTGAACGCAGCAAAATGAACAGGCTGCGATGTCAAGATTGCATTGCTGGAATGTGTGTGTGTGTGTGTGTGTCAGAGAGAGAGAGGCACGGGCGCGATCGAACAGTGGAAACATAAAAACATACTCCGTCATTTTCATACAGGACATCATTAAAACTGCAAAAAGTGTTTACACATTCTACATTGAATAAAAAAAATCAAATGTGTTTTTAAAAGTAGTATTATTTTATACAGAAATAAATTATTTATAATTCAGATGAGAATAAAGTTAAAGTTAATTAAAATTTTAAGGAAACAAATATATTGATCTGAAATATAGCAAATTAATTTTAAACTCATTCAGGTACAATTACCAAACATATCTCAAGGTCTTTTGAATAAAGGGTGGCAGTCTTTCATTATCATCTGTTGTTGTGGACTATATACTGGAGAAGTATTTGTTCTCCATTTGAGTGAGATGTTTTTATGTGGCTAATTGAGCAAAGTGCTTCCATATATTTTATTATTAGTAGTATTAGTTCAAGAATAAAATAAAAATATCGGATTGATATCGGTATCGGCAAATAGCCAAAGCTGCGGTATCGGTATTGTATCGGAAGTGAAAAAGTGGTATCGGGACATCCCTAGTGAGTATTTGCAGTATGTTTGTGTATTTGGTTGCAGTGTGAGTTTTTGCAGTATGTTTCTTTAAATGATTGTGTTGTGAGTATTTGCAGTACATTTCTGTATTCGGTTGCGTTGTGAGTATTTGCAGCGCATTTTTTGTATTTGGTTGTGTTGAGTATTTACAGTGCGTTTCTGTATTTGGTTGCATT
Source organism: Rutilus rutilus (assembly GCF_951802725.1). NCBI lineage: Eukaryota > Metazoa > Chordata > Actinopteri > Cypriniformes > Leuciscidae > Rutilus > Rutilus rutilus. The sequence continues at coordinate 7,676,542 of NC_140227.1, forward strand.
GTGGGAATGTGGGTATTTGGATTGCTTTTCTGTTTTAGGTTGCGTTGAGTATTTGCAGCACGTTTCTGTATTTGGTTGTGTTGTGAGTATTTGCAGCACATGTGTTGGCAAACTGATGAAGATGTTAATTTGCTGGTGTTTTTTTCTATTTGCTGGTGTTTTCTTTAGTTGCAGTGCCTTGAGCTCTCTTGCCCACCGTAAATTACACTGTTTTCACTGGCAATAGTTTTGTATGCTGGATTCAAACACAATAGAATATTTTTATAAATTCATTATGAATTCTTGAAACTAAAACTGAAACACCAGCATATATATATATATTTTTCGCTGAAAACAAGTAAACAAAACCATACTGGCATACATCCAGTCAAAAGTATAAGATTTGTTTTCAGGACAAGGGTTTTTGTCAGGTTGGGGCAAGTTGTCATATGTTTTATATTTTGTAATTTTATACATGTTTAAGGTTTTATATTTTGCAAGTCTTTAACATTTAATCTTTTTCATTAATTGCTTTGTGTTTAATAACTATTTTACAATAACAGGTGGGCATGTTAAATGACAGTGAGGAATGCAGTCAGAAAAGTTTAACTTCTTGGGAAATAAAGGGAATTTTTAGGGTTTGTATCGATTTAGGAACTGATTATCAAAAATAATAACCCTAAACTGAGAAATATTAACTGGAGTAAACAGTGTCACAACTAGCCATTTTTAATGACACAATGATTCTTCTTTTGATTAGTGACTGGTCATCTCTCATGCATGTTGTCAAGCAGAGTGTAAGAAGAGTCATATCTTTATGAGCAAAATAATTCAACAAAAGGTGAAATACTCACAGGGAAGACGTTTGTTGTGCAGGTTCGTCCCCTTTGAGCTCATGACTCCAGAGTGACAGAGATGCACAGCTGTGAAAACTGAGTGCTTTTTACCGGCAGTTTCAGTCAGTCTGCCGTCCCAGAGCAAGACTGGACTCTGACACAGCTCATCTCCCTCTCTGTCTCTGAGACTTTAGGCTGTAGATTCAGTTGTGCACTTCCTCTGCAGCTGCAGCAGCGCCAGTGGCCGCGTCTGTCTCTCTGCTCAGAGTCAGACCTCGGGTCTGGGGCAAGTGGATCATACCAAGTCCACCCTCACAGGAGGAGGAGAGTTGAATTTACAGATGGGATCAGACAGAGGAAGGAGGGAGGGGTTATGTAACGAGAGAGGAAGTGCTAAGAAAATTAAAGCTAGCTCTGTCTCTCAAACTCTCTTTGTCTTAGAGGTCATTCCATGAAAGGATATGGGTGTTTCTTTAACATTTGATGAAATGCACTAAAAACAAATCGACCATTAATGTATTCAGTTTATATTAAATATAAACTTACTTAAAATTAAATGTAAATTAAATTTAAACTTATGTGTGTGTGTGCGTATACACACATCACATTCATCTTTCCATGTGTGTTTTTGGATAGTAACTCTAAAAGGCAGTCAATATATAATATACTGTTTATGCAGTACATTTAATTTCAGTGCTGTTTAAAAATCATCCTGGGATGTACCTCATGGTTAAGAGTGTGCTAGATGATAATAATAATAATAATAATTAGAAATTTGGATTTGGACCACTTTCAGCTGCAGTACAACATATGAAGTACAACATTTTTGTGTGCACTTAGTCTAGTTTTAAGATACATACAAAGCGCCATCTAGTGGCAATTAAACAAAACCAGTAAGATTAGGGTTCGTTTTTGTTTATTTATTTATACTTCATACTGACCTGAATATTAACTTTAGGTGTAACTTTAGGTGCTACTGTGCATAGTGTTACCGTCGTACATTTACAGTTAAAAACTGCCACTTGTGTAAATGTTAGACTAAAGAACACCCACATACAAACTATGAATCTAAAAATATCTAAAACATTAAATGGCATCACTCAAGTAACCACTGCAACATCTAAATTGCCAAATAAAAAAAAATAAAAAAAACACTTCTGTTTTATTACGGATCGAATAATGGTTGTTTCCTCAGTACATTCACTCACAACTGATGACAATATTGCGCATGAGTGGCTGAGAGGATCAGAATTGAGGTTAATGTTGCTCTCTGGTTTAGTACTGAAACTCTGCTTCAACTGTCCTTAGAAGATGTGCAGCTGAGCTTCTGTTGCGTCTGAAGATTAGTTTACCACAGCTGTAAGAGTGTGTGGGATGTGTGGAAAACATGATTGTATCAGCATTAGTTCTCTCTAAATGTCACACACACATATCTTTACAATCCAGACTGACATTCATGCAGTGTATGTGTATGTGTTTGGAGGGGTGTGTGGTATTAAAGAGCTCTTATATGACTCAGACAGAGAATCCTTGCGACTGTGTGTGGGCTTCACTTCAGTGTTTGTGGTCGCAGCATGTCACTAACGTTTCAAGTGCAAACAGAATAAAGCAATAGTGCAAATGGGTTACCCTGATATTATTGACACATCTGACTGATGTTTGGGTTCAGTTTTGGTGAAGGAAAAAGTAACCCCATTGGAAAAACATGAAATTGGAGTTTCCCATCACTTAAGAGAATTTCATTTCAAGAGATCTGCTGTGCACAAACTACAATCATATTTTAATGTAGAAAAAGGTTAAATGTGTAGTTTCTGCACCACTAGCAGATCCATTTGGTGGACACTTACTCAAATTATTTATAGTGCATTCAATGTATACATTTTTAGAAGAAGGGTACAACACGGCTAAAGGCACACCTTAAGAAAAAAATAGCTTTTCATTATTCCCATAGTGTATGATTGCAGAAACAAATATATATGTTTGAACATTTATGGAGCAACAGATTTTGTTTGAAAGTAAATCATAAAAGTGGTTTATTTTGTTTAAAAATCTTATAAATGTATGAGGTGGGAAGGTGGGCCTTTTACCCCACACACAGGGCAAAAGGCTCACCAGCATGGGGGCAAAAGGCAAACAGTAAAACAGTACTTATACAAATACTGTAGTTAAAATATTATATATTTTTTAATGATGTCTAAGCTCAAACCTGTGCAAAACAATCACTTTAACAAAGTTTGTACTATTTTCTGTTTGTTTTGATAAATAAAACAATTCATTTTTGTTCAATAATTATACTGTAATTAAAATGTTAAAATATATTCAATAATTTTAGCGATTCTCATTTGCTACTTAAATCTACAACATAACATAACATAAAAAAAAAAAAAAACATTAGATCAAATTAGCACAAAATCAATTTTGTGCTGCTGCCCGTCGATCGCGTCAAGGATCAGCCAAAAATCCACGTGCATCTTGAAAAGCGGATGTTTTGGAAAGTGCTGCTGCAAGTTTTTGTGCCATCTAGTGGTTTAGAGGAAAACAAAATCAAAGGAGCCTTTTACCCCTGTGGAACCTTTAGCCCCGTTGTACCCTACATGTGTTTCCTGGGCTTTAAACCTTGACTGGGCAAGTAAGCAACTACCCAGCGAACACCCTAACAACCACATGATTACCCCAAATCAACACAACTTGGCAACCACCAAGAACTTCCTGGCAATCACATTAGCAATTGCTCAAAACACCTGTCTAACCATATAGCAACATGCTAACAACTGCTGAGAACACCCTTACAATCACACAGCAACATCCAGGAAACCACCCAGAAACAGCATATCCACATAATAAACAAGCATTCACAACACCTTATCAAGTGCATAGCAACACCCTTGCACTGACACACAAAACCCTAGAAACCACATAGCAAAGTGCTGACAATGATTCAAAACACCTTAGTGACTGTATAACAACAGGCTGGTTTCTGCCCTAGCAACTGCATTGCAATGTGTTAAAAACCAGTCACCTTATCAACTGCATATAAACATACTAACAAGCAGACACAATATCGTATCAGTTGCATAGCAACACCATTGAACTGAAAGACAAACCCCAGCAACCACATACCACTAAAGGTGATGATACACAGGGCAACTTTTTGAGCAATGTTGCCATCAACGGGCAACCAGATGAGACACAGGGCCCACGACCAATCTGAATTATCCAGATAGAAATGTATTGCTCATTTTCAATGGGAAAGTGCCCAAGCAACATTGCTCAAAAAGTTGCCCTGTGTATCATCACCTTAACAACAACTCAGAACACCTTAGAACCCATTTAACAACATTCGGACATCTGCCTTCATATTCACACTTTAGTAACCACATAATAATATCCTTTCAACAGGCCAGAATACCAACTGTAAACAAATTCAAAATGCCTTAGCAGCCATTTAACAACACCCTGGCATCTACCCTAGAAAATGCATTGCAACGTGCTAAAAAACAGTCAGAACACTTTATCTAATGCATAGCAACAACCCAGAACACCAAGCTCTCAAAAAACCTTATCAAATGGCACAAAAACCCTAGCAACTGCATAGCCCTTAATGTCCACTGTGGTCTCAAAAGTCTGGCCAGTTGAAAATGCTCAAAATAACTTCTTGTGCAGTAGATCATTTTCCTAGTTAGCACCCAAACTCTGGAACAGTCTTCCTAGAGTTGTTCGGGAGGCAGTAGTTCTCATCACTAAATTCTACTTTTGCCCCCTTTCATCTAGACACCCCTTCTACCCCCTGGCTATCATTCTAAACTGAGATGAAGTGGCACAAATCGAAAGATCCCACTTAGCTTAGTTTGGCTCAGATTTAAGCAGGTTCAGATGCAGGCCCATTGCTTCTGAAACCACTCCAATCCAGCACTTTTAGAAAACTACAGACCGATATCCCTTTCCAATTCATTGCCAAGCGCGTCGTGTTAAATCAAGTCTTTACCTTTCTACACAGAACCTCCTGCTCAACAACCAGCCACTCAACTGAGACTCCCTCTCTCTCAGTTATTGAAGCTCTGAGAGTGGCAAGAGCAGCTTCCAAATCTTGCTGGATCTGTCTGCTGCTTTTGACATGGTTAACCAACAGGTCTTCCTGTCAACCCTCATAACAATGGGCATCTCAGAAATCAGACTTCAGTGCTTTAACTCCTTGTCCAAGCTCTTGTTCAATCAAGACTGGACTATTATTATGCTCTCTTGGCAGGCCTTCCACCATGTACTCTCAAACCTCTACAACAGATCTAGAATGCAGCAGCGAGAGTGGTCTTCAACAAGCCAAAGGGAGCACACGTCACAACTCTCCTTATCAGTTTGCATTGGTTGCCAATAGCCGCTGGCATCAAATTCAAGGCACTGCCTACAGAACGACCACTGGCTCAGCTCCCCCATGAATAAACTCACTACTCACCACTCACTACAGATTTATGTGCCCTCCAGAAGCTTGTATTCTGCAAGCGAATGGCTCCTTGTGGTGCCATCCCAAAGAGGCAAAAAATCACTTTCACTGACCTTCACATGGACTGTTGCTGGTGGAATGACCTGCCTAACCTAACCCGAGCAGCTTTAGCCACTTTCAAGAAACGGATAAAGACTCATATTTTTCGTCAACACTTGACATGTTAATATTACCACTTACTATTCTATTATATGTCTGTTCTATAAAAAATAAACACTTTGTGTACTGTGCTAGACAAACAACTGGGACTTGTCACAGCACGTGCATAATGTTGCACTATTGTTGATTTGATTGCTTCTACTGTTCTCCTCATTTTTAAGTCACTTTGGATAAAAGCGTCTACTAAATGATTAAATGTCAAATGTAAATGTTAAAGTATTGTTTGGCTGCATAAATTAGGTCAACTGGGAACACTTCCCATAAGATCCGATGTACTTGTTACATCGTAAGAGGAATTACATCTATGCTATTATTAGTCTGTTTGTCTCATTCTTAACCTAAGGTTACCGTAGTCAGCCAGATCTGCTCTGTATCCAGACCAAATGGTAGACCTGCACCTAGAGACAACCAAAACGCCCTGGATGTCATTGGAGACCACAACAACTAGACAAGCCCTAGAGACCGGCCCCTTGTGAAGGCCTCGTTGACAAGAGGTTGACTAGATTATAAACAATTTATAATGCTGTATAACAATGCTATATAAGCAGAGGTGATTTGACTCGGCTTGACTTGACATAGCAAAGCTCTTACAACCATTCAAAATTCAGAACTTAGCAACTGCATAGAAATGCCCCAGCAACTGCCATCAACCCAGATACCACCCAGAAATCCTATGGCAACTGTAGAAATGTATTAACATTACCTTAGAACAGGGGTTTTCACACTGTAGGTTGCGACCCATTTGTGGGTTGCAGAGTGGGAAGAGGGCAGCTACATTTTAGTTTCATGAATGACACACACACACACAAAAAAGTTGCATGATGTACAAACATTAAATAGAAATCGCTATATTGCTTAGTCAATGCGATTTTTTCGAATCGCAAACTGGCTACGATTTAATTAGATACAGTAAATATGTCAGCATTGTGTTTTATGAAGCGCGCGTCTGCGACTTGTGATAACAATTTTCGGCGGCACGGTTCATTAAGTGGTTCGGTGCGCATCATTAACGAGAAGAAACTCGTTTACTCCAACCACTACCCTGCATTCTGCATGAGATTGCATTACACCAGAGAATTCAAATGTCACGAAAGGCTGATTCAGGTCTGGGCTACGTTTCCCAAAAGGATCGTGAGTTGATCGTAGAGGCCATTGGTGGATATATGTTCTACGATCTACTAACAATGCTTTTGGGGAATGCATTCATCTCTGTTGTCTGTTCAACTCAGCGATGTTGTCTTTCAGAGATATGGTCGTCGTAAGAGTGCGTTGTTTGCATTCCCTCACGTGCATTTGGCCACCAACTAACATTTATGTTAAAAGTAGGCCTATTTCACATTTATACACACACGGGTATGAAAGCATTTCTTCGCTGAACAACGCGATGAGTTTAACAACACTCGCATAAATATTAATAGCTATTTAAATTTTACAGATCTGGTCCTAATATGAAATGAAATTTTTTTTTTTTTTTTTTTTTTTTTTTTTTTTTATTCTGATTTGTTGTCATATCAAACTTTTGGTTAATATTAAGCTTACAGCTTTTTTTCCATTTCTTTAAATTTGTTCTGCCATGTCTGTGTAAATCAGTTGAGGCAGCCGATTAAAACTAGGCATATTCAGTATTCTTCACATTATTTCAACAGCCATTAGGCTGCTATCTTAATCGTTATCAAAATTTTTGATAATGTACCATAAGTTTGTATATTGCAATTAAACCTGTTTGTCATTCATACTATGACAAGGAAAAAAACTGCTCTAAAGAGAACTAATGCCTCCCACCCCACATGCATGCCACATTTGAGAGAGAGAGAGAGAGAGAGAGAGAGCAAGCTTCAGCGTCAGACAGAGTTAAGAGGAGAGTGGGAGAGACTGAGAGAGAGTAGGAGGAATGAAAATAAGAGTTTATATGCAAGTCAGCATCACAACTGGATGCACAGCATTTCATCAGCACAGGCCCTTATGTTACGTAAAGCAAGGGGTGTCTAGAGGTAAGATAAATCTTTAATAATGTGTTTTGGTTGCAGTAGTACTTCTTTTATATTTGAGAAATCATTTTATACAGTCAGAAATTAGCACTGTAAAATGTTGTTTCGTAAACGTTAATTTTTATTTGCTGTAATGTGAATATATTTAAGCACAAGTTGTTGTTTTAAAACTATTTTAAAAATAGTTCAATTTAGTGGTTTCATTTCATTTTTATTTCATTTCATAACGCTTTCGTAAGTCAGCCTACATTATTTAATTTGCATGTAATGCACAGTTGCATTTTTAGCTTTAGAGGGAAGTATGATATTACCAGAGCCAGAACCTCCTCTTTAACAATATGCAAGGTATATTGTGGTTATGTGCTGTCCTTGCTATGTAGATGGAACACTTTAAAAAAAAAAAAAAAAAACTCGAATTTCTTTTTGAAGTCAGCATAGAATAGATAAATCATGCTCTGGATAAATTGCAGAACTGATAAGGATTATTTTAGATCATTCAGTGGTTTATGCAATTCTGATTATTTTTTAGCACTAATTCCATGATAAATATTCACTTTTGCATGTAAAAATCAGCTGTTAGCTGTACCGTAATGAGCAATTCTTGTATTTGCATATCCCTCATTCAAATAAGCCCTTTGGTGCTGATGTTTTGTACAGTATTGCCTGAGAGGGTGTTATTGAAAAATGGTCTCTTTATGTTCTAAAGTATACGTATAGATTGAGGGCTATAAATATTGAATGGCAGTATTAGGTCATTTCATTTGAATAAAGAGCTGGGGGATTTGAATAGGTAAATACCTCTTTCAGCAGGTCCATCAGGTGATAATATGTGATAAGTATGTCTTTCTGACAGCGTGGGAATTGAAAACGTTCATAAGTTCAACATTTTGGGTTCAAAATCAAAGGAAAAGGACAGATTGTATCCCATTCAGAAATTAGATCAAACTAATGTTTAGTTGTTCTTGATTCATTTCATTCCAAAACAGTATGTGTTTTTAAACCTTTCCTACTTGTCTGTTATTTCACGTTTAACCCTTGTAGCAGTCAAACATGCACTGTTATTATGGACAATTTGTAGCCATAGAAAAGCCCTGACGGGGGCAGACTGAAGTTTGTAGACTAAAAGATGGTGTGAGGCAGATTGTCTGGTGCTGAATGCTGTTATTAGTGTACCATTAAGTTTTCAAATTGTTAGTGAAGAGGCACTTGTAAAGTATAGAGCACTGTTTCCACAGCGTTACACTTGGACAAAAAAAGAAATGATCTTGGCAGTTAAAGGAGATATATGGAAACATTAAGACAGAGCCATGCAATAAAGCCGTTTTTTTTTTTTTTTTTTTTAATCAAAACAACACTACCTTACCATGAAGGTAGTTCTGAGTTAAACAGGATATTCAGTGATAGAAAATGTAAGACAATGTTCTGAATTGACTAGATCATGAAAAATAGTTGGAATCTGGTATTTGGAGGGAGGGATTACAAAATAAACTGTGGTTCCTCAATCTTTTTTCAGAGGAAGACCTAGTTATTACATTTTAATAAAAGTTAAGAAAAGTTTTACAAGTCGTTTGTTAATTGGAAATAACATGGTCTGATGAATAATGAGAGTAAATAGGGTCATATTTGATTTTATGTTGAATTTAAAGTCATTTTTGTTTGTTTTTTCATTTGCTGATATAACAGTGGTCTTAGACTTTATACTGACACATACTGGCGTGAATGCGGCATTACACAAAAGCTAAAATTGCCATTGTCATTGCTATTGTAGAAAATGTGCTAATTGTATGCACAATTGTCATCCAATATTTATTTATTTACTGCACGAATAAAGTGTCTATTTAGTAAACGTGTGGTGCCCAGTTGGTCATTTTAATGTTAAATGTAAAATTCGAAAAGAATGTGCCTCCTAAAAGTATAAAATAGTAAACTTCACAATATACTGCATATTTAAGTTTAAAAATGTTCTTTACAGAGGTTTTTTAAGACTTAATATTGTATCTGTTGCCTAAAGGTTTTTGTTTTTTGTTTTTTTTTGTTTTTTCAGAAATTCTTAGCACTGGAAACCACCCAACAGTTCTCCAGTTAGTGTGATGCCATAAGTCTCCTTTGATACCTAAATCAATTTACCCATCACAACAACTCAAAGAACTATCAAAGCCTTGAATGCTAAGAGTTGATGCCCTAAGATTCTGAAAGCATCTTAAATGATCTTCCCCATAAGAAAATTTACACCATAAACAATTCATAAACTAAGTTATTGACATATCTCCAAAACCACTAAGCAAGACGTTTAAAGAGAGAAAGAGGAGGACAACAGATAATTAATGTCAAATGTGATACTGTGCAATCTTTGTTGTGCTCATGGCAAGAAATACAAGTTCCTCCTCAGAATTAAAAAAATGGAATTCTTTACCAAATTCCAACGAACAGTCATCTGAACACATTTTTAAAACCCCCTCACCCTTTTGGAATCAGGAATTACTATTCAGAAGACCTAGACATGTACGGGAATCCACACCTGACATTGTCACAGATGCATTTAACTTGTATAATTACAGGTGTGATTTAGGCTCTGTGGCTCCTGACCTCTCTTGTGTTATTGGAGCGAATCAGATCCACTCTTCACTGAGTCAGAACTCTACTAACAGTAGATATCTGCCACCTTCATCAAAATTACTTGTGACTGACCCAAATACGCTGCATAGTATTGGAAGGGATACTTCATACTGGAGTTATTTAACTCCAGGAGTAGGACATGGACTTGTCCAAGGTTTCAGAAAGCTGCCTAATCCACAAGTCGACCCGTTGTCAGCTTCATATTTCTATACAGGGGTTGTTAGCGACGTTCTAAGAAGAGATGTTCCAAATGAGGAAGTCAAAATGTGCATGCAAAATGAGAGATCGAAGTATTCACATTGGTACCACGAACCACAAAGTCAAAGAATCTGCTCCAAAAGAGACAGTGAGAGACATTATGTGAAAAACAACCCACTTCTAGGCTCTCTACTTTATACAGATTCTAATAAAAAACATTTGAAACACAACACAAAGTACAACCATCATCAGCCGCTTGATTTGAACTGTTCTACTCATGCAGTGCCTGAAGGATCAAAGTGGCAAGGTGAAAATCAAACAAGAGAGGAGCTCCCCCTACTGGTCTGGAGAGGAGATGCAGAAAAACACAACCACCTATCGAACACCATCACACACTCTACATCCTCCTCTTCTGCCCTATGCATTCTCCGTCGCTTTATAGAAGGCTCTTTGGTGGAGCTTGAGGGTGGTCGACTGAAGCGGGTGGAGGATTTAAGGACAGAAGATTTGGAGCAGTGTGCTCAATCAAATCCTGGGCTGATGCTGAAACGTTTCACTGTGTTAAAGATTACGCCTTCACACACACCTGCGCTGTCTTGTTTGCACGTGGAGATTGAGCATGACCACTCGCAGGTAAGCACACACATAGACAGAAAAGATTCCTGATATGCTGCATATTGAGGAATAATTAAGTCTTACTATTCCAACCATCTTCTCTGAAACACAAAATATGTGTTCTGCCAAGGATCTCTTTTTTTTAGAACAATAAATGAAGGGACATAAGGAGTAAAAATTATATTAAATTATAATGTCATTTTCAGGTGAACTATTCTTTAAAATATTTTAAAAATTTCTGCAGTTGTCTCTGGAAGTGAGTGAAGGGCTGCCTTTCTTCGTGTGTGGGCATGGCTGGTCCTCCTGTAACCCTCAACACACAAGTCAATCCTGCAGACTACAATGCCGCCAACTAAGGGTGGGTGACGTGTGCTTGGCACTGACGCATGTGCCCGCTTCTTCATCACAACCTACCAATCAGGACGTAACTGAAGTGGCTGGACATCATTTGGTCCCGAAGCCCACACCACAGATAAAAGATAAATCAAGAAAGAGACACTTCACAGCTCCTGAGTTCAGGGAAATTTCAAAAATCAAAGATTGAGCAACTAAAGGCTGAATTATATATTGTTGAATTATAACAAAAAGTTGATTTTCTTTAAAAAAAATCTGAATTACAGTCAAATATTACACATATACATAAGTAGGCCTATGTGTACATTGTAACTGCCATCTTTTGCAAATATGTGTATGTATAGTAACTATATTGTTACCAAATCAAGTACACTACCATTCAAAAGTTTGGCGTCAGTGAGATTTATGGTCACAATTTATATGAGGTTTACTATGTACTCACAAAAAAAAAAAAAAAGGTACAATGTACTTATTGAGTTTATGCTGTATAGCAAAACGCTTTTATTGCGTAGGATACAGGTAAGGTTAGGGACAAGTTTGGTGGTTTAAGAGTGGGGTGAGGGAAGGGTCAACAGTGTAATTATAGCAAGGCCGTAACCATGTCTTAAATTTTTTTGCATTAAAATAGTAAAACATTTCTTGTCTCGTCACACTCAGTTAGGAATTATATGAATCGCATAAATTTTCCATTCAAAACAGCCATATTTGTGAAAAAAGTCAGGTAGTTTGCACTGGATGTTACTGTCAGTCGTTTAACATTTCAATCGTAAACCAGTAGTCATGTATTAAAGGGATACTCCACTTTTTTCGGAAATAAGCTCATTTTACAACTCCCCCAGAGTTAAACAGATGAGTTTTACCGTTTTAGAATCCATTCAGCCGAAAAACAACGGCTGTAAACATTACAGCAGGCGTAATGATATGACGCAGCGCCTGAAAATAGTCCCCAGCTCGGTAACTTCTTCCAACGTGACCGGGACTAAGTTTGTCTAACCTATTAGACCTATTTTCAGGCGCTGCGTCATATCATTACGCCTGCTGCACTCATGGTACAGCAGCACAGTTCCTTGATTATTACGCCGGAATGAGAGTATAGTTCCTAGTCATATAGGCTTAGAAAATCGCAACTTTTCATTTTCCGTCGATCTTAGTACACGGTTTAACTACAGAAGAGTCAAGTTTTAAATAGGAAAAATATTGAAACTCTTTGGTCATTTTGAAAGAAATGCTACTGGACTCATCAGAATCAATGATCTGTGCTAAGCTATGCTAAAAGTGGTACCGTCAGACCCGGAGTTCGGCTGAATGGATTCTAAAACGGTAAAACTCATCTGTTTAACTCTGGGGGAGTTGTAAAATGAGCATATTTCCGAAAAAAGTGGAGTATCCCTTTAAATAATTGTATATTTACATCTTTTATTTACTCTCTTTTGAACTGAGGCTTCTTGCTGCAAACTCCGCCTACTTTGATTTGATTGGCCATTTCAATCATTTTGACATTGATGAACGCTGAGGCAGACCAAAGTATAAATGTAACTTTTATACCTTTGTCATCCTAACAACATACAGAGTGCTGCGCAATGGAGTGCAAGAATTTCAAATATTGGATAATAGCAAAAAGAAACGTTTTCTTGAGCCAAATCAGCATATTAGTATAATAAGAGTTATGGCTGCTGAAAATTCATCACAGGAATGAATTACAATTTAAAATATATTATAGAACATCATTAAATGTAAAAATATTTCACAATATTTTGTGAGCATAGATACTTCTTTCAATAAAGATTTTAAAAAAGAAAATCTTATCAACCCAAAAAGTTGTTTATTCAGTTAGGCTGCAAAACGCATAAAACTACACAGTTTTACACAGTACAACAACAAAGTAGGGTATTACAATAGTTTTTTTTAGAATAGAATAGAATAGAATAGAATAGAATAGAATAGAATAGAATAGAATAGAATAGAATAGGGCATTTATATAGCGCTTTCATATGTACTACTGTACACCCAAAGCGCTTTACAATCATGTCAGGGAATCTCTCCTCAACCACCACCATTTTATGTTTTGCAGTGTATAATTTTTTGTAAGCTCACACATTGGTATAAAGGCCATCTTAAAAAACCTTTGCGATATCTGATATTGGAGTCTTTGTTTTTTCTACATTGGACTGTTTGGTAGCTTGGTGGTAATATGCTGGTAAACCCCTAAAAGCCGACCAAATAAACAGCATATTTAGGCCTATGCAATAATCATTTCCTTCTCAACAGTGTATACATTGTTTTGTTTTATAGCATGTATACATATGCAACCCACAGATGTTTATAATACCTGGGGAAAAATATCTGTTATCATTTCCATTCAGACACACACAACTTCATGAGATAACTGGATGCCACTAGCTGAATTTAACATGCAAAATAATGAGGGCATGTAACAATAATGTAGCATACTGCTGTTTGAAAGATTTGCATAATGTGTTCTGTTTTACACACTATTTGTAAAAAGATATTGTAGGTAGTAAATAGGTGTATGGAATATACTTGTGTTCTTTTCTGAACAAGGGAGTCTATGTAATTCCTAATGCCGAGTTAATCATTAACATTCTCGTGTCCATCCCATAAGCAGAAGCCCTCCGATAAAACAACACAAAACATCTCATTTCATAGAATATTTACATTTACATTGTTTGATTAATGTGAAGTGGTTACTTTGTGATTTTTTTTTGTATTGCAATTTTCATGATAAAACATATTTCCTGGACAACATTAAAAATATATATATATATGGCATATAAAATGTTTTTCAGTTCTCCAAACATCTGGTTTCGAAAATCATCTTTTCCATCACTGGAGCCTCTCTTTAACGAACCGCTACAATGTTGTATTGTATCGACGTTATTAAGAACAGCTGCACGGGTCACATTTTCATCTGCCAAAATCTATCACCTCCTCTTTAGACAGTTTTATTCATTTCATTTTATCATTTGATTTATTCCGAATGTTCAGATCATAACCAAATGCTCTCCCCTGATACCGCCCACCTGCTGGCTTGGCCACTCTTCACAGGAGAGGACGAGCTAAGTGATGACTCGGATACTGCAGGTGCACACATCCTGCAATACTGACACATGAGTCACATGAATTACCAGACACACACACACACACACACACACTATCTTTAGTGGGACTCTCCATTGACATAATGGTTTTTATACTGCAAACTGTATATTCTGTCCCCTTACACTAACCCTAACCCCTAAACCTACCCATCGAACCAAACTTTCTGCATTTTTTACATTTTCAAAAAAACTCATTCTGATTTATAAGCATGTTTGAGACAAACACGAGTCTGTGTGGACTTACCATTTGCATAATGATTCTTTCTATTATTAATCATTAGGTTGTCATAAGGTAAATATTGTGGTTTAACATGTCCCCTTATTTAGAATGATTTGATGTTGTGCAAGATCTTATCAGAAATCTGTCCCCAATGAACCCAAATCCAACTTTTTATGTGTACTCTATTTAGTGTCTGGTAGAAATGACATTTATCTTTTTATTCTTAATTAAGATATTTATGTTAATTAATGTGTTTAAAATTACATTACAGTTACTATAATAATTACAGTAATGAAACATTTCGGTAACACTTTCTATGAAGCCCATGCTTATAATGAATTATAGCCCCATTTATACTTATTTAGAAGTATTACTATTCTATAAATACATTTATAAAGACTCATTAAGACCTATACTGCATTATAAGGACAGTTATAGTTACATTCATATTATTTTTATAATTATATGTCATGCATTTGCTTTTTTAATCCATTATTATACACTAATTTATAAATGATAGAATAAAAAAAAGTTCCAGGGACACTTGTTTGCTGTACCAATTAGTTATCAATTATGTCTTTAATGGCTAATGTTTGCATTAGAGGTCATGAATGGTAATTCTGATTTGTTCAAATCTATATCTCCTCAGCCATATGCATGGTATTGCTTATAGCAGTTTGGAATTACACTGTAAAGAAATATATTGTTGCAGTGTTTTGCTATTATGTAACATAAAAAGAAAGATACTTGTTTTCAACTGTTTGTATTAATGATTTCTGCGTTGTTGTTTTTTCTCCATTATTTTATTGCAGGAATTATTGTTCATTAATTACATTTACAAGTAAGCAACTTAAAAATGTATAATGAGCACATCTTCATAATTTCTTAACATTTGCTTTGGGAAAATTGCAGCCTATGTTTTCATTTTACTTAAAGCCATCAATTATGCATTTATAAACTCACAACAAGTATTTATAAGAACACAATATCTTCACTCACACTTGTTCTCCCTAGAACTCGCACTGCTTCTATGGGGTCCCGAGCTTTTGGTCATGCAGCTCCTTATTTATGGGACCTGCTGCCACAGGATGTGCGAAACAGTGGAAGTCTTCATGTTTTTAAATCGCGCCTTAAGACCAGCAGGCTTTTATGTGATTATTTTTATATTTTAATACTGGTATCCATGGTTTTAATAATGAGTATTTGATTATTGCTGATTGTTTTATTGTGTTTGCAAGGTGTCCTTGAGTGTCATGTAAGGCGCCTATAAATAAAATGTATTATTATTATTATTATTATTATTATATATTCACTTGACAGAAATAAAGCTGAATTACTAAAAAGTCAATGTAACCATATACGACTGACTAATTAATACTTACAAATCAGTGTATAATGGATTATGAGCATGAGCATTGAAAAAGCAAATGCATGACTTATAAGTAATTATAAAAAATTATATAAATGTAACTATAACTGGTCTTATAATGCATAGGTCTTAATGAGTCTTTATACATATATTTATAAAATAGTAATACTTATAAATAAGTATAAATACAGTAGAGCTATAATTCATTATAAGCATAATTCATATAAAGTGTTACCAACATTTCCTTTTCTTTATGTTTTCAGTTAGCCTTTGTTTAGCAAGATACCCGCTTAGCCTAATGGCCTACTAACTTAGCAAAGAGCACTAACTGGTTAAGAAAAGCCCTTTTGTTTAGCCAATAGAAGAGATTGTGATAATGTGCTATTGTTTTTATTCAGGTATATTGAGAGGATCTTGATTGACACTCTTGTTTGACACTGGATTCATCAACAACAGAATGGGGGTCAGAACAAAACAAATACACACATATTGAGACAGAAATTTAGCATGAGAACCTATTCTATGCTCGACATAAGTATGTACAATTATTAATGAATGAGATCCAAAGTAATTTAAATATATTCACTCGAAATCAACTGCCAGTGGAGCTGTAAACACGAAACTATGAGCTTGACTGAAGCCCCTAAAAGGCCAAATCCAGATTTTTTTTTTTTTATGACTGAGGAACTGATAACTGCTGAGAGAAAACATGTGTTCTTTCATGTATGCGATGAAACCAAAGTGACTCCAAGGCAAAATTGAATTTCATATTTTCTGCAGTCCTGTTTAAACGAATGCTGAACATATGTGAAAGGGTTTGTTGAGTGTCCTGAAATAGTGCAATTATGTGAAGAGTAAAAATATTGCTTTGACTCATTGTAACAGACACCCAGAACTTATATTTCTAACTCACATCTTGTGCTGAAATACAGTGGGGTCTAAAAGACTGCGACCACAAGGAATTTCTGTGATTTAAACCTGCAAATAACCGAATTTTGATGTAGAATTAAAAATAAATATTTAAGATTATAAATTCTCCCACCGAAGCACACATTTTTAAATCATGCTGAAAGAGGGACATACCAGGTACTAAAACATTCTCAAATTCATTCAACTTTTTACTCACATTGTTATGCTTATAATATAATTCTTAAAGGAAAGGAAATATAAAAAAAATAAAATCATTTTCATTTCACCAAAACACAAGCATTTTCACTAGTGGTCTCAGATCTTTTGATAAGGTTAGTCATGGCAGGATTTTTCCAGAAATTACTTAAGTGAATTATATACAGAAAACATGCCATAGTGTGTACAAGTGTTTTTTTTTTTTTGTAATTACAACTCTATAGAGCAATGTGCTTAAATCAATTGCATCTTCCCTGATCAGTCTGGTTAAATCTGTGAGGCTCTCTGTATCTGCTCATGTCTTCTTTGATACTCCAAACTTGGCTTTCTATACCGAAATGAAAGCCAGAAGGCCCCACACTTGACTCAGCTTTGGTCAACCTCAAACAATTCCAGGAGTTTTGAGTCTTACATGAAAATGAATGCTTTGAGGGTATTTTCTTCTAACAGAAAAGTCCCGTTTTGATCCAGTAATGAGTCTCTTTCCTCACTGGGCACCTGATAGTCACTAAAAAAATAAGTATTTGCATCCCGTATTTTTTCCATACTTTATGAATCCCTCCGGCAAGGGCAGAAGTAGTGATTAGTGGCATCCACAGGCTCTGACGACCATGTTGCGGTACTTTTTCAATATTACATTGGAACTGTCATCGAAGTACAAAACAGAAATTCCGTGCAGCTGAGTTGGAGCGCAGCAGGGCTTTGGGACTGTTTCTGGGTTTATGAAATGGACCTAGAAAGACCAGAGAAATAAATTATTTTAAGTGAAAAATTATGATTATAACAGCTGCAGAGCATAAGTAGCCTATATAAATGTTTAAAACTTGAATACATTTTTTATTAATAATGTCCATCTCCTGTACAGAACTCCAAAGAGGGCTCTGCAAATTTAAGGGTTTAATTAAGGTCACTGCTCTTAACCTCAGGTTATTGTTGTTCTAAACCCCACTTTTAACCTCAGGTAAAGGAATGTTTCACACTTGTAATTAAGAAGTAGGGTTAACACCAAATGAAACACTGCTCCGGAGCAGGGTTAGCACCGCTTTTACAGTCTTGAGCCCAAACGTGCACAGTGTGAAACAATGCTGTGTTAAAATGTTATGGCTAGATGCTTCACAACAGACAACCAGTCAAGTACCTCATATTATTGTGTTTTGAACAGTCCCAGAAACACTGCATGTTGTATAAAACATTTTATAGAAAAATGTCAAAAGGTGATGGAAAATGTGTCCGCTGGTGTGACAAAGAGACTTTAATTTTTACATTTATAGTTTGAAAGCTTCCTTTGAAAGGAAAAACTTGATAGTACAGTCAGAAATATATTATATGAGGAGGCACAATGCTAGAGCCTTTATGTAAACAGGTTGTGTGCTGTGTTCATCCAATCAATGACACTGACACATCAAATATGCAAATTGGAATGTTCACCCAAGGTTTAGGATTTTACAGTGTGAAATGCCATTAAATGAATATCCAGGATTAATTATTAACCCTGGGTAAATTATGAGCAGTGTGGAACGTGAAGCAAGATAACCCAGGATTCCGTTTAACTGGGGTTTAGAATGGCCAGGGTTAACTATTTCAAGTGTGAAAAGCCCTTTAGAATACCTTGGCTCACAAATCTTCTACCAGTGAGGTTTGATGTTTTAGTTGAGCTTTATGTACTTGAGTTGATCAATAATTTGACCCTATTGATTTTCATTGTATGGACAAAAACAGCCGAAACATTCGAAAATCATCATGTAAGAAAGACAATTATATGAGACTGAAATGACATGTTGATCAGTAAATGATGACAAAATGTTTGGGTTAACCATTCATTTAACGTAAAAATGATTGTGGGACTTACCAGTGTCTGTACAATAGCATGGTTTGTGGCATTCATATAAGAGTTCAAAGGAAACACACATTCTCCTTCACAGTAGTACGCAGCATAACCCTCTGGAGCAATGATCCAGTCCTGGAAATGCGAGAAAGTTTACATGAGATAAAGGCATACAATAAAAGAGCAGTCTGAAACACTTAGCTCATCAGTACCTGCCATCCCAGATCTCTGAAGCTCACATAGAGTTCATGCTTCTTGCAGCCTTGTTTGGGATCTACGCTGGCACCGTCTGCAGGGAACAGGAGGAAGGATAATTAAATGTAGCACATTTGTATATTAATAAACTGTATATTTATTAGGGTTAGGTAGTATGATGGTATATACTGTATGTCGGATGGTAAAAAAATAATAAAAAAAATGCATAAGGCTGAAAACTACAACAATGAAGTGTCACCTGTGGCCTCAGCTGTCTTTAAAGCCACCTGGCTGGGTGCAACACCAGGTTTGGGGGTTTTAGAACGGTGGTTACCCCTCTGTTTGTTTCCTGATGCTGAACGTACACTACGGAGGTGGATTCCTGATGCTTTCAAAAACGCCACCATAAATGGCTGCTTATTCTGAGGTCCACTGCTGCCCACCAGACCTGCTCTCCTTGGGTTCATTCTCTCACCTACAGAGGGCGACATGAGTTGCATGATGACTTTCTGCTTATGAGTTCTCATGTTACAAAATTTTGTTTTTGTTGTTCAGAACAACACTGGAGCCCCCTGATGTTTTGAGACTTTTTTTTATTTTTATATATATCTTCTTTTGTCTTTCACAGGTGAAAGAAATGCGTACAGGTTTGGTTTGACGTGATGGTGAATAAATGATGACAGAATTTACATTTTTGCCTGAACTATCCAAAAATGAAAATCCTATCATTAATTATTCACTCTCAAGTCATTCCAAACCTGTAACACCTTCGTTCATCTTCGGAACACAAATGAGAAGCTTTCTGTCTCTCCATTTTCGACAGCTTATGCAACTAACACTTTCAAGCCCCAGAAAGGTAGTAAAGACATTGGAGATTTAGACAAGAAATTGGAGATTAATATTATGTAAATAAAGTGGTAAATTGTGTTTTATTGTGCAAACAATGCACTCATGGAGTCAAGTGGATTCCTTTTTTTTATGCCTTTACTACCTTTTCTGGGGCTTGAAAGTGGTATTTGCGTAGGCTGTCAATGGAGGGACAGAAAGCTCTCAGATTTCATTACAAAGATCTTCATGTGTGTTCCGAAGATGAGCGAAAGTCTTACGGGTTTAAAACGACATGAGGGTGAGTAATTAATGACACAATTTTCAATTTTGATCAACCATCCCTTTAAGTACCATTCTGCCATATGGTAGGATGGTAGTTTGGCAGGTTATGTTATAAAGATATCTTGATATTTGAAGTTACCATATGCGGTTTCCAGAGAAAGCTGCAGTCCCAAGTTCTGACCAGGTTTTATGACCCAGTGGTTACTGGTGACCGTGAGGTCAAATACCAGCCATCCTTCTTCTGCCGCCCATACGACTCGCGAGTCCAGCAGGTACAGCTCCCTAAGCAGGGTAAAAAGAGGTCATATATGGGTCAATAGCTCTATACTACGATCGAAAAAAAAAAAGCGTAAATGATGACTGAAACAATAAAAAACACATGTTGCTATGAAGGTCCTAGAATGTTCTGGGCTTACTGGTCCAAGTCTTCAAGGCCCAGCACATGACATACAGAGGGGGAAAAAACAAGATATTGTGGCTTTGAAGTAAGAATTTGTTTCCTTGTTTTAGGTAAATTGTGGCTTCTAATTTGAGGCCACAATATTTTTTTTTTGTCATGCGATGGGGGCTGTACAAGTCGTAGTAACCCACCCCCAAATTTTTATGACATTCTAGTCCCGAGATATGGCTTGAATCGGGCCCCTCGTTTGATTGTCTGCCAGGTGAAAATTAAAAGTCAGATTGTTTAGTAGTAGTAGTAAAGTAGCACACCAATTCTCAACAAATCACATGAGTTTAAGGGAATCATTTATGATGCATTAAGTGTGAGGAACAAGATACATGCTGAACTTTAATGTTTATGGGTGAGTTTGTTGAAATAACTAACTCATATTAAGACCAAGCACCACTAACTACAGAAATAGAATGATTAGACCTTCTAATTTATGTAGTGGATTAAAATTGTCTATATATTTATAGTAAAGGTGGAGTTACATTAGCGAAATTTCACAGGCAAAATAGGTCCATTCATTGTCTATTGTAAATAGTGCACCCTGCTGAAAAATATAGCATAAACCCGGCATAAATTCCATGTTGGTAGCCATAGCTGGTCCACAGGTACTACTGCTTCCTCTGCTGTTGACCAGCAAACCAGCATCCCATGCAGGTCCTAGCATGCAAAACATACCTGGTGACCAGAAATGCTGGATTTTTCAGTGAGGTAGAAATGTATGAAGCATAACTCACACATAGGTAACTTTCAAACCAAGCAGCTTCCTGGTCAACACAGAGCGAATCTGCGAGACCATAAAACTGTTACGAAATCTGCCAGACAATGGTAAATGTGGCCACACCTTAAATATCTCAATGAGACTGTAAAGCATACATTTAGACTGTAAATGTAAAGCATAATTCATAATGTAGTCGAATAGGAGCATCATTAGCATTAACATCATGATTCCTTCATGAGGTTTTCTTTGCAGACAAGGAATGAGAAACTAAAATGTCATCTCATGCCAGAACTTGTTATCCTTCTCAAATAAAGATAACACAAAATAAGCTCTATTCCATGAGATAAGAACTTGAGGTCTGGCTCATATGACCCATAAAATCAAAAACAACTGACGCTGCACAGGCAACAACATGTTTCCAAGACAGCTCAAAGTTCTCTCTTATTAAATGTGGCGTTACTTAAAAGTCATCAGATTGTCCTCTGGTGATGAAAACAGGGGGCTTCTGGATGGTTCTCCTGAACAATGACTTGACTTACAGGTAGGATTTCAGACCTTGAGGGCATCAGGAGACTAGGTGTCTAGTCGCCTTGCTGTCTGTGCGCATCAACGGGGCGAACCGTCTCTGCATGACAATGGGAGAGGTGCAGGAAGGATGATTCACAATGGGTGGTCTTCACAGGGAATGTGTGCATCGGGGGTGGATAATGCTTTAGTGTGCATGTAATTTAGGACAAGCAATGGAGAACTTAAGAGAGAGAGTCTGTCTGAGCATGTCTCACCTGGAGGACTTCTTCAGGTTTGTTACTTTATGGACACAATCAGAACTTTCCAAAGTGGTGTGATCAAGGATGAGGGAATGAAGGGGAAATCATTTTGAGGAATGGGGTGTTTCTCCAGATGTCTGGGGCGAAGAACTTCCCTTCCACTGAGGACTTTGCATCTCAATAATTGACAGTAATAGCTTTGTAATGGCGGCGGCCCTCACTGCTTGTTAGTGGCCACACCGTAAATCAGATAGAGGAATTCTGTGGGAGCCCTGGCACTAGACATGTACCATTGGGCAGACAAATCAGTGTGTGTGTGTGTGTGTGCTTGTGTGTGTGTAGGCCCATTCCTCCCACATTTAGGCTTAAAAAGTGTGAGTGGTGGCATATGTTTCATTTCAGACATTTCACTGTATTTTTTATTATGACTAGAGGCCATAAGACACTGCTCTATTAAAAACCCAACCAACTTGAACATACCATTAGCTTTCACATATCTGAAAAATTATATCCTTTACTCACAGCTGACACAATAAATAACAAAACCATTAAAGGCCCAGGGCAAACAGATGCACATCCAAATTAAAGTCAATGTGAAACACCATGCCCATTTTACTTCCAGTATCTGACATATTTTACAATAGAACAGATTTTCAATGAAAGAACAAGACGTGCTATCATACACTGATAATTGATTGGATCATGAAAGTGAGTGTTACATTCCACAATAGAACAGAAAGTTGGAGGGGAGGAGTTGAGAAGGGATTTGTGAAGTCAGTCGAAAATGAAAGTAGTTTGAAAGAAGTAGCAATTGATTGCATTTTGAAATATCATGCACTGTTGAATCATGCACAATTGAACAAGGAATGTTCTTGGCAATGTCATGGGCTGAATGGCCAAATACAATTATTTTTTCGAATGTATTTTATAATGACATACCTTTTGGGCTGCTGTCGAAGCACCTGGAACACACTGACACGGAATGTCTCATTTTCATAACGCTCGTGCACAAAGTCCTTGTAGATACGGAACTCTGCAGCAGTCAAGGTTTCTCCCGCCGGGATGCGGGAGAGGTCAAAGCGGAACTCTCTACGGTGCTGATGATATAAATGGAGGTCTTCATCTGGGTCCACTTCAGAAAGAGGGAGATGATTGAGTAAATGGAAGTTAATTTGTATGAAATGTAATTTAACTGTCAAGCCATTTCTATTTCTATATATAATTTAGCTGCACATAAACATGCAATAATCTATTATTAATATTAGCTATTTTAAGACAATAATGTGAAAAATAGACACAGTGTGACTGTCCTTATTATGTGGATAGAAATATTATTAAAAAATTACATAACAAAAATCATTATCTAATTGGTTAACTTCTATTTGTCACAGTCCACATTTATTTCTTGTTGAGTGACTCCCCCAATGTAATGTTATTAACTGATATTTTGCATAGAAGTTATCTATGTAAAATGTCCGAATCTGTGCTGAGTTGGTTAAAAACTCAAGACGGGTTGGTCTCAATGCAAACTACAGGCTTTTGTCTCATTCAACTTCACAGTGCCGCTGCCCACTAATGAGTACACACACTCACACCACAGCATAAGTCACCATACCCAGACTTCATTCTGTCAGAAACACAGTCGAGTCACACTGAACGCTTACACTTGATTGCCTCACCCACATCACTGTGTCCAAAAAAGAAATGTTTGCTTCCATAAGCCAGTGATTGATCTGGGCGCTGGGTACCCTGGGGAGAAAAGCTGGGGGAGAAACCACATGCCCTGCACCCACCCACCATAGACTTCAATCACACATATGTGCCAACCACAAGAAAAGCTCTGTTAAGAGCCTGGCCCGGAAACCAACGGTGCCCCACATATACATATACATATACGTAATGGATACACATGCACATTCAGATGGTATATTGGTGGCTCAGATGGAGACTCCTTGGTATGCTAACCTGAGAGACCTGTTAACTGTGGTAAATTAATCTAATTCCGGATAAGGAAGAGGTCTTGTGTAGCATCTGGCTTGTTCCAAATATTCTAGACATGGTTGACCACATCTGGGAAACGGTTGTTCCTATCCTGTTGAAAAGACCACCATATCACCAGCATATGTTGGGTTGTGGATGCTGGGATCAACTAGCTTCACCAAAGATGATTTCTGGTCACCAGTCCAGCATAACCTTCTGAACCATCATGGAAATTCAAACAGTTCCAAGCAAATATTTTCAATGGGGTAGGCCTCATTTCCTCTGTTGTTGGCAATTGGCATCTGAATCTGTTAATCCATACCCATGAACATCTCCATGAGTGCAGAAAAAGAAAAAAAAATATATAAATATGAATGAAGTCTTAGCCGACACAGGCTTGACGCCTGTGTTGTTTCCTCCCGGCCATCCTCAGAATTTCCAGTCTGATGGTGGCATGAGCAGAACATTTCCTGGAGGTATTGTGGTGTTTTTACAATGCTAACCAATCTGTCATCCTTGATTAACACCCCTCCACTTACTCCAAGGTTTTCAAGTGACCTCCTGCAGGTATGCAGGGAATAAGTCATGATAATTCCTCATCTTTTCACGCACATCCTATCTGTGAGTTTGCGAAGCATTTGAGTCTTTCCCTACATCTCACTGTCTTGCGAGAGCACAGTTACTGGTGAAGCACTCTGAGAGGAAGAACTCTGAAGTATGCGCATACTCAAAATAGCGAGTCATTTGTTTGACCGCAATTAAACAGTGGAAAGAAAAAACATGGGTATTTTATGGAGGTAATAATTGCTTGTATAAGGTTTGGTGCATTTATGTGAAATACCATATGATGCAATGATCTGCACTCAGATATGCATGCTGCACCATGTGATGTGTTCTAACACTTAATTCTTGATCTGAGGACAGGAATGAGGGCCAATACACTTGGCAGAACAAACCATTTTAATTGTTATAATCTCTGTTGAGCTAAACCAATTACTCTTGCAGATGCAAGCCTTTTCAGTTGTGGGATATGTGCTATCAATCAGTTAAAGGTTTTAATCAAATTATATACATGACAATCAATCAATCGCATATATCAATATTTGCTTAGAAAAACCCTCAAAAGACGATTCAAAGATAATTAAATTATTGCATAAACTTTACAAATAGTGGCTTTAGAAGTTAACAAGAGAACATTCTATTGTCTCAATGCTAGGCTAAATGCTAAATATCAGACAATGACAAATGTGTTTTCTGAGATGGCTGAAAAACTAATTGGGGGTCTAATCGGCTTTTGATACCAAGGCAAGAAATCTGAGGTAAGATCTGCTTACTTTCTTCAAAATCAGCTTATGAACATAAACAGGTCGATTTGTATGCTGCTTGTTGTACGAGCTTCTACTTTGAGTTTAGAGTTGCAGGGAATTTGGATTAACAATTCACATAAGGGATCACTGTTCATTTTTGTTTGGTTATGATAATCTTGGTTCGACTTTTTATCTTAAATGTAAACTGCTGCAGCCTCATGTTCCATGTCAAACAATTCATTTAATGCCTTTTTGGCTTAAAAAACATGCCAGTCTAAATGTACCAGGCCAAATAAGTGCGAAAGGTCTTGATTTTGATAAGAAAGGTTGGGGAGGATTTTTACATTTTCATGGAGCATCAGTGTCTGTGTCAAACTTCCAAGTGAAACACGTAAACATGGAAAATGGGAGTCATTTTAACCACAAGCTGCTCTATGAGGTCACAGCCAGGTTGCTGGAAAACCACAACCTCTTTGTAAATGAAAACTAGAAAAAGAAAGTTTGGAAAGCAAACTTTGATGTTAGCTTGACAACGCATTCAATTTTACTTGTTTTTTTAACAATTAAACTTGTATTTTATTTTATTTTTATTAGGTCCATTCCAACCAGTTTTAATCTTAGTCTGTCAAAACAGACAAGAAGAATGTCAGAATTATTAACGCATTAATATTTTAGATTGTTGGATTGAAAAAACCTTCAGTTTGAAGGTTATATACACATTGAAGAGAAGTGTGAAGTTTGAAGGTTGTTATATAATCATTGTGTGCTTATACTATTTGGTAGTTTGAAGAGAGATTTCAGGTTTGAAGGGAAGCATGTCTACCTAGGAGGTTGCGGTTACTTGACAAGCTGGATGCTTGGTAGTTGCTAGGGCCTTTAAAATGTGTTTCCTCAGGTGATTTCTAGGTAGTTGCAAAGGTTCTAGCTGATTGCTACATGGTTGCTAAGGAGCTCTGAGTAGTTGCTAGGGTGTTCTGGGTGAGTTCCAGGGTGAAATTATTCTGCCAGTCATCAGAAAGAAAACACCCTGTGCTACACCAGCCCGATCACCCCGTCCAACACTGATTCCAAACACATCATACACCTGCCCACTCATTAAATGTCATTTTGAAATTTTTTGAAATTGAAATTAATTGGATGAAATTCTAACGCATTGGAATACTGTTTCCTTTGTCCAAGGGAAACAAAGACAGGAATTGGGTATAAGAAATGTTCAAGGAAGTCCCTGACCGGATCTTGCCCTTCTGGACTTAATAATACACACTCTGGCAAAGACATTTGCATCGTTAGTTTCAATTCACACAACTGCATTAATGCCCACATCTTGGAATAAAATTAAAGCCCCGCATTTCAAATATTCAGCATCTCTTTCGACCACACACATACACACTTTTCACACAAACTAAGAGGTCTAGTCTTGAAAGCAAGAGTGTTTGGATGATGTATGTGACCCTCCATGTCTACTGCCCTCAGCACTCTCCAAAAAATGCCTCCCTAAATCCTAGTCATGCGAAACAAAGCCCCATTAAACCCCATGTCTCAGAGCTTTGAGAAGATTCTGTGGAAATTGGATATGCGGTTGCTGCCATACATTTAACTGTTGAATAAGTCAATTTATGAAAGTAAAAAATAAATAAAAAAGGTTACTATATGTACTTACTATATTAATAACAGCACATTTTGCAGAATTACAAGTAACTAACCAAACCAAACCCTAACCGTAACTCTATAGTAAGTACAGGTTAATTAATTTTACTCAGTCCCTTTTTTGAGTAAGAACAATGTAAATACCTTAAAATAAAGAGTAACCCAAAAAAATATATCTCTCTGAAATGGAATTATTGCATAACACATTATTTGTATGAAAAATGACAGACAATGTCATTTGCTGAACACATTAAATATTAAGAATATTTAAGATATTTAAGATTTGAGCTAATCACATAGGCTACATAATCTCATTTATATCTAAATATAGTTTAGTATATGAAAATGTAGAATTAATTAAAGTGTTTTTGCAACAAAATAATCCCATAAAATGCTTTTACAAGTTCTACTCTAAAACACTTCAGGTTCAAAGTAAAAGCAAATGGCTTTGGCAGCAAAGGATCATTCTCCAGTTAATACACCTTTTTATGATGTAAATAAACAAGAGCCAAAAATAACTTTTTGTCATCTCCAAAGAGTCATCGTTCTCAAGAACCCAATACAACCAAAATGGGTCTTGATATGAAAAGGGGTTCTTTGCTTGACCTAAAAACCATTACAAAAATAAAAATAGCCTAAATCTAAGAGTAAATTATGGAATCACCAAGAATCAGAATCCTAAGAATCCTAATATCCTCTTTTCTAAACTGATTAAATTACAATATGATAACTGATCTGATATTAAATTTTACTCTTAAATTACAGGATTCGCGTTTTGCTACCAAATTCCTTTAGCAATCCATAGACACTTTTTTTTTTCTTTTTTTTTTATAAATGATGTGTTTTAAAGATGATATATCATAAAATGCTTACCCAGATTGACAAAGCTCATCACCATGTCGGCATCGCTGAGAAAACGACTGTCCTGTTGGGTCATCATCGGGGGTCCCGGGGTCGTGTACGCCGGTTCATAAGAGTACGCAATCCCGCTGCGTCGATCTCCGTCCTCCAGGATGGCGTTGTACAGATCCAGCATGTACATGGGAGCTGCGGTGTGTCTCTCGAGCAGGAGCGGACGGGGCCGGTGCGGCAGCCCGAGGATGGAGAGGATCTCCCGCTGCATCTCTCTGCGCTCCTGGCTCTTCAGCCGCCGCTGGATGAAGCTGGACTGAATGTCATTCTCCAGGGTGAAGTTAGCTTGCATTGCGTCCGCGAGCACACTGCAACCACACGCCACTATCAAAGTTGAGATCAGCTGCACTGGAATCATATTTAATAACTTATCCTTGAAAATAATAATGAAGAATAAGTCCTAGGCTGATTAGATAACTTGAAGTCTTGCTACTTCATTCGATTATATCATGAAGTTGAGTTGATTTTAATCCTGAATGTGTTGAATAATCCAGACCGGAGATAAATCCAGCATGATCTGTAATGTTGCACTGATGGTCTAGTTGCTTCTGATGTGTCTACACGCTTTAAATAGCCCGCTGAAGCTCGTGGGTGGGGCGCGCGCACATGGGCTGTCTTTTAGTAAACAACATCATAAACATAAGCCTACTATACTTTGGTGAAAATAATGTCCTAATTAGTACAGGCACATTTCTATAGCCTATACGTTATTATAATTAGGGATCAGTTTTACTCTTTGGAATAGCTCGATGTAGGCTACAATGCCGGTCCTCCTAAATAAGCAATCAAACAAAAATAAAAGTAAATACAATTAAAATAAATGTTTTTTCAAAGAAAAAGGCTCTGGTCATGTGACTATTTACCCAACCTAAAAAAAAAAAAAATACAGTTTGCTTTTACAACTATAGTTGACAACTCTGTATAAAATATTGGGCTAAGACATTGGGCTGTCTTTTAGTAGGCTAAACAATAGCATTAAAGTGATAGTTCACCCAAAATTCTGTCATCATTTACTCACCTTCAAGTTGTTCTAAACCTGTATGAAGTTCTTTCTTCAGCTGAGCACAAAATAAGGTAGTTTGAAGAATGTGGGTAACCAGTTTCTGGTCCCCACTTCCCCATTGACTTATATAGGAAAAAATATAGGCTACATAAGTCAGTGGGGACCAGAAACTGGTTACCCACATTCTTCAAAATATCTTCCTTTATGTTCAGCAGAAGAAAGAACTTCATATGGGTTTAGAACAACTTGTCAGAATTTTTATTTTTGGGTGAACTATCCCTTTAACAATAGTTTGGTGGAGAATGTGTCCTAATTAGTAGGCTACAAGTAAATATACATTTACTATTGCTCACCGATACAAACTGCTGGCCTTTCATTTGCTGTTGACAACTCTTTGTATTCAACCATTTTTCCTTGTAGACCCCAAACACTAAATGTGGGTCACAAATGTGTCACAAGTTACGGGATTTAGTTCATATGGAGAACTCGGCAACCATTGATTTCTTCAAAATAAAAGTACAGTTATTGTTACAATAAAATTGGGGTATCTTTAAGCCACCAAAGTTATAAAAGTAAAAATGAGATCCCATATTCATGCAATATTATTTTACAGTGGTAACCATAGCTGTGGTATTTTGGTGGAGACTATCACCGCGATGCATTTTTGTAGCTATCGCTTGCTCAGTGCCATAACAGAATTCTGCTTTATTTATTTTCTCGAGGTTAATAATTGTAGCCTTATCCATCTGAGCACACAATCACCACCTGACCTGATCAATGAAAACACCCAGCACATCCTTGACCTGTAGCCTGCCACAGGGTACGATGTAACATTCCGTCCGCCTTAATCTCTGTCCGATTAGGGAACAAACATCAGGCAAGTCATGACAGGACCCCGTTGGGGATTCTGAAAGTCAGAATGACAGCTTCAGCATGGTGATCTGCCATGTTGACTGACCACCTGCTGTGGTTCGGGCTCCTTTTCCCTATGAGCAGCCCGGAGACACCAGTCTGGCAACCAGCACCACCCTCCTGCTGTGTTTCCAGTCTGCGTGCACCCGCCAGCCTGAGCCAAAAGGTCAAATGAGTCCCACACCCTGGTTAGCTCATACGTGCACTGCCCATGCTGAAAGGCACCAGTGATCTCACCAGCAACTCTCTTTGTCCTACGATTAGTCCTTCCCAGACACTTTTCCTCTGCAGACCTGGGCTTTCGTTTTGGTGAGGGATGATGGTTGGGGGGGTTGACAACCCAGAAAGTTGTCCTGGGCCTTGTGATGAGGGCGGCCCCCTAAGGTTAGCCTACTCATTGGGCCCCAGAAAAGAACAGGCCAACCCATAAAAATTGCTGCAGACATCCATGATTGTTTCACTGTAAAAAAAACCAAATCTGTCTCCCTTTGAAGCTGCCTCTCCTCTTTTTGCGATCATAATGTGTACTTAAATTAGTAGGATCTGCTGTGTGTTTTTTAAATGTAAACTGTCAGGAAATAATTACATTGCTCATTCGGATTCGTCATGAGAATAACAAGACATCGACTTCATTCAACATGATTTAACCCTGTAAATCTCTATTTCACAATAATATGTCTTAGCATGTGTACATGCTTTATGAACAAAGTTCTTTGGTTTTTATTGCTCGGGGCGGAGACAGGGGGAGGGGGATCAACTTTCCTCAAAATCACATTTGATACATTTTACCATGATTTTTCTAAAAAATATATGTAGCTAGCTATGGATCAAGTAAACCTATAAGTAAAAAACAGTAAAGATTTCACAGAAAAGAGACACGTGTATCATGATATATTCCTTAGCCTACATGATTGAAGATTTTTAGCAAGACTAAAAGCAGCGCTTCACACGTTTTGAAGGGATGTTTTGCACCAGAGACACATGGGGGAAGGGGTCTTTTAATGTCAGTTGTTGATGGGAGATAATCCTACAACTGTAATTCACGACTTTAGTTTCTTTGTGCTTAAACAAAGAGCTAGGAGCCGCTCTATGTATGTACTCGACTTACAAAACACAAGATATGTGCTAATGTAATCACACAAATAGGCGCTAACTGCCCTACAATGAACGTGCAAGTTTGTGCGTCTCAAGTGTGACTGCAATCTGCCCACCCTAGATAGGCTACCATGCATAACATGACGAAATAGGCTAATAATAATAATAATAATAATAATAATAATAATAATAATAATAATAAGAAGAAGAAGAAGAAGAAGAAGAAGAAGAAGAAGAAGAAAATACTAATACAAAGATTAATATTATTTAAATATAGGTTTATTTAAAATAATAATAATAAGATGGGTGTGGATAAAAAGGCTCAAAATAATTTTGGGTTAATGTCACTTTTTGTCCGGCGGAAATTGTGTGGTTATGTATAGCATTTTTTTTAAGCTGACATTCTACAATGTAGAGGAGTATTGTACAGTTACTTTAGTAACCTCTAGTAACCTCATAAGACAAGTGGGCACTTTGAAAAGGAAAGCAAATTTCCAATTTAGCCTATACTGCCACCTTCCGGAGAATAATGGTAAAACAAGGAGATGAATCGTCAACTAGCAATTTTAAAGCCATTTTTTGTTTTATCTAAAGTATGTTTCGAAATATTCCAGGTAGTTCAAAATCATTTTACGTTATGTTGCAATGGGGGAAAAAAATGGAAAATTCATTTTGTTCTTAGGTACAGCGACACTTGTGATTTTTATAGAAATGATTTTCAACCATCTAAATTAAAAAGGGATTTTTAAAAAACTCTTAAAACAAGAGTAGCCTATTATTGCATATTGCAATTCATGATCATCATGGTCAATAGTGATAATCTTCAGGCATGTGCATTTATTCTAAATAAATAACAACACAATAACATATAAAGAAGGACCCAATCTGTTTTTTTTTTTGTTTTTTTTTTCGTGTAACATCACATCCTGAATGGTTAAAATTATATAAAAATATTTTTCGCTTTTGTCTTTGTAATCGCAACAATCTATCACTGCACAAGTGCGCATGCGCGCGGCCGCGGACTATATAACGCGTGGTCGCCTACTTGTTCTTCCCAGTTCCTTCTTCTTTCTGCAGGGTAAGCAGTTTACTTCTATTTATCCTCGAGAAGTGTGTTTTTTTTTTAATGCTATTTTGTATAAAATTATTGAAAAAATACGCGTTGTGCTTAAATTGTTTGGATTAAAAAACTAAAATGGAGGATTTGTATAGTTTAAGCTCTGACCACGTGGCTCGTTTCCGTTGGAAGCGGAAAGGTTTTTAGTCTTTAGTCTTGATTGATTGAATATTGTAACGTTTACTCACATACAACGTAAATACATGTACAAACACATGCTGTTAATGTGAGTGTTTCATCGTAGCTGCATACCGGCTGTTATTTCAGTTACTTTGTAGCAGATTATTTGTAATTGCTTATTTTTTTCTTTCAATATCGCTTTATTTTGTTTGTTTTACAGTATGTGGGCTGTTGGGAAATGGAGCTTTGCTCTAGCGCATACTCAGATCTTGGTGAGTTAAGATTCAGCCTAGACTCTTCTTTAAAACCTCTGGTAGCAATGATGACTAATCTTTTTTCCCCAGCAGATCGACTCTGTTGACTTTAAATAAATAGAAAAAGCCAAATTAACTGAGCAACCAGACTGTTGTAACAACTAGATTCAAGTTTTTGTTAAGGTAATTGACCTTTACTACTCCTTTCCCACAGACCATGCTAAAACCTAATGGATAACCTCCCGTTCATCAGGCTTTGTTTCATGAGTCCTACACACACTCAAACAGGTAAGGCTGAACTTGTTCTGTCTGTGTTTGTCATTTACCTGGTGCACATGATGACTGATCTTTTTTCCCCAGCAGATCGACTCTGTTGACTTCATTTAAAAGAAAAATAATAAGCCAAGTGAACTGAGCAACCAGACAGTTGCCAGAACAATACATTTAAGGTGTATTTAAGGCAATTAATTTTTACTACTCCCTTCCCCACAGATCATGCTAGGACCACCTGTTCATCTGGCTTCGTTTCATAAGTCCTACATGCTCTCAAACAGGTAATGTAAGGCTGAACATGTTGTTGGGAGTGTGTTTGTCATTTATATGGTGCACATGATGACTGATCTTTTTTCCCCAGCAGATCGACTCTGTTGACTTTAAAAAAATAAAAATAAGCCAAGTGAACTGAGCAACCAGACCGTTGCAAGAATAATAAATGTAAGGTTTATTAAGGCAATTCACCTTTACTGCTCCCTTCCCCACAGATCATGCTAGGACTAAATGAATAACCTGTTCATCTGGCTTCGTTTCACAAGTCCTACACTCTCTCAAACAGGTAAGGCTGAACATGTTCTCGGGACACTGTCCGTGTTTGCCATTTACCTGGTGCACATGATGACTTCTCTTTTTTCCCCAGCAGATCGATAGTGTTGACACTTGCTCTAATCTTTAAGCCAATTTATCTGAAGCGCCACCAGACTTGTCGGCATACGAAGTTAGAGGTGCATTTCTTGTTCTTTAATTTACTTTTTTTGTGTCCCTTTCAGAAGATCAAATTCGGTAATTCAAGAGGACCTTTACATGAGTGACCTTTGATGGATCGCAACATGAGGCAGTTGAGGTGTGTTATATTTGTGTATATGTAAAGAATAAAATTGAAATTAGTTTATTTTCCAAAGTCTTATGTTTTCTTGTACACCTTCTAGGGCTTTGAGAGATTTGTACCCCGATGGCCCTTCAGTGCCAAACCTACATGGAGGTGCGTGCGTTCTCTACCAAGCAGCCCACAATTTCCCGAGATGAGGGAGAATTATTATTATTATTATTTTAATAAACCTGAACTATCAAAACTTTGCCTTTTTTTGGAACACTTTATCTCATGCTCTTATGAATGTGCCATGTTATAACTGGCAGTTGAGTGAATTTAATGGTTGATTTGTGACCTATGCCACAGGGTTCGTATGCCAGAATTATAATAAAAATGTAAGAATAATAGCCGTTATAAACTTTATATTATTAAATGCGTTGTATTTTTGAATACCTTAACTGTAATTTGAGTCTTAAAAATCCCTAAATACTAAAGATATTGTTTGATAAGTGTGATCTCTGATTGTAGTCCTTGAGAAAAAATAGTCCTGGAGTTTCAATGCATATATTTTCTAATTGAGCCAAGTGATTTTTAACATGCAATTACAATCTTTGACCTTGAAATGGTGTGTAGGCTGAAAGTGTATATAAAACTGGTAAGAGTTCAGTAAGAGCCTCAGGACTGGTGCTTCTGCAAACTAACAGCACTCACACGCTACAAGATAATGTTTGACTCTGAGATTTCCTGTGTTTACAGTCTAGAATCTGGTTGATTGTGAATAGAATCGTGTGTGTTGTGCTGTCTGTCACATCGTGGCACTTCACACTATAGGAACACACCTTTTTTGTCATTTATGGTCTCCCATTTAAAAAATCTTTTAGTGTGGGTCAGTCAGCGTGGTGTATGATACTTCAGGTCAAAGCAAAGTGCCTCGATGCATTTAACACTGACATTTTCATAGCAGAATTGAATTTTCTACTGTACACAATTTTTAAAAAGTTTAATATTAATCAAGGCAGCAGCTTTTAAGAGATGTAATTTATTGTTTCAATTCATGATCAGAAATCTTTCATCTCCCATACAGAGATTTAACATGACTAGACTGCACATTAATTTAAACCTAACTCTTATTGGGTAAAATACCTGACAGTAGTTCTATAGGGTACTGTGTAGAGCACAGCAGTTTTAAACTGCACTTTTTATTTTAACAAAAACTAATTCCCATGTGCCCTGTCCTCATTTGATTAACAAAAAGTAAAAGCAATATTAATCATACACACTTTTGTACAAAATATACAGATACCTGGTGAGTCTATGTATAACACTTAAAGACGTTCTGCACCATTACAAAATAACCATTACATGAGATCCGCCCAATAATTAAATATTTTGTGTCTGTAGTTATTCTCACTGTAACAGCCATGTATTATGATCCAAATAACCTGAAAAAAAAAGACAAAGAACACTATTACATGGTAACAACTCTCCACAAAACAGCTTTTAATATTGCATAACAGCGTGAAAGTAGGATGTCAATACTTACACGATCATGCAAAACATGATGAAAATGTTCCAAAGGGATATGAATATGCGAAAGTACCGCAGACTCAGCAAAAACTCTCTGATGTTGTCACCTAAATACAAATAATACATGATAAGAGTCAAATATGATACACTTGGAAAAATAAAAATTCTGGAGGCAGAAATGCAGCATTTATCTAATAATATAATATATATAGGCTACTTTTTACAACATGGACCACTCAACACTTTTTGTTGGACGTTTTTCATAGATAGACAGATAGATGTTTATACTAAGGGAAATCAATAATAATAATAATAATAATAATAAAAACTATAGTTGACACTTCATGATGACCAAAAAGGAAGTAGATTTGCTGTTACCAGTACTGGATGATCCAGATTCATCACCAAACCCTTGAGACTGTGTTTCCCTCTTCTTTCTGCGCAAAGACACCGAACCGATTAGCAAGCAATCTCCTCGAAACTAAAACTGTCACATAACTGTTGTGTCTTTACTTACAGTTTAAAGTTGAGCACAGCGCCAGCGTTCATGAGCAGTGTGCTGAAAACGCAAGAAGATGTGTGACGTGGACAGGAAAACAAACAGCTGTTACACAGTGACATTCAAATACTACACATATGAACATCACAAATAACTTTCTATTTAATAAAAAACGTTTCCAGCATTAATAAAAACAGTGAAATTTACCCCACAATTAAAAGATCTCCGATCATTTTGGCCGACGATTATATCCGCCTCTGTTCCTCCTCTTCTTCTTCGATCTTTGTATAAGTAGAGTACAAGTCGGTGGATCATCATCGCCACCTGACGGCTGAAAAGGAACACTGCAATTCTGTTCCTGAGCACTCCGATATGCAAAAGATGCATGCATCCTCTTCAAAGGTCCAAAAACAAAACTAATAGTAATAACAATAACAACATCTGTTAGCCGATTACAATTTTTAGGTTTTATGGTTAATGAATCAGCATTTTAATCATGGCAACTCCTGAATAATTTTAGCATGTTCATGGATATGACAATGTTATTGGTAGTGATCTCGGTGGTGGTTGGCGGAAATCAACCTGTGAAAAAAACAACAACAAAAAAACAACCTGCAGTAACAGACATATAGGCTACATACATAAATCCCGAAGCAGATCTAAACAGGTGGAGGGTTTCAGAGGAGCTCTAACAGCGCACTGCAGGAGCTTACAGCTGCCACTCAACCAGACTATTTAAAAGTTGACCAAGCAAGCTCTTTGGCTGCAGAATTAGCTGAGCTACAGTAAATGTAGTAGATTTTGTACCATGGACATGGTACTTTGATAAAAAAAAAAAAAAGCTATTGCCATCAAAAAAAAAAAAAAAAAAAACACACACATGAATTTCCCATGTTTTCCATTCTAGATTGATATTTCAATGTTCACCATGTTACATGACCAAAAATACATTCCATGCTACTATTGAAACACCAAACTAAAGGCTATATTGCAAAGAAAGCATATTCAAAGAATAGCATATGACAATTTAGATTCAAATTTTTCGTATATCACATCGTGAGTGTATATTAGCACCATTTGTTGTTTTCTTGGGGTAGAGCGTTTGGGAAACGGTGACGCATGACGTCAGTCTTAACAAGCGGCAAGATGGGGGTTTACACTTTCTTGATTTTACCACTTTAAACAACACCTTTAAAATAAACTGGATAAAGAACTTTATTAAGCCCACATCTATCTGGAATCTGATCCCTAATATTATTTTTTCCAAACTAGGGGGTTTAAAAATCTATGAACCTGTAATTACTAGCCTATAACATAACCCTCATCTTTAAATACAATTGTACACCTCACTCTTATATAATTAATAATAATAAGGACCTACTATAAACATAAATCTCTTTTCTTTGATAGTTGGTTTAAAAATGGAATTATTTTTGTATCTCAACTTTTCAATCAAAATGGTTCCACTATTCTGAATTTT
Organism: Rutilus rutilus; assembly: GCF_951802725.1. Taxonomy (NCBI): domain Eukaryota; kingdom Metazoa; phylum Chordata; class Actinopteri; order Cypriniformes; family Leuciscidae; genus Rutilus; species Rutilus rutilus. The sequence goes on from NC_140227.1 coordinate 7,713,621, forward strand.
TAGTAAAGCATGGAATTCCTGTTACTCCAAAAGAGTTTGCATTGTGGCTGATGCAGTGCCACAAGGAGTTCTAGTGCTTTTTAAAGGATTTTCTTTTTCGTCTTTTTGTCACTCAGTGGATCTAAGACATTAAACGGAAATATTCGAGTCTTGTGTCAGAAGGAATCTGTTTCTATGCCATATGTCATTTCTTAATGGTTTTGTAAGTGACATTCCCTGGAAAAAAAAGTTTGGACATTACCTCACAAATACCTGATAACTAACAATGTTCATTCGTAGGTTTTACCCAGATAAGTGCTCTCTCAAAAGACTTAAGAATGATATCTGTTCTTTCTGTTTAGAGAAACCTGAAACTACTTTACATTTATTTTGGAACTGCTCTCAACTGACATTTTGGTGTGACATCTGTGATTTTATCAAATGTTATGCGAATCCTAACTTTGAATTTACATATGAAAATGTAATTTTTGGTTTTCACGAATGTGAAAAGAAACCTTATAAAACCTTATTTTCTGTTAGCTAAATATCACCTTCACAAATGTAAATTTTCTAAATGCAATCCTCTTTTTTAAAGATTTAACCTGAAATGAAAATGTATTTTGATCCTTTTGAGTTCTCTTAAAAGCTATTTATTTAAAAAAAAAAAAAAAGCAGGGCCATGACCATGAAAATATGAAACAATGACTTTTATTTTATTTATTTATTATTATTATTATTATTATAATTATTTTTATTTTATTTTTTTAAATTCGAAATGGCTTGATAATCGATTCGGCGCGCGCATGTCGCGGTCATCCAGTAAGTGGCAGTACCTCCTCCTCCGCGCGAGCACTGTCCGTGTGTGTTGATTTCACCTCAGTATAGTGCGCCTGAGCTTGCTGTGTATTAATAGGCATCTGCATGTGAGTGAACCCTTTCACTCGTGCACACGGCGAGTCTCTTGAAGATCTGTTCATGCGGTAGAGTCGAACATCATGGATGTGCTAGATGTCCTTAATCTGGGCGAAATTGCCCAGTATTTCTCGAAAATGGCGATGTTTCCAGTTTTTGATCTCGCTTATTATATCGTGTCAATTCTCTACCTCAAATATGAACCAGGTAAGTGGAATTGTTGTTTAGAGATAACAACAGAATCTTGCTGTAGAGCTTTATTTTGGTTCAATTAAAATGACGATTATTTTATATTTAGGCATTTACATAATTTAGATCAATAGCAGTTAATAATTAACAGCTTTAATATGAAACAATTCATTCTCAGTTCATAGGCTAATTATTGTTTTCAACAAGTGTTATGTAATTTGTCTCAGGGTTCATTGTAACTCTGACATTGTTTTTGCAATACAATGCAGAACAGTCCTGGTCGTCCGTAGGCTATTCAATATTTTATCCATGTCTCTACGTCTCAATCGGTATTTTCTCTATGGTGAAGAGTTGTCCCACTCTCGAAGAGCCTCCTCGAAACACGATAGAGTCCGTGCGCATTCCACTGCGAGTCTCACTGCAATAAATAGAAGCGCCCTAAATAGACAGCAGCAGAGGAGAGGACAAAACGAAGCCCAGTAAATTTGTTAAGCAAATTCATGTTTGTCAGGATCGTTTTACTACGACTTCCTATTATTCTCAATGATGATTCTCTACCTGGACTTAAAAAAAAAAAAAAAAAAAAAATATTGAACAAGTCATAGCCTACCATTAGCCTATGTAGGCTATATACATAGTATACTTTACTTAGCCTGTTTTTTGCATTATGGTAATGAAAATGAGATTTTTTAATGTGAATTGGGGGAAATGTGCTCACCTGTTATTAATTTTGGGGTGACATTTTGACTAGTGCAATTCACACATTAGTAATACACCAGTAGTAATAGTTTTAGGTGAGATTTATTTTTCCATGCTTTAATTTAATGAGTTGTCTGATGAAAACAGAGTAATAGTTGATCACCACAACTTGCCATCACTTAAAAGGGTATCATATTTTCAGATATACCAGGGCACAGTTATAGAATATAATACTCTCATACCATTTACATACAATTCACAAACTTGTGATAAAGCACCATAGACGGTGAAGAATTTGATATACTGTAGTATATATCCACCACTTTGTCCAAACATTAGCCAGTTGCTAGCTGAAGCTCATCCTGTCAGCTGTTTGTGCATGTTGGATGTCGTGGTGTGAAACAGGTCTGCAGTTTGAGACGAACAAAAAGCTTTAGGCTTCTGTTTATTTTTAGGCCACATTCGAGAGGATCATTTTTCATTCAAAATGCCTGTTGGGTGTGTAACTACCCAAGCTACACCTGTTCTGTGAGATGTGTTCATCCCTGGAGATTTCAGAGGGGTGGTGTGGACCCCAAGATCTTGATATACAGCATGTCTTAGGGGTGTCAGAAATCAAGTGGTAAACCCTACACTGCTTTAGAGAGCAATGTTTTTGATGGTATACACTGTAAAACAATTGTTGTCATTTTAATGGTAAAAGACTGTACAAATTCAACGGTATTTGAATCTATTACAGATTTTCACCGTATAAAATAAGAGAACTTACTGTTAATTAATTAAAGGGATAGTTCACAAAAAAAATAAAAATTCTGTCATCTATTTACTCACCCTCAAGTTGTTCTAAAATGTCGGTAACCAAACAGTCGATGGGCCCCATTGAGTCATTTCCATAGTGTAATTTACAGTTAAATTAGTTTTTGGATGTGAAAAAGGACAAATCATCTTATAATTTTCAGCGAAAACCTTGAAATAAATTGACATTGAAATTGACATTCTTAGAAAAGCTCACATTCATTGTTTTCTCATTGAAATAAATACATTTCTTCTTAGTTTTTTTCTTACCAATTATGTACAAAGGGTATTATGTTACATCTTATGTTGTTAAATTAACATTTATTTCATTAGTGTCACTGTGCACCTTCTGTATATAATGATTTACCTCAGCTTAAAGGTATGGTTCACCCAAAAATGAAAATTACCCCATGATTTACTCACCCTCAAGCAGGTGTATGTGACAATCTTCTTTCAGACGAATACAATCGGAGTGTGGAATGTCCTGGCTCTTTATAATGGCAGTGAATGCCCGTTTCTGTTTTGAAGTGCATCCATCCATGATAAAAGTGCTCCACACATCTGGGGTTAATAAAGGCCTTCTGAAGTGAAGCGATGCGTTAGTGTAAGAAAAATATCCATATTTAAAACTTTATTGACTAAAATTATAACCATTGTGTTAATCATGTCAACCATTATAAAGCTTGTACAGTTTTTAATATAACTCTGATTGTATTCGTTTGAAAGAAGAATGTCATATACACCTAGGATGGCTTGAGGGTGAGTAAATCTTGGGCTAATTTTCATTTTTGGGTGAACTATCTCTTTAAGAAAAGCTACTTGTGATGAACTTTTATTTATTATGTGGTTCTCTTTATCACCTGTTTTAAGGTGGTTGTCAGTATATTAAAATATTAAAAACAAATTTTATAAATATTTTTTTAATAAAGTTAAAATGTTGCCACTGTATTTTTTATGGTTAAGTTTTGGCAACCACAGTTGCAAATATGTTACCATAAATTTCACAAAATGTTGTTTTACATTGAATAAAGTACAATGGGCTCCCAAAGTCTGAGACTGTTACAAGATGAAGAAGAAGATGAAGACGGACGACAGGATTATAAAACAAACAAGGCTTTATTAAATTAGAAGGCAGCAGGCATAACATTGTGCACTAACACAAATAACAACTGATAACTGAAGAACAAGGAGGAATAGGAATTTAACTACCTTTTAAATTGAGCTAAATGATAAGCAGCTGACATGAATGGTTAGTGTCCATGGAAACAGATGAGTGGCGGGAAACAAAGACAAAGAACACATGTGACTGATGAATACAAACTAAAAGTTCATGAAAGTGAAACTAATAATGAACGGGTCCAGATATCCCTGACAGAACCCCCCTCCCGGTAGGCGCGACCTTGTGCCATAATAGAAGAAGTGAGGGAGGGATGAAGGGGTTTTGGAAGTGGTCAAGGCGATGACGCAAGGAAGGAGACAGGAGATGGTGAAGGGATGTTGATATCCGGACAAAGACGAGACCCCGGCGCCGATTATGGTAGACGTCCATAGGAACAGACCTAGAGCCCACAGACGACAGCCCACAGCGGAGTCGAGGGAGGGAGGAGCCAAGGTAGAGTAGAGGCTGACGTCAACTGGGAGACGACCGACGGAGACGGAGCCGATGGATCCCAGGGTGCAGACAGAGAGCCTGCTCCATCACTGGCACAGGAAGCCTAGGCAATGCCGTGGCGACGAGCGTCTGAGGTGAAGCCAGAGTGCCTGAGGACTGAGATGATGCCGGTGTGATGTAGGACCGAGGCTTACCTAAAGGTAAGGAGGAGCCCGCTGCAGCCGCAGGGGTGGAGGAACGGAGCATAGCGGAAGATCCGCAAGTCTGTGGCGGAGGTGGAGTGACGACTGACCGAGGGAGAGCCGGTGGAACGAGGGAACCCAGTGGAGTTGAAAGGCTGAGGGTGTCTGGTGGAGCCAAAGGTGGGAGGAGCCAAGGCGGAGCCGACAGGTCGACGGAGGTAGCTGATCACAGGCCGGAGGCGGATCCACAAGATCCACTCGCTCAGGCATTGATGGTGGTTGCTCGACCTGAGGCTCGACGTTACAGCATGGCATTCCAGGATATAGCGAAGGGCTACAAACCCCCAGCAGAGGTTGGGCTGGAGGATTGCCTGAGAAGGGCAGTGACGGAAGCAGATGGAGACTAGGCGAGCTTGAAGGTAATATAAAGTCCTTGTGTTGTCTAGAAACAGCGATGAAGGTTCTGAAAAAACAAACAAATTACTGTCCAAACAATTCATAGTGCTGTCTGGGAAGAGTGATGAGGAACATGAAACGGGATGGGGTGGGAGACGATACCTTGATGAGTCCATAAGACGATAAGTCCATCAGCCAGTCCTCAGTCTCTATTTCCGCCATTATACCCTAGAACACAGATGTCGCAGGTTCACACCCCTGGTCAGACTCACTGGGGGGCTCCTCTTCCGGGCCGAGGGTCAACGCTGTCCACTTATCCTCGCGTTCTGGCTGATGCGTCGTGGCAGGCGGTAGCTCTCCGTTAGTGAGGGGGCTCACACTATTCCTCCGTGGTCGCAGGTGGTGAAACGAGTGCTGGGTCCGGTGAGTTGATGGCGTCCCTCCTGTTTAGTCCAGAGGTATCTGGGAGGTATCTGGTCTATAGGATGGGGATAGTTAGCCCCGATCCAGAACAAAGACTTCAGGGTCTCGTCGTTGAAGGGGCTAGTGATGGCAAGACGACAGAAGTTTTCAGTAAAACTCAAAAGATCCAGACTCTCACAAGTGATCGCAGCGAATTTGGCTGCATCATCCATTTTCGGTAAGTTGTTCTGACAAGATGAAGAAGAAGATGAAGATGGACGACAGGATTATAAAACATAAACAAGGTTTTATTAAACTAGAAGGCAGCAGGCGTAACAGTGTGCACTAACACAAATAACAACTGACAACTGAAGCATGAACAAGGAGGAACTTAAATACACAGTGGTGACGAACTAAATTATTAGCAGCTGAGATGAATGGTTATCCAAACAGGTCCAGATATCCCTGACAGAGACCACTGAAACACTACTATTTTGCATTTTTCTCATTTCTTATCAAAACCATATGTTGTTAATGTACGTTATTAGCTACTATACACAATTTGAATGAAGCAATTTAAGAATTTGGAAGTATGTTAATGGATTTCTGCAACTGTTTGGTGTGTCTGTGTATGAACTTCACAAGTTTATTCAAAACCTGATCCATGTTATCCAAAATGTATTGACTTTTTGTATAAAGGAGTTAAGTGATTAGTTCACCCCAAAATAAAAATGTTCTCTTTATTTACTCGTTATAACCCTCATGTTGTTCTAAAACCTTTTTTGGAGTATGGTGAACTTTTCGGTGCAATTACAGTACAGTGAACAGAGTTTGAGACTAATAAGAACAAAGTACCCTAGAAAATATATTAAAAGTACATGAGAGAAGTCCTTTTTTTTTTAATGAATCAGTTAATGCAGTTTTTTGGCTCAAATGATCCATGAATCCAGTTCACTGCAAGGGAATATTTTCACTGAATAACCATATCTTGAAGTTTCTCTTCTGTGTTGGAAGAACAGAATTAAACTTTTTAAATTAAAGTTTTAGACTTTTTTGTAAATGTTAAGTGTTGAAAAGTGAAAGTGTTATTGTCATATGTAATGGTCTGTGTTGATCAGGTGCTGTGGAAGTGTCCCGTAGAAGCCCAGTGGCCTCATGGCTCTGTGCAATGCTCTACTGTTTTGGGAGCTACATACTAGCAGACATCATGCTTGGTGTGTCTCCCATCGACTATTTCCATAACAACAGTCACATCCTCCTGGCCTCAGCTGTGTGGTGAGGATCTTTGAAATGGTTCAGTGCATGTCCACTTTGAAGTTACCTCGAAAATCATTTCAAGAACTTTAAGACAGACCTTGATATAAAATGAAAATTGTGCTTTTGCATCCTTAACCAGTTTATAACATGATAATAACTTAATTATAATTTCAAAACTCATTGTAATAAGTTATCTTTCAGAATATTACATCACAGTATGCATATTTTTGAATTGTAGTAATGTAATATATCACAAAATAGTTAATTTCGCTGGAAATGTAACAAAAAAAGAAGAAGTTACAATTAAGACTAAATTTGTATTTAAAAAAAAAAAAATTCCAGCAAAAATAATAATTATTGATAGTTATGGTTATTTATTTTTACCATGTCTATTTTTGATAACCCAATGAAATATCTGATTTGATATTAACTCTTAACTTTTCAAAGTGCTATAAGTGCAGTAAAACAATATAACTAAGAGAAAAAATAATTTCGATTGGATTAGACACATCTGAAGCCATTATAAATAGCTGATATATGACTTGCTAGCACACAGTTACACTCTATATTAATGTGGTAAGTTGCCAAGAATCTGTAAACAACTAAACTACTTTATTTTACATCCCTTAATAACAGCTCTCTCCACATCAAGACTTATTTGGGATATGTCCCACTCTGTATTTCCACATTTATTCCATGTTTCTTCATTGATTACATGTGCAAATAGCGTAAAGCAGTTCCGCAGACTAATAGCTGCATGAATATATCAAAATATATAGCAAAACATTGACCAGCTAACACATTTCTTCCATGGCAAGGTTTATACCATCATACCGCCCAACCCTATTCACTACCTAGTTCACTACCTTTATGAAATCTTCTTGCCAACATGAGAAACTGTAAACAATAGGGTTGTTGCGTGAGTATCTATTTATGAGAATGAGTTTTTTCTCTCTTTTTTTCAGGTACTTGATTTTCTTCTGCCCTCTTAACCTGTTCTACAAATGCGTGGCGTTTCTGCCTGTGAAACTAGTGCTAGTGGCCTTGAAAGAAGTGGTCCGGACTCGTAAAATCGCTGCTGGAGTCCATCACGCTCACCATGCGTATCACCATGGCTGGCTGATCATGGTCATTACTGGTTATGTCAAGGGTAAGTATCTTATATCTCCAGAGGGATTAATTTTGGGGGTCATGTAACACTTCCATAAGACCCGTTAAAAACTCTTGCTTGGGAGATCTGTGCCGCTCTGCTGATTGTTTCTGTTAATACTCACAGGGTCAGGGGTCGCTCTCATGTCCAATTTCGAGCAGCTGTTGCGAGGAGTCTGGAAGCCAGAGACCAATGAAGTTCTCAACATGTCATTGTGAGTGGTCTGTTCACTAGTGAAAACCTTTGGTGGTACACAAATAGAATGTTTGGAAGTCATCTCTTTCTACTGACATGTTATAGTGAGCATATCTGTTTAAATTATTATTATTATTTTTTGAAACACCATAAAGTAGCAAAAAGGCAGTTCATATGACTCATGCCTTTTTAATCCATCATTCCAAGTCAATGAAATTATGAGAAAGAGCTGTTTATGTTTTAAATGAATGAATGATATAAAAGTGTAGAATGTGATTCTTGCATTTTTCAGCCCTACCAAGGCCAGTCTTTATGGAGCCATTCTGTTCACACTTCAGGAGGCTAACTTGCTCCCTGTGTCAAAGAGCATGCTCATCTGCCTCTTCACACTCTTCATGGCCACATCCAAGGTAATTCAGCCTCTTTTAGAGAAATTCAGTCAATGAGACAGAACATTGTCAATACCGGCACAGCCAAAGACTGATATATAAAGACGGTGCACTCCTATTACTTATGAATGGGAGGAACTGCAACATGCAATATCCCGCCTTCTAAATGAAAGAACCAATCACGTGTGCATTGGCTGGTCTAGCCTGAAAAAAATATATATTTTTTAATGCAATTTGAGCTTAAGAAACAACATCTGTTGGACAGTTCATGTCAGATTTTGCTGCTGATTTAAATTATGTTAGTTAATTGGGAGTTCAGCAAGCAGTTTTTGAGATTTCAGGATTCCACCATTCAAATAGACCTTGGATTGGTCTTGGATGCCTGAAATAGCTGCCCGGAGGCATTGCAAATATGGCTGCTGAGTGAACAGACTTTCCTTGAAAGGGACTTTGGCACAGCTCATTCAATGTGGTTAAATAGATACAGTATTTATGGGTATGCTATTGAAATCAATCTTCTAAAAAAGGAATAAAGAAAAGCAACGCTTTTTTAGTTCTCTGAACAACTATCCTAAGCTACACTACTTTCTGAATTTGAATCTAAATTCCTTTATTCACCGAATGCCAATAGATTGTCAAGGCAAAAACAGATGTCTTGTTAAGCTGTTTAATCTGTCATTATCGCTTTTTTATATATCATACTGTTATATTATACTCAATATGAAGTGAACTCTGCTTTGCAAAATAGTATCTCACATAGATGGGAAGTCTGTTGTTCCAAACTATATGTTGATATTTTAAAAATGGAACATAAAAAGAAACAATTTGAAGAATGTTGTTGCAGCTCTTTGCCATAAAATGAGGAGAATAGTTTTTTTTCTTTTTCTTTTTTTCTATATTGATTTTCCATACCAGAACCCCCTCGAGCTTAAAGTGACGAAGAAAAAAGCATATATCAGGGCTCAACAATAAGGAGTGCCCGATGGCCCAGGGCCAGCGTAAACGTTGTTAAACATTAAAACTGTTAACTGTGAAAAGACAGTTTTTTAAAAGTCTAAATTCTGTTAACTTGAGCTCTGCGTTTTTAAAATGCAATGTCATGCCTAGACACTGCAAAAGATACAAGACACAAGCACAACGGTTAAAGATGTCCGACTAGCGTGTGATAAACAATGGAAAAGTAGCACAGTGGAATGGAAAAACAGTATGTTTGATTAGGTCTTAAAGTGACAGCAGCCTAATATTTCTGCTGCTGCCTGTGTTTTTCAAACAACAAGACAAAGAAAAAAATTGCTCACTGTTCTTGACTGAATAGCTTTTGTAGCTTTAATAAGGATTAATCGATATTTAACTTATACAGACTATGCCGTGTTATTTTACATTTGATTATTTTTTACAATTTCTGTACCTGAAAACTATTATTAAACCATCTTGAAAAACTTGAAAAGTACTTTTTATTTCATTTATGTTTGTTCTTTTGTATTTATTTGTTCTTATTTTATTCTGACTGTTTATCTTTAAGAATATTTGAAATAAATAAGTTAGGCTAGTAGTTCTTGGTGTAAACTTATTTATTAAGGTTATGGGTCAAAAACACCAGAAATAAATAAATAACTATTTTATTTTATTTTATTTTATTTTATTTTATTTTATTTTATTTTATTTTATTTTATTTTATTTTATTTTATTTTATTTTATTTTATTTTATTTTATTTTATTTTATTTTATTTTATTTTATTTTGTACTTTTTTTGTGGTGGGGCCACTGGCCCAGTAGAAAGAATCCTTAGTATTGAGTCCTCTATATATATATCCCAGGTAGCCAAAACGGTTCGGCCCGATAATGGCCCATATCCGGCAGGCCGGAAGAAATAACTCGGCCCGGTTGCGTTTGCCAGACTTGGGATAGACGCAGGATGAATGACGCCTCAGAATCGTCCCAAATACACTGGCCCGAGTCCGGCCAAAACTGCAAGCATTGGGCCACAATCAGGCAGACAAGAATTGAATACTTCCTCGGTACTGGCCGGAGTCTGGGTACTAAAACTGAGCCGACACTGCCGGCATTGGGCCACAATCACGCCAGCAAAAAATGGTACTATTAGCCGGTTCTGGTCTGAGTATTGTTTGCTAAATTAAAAATTAGATTAGATTAGATTAGATTAGATTAGATTCAACTTTATTGTCATTACACAAGTACAGGTACAAGGCAACGAAATGCAGTTTAGGTCTAACCAGAAGTGCAATAGCAGCAAGTGCAGGATATACAGTGGTTCCATAAGTGCAGAACATGGATATGTACTGAATAAATATAGAGTTGAATACTATTATAAACAAAAATTTACAGATAGATTGTCCTATGAATATAATATACAGATAACTATTACTGTGAACAGAGTTTACAGCTAGATATGTACTGAATATAATAATATACAGATGGCTATTACTATAAACAGAATGTTTACAGATAGATATGTACTGAATATAATATACAGATGGCTGTTACTATAAACAGAATTTTACAGATAGATATGTACTATGAATATATATACAGATGGCTGTTACTATAAACAGAATGTGAGCATAATATACAGATGGCTATTACTATAAACAGAATTTAACAAATAGATATATGTATAAGTTAGGCTAATGAGCAGTATAACAATGGATTTAAAGTAGTGCAAATAAAGTTTGGACAGAAGCTATCCGAGTGAAAGTGCAGTGGAAAGTAATTGCATATTACAGTTAAGGTACGATATTGCAATGTATATATAAACAGTCGGTACTGTAAATAAACAGTCGGCAGTGCAAATTGAGCATATGGTCAAGGTAGTAGTGCAAGATGCATATGTAAACAGTTGTTACTGTAATAACAGTCAGCAGTGCAAATGAACATTATAGTATTGCAAATAACAAAATGGAGGCAGGTGTGAGGAGGGAGAGGAGAGTCAATCAGTATATGAGGGGAGTGGGATCAATGAGGGTTAGAGTTTAATAAAGAGACAGCTCTGGGGAAAAAACTTTTACTTGCACTTAATCTTATACAGAATTAAAATCATTTTTGTGTGCTCAGTACAACTTCTAAAATATGTGCACCTTTGGAACGTACCTTAGGTAGAATTTGTTTGCTTTTGGGCCCACTCTTTTCTCCCCCATTTCTGTCCGAAGCGAGCTACAGTCATCTTTTGATGACCTTTTCAAACACTCCATCTGATGTCAGTATTTGCATTTCTTCGCACTGATAAAAAAAAAAAAAAAGATCAAGTCAAGTCAAGTCAGATTGTTTCAAATCAGCTTTACAGTGATAATAGGAAATTAATGCAAAAAAGATTGTTTTGGCTGTAGAGATCAATCACAATACTATAGACTGTTACTGATCCAGTTTTTTCTTTCAACATCAACAAAAGCCATCTTTACACTGCAAAGTTGGAACAGAAATAGCATCTGACATGATATTTATGCTTATTTACACAGACTATTTAATGCTGTTCATGTACATGTATTTACACACACACACACACACACACACAAAAAAATGCAAATAAATAAATAAAACAACTCATTCGAGGGTGAAGCTGCAATATCATCACAAACTCATTGGGCCCTATTTTAACGATCTGAAACGCAAGTATCAAGCGCGAAACGCAAGTAACTTTATGGGCGGGTCTTGGGCGCTGTTATACCGGCGGGATAAATTACTCTTGCGCCTTACGCAAATCTAAAATGGGTTGGTCTGAAGTAGCTTCATTATTCATTATTATAACGGCGGATTTGCCAGGCGCACGCCAGGAGCGTTCACAGCCGAGGAGGGCAACGTTCTCGTCAGGGACGTAAAACACAGAGAAGTGACGTTGGGGATGGAGAAACACACCCAAATTAACTTCGGTTAAACAGGCGTATGATAATTTGGGTAAATGTGTAAGCTAGATGTATGCTTTTATAATAAACTATCTATCTATCTATCTATCTATCTATCTATCTATCTATCTATCTATCTATCTATCTATCTATCGTAATAATGTATGATTTGCAAAAATGAAAACTGCTGCTTCTGTGTAGATGAGAGAATCAAAGTGTATACGCGTTGTGCACACGCTACATTTATTATGGCCAAGCATGCACCCTTAAAATAGCATATGAATAACATGCGCAACGCGCCACTATAAACGACTTTAAACTAGTTTTTTTCAGTCAGTGGCGGAATTGTTTTCTAAACCTGTAAAATAGCATGAGGGAACGTTTGCGCCGGAACACGCCTCCTCTTTGCGCTGAACCGCCCCGGGGAGCGCAAGTGTATTTCTTAGTAAACCGACGTGCGTCTGTGGAGGGAAAAGTCCGCTGTGCGCGGGTGCAAAATAGGAATGATACATGCGTCGGTGTACAAAGTCAATTGTGCTGGGTGCAAGATAGGGCCCATAATTATTGATTGTCGCTCCTGATCCCTGAGACGTTGTCAGGGAAAGGATATTATGTTTTAGGGTCACCGCTACATACAATTTACCACATTGTAAAAGGAGACCAGCACTCAACCTAAACTGGTCCGGGTCTGTATGGCCATATCTCACCCAAAATCAGACCAGCCCTTATGGTCCGTTATCGGGCAGAATGTGGCTAAATGTGCCGTGTCTCAACGCAAATCGGACCAAATTCGCATATCCAAAGCCTAGCCAAATCTGGCAACCATTACTGGACCAGAGCTGGCTCACTTTTAGTGCCGCTGCAAGAACACGGCCGAGTCAGCTGACACTCAGCCGCAATTGGCCCGATTGTGCTGGCTACCTATATATATATAATAAGGATAAATATATATATATATATATATATCAATAAGGATAAATATATATATATATATATATATATATATATATAATTAAAGCAAAATGAAAGTAAAATCCAATAATAATAAAACAGTAATATTAAAGGTATAGCGGAGGATTTTCTTTTTCCGGGTGGATCATCAAGACTATTGGTCCTCCTAAGTGTCAATCATTCTGGAGATATGTTTACGTAAGGCCGTCGTACGTGCTCGTGCACACGAGTCACATGATGGCGTGCGCTCAAAACACAGGTTGGGCTTCCCACTGATGCCTCAGTCGCGAAGTTTCTACTTGACAGGTAAAGTTTGGCATGCTATTTGGAGAAATCCATTTAAAATCACTGCTAGTAAAAGTTAATGTAAGCTATGATCTCTCATGCACACGTTTAATAGGCGTTACCTCTCGGGAGCAGGTAGAGTGTTGCGCATGTGCATTTTTTCAAAAAGTGGAGAGGGCGGTTCTTTTCTAAAATTTGGGAAAATCCTCCGCTATACCTTTAAATAAAACAACCCTGAGCCAAATCCCCTAAAGAGGCACATTAGACTGAGGCTGAGGAGAATATTTTCAACAAATTAACTTCATTTACATGTAATTTCTTCCTCACCCATCATATACAAGCTCAAAATTACATAATCATGAGCCAATAATGACAACATTTCCATTAAGCCTTTGGTGTATGCTTTTTTTTTTCTATTTATAAACATCATATATACAAAAATTGTGTGCCAACTTCCAACCCTATGTATTAAAATTCTTCTCTTCCAAACTTGAACTTTGGAATGTAGCAAATTTCTCATTAGCTTGCATTTCCTGTCTTCGCATGCGTATGAATTGAAGTCAGCGGAACAAAAAGTGTAGTGTGACCGTGCTTTAACATGTACTGTACACATACCATAGTGTACGCATAAAAAAAGAAGTATTCTTTGTGCTCTAGCAACCGAATAGCAATGCCCTGGCAACCACCCCCAACATCCATTAGGTCTTTGACTTTTTGCTCAGGCATGCACCACTCACATTTTATTGAGAAAATGTAATAAATCTCTAATTTTATTACTCAAGAACATTTCCTATTGTTTTTTCAATTATACAGGTGTTTATGACGGCCCGACACTCTCACGGATCTCCGTTCGCCCTCATTGAGTCCTGGGTGTGCCACTTGCTATTCGGCTCCCCCCTTGGTATTGAAGATGCCCATGATCACCACCACCCCGCACCAGCCGCTGCTGCGCCCCTGTCCCCCGCCAAAACCAAGGAGGAACTGAGTGAAGGAACCCGCAAGAGGAAGTCGAAGAAAGCCGAGTAAAGTTACAACACAAAATCATCAACCCAACCTGTGATATGACAGAGCTGCCCAGCTCTGCTTGAGAAAGGAGGGAATTTGATATTAAACCAGTGCAGGTTTCTCTTTAAATGGTGCTTTTAAATGACAGACATGCCACATAGGGACTCTGTATATAGCTTCCCCCTCTTTGCCAACATCTGTGTCTTTTATTTATTTTCGTAATGTTTTCCATCATTGAAGCCCCATTTACCCCATGCATCTGATAATGTGAAGTATGTCAAGAACAGATGAATGAATGAAAGGCAGTGAGATGAGAGTTTGAGTTCAGGCTTCACTGAAGGGTCTGTCCAAATAACTTGATGAGACTCGTAGTTCACCGCTGGTTGACCCCATTCCCACAGCACACTGCTGCTTTTTACATCTAGTGGCACTGAAAAAATATATATTTTCAAGAAATAAATTAAAATAAAATATTTTTCAGCCAAAAGCACAAGTTGTTTCAAATTCTTCCAATTGTTTCTGCTGCTGCCTTTGGAAAATGCTTGGGTTCGCATGACTTAAATCCTGGTCAAATCACTGCCTTATGAGAATGCAGGTTTGAGGATGCAGACAAATAAAATGAGCATCTTTTTGTTGATCATTTCAGAATTTAAATCGTTTTTTCCACACATCACACATAATGAATCATTTTACTACTTCGTCAAGTTTATTTTAATGATGAAATTATTTTAATGATTTTCATGACATTTAATGGGTACAGTTGAATAGGTTTTTTTTTTTTCCTCCATATCCTCAAACTGTTTTTTAATTATAGGTTAATTATGTCAACCTATCTATAATCAAGAGAACCATGACTTTCATGAGAGAGTATTTTTGGTCATTACTCATTACCACAACATAACTATTTAAGAAAAAGTGAATAGACTAACTATAACTATTAATTAAAAAAAGTGTTAATAATCTAAGATGTGTAGATGAAAAAAAAAAATGAAAAAAAAAGAAAAAGCCGAAAATTACAGTTGAAAAAATGATCCATTTGTTCACAAATTTGAAGCTATATGCACCAGTAATAATGACTTTTATTGTCATAGTTCTTAATTTTTTATGAATGAATAGCCTTACAATCCAAAAAAAAAAAAAAAAAAAAAAAATAATATAATATATATATATATATTCAATTCAAACAGAAATTAAGTTGCCTGAATGTATTTTATATAAATCCCTCAAATATATAATACATAAAACTAACCATTTCTTTCCATGAGGATTCAAGGCTATTAATCATATTGACATAATAATAAATTCAAGGACTGCTTAGGCCTACCGGATTGTATGAATCCCCAGTTGTGAAAATATTCAGTATGACATTCATGTTATGTTGTTGATTCAGGGCATTTGGAAATAATTGTTTTCAGGAATGTCTTTACTGCACATAAGGTAGATTACAGGTGGCATCATAGCAACAATTGTATGTTACAATTCTTTCTGCGTGTTATGTAATTAAGAAAAACAAAAGTGTTTATCTACAATTTTGTCCTCTTCAAGACTACATGCTGTTAAACTCTATGCATCATTCAAGGTCACACTGGCCTTGCTTGCTGTTGTTACATGTCTCACATACAAAACCTGTCAAATAATGTGATCCATCTATGGCTTTAACAGAGTATGCCCATTGTCCTGACATCTGATCTGACAGGCTGTTAAATGGTTTAACCAGTAAATTCTCACCTCGCCAGCAGATGGCCACAGAACTGCAGAGATTATAGTCAGTGTTAGGTCAAATCATGTTTATTTTTAGAGCTTTTCGCAATATAATTTCAAAGCTCACAGAGATGTTTCAATACGATGCATTGTCTTTAGACCCTATGAACATCTAGGTATTTGTGAAGCTACTTTTATGTACAGGCTTTTATGGAAGTCTGCAACGTTTTCATGAATTTTCTAGTTTTAGATTAGGGCTGTGGATAGTGACTACTTTGATAATCTGTTGAGTAATTCTTTAATTAATCGACTATTTCATCTATATCATTCAGATAATGGACAAATGTATTACACAAACTTTTGCAGAAAAAAACTTTGCGGAAAAATTGTTTGGGGTGGTGGAAAGGACTATTTAAAAAAATAATACAATTATTTTCAACAAAATGGTTTGTTTTTATTTAACATTGTTTAATAAAATGCATTTGAAAATGATGATGGCATAATAAAAAGTTTCCTATTCAGTTTTCATTCAGTTTGATCTTCATTTAGCCTATATAAATCTTTGAAATCTGCTAGGCATAGCAAAAAAAAAAACAAAAAAAAAACAAAAAAAAACACCCCTGGGGTTAGATTAGAACATGGTAAGAGCATTGATTAAGTATGAATTGTTTTTTAAATAGGCTATTTCATATTTCATATCAATTGAGAAGGACATTAGTTTTGATAGTAGAATTTTATGCTACATCTAGTGTTATTGAGTTATAGATAGATGTTGAAATTGTGACATTTGTGTCAAGCAATAATAAAAACAGTTGCATACCAGTCATTGTATGTAAACATTGTGTTGTCACTAAACTTAATACAATTCTGTTTAGTTAAATGTTTTGACAATCACAATTCACTTATTGTGATGCTTTTTTTTTTTTTTTTTACATCCCCCCAATCCCAATCCACCCATTTTATGTTATGTTACATTTTCACTGTTTACAAGGGAAGGGCCTGCCATCTTGGCTTTTTTGGCTTGTTGTTTCTGATTGCACTTTAACCCCAAGGGGGAAATCCAGATCAAATCCCAGAAGGGAAAATCAAAACAAAATAAAGTTAAAACTTGTTTTGAACCATTTCTTTTTCATCTGCAGAATGATTTTAAGGGGGATTCAAATTACGATTTAAATCGTAAATCGGATTTTATTTTGGCCATATCGCCCAGGCCCAGCCCTGATAGATCTCTGGTTGTTGCAGAAGTCTCCGACCAATCCACGGAGAGTCATGTGACCGGAGCAGGAAGAGTGACTGAGCGGCTATTATAGGTTCTTTGAATCGTCGCTTATACACGCGGTGTTGTGACTGAGTGGAAAATGGCACCTACAGGTAAGTTAGCTACGCTAATCTTCTAGACCACATATATACCGCTAGAATATAAGAACCTGAACATATCTGTCTGCTGTTTAAATGAAGCTTAAGTAGAACCGACGTGGTGTTTGTAGCGCGTTAGCGCAGTGAGCTAGTATTCGTGGGTCAGCTGTGAAGTTCGGTCAGCTGGTGCCGCTCGCCATCCGGTTCCGACAAGTGAAAACACACGCCATTCGTCCCACAATGACAGGGCACACATTTCATATTGCTGGAGACTCATTTATCTCCATGATTTCTCCTTTTACAAAAACATATCCTCAATATTCTTCTGACGCTGTTACTCTATTTATATTATGCTGGCTCAATTTAATTAGATATAAGTTACATGTCATGTTCAAGTAGAGCAAGATTAGCTGGTTAACCTTTAAGCTCTTAAAATGTAATAGCAAACTCACACACCCTTAACAATATGATTCACAATAACTGTAAAGAGCAGATATCAGTGTTTATTTAGCTCTAAATCGGAACGTATCTACTTATATAAAGTTTTTTTTTCTAAATTCACTGTATCATTACCAGGTGATAGAACAATCATAGTCCTAACCTTAAAATCATTGACCTTTTTCACGATTTGTTGATGGATATGTTGTTTCAGGAACAATACATTGTGATTTATTAGCTGAACACCTTTTTAGATCCACATTTAAGTTCAATGTGATAACTCGTACAGTTACACTTTATTTGAAGGTTTCATTGTTACAATGTAATTATACATTTAAGTACTGAGTAATATTAATGACCTACGGTAGGATTAGGATTTGTTTGAGGGTTAGTTGCATGTTATATGCATAATTTACTGTTATTACTATGGTAAGTACATGTAACATATGTAACAAGGACACTGTAAAATAAAGTGTTACCACTCATACTTTTGTATTATTCAATCTAAGCATTGTCATCTTCATTGTTCAGGTGAAGTTGTGTTTGGCTCTGCGGATCGGGTCTGTGATGACAACCGTTTGCGCTGGGACCTCACTCCTGACCTGATCCACCAGCTTACTGAAGAACTTATTGCCAAAACCAAAAAGGTGTATGACACAGTCGGCGTTCTGGACATGGCCAGTGTCAGCTATGAGAACACCCTGAAGGCCCTCGCTGATGTGGAAGTAGAGTACACAGGTAGAAATCAATTGAAATGTTACCTTTATTATAAAATAAATATTGTTTTGCCTAAAGAAAATAAAGCCTGGGACCATTAAAATTTAAGGGTAAGGCAAATGTGTTGTACACAAAATGATGTAAATATGATGTTTAACTCTTTATTTTACGCAACATTTACTGAAATTTCACTAATAAATAAAACATTTATTGACACAGCACTTCTGTTATTTGGTTATTCGGTTGTTGTTTGTTTCAGATTACTTTTGCCTTAATAGTTCAGCCCAGAGGTGACATGTGCAAAGTAATATATACCAGGTTTTTCTATCTATCTACATTTGTAAGCTCCATAGAAAAAAAGTCTGAGTGTGCAGAAAGCTGTGTTCAGTGGTATACACCATTCAGCACTTTTTGCATAATGACACGCTGACCAGCCTGTGCGCTTCCCGCTGCGGTTTACCATTGTTAAGGTGTTGAATTAGCTGAATTTGAATTTAATTTAAACAAATTATAAATGGCCCCTTTCCTTTCATTTCTTCTTCTTTCTTTTTTCTTCACATTCACCTGAATTTTGAAGACTATGGATACAATCTAAAATGGGTATGATGTATCGGCCAATAACCGGGATCGGTCGATAAAATTATTTTCACTATGAATCACCCCTAATTCAAACCAGGCTTGCCAGGTCTGGGTTTTTTCCCTGAACCAAACATTTGTAGCACACCTCCCATCCAATAATTACAAAGAGCTTTGTGCTTTGTTACTTCTGATAAGAAACAAAGTCTCCGCTTTCAAATTCTCTCAATTTTGTCATGAAATTCAAACAGTAAATGGCTTTCCTCCCACTTTAATTCAAGTTATAACATAAAAAATGTCACTTAACCTTGTATTTACCTCAGGAAAGTTAACCAATGTTCACAATTTAGTTAGCTATAAAAAACACTAGAGACGAGCTTACTTATTGTTAATTATATATGTACGCTTGAATATATTTGACGTGAATACAAGCGTTTATATAAACTACCTTATGTGGAACTGAGTTGTATACAAACATTTCAGTTTTTAGTTGTGTAATTATTATATATGAAAATAATGAATAGCCTTATTATATATGATAAAAAAGAACCTCTAATATTATAGAACCGTACCAAATGAGTGTTGTCTGTATAGTTTGAGCATTAGTTGGTAGAGATTTTTTTTTTTTTTTTTTAAATCAACTATCAGTATTGGTGTTATTTGACGATTTGTCCAAAATTTCACGATAACTATATATTTATGTATATATATCAAAATTTTTGATACCATTGAAATTTCATAAATATTATCAATTTCAATATCACAAAACAATGAATACTAGCCTAACTAACATAAGTAAAAACTGTAAAGCTCACTCAAGACAAGTAAACAGTCAGAGATAAATTAGTAAAATATGAACAAAGAAATGAATTATAAGCAATAGGGCAAACAACTACATTAGAACAAAGATACAAATGAAATAGACCTACCTGAAAAACCTCAAGCACAAGACAGGCCTGTATAGAAATACTACATAACTGTATAAAGTAACCAAATGTACAAAAACACTGCATAGTATTCACCATGTAACTTAAATATACATTATACTTATTAAAGTTACAAAAGTGATTCAGTCAAGAGCAATGATATTGTCTGATTGACATTAAATGACAGACAGCAGCAGGTTTATTAGGCCGATAGGATACTCGCAAAGACGGGCATTTTGACACATACGAGTGTGTATTTGACTGTTCAAGCCCAAAAAGGTGCCAAAAACAACTGTTCACGAACCACGTGTTCTGTCAGACAGCGCACATATACCAAAATGAGTCCTCTTTCGTTGCTTCCTGCGCTTGAACGATTAAAAAGCGCTCGTTTTTAAACTGCAAGGCTTAACGCATTCAAATAATAAGCTTTCATGATGGCGCAGCACGGGAATAGATAGAGACAATAGTCCAAAATTATTTAAATTGATTTTTTTTTTTTTTTGCAGTCCAGCGGAACATGCTGGATTTCCCTCAGCATGTGTCCCACTGTAAGGACGTCCGCACGGCCAGCACCGAAGCCGATAAGAAGCTGTCAGAGTTTGATGTGGAGATGAGTATGAGGGAAGATGTTTATCAGAGAATCGTGGCTCTAGAGGTGAGCAGGGACTGAGCGCTAGCACATCTCTCTCAGGAACTAAACGCTAGTATCTCTCAGGGACTGAACTGAGCTCTGAGAAAGCTGAGGAAACCTGTTAACTGACTTTACCAAATAAGTCACATATTAGTGTGTTGCTCCACCAGCATGTGCATATTTTTATTAGCCATGAATGATATAAAAACAGGTAAAGATGATGTAAGTTTAAAACACCTTCTCTAAACATGTCGTCATCCCCTAGATTTTATTTAAAAATTTTGATAGTGTTATTTTTGATATCTTGTCTTTTTGTTTGTTTTAACAGGAGAAGCTATCGGATGAGAGTTTGACACCCGAGGCCAAGCGTTACATGGAGAGACTCATAAAGCTTGGGAAGAGAAATGGCCTCCATCTTCCCAAAGAGACGCAGGAGGTCAGATACTAAGATCTAACTTTCAGTTTGCTGTGTAACAGTAGCGCAAACACACTCTTCTAGCCTGTAACTGAGTTTTGTCTTCCCTGTAACAGGAGATCAAAAAGATCAAGAAAAAAATGAGCAATCTGTGTATCGATTTCAACAAACACCTGAATGAAGATACGACTTGCCTGTATTACTCTCGAGAGGAGCTTGGTGGGTGGGCAGAGTACTTTCCTTTCAGAGAGACATTGAAGATCAGATTTAGTGCCTCCATAAGGCAGTTATGGTCATTGGTGTAACTCAGGGTGTAAATAATTGTTAATAACATATTTTACCCTAAATGCAAAACACTGTATTTGCAATGTGCAACTTCAAAGCTAGTCATTTTAATTTAGTTAAACGTTAAAAGTTACTATGCCAACACTTAGAGAAATGTATTCAGTATTTTTTTTATTGAATTTTAGTCTATTTGATATTCATTTTCTCACTTTGTTTGCTCTGAATCTGAGCATTAGTAAAGGACATTCAACGTAATTTTCCATGTCAGAAAGACTATTGATTTCTAGTGACCGAGACTGTTGGCGATGTGACAAAATTGAACAGAGCTGAATTTGACATGCTAATTAGGTGACGACTAAAATAAATAACTACATTGAAGGTATTTTAAGGATGCATTAGGTGCATCATTACTGTTCCTACAAAACAGTAGAAAAAAAGAAATTAAATTATCCACAGGGACTCAAATTAATCTGTGAACCATTTATTTACATAGATGATTTTATTTTTTAGGTGGGCTCCCTGAGGATTTCCTTAACTCTCTGGAGAAAGATGAGTCTGGAAAACTGAAGCTCACTCTGAAGTATCCTCATTATTTTCCCACCATGAAGAAGTGCTTTGTCCCAGAGACAAGGAAGAAGTTAGAGGAGGCTTTCAACTCACGCTGCAAAGAGGTCAGACATCCCAGAAATCAACTGTTACCATAATTAGAATGCTACCTGAAAACACTTTAGGTGATGCTATAAATTAATGCTAATGTATCATTTTAATAACGTTATTGTAATGATTCCCCTGATAGGAGAACTCTGCTATTCTGAAGGAGCTTGTAGAGTTGCGCTCCAAGAAGAGCAGCCTGCTGGGCTTCAGCACTCATGCTGACTTTGTGCTTGAGATGAACATGGCCAAGGCCTCCAAGAAGGTTGCAACTTTCCTCGGTAATGACTGCTGTCTTTACATAGAAATGTACCAGATTTTATATATATATATATATATATATATAAAAAAAATATTTAAATAAAATAGAGCTGAGATAAGAGCTGAAACTTTTATAATGATGTTATACTGAGTTAAAGCAAACATTTTAGAAAATCAATTTATTTATTTATTGTAGTATAAATGGTAAAAACATATATATTTTTTTTTAAAGAAAGAAATACTTTTATTTAGCAAGGATGGTTAAAATTGATCTAAGGTGAGAGTAAAGTTATGTACAATATTTCTATATAAAAAAATAAATAAAATTAGAGTGAAGGATCGTGTGACACTTGGAAATTCAACTTTACCATCACAGGCATTTTTCATTTTCAAATATATTAAAAACAGACAAAAAGTTCATTTAAATTTATTGAAAAAAATATTTTTTTGAACAGTAGTGTAGCCTATTTGGTAACACTTTACAATAAGGTTCCATTAGTTAACGTTGGTTAATGCACTAACTAACAATGAGCAATTAATTTATAGCAGTTCTTATTAACTAAAGTTAACAAAGATTAATAAATAAACACCTGTTCATTGTTAGTCTTAAAATCTTACATTTTAAAATCTTCCCAGTCTACTGACATTTATGACATCTGCTTCAAACATTACAATGGGCATAATAACTTGTTAACTCTACAATAAGTAAATCCACTTCCCTAGCTTATTACTCTTCAACAGCGATGCAATAGAAATATACAGAGCTGCCGCAAAAACTGAAGTTCAAACACAATATTCTAAAGATGGCTGTGCACTTGTTTCTCTGGTGCATAAGGTCTATAGTTAACTAATGTTAACAAATGGAACATTATTGCAAAGTGTTAATTTAGTACATTGTTGTGCAATTCGCCTTTGGCTAAGCCACACCCTAGAATGTAGATTGACCAATCACAGCGCAGCCAAGAACGAGCTCCCACAGAGGTCCGACACTTTTTCACAGCGCTCCATTGACTTTAACACAGGCGTCTCATATTTTTGGTCTCGGCAGGCTATTACCGTCGTAGTTTTATCAAAAAAATGGTTAAACGTTGTGCCTGGGGCATTTGTAACACAGATACACGTTTCCCAGAGAGGTTGGAGGGGGGTGTCCGTTTTTTTCCCTTCCCAAAACCGAAGTCAAATCCTGACAAGTGTCATCTTTGGATTAAACTGTGTGGACGTCCTCACAGTCAGCTAAACCCCTCAAGGATCAACAAGCACACTTTTGTGTGCTTTAGGTACATTTTGCTTTTAACCTTACTGTGAAGTTATACTAGTTAGACAGTTTTATGCTGTTTTAGGTTATGATTTCGGTTCTCTACCCTAATTAATGAAGAATCAAGGTGCTAGCAAGCAAGCTTAGCGATAGTTTAGTTATCACGGAAGTCAGGATTGTATGTTTTGACTAGAGGCTGGATGTTAGCTAACTTTGTTATTCAAGATACAAACACCTAACGTTAATGTTACAGACACGCTGTTGTGGTAGTTTTGAAGGTGACTAACGTTACCGCCACCGTGTTGACACAGTCGAACAATATGAAGTTGTCGGACGTAGCAACAGTAACTAAGGGGGGCGGGGCTTAGCCAAAGGTGAATTGTCTTTAACCCTTCCGTTAAACGTGTTCTATTCCCCCTGCACACTTTAGAGGATCTGGCCCGTAAACTGAAGCCCCTGGGTGAGGAAGAGAGGGCTGTTATTCTGAAGCTGAAGGAACAGGAGTGCCAGAAGAGAAATTTTCCCTTCACTGGAGAACTCCATGCCTGGGACACACGCTACTACATGACCCAGGTGGAGGAGACGCAGTATGCAGTGGATCAGAACCAGCTAAAGGAGTATTTCCCAATGGAGGTGGTTACCAAGGGCCTTCTGGACATCTATCAGGAGCTGCTTAATCTCACCTTTCAGCAGGTGGAGGGAGCACCTGTCTGGCATGATGATGTGACGCTGTACTGCGTTAAAGACCGCTCCTCCGGCCAGGTGGTGGGCCAGTTTTATCTGGATCTTTTCCCCAGGTAAGCACTCATACCTGGTTTCTACTGAAATTGTGCTGGTGGGGATCTGAAATTCTTCGTAATTGCTATCTTTTTTTAAAGGGAAAATATGTATTCCTAAAAATACTTCTTGAGAATCTTCTTTTTTTTTTTTTTTTAAGATTGTTTTCATAAGAATCGTAAATAACTTTGCTTAAATCCTCGAAGATAAGATATTGGGCTGTCAAATATAGACATATTTGTAATATTTGTAGTAATATGTATTACTAGAAATAAGGATGTGCTCTAGTACTCTGAATTGACACGAATTATCAATAATGTAAAGAATGATTGGTCATGATTCTGTAATGTAACTTTTTGCAGAATTAAAAATTCAGTAACCACTCTAGAAAAAGGAGTCAAATAGGGACCTCGTTTTTAATTGTTTTTATTACAACATCATTTTCAGCAGCATTCAGCAGAAGTGAGAGCACCCATAAACAGGACAGGGTGCATTTACTCTAGAAAGAGCGCAAGGCAAGGCAAGGCAAGGCAAGGCAAGGCAAGGCAAGGCAAGGCAAGGCAAGGCAAGGCAAGGCAAGGCAAGGCAAGTTTATTTATATAGCACATTTCATACACAATGGCAATTCAAAGTGCTTTACATAGAAGAAATTAAAATAATAAAAGAAATAAGAATAATTAAAACAGTTTAGAAAAATAAAATAAAATACAGTACAGTACAAACAGTCGGACGAACATTGGCACAGTGCTTTCAGTAAATGCATAGCTAAACAGATGTGTTTTGAGTCTGGATTTGAATGTGATTACTGTAGGAGCACATCTGATCTCCTCTGGAAGCTGGTTCCAGCTGCGGCTGGCATAATAGCTAAAAGCGGACTCGCCATGCTTAGAGTGAACCCTTGGTATTTCTAGCTGATATGATCCTAATGATCTGAGTGATCTGTTCGCAAATCAATGCAACAGACCACTGTCTTGAGACGGGCTCTTTAAAAAAATAAAAATACAGTTCTGAACTCCGGTCGAACCAGTTGCGACGAGAACAGTGTGTTATGATTATTATGGTAATCTACAGGCAGAGGAAATAAACTACATTAGAAGTTAGTAATGCACCAAAATATTCATTTTTTTTTACCAAAACACACGAGGATGCATCGAGAGGTGACTTGTGCGGACTTGAGACAGCCAGGTATCCCAGAATACGTCTCTCACTAACCAGCAAGCGTCAATAGCAGAGGAGAACCCGCACATTTTTTAAATACTACTGTAATTTTCACAAAATGTAGTTTTAGGAGTTTTTCAGGCAAGAAAGTAGTTGTTTAAAGCGCAAATCTGTGGTTTACAATTTACCCGGGAACAATACAAGTTGACACCATTATGACTAAATGTTTTCTTAGTACTAAAGAAAGGTGATATTTGTCTCTGGTTAAAGGGATACTCCACTTTTTTCGGAAATATGCTCATTTTACATCTCCCCCAGAGTTAAACAGTTGAGTTTTACCGTTTTAGAATCCATTCAGCCGAACTCCGGGTCTGACGGTACCACTTTTAGCATAGCTTAGCATAGATCATTGATTCAGACGAGTCCAGTAGCATTTCTTTCAAAATGACCAAAGAGTTTCAATATTTTTCCTATTTAAAACTTGACTCTTCTGTAGTTAAACCGTGTACTAAGATCGACGGAAAATGAAAAGTTGCGATTTTCTAAGCCTATATGGCTAGGAACTACTCTCATTCCGGCGTAATAATCAAGGAACTGTGCGGCTGTACCATGGGTGCAGCAGGCGTAATGATATGACGCAGCGCCTGAAAATAGGTCTAATAGGTTAGACAAACTTAGTCCCGGTCACGTTGGAAGAAGTTACCGAGCTGGGGACTATTTTCAGGCGCAGCGTCATATCATTACGCCTGCTGCACTCATGGTACAGCCGCACAGTTCCTTGATTATTACGCCGGAATGAGAGTAGTTCCTAGCCATATAGGCTTAGAAAATCGCAACTTTTCATTTTCCGTCGATCTTAGTACACGGTTTAACTACAGAAGAGTCAAGTTTTAAATAGGAAAAATATTGAAACTCTTTGGTCATTTTGAAAGAAATGCTACTGGACTCATCAGAATCAATGATCTGTGCTAAGCTATGCTAAAAGTGGTACCGTCAGACCCGGAGTTCGGCTGAATGGATTCTAAAACGGTAAAACTCAACTGTTTAACTCTGGGGGAGTTGTAAAATGAGCTTATTTCCGAAAAAAGTGGAGTATCCCTTTAAACATATCCATAGCAGACTGGGCGGAGTGGCCTTGGACGGCAACATGCCTAGTGCATTAAGGGATTTGAACTGTTCCTACCTGTTTGACCTTTCCTAGTGAAGATGTTTCCTCTAGTCAGATAACGGCAATTTCCGGGTTTTTTTTTCATCACTCAAAATAGTTTTTTCTTTCTTCTTCTACTGCATAGCCAGCCAAGTTTTATTGAAAGCCCATTTTGCTAGCGGTGAAGTGCCCTTTAAGTTATTTCTTAAGAAGGGTTTGGTGAAACTGGCCCCTGTATCCTGAGGGTGGCCAGGCAGCTTCAGTGTAGGATTTCTGAGATTTAGAACCCATTTATATCCTGCGCGCAGAGCTTCAGTGGCAGTTCAGCTAGATTAATCGCTAATTCTCCATTATCTCTGTAGGGAGGGGAAGTACGGCCATGCTGCATGCTTTGGCCTGCAGCCCGGCTGTTTGCTCCCGGACGGGACCAGGCAAATGGCTGTGGCTGCCATGGTGGCTAATTTCAGCAAGCCCACCGCTGACGCTCCATCCCTGCTGCAGCACGACGAAGTGGAAACGTACTTCCATGAGTTTGGACATGTGATGCACCAGCTTTGTGCTCAGGTCTGAATCGAGGCTTTCAGTGTCACTTAGGTTGCAACTAATTTGCAGTGTGTGAAGATTAATTATGGATGTACTTTTGTTTGTTCAGACTGACTTTGCAATGTTCAGCGGGACTCACGTTGAGAGGGATTTCGTGGAAGCTCCGTCTCAGATGTTAGAGAACTGGGTCTGGGAGAAGGAGCCACTGCAACGCATGTCCAAGCACTACAAAACAGGAAACCCCATTCCAGAGGAGCTTCTGGACAAACTTATCAAGTCCAGACTTGCTAACACAGGTGACCATAGACAAAACAAACAGTGGTGGTCATTTTCACAGACGACAACTTGAACTGATCACCTGCTAGCTACAAGTCAACATGAAACAAAAGTTTGCACTGTAATTTGTCACACACTTTCCTAGTCTTATTTTGAATATTTCTGTTAAGGTGTTTTCACACTTGGTTCTTTTCAGGAGTCTTAGCGTGGTTTGTGTTTTTCTTTTTTTTTCTCAGAATCCTTAAAAGTGAACCGAACCGAGACCATCTCAGGAGGCGGTCTGACTACGGTTCAGGTTTACTTTCAGCTAACGGCACTGTTCGCTAAAAATGTCCATTGTGACAAATCAGTCCAGGCTTACTTAATCTCTCCATTCTCGAATTAGATGCCTCCGTACAAATTAGGGGTGTGAATCTTCACTGGTCTCACGATTAAATTTGATTACGATTATCATGTCACTCATTCGATATAATGATGCGTTGCATCCTCAATTTTCAATATTACTGCACATGGCTACATTTTCGTCAATTAATACAAGCAGTCAGATACATTTTTATTTTATCTGCTCAAGAAAGTACATTGAATGTAGCCAACATCAAGTCTGAACACAGCAGACGACAGGAGCATTTAGAACTTATAAACATTAGTAAATCCTAAAAGCGCACAAAACTGTCAAGTAGTGTACTTAAGTTACAGTAACTCATACACGCGCTTGCACACACACATACATTCACGAGCACACACGCTCAGGCTGTAGCCTAAATGTTAAAATAGTGGGTGCATTTTTATTACTCATTTTTGTTTTGTTTTGCCGCCATTTTACACTACCGTGAGAAGTGCATATGTGACGAATGACGTCAGAGAAACACCAGTAGGTTATAATCGATTATGGTCTATTACTGCATTGATGCAGAATCGTCCATGTCCGCATCGTGATGCATCGTAGAAACGATTAATTTCAACACCTCTAGTACAGATCAGCTGTTCATCATGGTGGCTGCTTTTGGGACATCTGGACTCAACAGCATTTGTAGCAATGTTGTTTTACAAAATAATAATTAATAATAATAATAATAATAATAATCTTTACAAATAAATATCTTTGTTAGTGAGGCACATACAATTTAAGTGAATGAGATCAAATTTTGAAGGCTATAGGGTCAGCCTTCAAACACTGACCTGGACTAGATCCAAAAAGCTGCCGTATGAACACAGGTCTGAGGCCACTTTCCTACTTAATTGGACCAAAATGGATCTGAGTCCTCTTTCAGGGACAGGGACCGTGAACGTAAAGACAACTTTTTCTTTTTCACTTGGTTCACCTCTTGGTCCACTTAAAGGAGTCTGAGTTTGGTTCTTTTTAAAAAGGACTCAAGTGTGAAAACACTCTTAATGTAAGTCCAAAGGAATATTGTCTTTGTAAGCTGTTTATTTCAACATATTAACACTGAAACGAGTTTCCTTTTTTGGCTGACATCTTTTTATTCAATCCCTCCCTTACAACCACAGACTCTGTTTTGGTTTGTAACACTTACTTTTCACAATTTAAGCAAATCCTTGCTTTTTTTATTTAGATTGCTGTGGAAAAATGTCATCCAATATTCATAGATTTCAATATCTATTAAAAAATATGTATTTTAATAGTATTTGAAGTATCCTCCTTGTTTTTCAGGGTTGTTTAACTTGAGGCAGATTGTTCTGGCTAAGGTGGACCAGGCTTTGCACACAAAGAATGGGCTCGACGCGGCTGAGGAGTATGCCAAACTCTGCCTGGACATTCTGGGAATTCCTGCTTCACCAGGTAAAATGAGATTTGGGTCACAGTAATGCAATAAAAATCTTTTCACAAAATGAACACACTGAGGAATTACTAGTTAATTGTACATATTATTACCACCTGGAATGAGGATAAGCACTTTAGTTGCATAATGACAATTTTTTGAGTGTGACAGGCATAAAGGTGATCAACCAGAATGTATTTTTGTTCTTAGTAATACAAAGCAATATTTACTTATACTGTATATTTATGCCATGCACAGTAATTTATACAATGTAAGTTATAACATTTATACAATGACTTTCAGACTTTCACAATGTTGTTTAATTTTATTTCACCTATAGCAAAATTGGCACAAATTTTATAATGAATATTTGTAAACGTCATCTCTATTAGCAGAATTTTAATTTCTAAACTAATTTTAAAACTGAATGCAATTATTATGATTACCTCATCAATACCTCATTAACCCCCCGTGCTCTTACAGGGACAAACATGCCTGCCACCTTCGGTCACCTGGCTGGAGGATATGATGCTCAGTACTACGGTTACCTGTGGAGTGAAGTCTTTTCCATGGACATGTTCTACGCCCGTTTCAAACAAGAAGGCATCATGGATCCTAAGGTCAGCTTAACTTGCAGTGCTTGTGAGTCCTGTGCATAAATATGCCTTTTGTATGTCTGCTCATGTTTCTGTGTTGTTAAACAGGTGGGTCTGGACTATAGGAAGTGTGTTCTGAAGCCTGGAGGCTCTGAGGATGCTGCTGACATGCTGAAGAAGTTCTTGGGAAGAGAACCCAAGCAGGATGCATTCCTCCTGAGCAAAGGGCTCACGGCTGATCTGGAGTCCGGGACGCCCTGCGCCTGCTGACTGCCTGAAAGTTAGGCTAAGCCGTTAAAGCCTCAGACTGATACCTCTTAAACAAATCCCAAAAAGCTCATTCACTAATCACACTTTCTCCCAACCCTGCACTTGTGCAAAGAGCTTTCACTATGGATGTTTGAAGCATTGTTTTAAAATTGAAAGTTGTATTGAAATTATGTCACACAAAAAAAAATAATCTCCAAATGACACTCTTGTTGCGTTTTAACTGTTTTCTACGGAGCTTAATGAATCCCCTATGGAAAATGCCAAGGCACTGCTTCAGTGCACTCATAACACATAATTTGGCTGATGTCACACACGAGATACCAGTTACATGATTCACAACAGGTCCAAGAAATAAATAAATACAAGAAATAAAAACAAAATTAAAGTAAATTAAGACATATTAAGCACATTTGTCCATAAATAAATCAATGAATAAATACATATGTATATATATATATATATATATATATATATATATATATATATATATATATATATATATATATATATATATATATTCTCACAAACACAGAATTACTAAATAAATACAGTGGTGGCCAAAATTATTAAAACGGTAAGAATTTTTTTTTTTTTTTTATGCTTTAAAAGAAGTCTCTTCTGCTCACCAAGGCTTCATTTATTTGATCCAAAATACAGCAAGAACAGTAATATTGTGAAATATTTTTACAATTTAAAAGAACTGTTTTCTATTTGAATATATTTTTAAATGTAATTTATTCCTGTGATCAAAGCTGAATTTTCAGCATAATTACTCCAGTCTTCGGGGTCACATGATCCTTCAGAAATCATTATAATATGCCGATTTGCTGCTCAAGAAACATTTATTATTATTATCAATGATGAAAGCAGTTGTATACAATTTCTTTTCAGGATTTTTTGATGAATAGAACGTTCAAAAGAACAGCATTTATCTGAAATAGAAATCAAATAAATAAATAAGCAGAAGAGACTGCTACATTAATAAATCTTACCGTTCTAATAATTTTGGCCACCACTGTATATCATATATTAATAATTAATTACAATTTTAAATTATATAGCAGTATGACAAAAAATAAAATGGTACTGGTTTACTACCTGTGATGTATTATTTTAAATAAATAACAAGTACTAATTGCAAAAAACTGCAACTTTTTGAGATGTAAAATATAATCCAAATAAAATCATAGCAGATCTTTTTCCACATTTAATGTAATATTAAAACCAAGAAAATTCATGTAAGAAATGAAAAGGTCTTTTTGTTTTTATTGTTAACATATTACATAAATTGCACAATTTTGCCTGGGGCAAAGTAAGTTTTGATCATGATTCAAAGCATCAGCCCTGACACCCAATTCCTTGGTGAGCCTAGAGTTGGTTTACTCTCTCTCGAGACTGAAGGGTTCTGAGCACATTAGAGAAGCTAGAAACAAACAACACGGAGTAACAATTAACAGATGCAGAGGTTTAGTTAGTGCAATAAAATCACCTGCTCCTGTGGGAGCATGCTCAGTTTATCAGCTTCACGTAAATACTTGTCATTTAAAATCATATTATATTTATTTGTAAAGAGGCAAAATGATTCCAAGGATCTTAAACAGAAATGAAAAGCAACAGTAAATGGATTCATACACTTTGGGTTAATTAAAGATGTGGCAGCTGCTCATGGTCTCCAGGGTCCGGGTCGTAAACACCGTGTCTCTCTCGGCCTTCCTGATCTCAGTGGATAAAATGACGGGTGCAGAGGAGAACAAACAAATGTGCTAGAGTGCTTCGCAACAGGGCGGTTTTCTTTTCCTTATAGTGGAATACTGTGGAAAACGTGTTTTTCATCTAGGGGCTCAATTAATATTCGGCTTTCAGATCTACTCTTTCACTTCTCGAACTAAGCAGTGATGCTCAGTAGTCCTGGAGCTCATTATTCAATGCTGTATTTTTTGGGGGGTCACTAAGATTTGGGTGGGTTATGAGGACAGGAGTGCAGGTGATCATATTCTGGATTTATTGAGGTGTGTTGGTCAGGATGGCTGTGGTGGAGATGAGCGAAGCTCTTGGATTGGAGGCTCTACGGGGACAGAGCACTGATGCTTTACAACCTGTTTCCAGAATGGTGCGGGTGTTCATCAGCTCCACACACTCAGGTAAGGCTAGCACTACTTGTTTTAGTCCCTTAAACTCAGATTTTTATACACACACGTGTGTGCAAAAACGTATGCATGTAATATAATATAATATACTGTATATATATATATATCTATATCTATATCTATGTGTGCGTGTGTGTATATTTACAGTGAGGAAAATAAGTATTTGAACACCCTGCTATTTTGCAAGTTCTCCCACTTGGAAATCATGGAGGGGTCTGAAATTGTCATCGTAGGTGCATGTCCACTGTGAGAGACATAATCTAAAAAAAAAAAATCCAGAAATCACAATATATGATTTTTTAACTATTTATTTGTATGATACAGCTGCAAATAAGTATTTGAACACCTGTCTATCAGCTAGAATTCTGCCCCTCAAAGACCTGTTAGTCTGCCTTTAAAATGTCCAACCCCACTCCATTTATTATCCTAAATTAGATGCACCTGTTTGAGGTCGTTAGCTGCATAAAGACACCTGTCCACCCCATACAATCAGTAAGAATCCAACTACTAACATGGCCAAGACCAAAGAGCTGTCCAAAGACACTAGAGACAAAATTCTACACCTCCACAAGGCTGGAAAGGGCTGCGGGGAAATTGCCAAGCAGCTTGGTGAAAAAAGGTCCACTGTTGGAGCAATCATTAGAAAATGGAAGAAGCTAAACATGACTGTCAATCTCTCTCGGACTGGGGCTCCATGCAAGATCTCACCTCGTGGGGTCTCAATGATCCTAAGAAAGGTGAGAAATCAGCCCAGAACTACACAGGAGGAGCTGGTCAATGACCTGAAAAGAGCTGGGACCACCGTTTCCAAGGTTACTGTTGGTAATACACTAAGACGTCATGGTTTGAAATCATGCATGGCACGGAAGGTTCCCCTGCTTAAACCAGCACATGTCAAGGCCCGTCTTAAGTTTGCCAATGACCATTTGGATGATCCAGAGGAGTCATGGGAGAAAGTCATGTGGTCAGATGAGACCAAAATAGAACTTTTTGGTCATAATTCCACTAAACGTGTTTGGAGGAAGAAGAGTGATGAGTACCATCCCTACTGTGAAGCATGGGGGTGGTAGCATCATGCTTTGGGGGTGTTTTTCTGCACATGGGACAGGGCGACTGCACTGTATTAAGGAGAGGATGACCGGGGCCATGTATTGCGAGATTTTGGGGACAACCTCCTTCCCTCAGTTAGAGCATTGAAGATGGGTCGAGGCTGGGTCTTCCAACATGACAATGACCCGAAGCACACAGCCAGGATAACCAAGGAGTGGCTCTGTAAGAAGCATATCAAGGTTCTGGCGTGGCCTAGCCAGTCTCCAGACCTAAACCCAATAGAGAATCTTTGGAAGGAGCTCAAACTCCGTGTTTCTCAGCGACAGTCCAGAAACCTGACTGATCTAGAGAAGATCTGTGTGGAGGAGTGGGCCAAAATCCCTCCTGCAGTGTGTGCAAACCTGGTGAAAAACTACAGGAAACGTTTGACCTCTGTAATTGCAAACAAAGGCTACTGTACCAAATATTAACATTGATTTTCTCAGGTGTTCAAATACTTATTTGCAGCTGTATCATACAAATAAATAGTTAAATAATCATACATTGTGATTTCTGGATTTTTTTTTTTTAGATTATGTCTCTCACAGTGGACATGCACCTACGATGACAATTTCAGACCCCTCCATGATTTCTAAGTGGGAGAACTTGCAAAATAGCAGGGTGTTCAAATACTTATTTTCCTCACTGTATATACAGTGGGTACGGAAAGTATTCAGACCCCCTTAAATTTTTCATTCTTTATGTTGCAGCCATTTGCTAAAATCCTTTAAGTTCTTTTTTTTTTCCTCATTATTGTACACACAGCAACCCCATGTTGACAGAAAAACACAGAATTGTTGACATTTTTGCACATTTATTAAAAAAGAAAAACTGAAATATCACATGGTCCTAAGTATTCAGACCCTTTGCTCAGTATTTAGTAGAAGCACCCTTTTGATCTAATACAGCCATGAGTCTTTTTGGGAAAGATGCAACAAGTTTTTCACACCTGGATTTGGGTATCCTCTGCCATTCCTCCTTGCAGATCCTCTCCAGTTCTGTCAGGTTGAATGGTAAACGTTGGTGGACAGCCATTTTCAGGTCTCTCCAGAGATGCTCAATTGGGTTTAAGTCAGGGCTCTGGCTGGGCCATTCAAGAACAGTCACGGAGTTGTTGTGAAGCCACTCCTTCGTTATTTTAGCTGTGTGCTTAGGGTCATTGTCTTGTTGGAAGGTGAACCTTCGGCCCAGAGCACTCTGGAGAAGGTTTTCGTCCAGGATATCCCTGTACTTGGCCACATTCATCTTTCCCTCGATTGCAACCAGTCGTCCTGTCCCTGTAGCTGAAAAACACCCCCACAGCATGATGCTGCCACCACCATGCTTCACTGTTGAGACTGTATTGGACAGGTGATGAGCAGTGCCTGGTTTTCTCAACACATACCGCTTAGAATTAAGGCCAAAAAGTTCTATCTTGGTCTCATCAGACCAGAGAGTCTTATTTATCACCATCTTGGAGTCCTTCAGGTGTGCTTTCATGTGTCTTGCACTGAGGAGAGGCTTCCGTCGGGCCACTCTGCCATAAAGCCCCGACTGGTGGATGGCTGCAGTGATGGTTGACTTACTACAACTTTCTCCCATCTCCCGACTGCATCTCTGGAGCTCAGCCACAGTGATCTTTGGGTTCTTCTTTACCTCTCTCACCAAGGCTCTTCTCCCCCGATAGCTCAGTTTGGCCGGACGGCCAGCTCTAGGAAGGATTCTGGTCGTCCCAAACGTCTTCCATTTAAGGATAATGGAGGCCACTGTGCTCTTAGGAACCTTAAGTGCAGCAGAATTTTTTTGTAACCTTGGCCAGATCTGTGCCTTGCCACAATTCTGTCTCTGAGCTCTTCAGGCAGTTCCTTTGACCTCATGATTCTCATTTGCTCTGACATGCACTGTGAGCTGTAAGGTCTTATATAGACAGGTGTGTGGCTTTCCTAATCAAGTCCAATCAGTATAATCAAACACAGCTGGACTCAAATGAAGGTGTAGAACCATCTCAAGGATGATCAGAAGAAATGGACAGCACCTGAGTTAAATATATGAGTGTCACAGCAAAGGGTCTGAATACTTAGGACCATGTGATATTTCAGTTTTTCTTTTTTAATAAATGTGCAAAAATGTCAACAATTCTGTGTTTTTCTGTCAATATGGGGTGCTGTGTGTACAATAATGAGGGGAAAAAAAATGAACTTAAAGGATTTTAGCAAATGGCTGCAATATAACAAAGAGTGAAAAATTTAAGGGGGTCTGAATACTTTCCGTACCCACTGTATGTATTATGTGTATGTGTATGTGTATATGTATGTACACACACACACACACACACTCTTGTACATCTATCTTTATGAGGACATTCATTGACACAATGCAATCTTTAGCTGCTTACCCTAACCTTAAGCATCACAACTAAGTGCCTAACCCGAACCCTTACCCTAAACCTACCCTTAACCTAATTATAACCTTATCCCTAAAACTAAGTCTTGACCCTCAAACAGGCCTTTAAAGGGGTCTCAGAAAGTGAGGACCGGCCAAAATGTCCTCACTTTACTCTCATTGTCCTCACTCCAATGGTCTAAAACTCAAACTGGTCCTCACAAAGATAGTTGTACAAGTACACACACTCACACAGTACCTGCCATTAATAAACTACATTTTATTTGACAGACATGAAAAATGAGCGAAATGCATTCTGGGAGAAGGCCTATTCTGAGTTGCAGGTCCACTGCCAAAGTTTGGGTCTCGTCTTTGAGGTTTGTGTTGTGTAAATGTAGTGTAGATTAATTCTGGTGGGAACGGATTTTTTTTTTTTTATATAAACATATCCACCAAAGAGCATAATATATTTTTTTGGTTTGTTATTGTGAATTTTATTTTATTTTTCTCGCAGTTAGTGGATCTCAGATGCGGAGTGCGTGACATCCTCGCAGATGATCATTTGACAACGGAACTGTCCATTAAAGAAATTGAAACCTGTCAGAGAATATCAGATGGGCCGACTTTTATTGTAAGTGTCACCAGCAACATTAATACATTTTATTCAGTCTTTGCCATTTAACACCTTATCAGGCTTGTTTTGGTTCTCATTTAAAATCCCTAAGTGTAATGCTGTATCTCTGCTTTGCACTATTTGTTTTTGTCAGGCTCTGCTTGGTAATCAGTACGGCCATCGCCCCATCCCATACCTTATACCAGCAACGGAGTTTGAGTCGCTGGTCTCAAAACTCTCCAAAGATTCAGAGGGTTTAATGCTCCTTAACCAATGGTTCTCCAAAGACAGTAACTCAGTCCCACCCACATATATCCTCCAGCCAATCACAGCTCACTATCCTCATTACAATGACAGGGGATCTGAGAGCGGACAGCTGCATGATAATGATGTCATATCCTGGAATCTGACAGAGTCACGACTGCTGCAGGCTCTCCGCACTGCCGCCCAACAGGCTGAGAGAGACGGGGATATCACTGTTGACCACAAGCACAAGTTTTTCAAATCTGGTGAGAGATTATGAAACTTTCCAGGAATATGGTGTAGATTTGGGTCTTTTATTTTTCTCATTGCAGACCTGTATGACTGACTGACTTCAGCGGAACACACACACACTCAAAAATATATATTTTTTATCCATACAGTAAAAGTCACTGGGTTCCAAAACAACAATTTCCAATACTGACTTTCATTGTATCATTTTTATATTTAATTTTTTTATATTGTCTTTTGTGTTCTGCAGAAGAAAGAAATGCATACAGGTTTGGAGTGTCATGAGGGTGAGGTAGTAATCGAGGAGCTTCATTTTACGTTTGTTTTGTATGTGGATTTGTGATTTTTACAATGTAACCAAACAGGATGTTACTTCTTGGGTGTCAGAGTTTTAAATAATTTTATTGTATTTGGTAAAATCAAATGGTAACAGGGTTGTAAAATATGGAACATGACTAAACATTATGTTTTTGGTAAATGAAAGTGAATAGTAAAAGATGTTAGATTATAGTTTATCTAACTAAATTCTAAAAACAAAACGAAAAAAAAACATGGTATTTCATCTTCTAATTATTAAAAAAATGTGACCCAAAACCATATTTAAAATTATTTTAAGTTTAATGAGTCCTGTCCTAGTTTTTCCTTTTATTTGAATGATTATCATGTTATTTACGTATGTTTCATAGTCTTAGAGTATGAAATGGAGCACGGCTTTCTCAAGACTCAAGGCGAGGCATCAGCTGTGCTGTTTATCCGTGAACTGCCTCGACTTAGTAAAAGAGACTGCAAGAAAAACTTTGCAAAGTTCCTCCTGGATGTCACAGCTGACGGCTTGCTTGACACAGAAGCACGGGAGCTCTTGGCAGACCTGAAGCAACGCATCTGCAACACAGATCGCCTCCAACCTCTCAGCATGGAGCTCAGCAAAGGAGCTATGAACCCGAGCCGCAAAGAACACAAGGAATATCTGGGAAAACTGTGTGAGCAGGTATCATCTCAAATGAAGGAACTAATCAGCAGGAACACTCTGCAAACTTCAGGAGGTTGTAGCACAGTAGATCCAGGATGGTCCTGGTTGAAACAAGAGCTCTTCCATCACGCCATGCTGAGCGAGGAGAAGTGTTCTGTGTTTAAAGGGAGGGACAGCATTCTGGGAAAGATCTGCATCACCATGTGGGAGTCCACTAACGCTTGCCATGAACCTCTTCTGGTTCATGGACCTTCAGGGGTTGGTAAAACAGCTCTGCTTTGCAAACTGGCACAGGAAATGCGAGGTGTTGATCATCGGGGAATTGTGGTGCTGAGGTTGCTGGGAACATCTCCACTCAGCTCAGATGTTGACTCTGTTCTCAGAGGTGTATGTCTTCAAGTGTGTGGAGCTTCAGGGTTGCAGTTCCCCCACCCACATATTGCCAACACACATGAAGAGCTGGTTCGGTTTTTCCATTCCACGCTGGAAGACGTGTCAAAACAAGGAGACACGCTTCTACTCATTCTAGATGCAGTGGACCAGCTGTTAGAGGCAAACAAGCCCCATAATCTAGACTGGATACCTAAAGCGATCCCACCTAATGTACACATTGTGCTCTCTACTTCTGATGACTGTGTTGAGAAATGTAAATCTTTGGTTACAGCAGAGGAAAACATCTTTAGAGTGGAACTTCTCACAGACGTTCAAGGGAAAGACGTCATTGATGCCTACATGAGCGCAGCTGGACGCAAGCTGAACTCAGAACAGTTGGACACCATCTTACATAGCTTCCAGCAAAGTGGAAGCCCTTTGCATCTGAAACTCATACTAGACATTGCTAAACAGTGGTCCTCCTGGACCTCCATGTCTAGTTCTCACCTGGGCATCTCTGCACAGGAGGTGATGACACAGTTTTTGCAATCACTTGAGGAGAATCATGGGAAGAAGCTAGTTAGTCATGCTTTGAGCTTCATATTGTTATCAAGGTAAGTCATATTTTGTTATGTTGATTTTTAATGATAGATGAGGATGCTCTGTTAATTAGGTATAATGGCATCTTTACACTGCCATGCTGTCTTGCCTCCAAACTATGTGTAAAAATGCATACAAGATGTACAAAAATATGTCACATCAGAACCACCTTAAGTTCCACAGTTGTCATGACTGGCAGTATGCATACATTTGTGTGACTATGAATGAGAATCAACACTGAAGTCATATGTTGTTTCCTGTTATTGTGATTCCTGTTTAAATACCAAGGTTGTGCACCATTCAGAAGTGAATTGATAATGTCTTTTATATTAAGAAATGGGGGGGGGAAATTACCCTGATTTAAAGGGATAGTTCACCCAAAAAATTTGATTATATCTTTAATCACTCACCCCCATGTCGTTCCAAACCTGTAAGACTTTCTTTCATCTTCAGAACACAAATGAAGATCTTTTTGATAAAATCTGAGAGCTTTCTGTCCCTCCATTGACAGCTACACAACTACCACTTTGGCGTTTCAAAAAGTTCACAAATAGATTGTGAAACTAATCCATATGAAATTAGTGATTTAGTCCACATTTTCTGAAAAGATATGATAGCTTTATATGATGAACTGATTGAATTTAAGCTTTTATTCACATATAAACATTCATCAACTGTTACGGTCACAGCCATAACGTAAAAGAGTGTCAACACAAAAGGCTCAATCGAATGTGGGTTTTATTTATGATCAATAATCATAACATAAGATGGGGGGAGAAAATGAATAGGGAACCGTCGCACAAATCCCGCCGCCCTGATGTAGCAACGAAGCTCCTAATATCCATGTTCATCCGGTCCTCAGGGGTAGGGAATCTGCTCATAAGACTCTGGTAACAAACATTTCCAACCACTAGAGAGCAGACAAACCATTAATCGGATTTACCAATGAGCAAACACGGCGAACTCCAGAGCTAGGCTCCCCGATGTAATTGTCCAGAATATACTGCACCTCTTTTTGCAGAAGAGCTTTTTTCAACGGATTGATGCAATATGGATGCTGTTTTATAGGTTGAGTGGTGGACCCCACATCAATATCGTGCTCAATAACGGACGTCTGGCCAGGGATGTCACTGAATAAATTCGGAAACTGGCTCACTAACTCCAAAACATCAGCTTTCTCAGTAGGAGATAAATTTGGTAACTGACTAGACAAATTTAAGAGAACCTTAAGGTTGCAGTGATCCACCCGACACAGGAAACAACACCAACACTTTGTCACCAGGGTTAAAATTTGTTCTCTAGCTTTCTTATCAAACCAAGTCTTCATCTTGTCTTGCGCTTTCTCAAGATTTTGTTTGGCTAGCTTACGGACTCTGTAAATGCGTGTACAAAACTCTGTGACGTACTCGAGAAGGGTTCTACTTTTTAAATCACAGAGCCATTTCTATTTTAATATGGTCAAAGGTCCACGCGGAATGTGGCCGGGCTAAGCCTGAGTGATTCTTGTACCACTTCACGTGAGGCAAAAAGTAACCACGGAATTCCCTCTTCCTGATCTCGTTCAAGTTCAAAACAATAAGTGCGAAGTATAGACTTCAGGGTCTGGTGAAACCTCTCCAGTGCACCCTACATATGACTTTCAGGGTGATAAACAGTGTCGTTATACTTATACACTTAAGCACTCTTGAAAACGTACAAGATGTAAAATTCGTCCCCTCGTCACTTGGATTATTTTTGTCAAGCAAAAAAGTGTAAAGAACTTAATGCATTTCCTTGGATATCATTCTTGCAGTAATGATACGTAAAGGGACCGCCTCGGGAAAACACATAACCGCGCACATTATCTTCAGCAGATATTTGTAGCCAGACTTTGAACGGGGAAGAGGTCCAACATAATAAATTATTATGTGTTCAAATGGTTCCGACACCATCTGAATTGGATAAAGTGGGGCAGATGGAATAGTTTGGTTGGGCTTCCCTACCATTGGACAAATGTGGCAAGTATGGCTGTAGCGTGAAACATCCTTCTTCAGACCCTGCCAATAAAAACTTAGCAAAATCCGATCATACATTAGTTAGTTAGTTAGTTATAACACCTAAATGACTAGCTGAACCATTATGTGCCACATCCAAAATCAGCTCTTCAGACAACTGGAACCACAATTTGAACGGTATTCCACTAACGGTGCCCACTTTCTCATCAATGTAGCATCTTTGGTGGTGGGTGAGGAGATTCCCCCCTTCTATGTAAAGCTTTTTGAGTGCAGAGAAAAGCGCTTTATAAATGTAACAAATTAATTATTAACCTGTGAGAAAGTATTCCAGGGTCACACTCACACTTTCCTGTTCTGGATCAATTAACTCAATGGAGCAAGAGTACGATCTGACCTTTGAGCAGCAATTAATTTATCAAGAGACCATAGAGAATATAACCGTGCATGCCGAGAAAACCTTAGGATACTTCAGAACACTGTCATCAACAGTAGCAACGAACGTCACATGTCTTCCTTTGTTCTGTTCTCCCGCCACTCCTTTGTTCCCACGGTAACCCTTATTAGTGGTAACCCTTATTAGTTCATCTGTCACACCTGTTACCTTGTTAGTCTTGTCAGCTGTCTCATTTCCCTGATCTGTTTCTCCTTGTATTTAAGCCATTTGTGTTACCTTGTTCATTGTCCGATCTCCGTCGTATTAAGTGTGTGTGAACCTTCTGCCTGTCTTCTATGTACCTGTAAGATTTATATTGTGAGTAAAAGTTTGCATTGGAAGTTTTGATTCTCCTTCGTCTTCTTCTGCCTGCACCACACCGTGACAGAAAATCGGACCGGCCAAAATGGACGATAGGGTGAGCATTATAGTCATGGCTCAGGAGAGCCAAAACTTTTTTCATTCGTCAAGGACTTTTGCCGCCTTGCTGTCACCAGCACCCTCGATGGCGAGAGCCTGAGCACCTTGTTCCCTATCGGGGCCACATTCTACCATCCAATCGACCTCCCTGACACCACAGGACTAGACTGGAGGGAGACTGTCATCCGGTGTCTGGAGAGCGTCATGCCTCGACCCAGAACACAGCCAGACACTGTTCCTAGACATGTTCCTGCCCCAAGGACTGTCCATATTCCCAGATCTTTTCCCGAGCCTGTATCTGAATCTGTTCCCGAGCCTGTATCTGAATCTGTTCCCAAGTCTGAGCCTGAGCCTGTCCCCGAGCCCGAGCCTGAGCCTGTTCCTGAACCTGA
The DNA here is from genome assembly GCF_951802725.1 of Rutilus rutilus. Classification (NCBI taxonomy): domain Eukaryota; kingdom Metazoa; phylum Chordata; class Actinopteri; order Cypriniformes; family Leuciscidae; genus Rutilus; species Rutilus rutilus. The sequence goes on from NC_140227.1 coordinate 7,755,519, forward strand.
GTCTGTCCCCGAGCCAGAAACGGTTCCTGAAGCATGTGTTTTATCCCATGATTTCTCTTTATGCGTTAAAATCAAGTCATCAGCTAAGGTAGTGGCTTTGTGGAGTGTATCGGCCTTCTGTTCATTTATGTAGGTAGAAAGAGCAGCAGGTAAGCAATTCTTATATTCTTCCACCAAAATGAGTTGTCTTATTTGTTCTTTATTTGTTTAAACTTTTTGAGACGAGCACCAACGATCAAACATTATTTCTTTCTCTTGCGCAAACTCAAAGTAGGTCTCACTGGGAGGCTTCGAACAATGTCTGAAACGCTGTCTATACGCCTCTGGAACTAGCTCATAAGCTTTTAATATAGCAGCTTTCACTACCTTATAATCTGCAGATTCCTCTATATATAATGCCGCATAGGCTTCTTGCGCCTTACCAGTAATTGCACATTGCAATAGCAATGATCAAACGTTTTCGGGCCACTTTAAGAAAACAGATCCACACACTTACTCACAATAGTGAAAACAGAAACACTAGCATTTACCCTGAAAATTGTGCAAGCAATTAGACCATCAAATCGCTCTCACTGAAGATTATCAATTCACCCAACTAAACAGAATATGAACTTAATTTGGCCGCTATACGAAATTACCACAAAAATTCTACAGGTTTGAAAATGAGTTTCAAAATCACTAGTGTAACTAAAAGCAATTCCACAGCACAATTTTATTTACCTTATTTAAACATTAATTTTATACCCTCTTCAGTGGCATTAGGGGCTTGGGGCAACTTTAAACACTGAAATCATGAAATCCTGCGCACTGATCCAATTGACGAACAGCTGCAAGTGAACTGAAGCATACCCCTATTCTGAATAACCACTAAACATAAAAAAGACAAAATAACAAAACAGTTGAAAATAACATAAACGTAATAGTTTTGGACGAGCCCCCAATTATGTTACGGTCACAGCCATAACATAGAAGAGGGTCAACACAAAAGGCTCGATCCAATTGGGGTTTTATTTACGAACAATAATCATAACATAAGATGTGGGAGCAAATGAACAGGGAAAACAGAAAACAATGAAAACCGAGTGCAACTAGACCGCTGTACAAATCCCGCTGCCCAGATGTAGCAATGAGGCTCCTTATATCCATGCTCACCCGGTCATGGATATGGGAATCTGCTCATAAGACACAGGTAACAAACATTTCCAACCACTAGAGAGCAGACAAACCATTAAGAAAGAAAAAAGTAACCAGTCAAACTACATGCACATGTAACAGTTGTGTTAAATGTACGCTCAAGCATGTTCGCTTGACGTGCAAGAACCAATGAGGTACATTCTTGTGTTAAGCAGAATGTTTGAGCTTCAGCAAGAGGTTTGTTCTTGTGCATCAAGCATTGTTATGTTCGCTGATCAATGATAATTTGTGAATAAAAGATTAAATTCACGACTAAATTTGTGTCTCCAGAAAATTTGGACTAAAACCACTCAATTCATATGGATTCATTTTATGATCTATGAACTTTTTGAAGCGTCTAAGTGGTAGTTGCGTTGTTGTCTATGGAGGGACAGAAAGCTCTAAGATTTCAACAAAAAGATCTTCATTTGTGTTCTGAAGATGAACGAAAGCCTTATGGGTTTGGAATGACATGAGGGTGAATAATTAATGACAGAATTTTCATTTTTGGGTGAACTATCCCTTTAGCCTCTGTGCCACATTAAGAAATCTGCATAAATGCACTTGTTGTGGTATATTTGCAGCTTTCGATGAGTCAAATACTAGTCTTCATAATTGGCACGTTTAACTCTTATTTTTGACATTTCAAAGTTTTTAAATGTAATTATTTGCCTATATTTACATATTCAACAGACATGGACTATCAGAGGCAGAGTTACAGGATGTCTTGTCGTTAGATAATGACGTTCTGGCCGAGATCTATAAGTACTGGCTTCCTCCAAGCCACACACTCTTGCGATTCCCGCGTCTTCATTGGTCACGTCTCCGACATGACCTGAGAGCTCATCTGGCGGAGAGATGGGAGGGGGGTGTTATTCTACTGGGTTTCGCACACAGGTAAAGGTTTGGACATTTGAAAATTTTCTAAACTACAATCAGTCTCAATGTAATGTTTTCTTTCCTGATTGCATAAATGGAATGGAGTAAAAGCAGATGGAAAATTTAAGTTTAAAAAATTGAAATGAGTGGGATCTACCAGCATGAGCTTACTGATCAATGATAACCAGTCGAAATGTGACCCGTTGACAATCTCTAGTCTGCAAGTGGGCGGCCCTCTAGGAAAAATCCTAGTGCTCCCTATGCCTATTTTATCACTGTTCTCATCTTAGCCTTTACTTTTCTTAGGCAGTTCACAGAACTGGTAAGAAAGAGATATTTGTCACGCAATGTGAAAGCTGACATGCACTCCATCCTTGCCGAGTATTTCTCAGGACAGTGGAGTAAAGGGCAGCTCAGGCCTATTCTTCTGCCCTCGCTAACCACACTGCTAAATGCTGACAGAAAGGTATTGTTCAAGGTCACAAAATCAGCATTGTCAAATATTTTTTAGATGTAAGTAACCTATATATTTACAAAAAAATTTTTTTTGTGGTAAAACATGCTATATTTTCAAGGTACCACCCCAGCCCTTGTGGTTTACTGGAAAAATTGCCAATTTACGAAAGCTTCATGAACTGCCCTATCACCTCGCTCATGCAGGAAAATGGGAGGAGCTAAGCCAATCAGTGCTCGGTGAGGTTTGAATAGGTTTACACTTTATTTCTATGGTCCACTTTAGACATTCTACTAACTAAAGGTAACTGCAACTACATGTCAACTAACTCTCATTAGGGTATTAGACTGTTACAAGACTGTTAGGTTAAGGTTAGGTGTTAGGGTTCAGGTTAGTAGAATAAGTTCTATTCTTGTAACATGTAGTTGCAAAGTTGCTTACAGATTGTCTGCTGATGGACCATAAAAATTGCTAGCAGATATTAAGCAGAGAGTCTACTAACACTCTAATGACTGCTAGTTGACATGTAGTTGCTTATTGCTTATATACACTGAACAAAATTATAGACGCAACACTTTTGTTTTTGCTCCCATTTTTCATGAGCTGAACTCAAAGATCTAAGTCTTTTTCTATGTACACAAAAGGCCTAATTCTCTCAAATATTGTTCACAAATCTGTCTAAATCTGTGTTAGTGAGCACTTCTCCTTTGGCGAGATCATCCATCCACCTCACAGGTGTGGCATGTCAAGATGCTGATTAGACAGCATGATTATTGCACAGGTGTGCCTTAGGCTGGCCACAATAAAAGGCCACTCTAAAATGTGCACAAAGGAGAAGTGCTCACAAAAAGCAACTCTAAAATAAGAGGTGTACGTGAAATTCATTGACGAACATGTAGACTTTGCAAATTTTAAATAAATTAATATGAAATAAATAAGATGAGCCATGGCACAATTACTTTGTTCCACTAAAAGAACATAGCATAACACCATTTTGAGTTTTATCTAGGTTGTTTATTATCCTTTGGTATTATTTTATTAACAAAAGTCATCATATGGTCAGTTTGAACCGTTTCTTATTTATTTATTTGTAATAAAGTATGCAATTTACTAGTAATAAGATACATACATGCACATTATGTGAAGTTATACATGTGTCTCTTTTCATCTGATCACAGTATTGCTTGCACTTCCCTTCAAAAGTATACATTTCTTTAAAAAAATTGTCAAATCTATTGTATTTTATCTAAATTTTCCCTAAAGAAAGGAATGGTTAAATGGTTACCGTATGTAGTAACCTACTGTTATCCCATCCCCACTAAATCTCATCCCTACTAAATGACCACCTGACAACTGTTCTTTGTATTGTGTTTTAAGTTTTGGTAAACTTTAAATGTATGAAAAGATAATTGTGCATTTTTTTTCTCAGGCAGTCTGGATTGGTTGTGTTGTAAAACTCTGCAGTGTGGCGTGAGCTGTGTTATTCAGGACCTGTCGCTTTGCACTGATCTCACAGAATGCCCTGAGATACAAATGCTGAAAGAGACATTTCTGCTGCTTAAGCCCTCATTAGATTTTAGCGATGGCCAAGTGGGTAAGTATGGGGCTTCCGTAGGCTGTGTCCCACCAATGATATTTATTTAATATATGGAAATAAGAATCTATTTGTAAGGCAATATTTAGCTTGTTTGTTTTAAAATTCATTAAAATTCACCATTCCAATTTCTGTCTCTAAATTATCCATAGTATTGGGTTTCATGTTTTTATGAAATTGTATTTGGAGTTTTGTAGCTTTTAGTTTGTCTGTGAGCTTAAGCCGGGACACACTTAACGACTAACTGAAACATTCTAAGACTGACTGAACGCACTTACAGACTGTTTCCCATGACTTGAGCAGATTTTAAACACCAGCTGAACGCAACTCGGCGCGTTTGATCATGATCAGTAATAAGTATCAAATTAAAGTCATAATCGGCCTTACAATCGTTAAGTGTGTGCTCGGCTTTAGATGTCATCTATTCTAGAGGAAAGCAAACTGCACTTTTCAAGCAATTTCATGGGGTCTTTGAAGGTGAAGTGTCATTACACCCTTCATCTTAAAATGAGTACATTTAAAATATGAATTAAATACACAAGTTTACATATGGCTATTCTATTTCTATTCATTTGTCAGTTTTTAGAGCACTCTTAAAGGGATAGTTCACCCAAAAATGAATATTCTGTCATCAATTACTCATCTTCAAGTTTGAATTTCTTTCTTCTGCTGAACACAAAAGAAGATATTTGAAAGAATATTGGTAACCAAACAGTTGATGGGGCCCCATTGACTTTCATAGTATTTTTCCCCATCAACTGTTTGGTTACCAATATTCTTTCAAATATCTTCTATTGTGTTCAGCGGAAGAAAGAAATTCATACAGATTTGGAACAACTTGAACTCACCCTCAGGTTGTTCCAAATCTGTATGAAATTCTTTAATATCAATGCAATAAGTGCAATATAAATGTAAAGACAGAATTTTCATTTTTGAGTGAATTATCCCTTTAAATCCTCCATAAATATTAGTGTGAGAATTTACAGATGACATTCAAAGACTTATTTCCTTTTAGGCACAGGAAAACCAATCACACCAATTCATCATTCTTCCACGTTCCATTTTGAAATATTATAGTTCAAGAAACATCTAAAACATCATTTTAAAAAAAGTATCTCGTCTTTCTGTATTTTTTTTTTTAACTTGATCATTTTCTTTCTTTTTTTATCTTACTCTTTTATAAGCTCCCTCACATTTGGTCACAGAGATCTTCGCCAGGCTGCAGGGCCTTGCTGATCTCTACCCCTCTATGATTGGTCAGTTGTGCTCTCAGTGCATGGACTGGTTTGGATCCTGTACTGACCCAGTGCTTGTGCCCAAATGCAGCTTCTTTCAGGCCCCTGGGGGCCCACTAAAGAGTACCCTCACAGGGTTCACTAAAGGTGACGCCATATAAAGGAGCTCATTCTTGCTTTTGTTAAAGTAAAACTAAACTTTCCAGACATGCTGCTAATGCGCTTAATGTGATTTCATAGCATTGTGTGTGTTTTCTTGACTTTTGAAGGGGTAAAGACTGTCGTGCTATGCTCAAAGAGGGAGCTGCTGGTAGCGGGTTCAGAGGATGGGCTGATCATAGTCTGGAGTCTAAGCCATCTAGAGACTCTTCATACTCTTTCTGGACACACAGGTAGGTTTTAAGCATTGTAAAAAAAACAGGGTGTCGCAAATCAGGGGACGTGGGAGAAATGGCTCACCCACTTTTTCTCTTGACTTGATTCCAAGCTAAATCTTATACTGAAAGTGAGGAAATCTTGGCTCAACTCAAGATTTTAAACTAGCATTTCAATAATTTCACGACACATTCATATTCAAGATTCTATGATGCCAGTTAGTGATCACATGGCAACCATGCAAGTGATTAGATAAAATATTTAACCTTTTTAAGTGTTTTATTTAGACTTTGCAGCTGGACTTTAAAGTGGACTCAACCCGGTTTAATTGTGATAGTTCACGTCACATCCACACTGGTGTTTTAGGAATAATAATAATAATTATTATTATTATTATTTTAACTCTAATTACAAAAATAGAAAAGGCAACAAATATATTTCTATTGTAAATTACAATTGTACTGTAAAACAAAAAATAAATATATGATAATACTTTTATACTGTATTTCACTACAAGTTACACTACTGACATTTATGTAAATACATTTTTTCATTAAAATTTTTCACTTTCAAACTTTCAAACTCTTCAAGCTGCAAACATTTTAAATGATCAGGCTTTTATTTGATTTTATTTAACTGCTGAAATGCTATAAACTTCTCAAATAAAGTGAACCTAACGTACATTGTGCTCCCAAATGCACATTCAATTTGCAACCCTGGTAGAAACATCATTAAAAATGCTTTAGAGTGAACACTGTTCAAGTATATGAAAATATAAAAACCTTTGGTTTAGACTTGATCTTAAATTTCTCTTTCTCTGTGTAGCGGGGGTGCTGTCCCTGAAGATGATGGATAAAACCAATAACTGTCTATCTACTGCACTCGATGGCACACTAAGAAAATGGTGTCTGATAAGTGGACAACAGCTCTTCTGCATTGCTGATGCAGTGTCTGTCCAAACACACACCACTACACATGTCCACTTGATTGAAGAAAGGAAGATTATAATAACCAACCCAAGCAGCCTAGTATGACAAATTTATATCATATTTTTTTTCTTAAAGGAAAAGTTTAAAATGGAAATAAGGTCATTATTCACTCACCCTCACATCAAATCAATAATGACCGAATTTTTATGTTTGTGTTCCTCTTATAATTAATATAACTGTTGAATGTTGTTTGTTTATAGTTTTTTGTTCCCATCCTTTTGTTACTAGGTTAAAGCTTGGCACTTGGACACTGCCGAGCCCCTGTATGAGGTGACCACAGAGGTTTGTTCTGTTCTTGGTGTTGTGGGAGATGCCGTAGCATGCATATGCAGTGAGGGGACACTCTGTTTTTATGACACTGACACTGGCGTGCAGAATTCCCAGACCCCCCTACCCTGCTCTGTTGGACACCACAATATCACCTGCTCTCTGACACTCACCAAATACTCCAAGATACTCATTGCTTTTGGGGAAGGCCGTCTGCATTCGGTATGCGCCTTGTTTCTGTAAAGACCGAGCAAAATGTAGAATTTCAGCTTTATTCGAAGGTGTTTGTGTGTGTGCAGGTATGGAGCCATGGAATTGAGTCTGTGGTTGATCTTCCCTCTCCAGCTTTGTTCCTCAGAACATCTGAGGATGAAAAACTGCTTTTTGCAGGTGCCTTTACACGTGTCACTGTCTGGTTATCTTTTTTCATTTATTAATCACTCTTGAAGTGTGCACCACTAATATAAAACAGCCCCCCCCATTCTTCCATTAATCAGCAATTACCATTAGTCGAGCCAGAATGTTGGGTCACTTAAACAGTGTTTCCATTGAAACAAGGCCGTATCCCAAATGGAATTTGGAATTTAAGCCCTTGCAGTCTTCCTCCGAGTCCACACTTTCATGACGTATGAGTATCGGGTAGAAGTCTGCTGTGGAGATCGCTTCAGTGCGGGCTCGCAAAAGTGTGCATATCGGCGGCAAAGGGGGCGCTTGCAAGCACCCTTCGGAAACCCATAATGACAAATGGGACACCCTACATACTTGTAGACTTAACAGACACGCGCACGGTGGCCATTGTAAGTCTGCAAGACCACAAGTGCACAAGAATTGTGCCATTTGGGACATGGCCAAAAGACCACGTTTACACTTGTAAGGAAATCAAGATATGAATGGCTGAATTGTTCTTCAGATTAAAATTCCATTATCCCCTTCTCTCTGTTTATTAGGAGAACTTTCAGAGCTTGACGCTGCACCACATTACGTACAATTTGTTTATATCGCTCTAATACTTTTCAAGAAAGCTATTCTTCAACAGGGGGAATCTGTTAAATTTACTATTAGAACACATGGCAATGGGAACATAGCAAGAATTATTTTTGTATTTTTTTTTAGTATAGGAGTGTTTCATACTGATAGTTAATTTTGTGAAAACCCTATTCAGACATAATATATATATATATATATATATATATATATATATATATATATATATATATATACATATGTCCCCCCCCCCCCCTTAATTTGAATAAATTGAACTACATTATATATAAATTTTCATATGTAGAATTAAGATACATCTGTGGATTAGCAGTTTTATTTTATATTAGCATATATTTGAGTAATTCAATAAAAATGTATAAATATTATATGGAATAACTGAATGGCTAACAGTGTTCCAGGTATCACTCAGGTATCTAGTTTGGTATGAAGTTTTGATATTTTTGTTATTTAGTCTGGACCAAATGTTGGTATTTATTTTCTTATAAATTAAAGAATATGTTTGTTTGTTTTTGTTTTTGTTTTTTTTTTACAAAAATATTGGTAACAGGGTTGAATAGCTGAGTTTGATTGTTGTAGAATCAGAGCCCTCCTTGGGTTGCACACACAATGTAGTATTGTCTATGTGTAATGATCTTATGTTAAATGAGATGTTATCTTTTCAGAGATCTGATCTTCTGATCTACTACTTTTGTTTCTTGTTGAAGGATGTGACAGAACATTGTGTGTGTTCCTTGTGACACTGACTTCAATGCAGAAGGTTCTGGATCTTCACCATGATGCATCTGTCCTATGCGCGGTCTCAAGCGGTGAATGTAGCGAAATCATCACAAGTGCCCAGGATCGGATTATACGGGTCAGTTTAATCCCTCTCTTCCCAAACAGGTACAGTTTCATCTCACAGCCATTGCCTTGAATGTAAGTTGATCATCTTGTACTCTTCAAGGTGTGGAGTGTAACCACAGGAGCCCTGCTGGACTGGATCGGTGTGATGGATTCTGCTGTGTCCACATTGGCTGTACATCAGCGCACTATTATCTCTGCCTCTCTTATTGCCAACCAGCTCAAAGTATGGCAGCTGGACTACAACACCAAGCACAGGAGCAAGAGTTTCATCCCAGCATACTGCCCCCTAGTGGTCCTGTCGAAAGACGGTGATACTCTATTTTATGTCAAAGAGGGAAATAAAACAGAAGTTTTCACCTGGAGCTGTTCAGAAGGTGAAACGTAATAAGAGGATATTGGTTTTCATTGCTGTAATTATGTGCAAGATCTTAAAGGGTTAGTTCACCCAAAAATGAAAATTCTGTCATTAATTACTCAACCTCATGTCGTTCCAAATCCGCAAGACATTCTTTCATCTTCGGAACACAAATTAAGATATTTTTTTATGAAATCTGAGAGAGTTCTGTCCCTCCATAGACAGCTACGCAACTACCAGTGTTGAGTGGTACGGTTGAGTTTTATGTTCACTGATCAATGTTTATATGTAAATAAATGCCTAAATTCAATCTTTTCATCATATAAATCGATTGTCTTATCAGAAAACTAAATTGGACTAAACCGCTCAATTCATTAGAATTAGTTTTATGATCTCTTTGTGAACTGTTGAAGCATCAAAGTAGTTGTTGCGTAGCTTTCAATGGAGGGACAGAAAGCTCTCAGATTTCATCAAAAAGATTTGTGTTCCGAAGATGAACGAAAATCGTACGGCTTTGGAATGACATGAGGGTGAGTAGTTTAGCAATTTTCATTTTTGGGTGAACAATCCCTTTAAAAGTATTACATTCCTAAAAAAATTCTTTAGCCAAAGTTCACATTCACATATTTCACAGGTCTACGGACAGACATTATGGACGTGTCCTCAGAGGTGTGCTGTATGGAATTAGCCCAGCAGAAAAACCTACTCTTCTGTGGACTGCGGACTGGTACCATCCTTATTTACCCATTGGACTTTGCCCAAGAAACCCTGTGCCTGCCACCTCCAGAAAGCCTACCGACAGTACGCAGCATAGCTATCAGCCCGCGGGAGGACAAAATGGCTGTGGCATATGAGAATGCGGTCTGTCTGTTTGAGATTACATCAAGGGACAGTTTCCCCTGTGTGGACGGCCCATTTGAGAGGTACTCCTTGTGCTTACTGCATTCCCCAATCTCCGCCATGGCTCTGCTGTCCGACTGCAGGCTGCTCTATGGGACCTTTGGTGGTGAAGTTGTAATCTATGACTTTAAGAGCGCCACGGCAGCCGAGCTGGATCACCACGGGGCAGCCATAACCTGCATCACCATGAGCAACTGGGACACGCAAGCTTTGATTGGCTCTCAAGACTGTGTTCAGAAGTTGTGGAATCTGAGTCCCGTCTTGCTGAATCACACCATGGAGTACAAGGTGAGGGTTCACAGGTTGCTATGATTTGAGCTTTTTTAATTGAGCCAAGGAATTTAATTTGCCTATCTTTGGGTCTATTTTTATTCTGTTAAAAAATTATTTAAATAGAGTTTATTGTTTCCATGCTGCTAAACTAACAATGTGATACTTCAATAAGCATTAGAAAATACGTACTACTGACGAATACCGGTACAAGGTCAAATAGTCTATTAAACTATAATTTGCCTGTGTTTTGGTCTTTTTTGGCTCTGCTCACAATTAGTTTTAACTGAGTTTGTTGTTAACATGTTGCAAGCAAACAGTATGATGCTTGAATAAGCATAAAAATGCAGACATTTTTTTTATTGGAAGTTATTAGCATGTTGCTACGCTAACAGAGTGATACTCAAATAAGCATAAAAAGTACAAACTTCTCACAAATAGTTCTTAAATTGTCTATTTAATTATTTGTTTTTAATGTTATTATTTTTTCCAGTTTTGTTTGAATTTTTTCCCCCCCAAACCAGTTGAGCGAAAAGCTGCAGCCCACATTCGATTTCAGTGGTCAACTTAAACACAGTGTAAGGGGATTTACAGTCAAAGACCCAGAACCAGACATGATGAATGAAGACCCGGAGTCAGAATTATAATTAATTGAAGAAAAGTTTTATTGAAGATAGTTTGCAGTTTCATCAGCAGAAGTCAGCTTCAAGACTCACAAGGAGTTTTGTAGGCCGCCCCGCTTACAGTTACAAAGATCACAGCAGTTATACCATACACCAAGGTCTAAGCTACATCCTTGCTTCAGATTGAATGATTCTGATTGGCTAAGAAATAGATAAACATAGTAATTTTCCACAGATAGACAGATAAGGGGTGATTTTATAATTTATAATCACATTATAAAATGTTTTTCTCCAAAACACGTTGGCCACAATTATTGGCACCCTTTTATTAAATACTTTTTGCAACCTCCTTTTGCCAAGATAACAGCTCTGAGTCTTCTCCTATAATGCCTGATGAGTTTGGACAAACAACTGACAAGAGATCAGAGACCATTCCTCCATACAGAATCTCTCCAGATCCTTCAGATTCCCAGCTCCATGTTGGTGGTGCTTCTCTTCAGTTCACTCCACTCATCAGGTCAGGGAACTGGGACCATGTCAGAAGCTTCATTTTGTGCTCCGTAACACATTTTTGTGTTGATTTTGATGTTTGTTATGGATCTTTGTTTTGGATGTTTGTTTTGTTTTGGATCATCTTCCTGATGGAAGATCCAACCACGGCCCATTATAAGATTTCTAGCAGAGGCAGTCAGGTTTAGATTTTTTATCTGTTGATATTTGATAGAATCCACAATGCCATGTATCTGAACAAGAGGACCTCCAGCAGTAAAATATGCTCACAACATTAAAGCTACACTGTGTGATATTTTCCCCCATCTAGCGGTGCAATTGTATATGACTGCCCAGTGAATATTAGTTTCTTTTCCTTTCAATTCCGAGGGCGTTTAAACTCCTACGGTGGCCGTATTATTCCAAGATTAACATGGCTTCCAGTTCGACTTCGCAAAAATTGCGCCTTTAAAACTATTCATCACCTGTGATCCGTCGCAGCACAGATTTATGTTACAAGGTAAACAATACTTTTCACCATTGACGTGAGGAAAAGTAACGCAAGTTATACTAGAGGTCGTTCTGCCGTTATGCACAACCATGCTATGGTTAGACAAGCAACTATAAAACTTCGAATTTACAAAAAAAGGCTGAATTACCTGTCGAGAAGAAAGCAGGCAACTTCGCCGTCCGTTTTAAAATCTTTGCTCCTCATGAGCTCTTTCCATCTGGGAAAAGTTACTCCAATATTGACTTTGGTCTTGCTGATTTGCCTGTCGCGTTGACGTTTTAATTCTCTCTTTCGCTTCCTTGGCGACTCTGCTACATGTCCTCGAAATTAGGCGTTATCCTCCATCTTCAGCAATCTTTCAAATCTGCCGGCAGTCGCGAGTAACCTCCTAATCTCCCCCTCGCATTCGTCACGGTCACAGTGTCACTGTGTGTAAAACGCGAAAGGCGACGCTTGAATTTCCAGGTATGTCCCTCTTTGGCGAATGTATTTTCAAGATGGAGGCGCAACATGGCTTCCGCCATTCGAGCGACTCGCTCGTATGTATTATAAATGGCAGATTTTACGCTTACGAGAATACTTTATTAGTTGGTGGAAGTAATTACACATGAATGAGCACATATACTTTTGATAGAACAAAGTGTTTTTTGCTAAGAATCAACTTAAAAAAAATACACAGTGTAGCTTTAAAGATCCAACAGTATATTAAATTGTACACATGGGGAACTTTTTATCCTTTTTTTTGGTAGGCTTCTGACCCCAAGACTCAATTAATCTCTGCAATTCTCCATCTGTGATCCTTGAAGAGTCTTTGGCCACTCAAACTGACCGTGCATTAAGACAATATAGACACACGTCCTCTTCCTGGCAGATTTGTAACATTTTTAGTTGATTGGAACTTCTTAATTATTGCCCTGATGGTCAAAATGGGGATTTTCAATTCTTGAGCTATTTTCTTACAGCCACTTTTTGTTTTGTGATGCTCAACAATCTTTTGATGCACATCAGAACTATATTATTTGGTTTTACTCATTGTGATGGATGATTAAGGGAATTTGGCCTTTGTGTTTCCTCATTTTTAAACTCCTGTGAAACAAGAAGTCAATGTCATGTTCCTAGTCACCCTGGTGTGCTAAAAAAAAGGTAAATATTAATGGGAATATACTTCAGAGATATTTTACTCGTAAAAAATTCTAGGGGTGCTAATAATTGTGTCCAATGTGTTTTAGAGAAAAACATTTATTTCATAATGTGATTTACCCCCCACTTTCAATTCTTTTACTTCAATGAAAGGTTAGATTTTTGCATTTTTTTTTAATGAAAGATCAAAAGGATAAAAAATGCAGATGTATTTTTTACAGCCATTTTTGATCATATTTACCAGGGGTGCCATTAATTCTGACCACAATTGTATATATTGACACATGTTAAAGAAGTCCATAATTCAGTTCTGGAAGCCGGGCTGAATGAGCAAGCATCAAATACAGACTAGAGAATACATGAAAATAACTTTTCAGAAATCACACTAGTAACTTCTATAACAAAGTAAAATCTCACAAGCCCAGAGAAGTCATTCAACTCATGTGATATTAAGAAGGTAAAATAATGATTAATACTTTGATTATAATCACTCATTACATGAAGAAGCAGTGGATTCCAGAATCCGCCCTCTTCAACAGTCACCTGTCAAGAAAAGTTTAGACTTCATGGATTTAGTCTGGAATTTAGACAAATCATTGACGGATCTGACTGTGACAAACATTAATGCTCTGTATCAGGATGTGCTACCAACACATACAAAGGTTATAAGGTTATGCCTTATTCAATTGACTTCTCCATTAAAGATACTTTAGAAAAAAAATATTTTAAAATCCAGTTTTTAATATAAATTTGTCTTATTTTCCAGGTAGAATAACTAAAAGTTCTTAAAACAATATACATTTACCTGGGAAGCAATACTGAATAAGTTAAGACATGTTTTCAGAGAATGTATATGTCAGGGTGATGTTTGTTTTCATTTTCCCTGTTCCCATTTTGCCTGTGTTTAGCGCTAAAGTTTAGCACTTTATTTTACAGTATACAGTAGTTCCTAGTTATTACATGGTTATTGTAAAGTGGTGCAAACTATATTATAGTGTTATTTTTACTAGAAATCAAGTCAACAAGAACTAATTAACTATGTTTTCAGTGTGACATACAATGCTGCCAATAAACAGCTGCTGTGTAACATTAAAATGTTTTGTTCTTTTTCCATCCTCAAGGGTTTTTATTTTGAAGGCGTCCTTTGTGCTGTCTTCTCAATAAACGATAAATATGTCTTCACTGGATCCTTGGATAAAACCATCAAAGTCTGGGATGTCTCTAGTGGTGAGGACTGTTCAGTGTTGTACATGACAGCTAAATGTTTATGAAACGTTTTTGGAAGATTAATTTTTTACAATTAAAATTGTAAAACTTGCTAATAACGTCTTTCATGTCTTGTTTCAGTTGCTTGATTTTGGTCATTTCTTTACAGGTTGTTTGCTATACATCCAGTACGTCTACTCTCCAGTCATAAAGATGATGCCACACAAGGACGGATTTGTAGCCGTGTCTCAGCATGGATCTTTCATCAAGGAAGGTTTCCGCTGTCCAGACAGCCTCAAACCTGGATACAACCCCCTCTGTAACTTCCGAGCACATTACCAAGTCACCTCTCGGGAGAAAAGCCTGAATGCTCCACACACCGAATTCAACATGCTGCCAGATTATAACCCTGCTCAGTTCAATTTCATGGGCATCGGTTTGATGAAAACGAAACCATCTAACACGTGTGTTCTCCTCTAAGTACGTTTTACGTTCTCTTACAATCCAGCACCCCACTAATTTACAGAATTAGGCTTTACACTATCTGTAATTACATAGCAATTAAGCAACAATTACTGTGTAATTACGTAAGAAATAATTTGAGAATAATAAGATGAGAATAATTGAGAATAAATACTAGTTAGCCATTTTATAGTAATTCATCTATTTTACAAGTGTTGTGCAAAAAGTAAAAATGTGTAAAGGTCAGCATGTTGTAAAATATATTTTATTAACATTACAGATAATTTGGTAACACTTTACAGTAAGGTTTCATTGTTTACATCAATTAATGCATGTTAACTAGCATGAACTAACAATGAACAATACATTTGTAACAGTATTTATTAATATTTGTTAAGGTTAGTTAATAAAAAATAGTTGTTCATTGTTTGTTAATGTTAGTTCACAGTGCATTAATTAATGTTAAGAAATACAACTTTTGATTTTAATAATATATTAGTAAATGTTGAAATTAACATTAACTAAGATTAATAAATGCTGTAGAAGTATTGTTCATTCTTAGTTCATGTTAACTAAAGTAGTTAAGTTAAACTAAATCAGAACTAACATAAAACAATCAAACTCATTTTTGTCTGTTTATATTATCATTAACACTTTACAATAAGGTTTCATTAATCACATATTTTGGCTTAGAAACTCGCAGTATAATAAAGAGAATTATCACAGTCTTTGCATCTAATTTGTAACATGTTATAACTTGGTATTTCAATGGCAGTATATCATTGAATTCCAATGCAAGCACATGGTGAAAAGTGGGCGTGTTAAACCAGTCAAGACTTTCTGTTGCAACAAAGGTTTTGGGTCCTGCTAGATTTCCTCCTCTTCTGTTGAACGCTTCTGATTTGACAGAGCTGTACTGAAGCCAGTGACATCATACATATCTGAAGAACAGACAAATCAATTATCATCCTCAATGCAAAGAGTTTGTTCGTTTTGTCTTTCTGCACATGAATTTAGTGTATCATGCCCACAGGTTATGATAAAGGTCAGAGATAATGTTTATATGGTGGCTCAATGTGGGTTTTAATGTGATGTGGCTGCTCATGTATAATTCTGTCATGTATGAAGAGATTTTTTTTTTTTTTTTTAAGGGATTCATTCAAAATGTAACTCATACATACAGTGGGATTCAAAAGACACATGAAAATGTTTCTATTTTGCTTTTTTATATAAAAAGAAATTTCACTACAAAACAACTGGGTAGTAACGTTTGCATGAATTTTGGAATTTCTTTTGGCATGCCCTCCTTTTGCTGTACCGACAGCAGGCACTCAAGCTGTATGTACTTCACAATTTGGGGCAAAACCTGATGATCCATATCATCCTGATTTTATGAATGTTCTAAGAAGCATGAGCAAATCAGAAGCAAATCTGACTTTTTGGGAATAGATTTTTGGGTCCCAATGTACTCTTTTTAGTTTTTATTCCATAACATCTAGATTCTAGAAGGATGTAACATCTATACAATCTATATTTTAAAAATAAGCATTTGTTTCTGTGTAATTTCTTTGTGTGAGGGAATTAAATATAGCAAATTAATGTAGTTATATGTTAGTATTAATAAAATATATATTATATAATACTTAATATTTGATCAAATTTGCTATTGTTACAGTTTACAAATAAATAACAGTAGAAGATTTATCATCTGTGTTTTGCTGAAAGTTATTCACCCACATACAGACAATCTCTCCCTAATATATTTAGAAAATTAATGATGTGCTATAACTCAACATAGAAAAAAATAGAACAAATTAAATTACACAGTAAAGATTATGACCAATATAAACTATAAATCATCAGAGAGCCCACATCTACTCGCCTACATGTGGAAGAACTTCATCCTCCACTCTTTCACTGTGGCACATTTCTATTTATCTATGGCTCTTGTTTTGAAATCCTTGAATGATTTACAATTTTAGCTACATTTGAAAGACTCCCTCTAGCTCTATGTGTACAGCATATATGTATTTATATATGTCTGTCTTTATCTACCTTTAATATTGACCATAAGCAAGCATGACATACTAAAGTGATACTGAAAGCTAATTGGATGAAAAAGAACAACAGTTCATTGTAACTGCTTTTAGACAATAAAATTAAGTATATGTTTATGTACAGTACATTTTTGAGGAGGCTCAAATTCCCTTGCCTGTTTTAAACAAGACGCAGCAAGACCTGATTTCATGCATGGAGAAGTTACTAAAAGCATTCATTTAAATAAAGTTGAAAGGACTTTCTGTGTGCGCCTCACCTCAAGGAACAGTAGGACGAGGGTCATCACTCCGACCAGCAGAAGGTTCTGTTTTCCCCACCAGACGATCTTATCTAGACAACCAGTGGTGTAGATTAACCGACTGGCCACACTTTTCTTTATCTTTTGGGTCTCATAGCCACACATAGAGTTGAACACCGTCTACACATAAATGAACAGACACTCTTTATAGTGTTAGAGAGTGGCCAGCTTTTCATGCTAGTGTAATTTATTAAAAATAAAAAATCTCTTTGCTTCTGCTCAACATAACTGTATATAAAATACAAAAGGTTTTTGATTGACTGCTACTTATAATTTGGTAACACTTTAAAATAAGGTTCCATTTGTTAACATGAACTAACAATGAACAATACATCTACAGCATTTATTAATCTTAGTTAATGTTAATTTCAATATTTACTAATACACTATTAAAATCAGAAGTGTATCTGTTTATATTATTTAATGTACCTGAGCTGACATGAACTAACAATGAACAGTTGTATTTTTATAAACAAAGATGAATAAATTCTGTAATAAATGTATAGCTCAGTGTTAGGTTATGGCAGAGGTGTAAAGACCAGGGGTCAGAAAGTATAAGTCCTGCCATATGTTCATTCCACCTGATCTCCTGGCTGAAAAATGTCTCGGTTATGTATGTAACAGAGACTGGCGAATGGAGGTTTCGCTAGAGAGCCCTATCACCTTCGAGATATTAGAAAACGAGCCAATGGTATGAAAATACCATGGGTCTGCGGAATTTGCATTGCGAACCCACCGCGTGGGTATAAAAGGAGCCACGAGTGCAATCTCGCTTTATGTTACCTGCTGAGGAGCACCCCTAGCACGAGTGAAGGGCCAGGCTAACGCAAGAATACCAAGGTACACTGGCTAGCATATCCCAGATGGAATATGTGACACAGTGTCTAACCGCAGGAAGGACTTAGAATACACATATGACCTGAGTACGGGATGCATAAGGAGAACTCAGAGGTATCCAGCCCGCAGGGTGGAATGTTTCAACCTCGAAATGGCAAGAGGGGTCTTGCCGAGGGAAAACACGTGCTCGGAGGAGACTTACCGTGGAATATACACATGTGGGGGATGCCCAACCGGGGAACCATGGACATGGAGGCACCAAACCGATCATGAGGGCTGACCAATCGGGCATGCACTCTGGTGATGGCATCAACAGTGCAGGGAGAACTCATCTAAGTAAAATAGCGTACGTATCCAGTCCGTGGAGTGGAATGGCGCAGCAAGTGATGACACCGAGCAGGTCCTACTTATTGGCTACTGGGAGCGAGTACAAGAGAGGACACTGGCTCTACACGGAGATTGTAGAATCTCGCGAAAGTGTTAGGTGTCGCCCAGCCTGCAGCTCTACAGATGTCTGTTAGCGAGGCGCCATGCACTAGAGCCCAGGAGGAGCTGTGCCTTCACCCCTAGGGGGCATGGCAGGCCCTGCGCCTGGTAAGCCAAGACAATGGCGTCCACTATCCAGTGAGACAGCCTCTGCTTGGAGAGAGCCTTTCCCTTCAGCTTCCCACCGAAACCGACAAAAGAGCAGGTCTGAGGTCCTGAAACACCGCGTTCTGTCTACGTAAGTACGAAGTGCGCGTACTGGACAGATCAGTGCCAAGGCTGGGTCTGCCTCTTCTGAGGGCAGAGCTTGCAGGTTCCCCACCTGATTCCTGAAAGGAGTGGTTGGAATCTTGGGCACATATCCAGGCCGGGGTCTCAAGATGACGTGAGAGTTAGCTGACCCGAATTCCAGGCACGCTTCGTCAACCGAAAATGCCTGCAGGCCCCCTGCCCTCTTGATGGAGGCCAAAGCAACCAGGAGCGCCGTCTTCATAGAGAGGTACTTAAGCTCAACTGAGTGCAATGGCTCGAAGGGAGCTCTCTGCAGTGCAGATAGAACCACTGCAAGGTCCCAAGAGGGCATACGAGGGGGGCGGGGAGGATTTTAACTCCTAGACTCCTAAGGGACCTGATGACCAGGTCATGCTGTCCTACCGTCTAAGACTCCACAAGGTCTTGGTGCGCAGAGATCGCAGCCACATAAACCTTCAGAGTGGAAGGAGACAGACTTCGTTCCAACCCTTCTTGGAGGAAGGAGAGCACCGACCTGATTGGGTATTTTCTGGCATCTTCTCGGCGAGAAGATCACCAGGTGGCAAAGAGGTTCCACTTCAGAGCATAGGCGTGTCTTGTGGACAAGGCTGTAGCTGAAGTGATGGTAGACACCACCTGAGGTGGTAGGGTACAAAAACCTTCAGCGTCCCGTCCATGACCCACACGTGCAGGTTCCAGAGTTCGGGACGTGGGTGCCAAAGGTTGCTCCGTCTCTGAGAAAGGAGGTCCTTCCTTTAGAGAAATTGGCCAGGGAGGGGCTGTCGCGAGGAGCACCAGTTCCAAGTCTGGGTGGGCCAATGAGGCGCAACAAAAAGGACCTGCTCCTCCTCCTCCCTGATCTTGCACAGGAATGTTTTAACTGTACAGTTAAAGAGTCCCCACGTCTTTCTGGACGCGATAAATAATTCTGTATTATACATTTTTAAGGCCAGACTAGTCGTTTGTTGAGGGTTGATTTGTAAAGGACTACACGCCTGCGCACATATATATTCAAATGCACACTGAACACGTGATGCGCATGTGTGTGCAGAGGTTTGCGCAGAGATAACTGATAATCGTTTGCACCTTGAAACCTATTTCCGGGAGTGCGTTCTTGAGCCACCCGGCACTGTTTTGTGCAGATGGACGGCAGGAGCGCGTTGAGGGTTTTCTGTTATATGTAAGCGGCCCCTAAGTTATTAACTACGCATCTTCGCAACGGAAGTGAATCAATCAATCAAAACTAACTTTAGCTGGACAATAACTTTATCCTAGAGCTGCTGTAAAGCCAAAACCAAAGTCTGTTACTGTAATTTCCTATTATCACTGTAAAGCTGCTTTGAAACAATTCATATTGTTAAAAGCGCTATATAAATGAAGGTGACTTGGGGAGGCAAACAGATCTACCTGTGTGTCGCTGAACTATTCCCAAATCAGCTGAACCATTCCCAAATCAGCTGAACCGTCTGGGGATGGAGTCTCCATTCCCCGGGATAAGGCCGTAGTCGTAATCGTTGGCTGCACGATTCAGCTCTCCTGGGATGTGAATGGCTCGAAGCGACCTCAGATGCTTCTGGCTCCATAGGAGATGGCGTGCAAGTTGCGACATACGGCAGGAGCGCAGACTACCCTGATGGTTGATGTACGCTACTGTCGTCATGTTGTCTAAACGGACCAGTACGTGCTTGTCTACCAGCAACGTCCAAAAACGGTGCAGAGCTAGACGTACGACCAGCAAATCGAGGCAATTGACATGCCATAGGTGCTGGGGTCCTGTCCAGGAGCCCGCGGCAGCATGCCCATGGCACCCAACCCGTGGTGGAATCTGTTGACACAACAACATGCCTGGAAACTCGGTTTAAGGGAACTCCGGCCTGTAGAAAAGAGAGGTTCGACCACGGGATGAAGGTTTGACGGCAGGCCTGAGTGACTAGCACCCGGAACGTGCCCTGTTGCCATGCCCATCTCGGAACTCGATAGCAAAGCCAGTGCTGAAGCGGTCTCATATGAAGCAGTCCGAGCGAGGTGACTGCTGCTGCGGAGTCCCACTGCCGAAGAGCCCAGCCTGGGATATGGGGGAGTTGAGAAAACGAGTTATCCCCAGAGTACCCACTGGCCGCCGCGCCATCGAGGAAAGAGAAGGCGGAGGACACCGCCGGGCCGCGGGAAGTCAACGGGGACTTCCATGACCCGATTCTTCTCCAGAAGAATCAAGACCGCCTTGTGACGCTGTGAGCGACATGGCGTCATCCACCGGAGCCCCGAATGAAACACTGGGTCCCCGGAAGGAACCAGGTTCACCCGGAAGTTCCACGGCTTGCGATGTGCAGGGGGGTATGGCCCGAGGAATACTTGTCGGGTTATTCCACACCGTAACCCTCAGATCACCCTGGCCACCAGCCAAAGTATCCCCTCTTGAGGAAGAGATAGACTGGGGTGAGGCAGAGGGGACTCTACCCCCACGAAGGTCATTGAGTCTCGATCTTAACACTGCGATGGTCATGTTCCCGCAATGAGAACATGACTCATCCACGAGCGCTGTCTGAGCGTGATTAAAGCCCAAACACACTAGACAGCGCTCGTGAGCGTCAGGCGGATGGATCATGCGTCCACATCCAGAAACACATGGGCGAGACATCTTTAAAAAGACGTGCCCGTGCAGCTCTTTCAGAATAGAAAAACTCTTTCAGCAGTGCTGAAGCACCCAGGGGAGAAACACGAGCTGCGTGAAAGCCACTGCACAGACCAGCAGCAGGATCGTGAATCCGCTGAAACGCACCGTCACACCAACACCGACTAAAGAGTGCTCGTTGCTTGAAGAAGGTGAAGGAGAAGCACATACATACACAATTCGACTCCGAAACAGAAACATAATGTGAGATTGCACTCGCGGCCTCTTTTATACCCACGCGGTGGGGCGGAGTTCGCAATGCAAATTCCGCAGACCCATGGTATTTTCATACCATTGCATAACAGGTGATAGGGCTCTCTAGAGAAACCCCCATTCGTCAGTCTCTGACGTAACTCGTAGTGACTGACTGGAAGGGAACTGTGCTAATTAGCAAATCCAGGTGATTGGAGCAAAACACTGCGGAGGACTTTTACTTTCTGAACCTGGACTTTACACCTCTGGGTAATGGTAGTTAATGCATAATAAACCTTTGTCAACTAACCTTAACCTCAACGAACCTTATTGTAAAGTGTTACCAATAATTCAGTATGCAAATATACAGTATGTACAAAATAAGACAGTCTAGGTCAAATAGACATTTTCAAGCAAGTGTTTAATATTTCTTAACAAGTAAAACAAAAAATGCATTTACTAAATACTAAAATGGATAGCATACCTAAGACATCTACATTAAGTGTTTCAGGATTTGACACAACCTGACCTCATTTTTTAGCTGTATGCAGCAGGAGAAGGGCACTCCGTAGGCCTCCAGACTGGGATTTTGGTCTGATGAGTTGAAGTACATGTTTTTAGACCAGTCTAAATAAGAATCCACCCCACAGCACTTGAACTACAGGACAAAGAAAGATCAACAGTGTGATATTTGACATATGCCATTTAATGCACCACCCTGTCATGCTTAACTACATAAACTACTGTTCAAAAGTTTGGTGTCAGTAATTATTATTATTTATTTTTTTAATTAATACTTTTATTCAGTAAGGATGCATGAATTTGATCAAAAGTGTAAAAACAAAATGTTACTGTGATTTCTGTCAAATATATGCTGTTATTTTGAACATTCTATTTATCAAAGAATCCTGAAAAAAAATTATCAAAAAAAATAATTAAATCAAATTAAATTTATATAACTTCCACAAAACTATTAATTCTGTCAGGACCACTATCGTCAAATACGATTGACAATTAGCATACAGTTTGGATTGGCGGTATGGTTCTGTTCTGGGTGAGAACTCCCTGTGCATCCATGCAGCCTAGCATGGATAAGAGAAGGGAGAGCACAAGAACTCCCCTTAGGGTAAACAGAACAGAACCAACATAAATGAATTGCAGATATCATTAATTCAATATTTTAATGTACAACATAATTTTAGAATTTAGTTTGATTCAAGGGGAATCAGAATGCCAAATCCTGACTGACGAGAGGAGGAGCTGGGGATGGAGGAGGGCAATTAGCTTCTGAGAAATGCGATAGCTGATGACAATACTGAAGGAGCTTATATATGGATGTTGTGATAGGCGTCGTATTCCTATAGGTAGATGTGGATCAGCTGAGAGTCAGCTGATGCGAGCTTGACAAACGTGACCGGCCAGAACTAACAGCTTGATCTGTTTTCAACAAAGAATTTTTTTCTTGAGCAAATCCACATATTAGATTTTTTTCTGAAGGATCATATGACACTAATGGTTGCTGAAAATTCAGCTTTGCCATTGCAGGAACAAATTACATTTTAAATATATTACTAAGGAAAATAGTTATTTTATTTTAAATTGTAACAATACTTGACAATATTACTGTGTTTTTTGAACAAATAAATGCAGCCTTGGTGAGCAAAAGAGACTTCTTTCAAAAACATAAAAAATCTTATGGAGAAGTCTAATTGGACTTAATTTTGAATGGTATTTGTTGTGATATGGAACTACAGGTTGTGGGAGTCACGGAAAGGTGACGTCAGCGCGTCGCCGGAGAGCGCTCTGATGCATGTGACTGTGTTATGCTCGAGTAGCTTAGCTGTAGCAATAAAAGGCCAGTTAATAAAACAGTTCATTCCCAGCAAGACGACTCGGTTCCTCTTTCGTTTTAAAGTATCGACACATGACATGGTGTCAGAAGTGGCCGACTTCACGCTCTGAAAAAATAAGACATGGCGAAGCTCGGACCTCCGGAATCTTTTGACTTCACGCGCCCGGCAGAATGGCCGATGTGGCGCCGACGTTTCGACCGCTTTCGGGTGGCGTCAAAGTTGGACAAAGATAGCGGTGAAGTGCAGGTAAACACGCTTCTCTACGCCATGGGGAGAGAGGCGGAAGCGATTTATGATTCCTTTGTGTACGATGACAGCGGAGAGGTTGACGAGGAAGAGGAGAGAGGTAGACCGGAGTTGGATTATGACACGGTGATAGCCAAATTCTCCGACCATTTTGTGCCCAAGAGAAACGTGATCCATGAAAGAGCATGTTTTCACAAGAGAGCACAAAAGCCCGGTGAGTCAGTAGAGGCTTTTGTGAGAAGTTTATACGAACTGGCACAGTATTGTGAGTTTAGGCACACTAAAGATGAGCAAATCAGGGACAGAATAGTTATTGGTATATCTGACAACGATGTATCACAGAAGCTGCAGCTCGAGCCGGAACTCTCTCTTGAAAGAGCTATTCAAATAGCGCGCCAGAGCGAACAGATAAAGCAACAGAATGTGAGCCTGCGCTCGGAGTGTGCAGTGGACACCATAAGACAGGGGAGGCGGCAGTTCCATGGCAGAAGGAGCAGCAACGATGGACAATGGCAGAAAAAACAGGAACACAGTGAGTCAAAACAGAATCCTACCTGTCCCCGCTGTAACAGACAACATGGTAAAATACATCCTTGCCCAGCCAAGAATAAAAAATGCAGAAGGTGTAATAAAATTGGACATTTTGAGGCAGCTTGTCAGACGAAAATGCTGAAAGAGGTGGTTACAATGCCAAGCAGCACCACTGACACAGATGAGATGTTTTTCCTTGGAGAAGTTACTGAACATGTGTCAGACATAATGGATCAACCTGATTCAGAAAATATGTGGCTTGTTGACTTACCTGTTAATGGCAGCACTGTGAAATTCAAAATAGACACTGGGGCAGACATCAGTGTAATGTCACAGGCTGCATTCAAGAGACTGCCACAGCGCTCCCGCCTGGTCACTGCAAGGAAAGGACCCATCACCAGCCCCGGCGGCGAAGTTAAGAGTATTGGCAAGTTCCTGGCAACAAGTGAGTACAAAGGGGAAAAGTACAGATTCTGGATAACTGTAATTAAAGGGCCATACTCTCACAACCTCCTGGGACGGAGCGTTGCCACAAGGATGGGACTGGTCATGAGAGTAGACGGGATGGACACTGTAATGTTAAGTCATGTGTTTGGGGATATTGGTTTGCTCAAGTGCGACCCCGTAAAAATCGAACTTAAAGCTGATTGTGAGCCCTACTCACTGACGACGCCACGTCGCATCCCGTTCCCCCTCCTGGCTAAAGTTGAGGCTGAACTCAAACGCATGCTTGCCCTGGGCATAATAGAAGAGGTTACAGTGCCTTCTGACTGGTGTGCCCCGATGGTTCCAGTAGAGAAGAAGAACAAGGAGCAAGTGCGAGTGTGTGTCGATCTAAAACGCTTAAACAAGGCGGTTAAGCGAGAGAGATACATCATGCCAACTTTGGAGGATATTGCTCCCAAGCTAGCCAGAGCTAAAGTGTTCTCTACCCTGGACGCCTCCTGCGGATTTTGGCAGATCCCCTTGGATGCTGCCAGCCAAAAGCTGACAACCTTCATCACCCCGATGGGGAGATTCTGCTTCCGACGGCTGCCATTCGGTATCACGTCGGCTCCAGAAATCTTCCAACGACAGATGTCGACACTGTTAAAGGGTCATGATGGAGTTGTTGTAGTAATGGACGACATACTTGTTTATGGAGCAACAAGGAAAGAACACGACACACGTCTTGATGCGGTGCTGATGACCATAAAGGACAGTGGTTTAAAGTTGAACAAGGCCAAGTGTCATTTTGGACAAACAGAAATAAAGTACTTTGGCCACCTCATAAGTGCAGAAGGCATGAGACCTGACACTGACAAAGTAGAAGCCATTACACGGATGCCAAGCCCAACCAATGTTACAGAGCTTAAACAGGTTTTGGGTCTTGTCAACTATGTTGGAAAGTTCCTGCCTGACCTCTCCTCAGAGCTGCATCCCATCACTGCCCTGCTCCGGAAGGAAAATGAGTGGGTGTGGAGTGATGTACAAGAAGCTGCGTTTGAGAAAGTGAAAGCTATGCTTGTGTCAGCACCAGCACTTGCATTTTATGATGTCAACCGCAAGACTGTCATCAGCGCCGATGCGAGCAGCTACGGATTAGGAGCAGCATTATTGCAGGAACACGAGGGTGTGTTAAAGCCAGTTGCATTCTGCTCCCGCACATTGTCAGATGCAGAGAAGAGATACTCCCAAATTGAAAAGGAGTGTCTTGCAGGAGTGTGGGCCTGTGAGCGCTTCGCTCGCTATGTGCAAGGCATGGAAAGCTTCCTTCTACAAACAGACCACAAACCATTGGTACCCCTCATAAATACATACGACCTGGACAAAGTCCCTCCAAGGTGCCAAAGACTCCTAATGCGCTTACTGAGATTCAATGTCGTGGCTGTGCACGTCCCGGGGAAGCAGCTTGTCGTAGCCGATGCTCTCTCTAGGAGCCCACTGACCCACCGTGGTGATGAACACACTGACCAAGAAGTACAAGCATATGTGGAGTCAGTGGTAGCAAATGCGCCTGTTTCATCACAAAAACTTGACAAAATCCGCTCCGCCACACTACAGGATGAAGAGCTGCAAAAGATTGTGCAGTTCATTAGGAACGGATGGCCACCAAAGACATCGCTGTTTCCGTCCCTGCATGGATATTATTCTGTCAGAGTTCACCTCTCTGAGACTGATGGACTGGTGTTGTATCAAGATAGACTGGTTATCCCAGCTGCACTTAGATCAGAAGTGCTCAAACAGCTACACGAGGGACACCAAGGTCTAACAAGGTGTCGCGTTCGAGCTAGGATGTCAGTATGGTGGCCTCGCATCAGTGCAGAGATCGCAACGGCAGTGTCAACATGTAAGTTCTGCATTGAAAATAGACCCACTCAAAGACGTGAACCGCTCCTCACCACACCTTTACCTGGGGGACCCTGGCAGCGCATTGCTGCTGATTTGTGCGAGCTAGAAAGACAGAATTATCTCATTGTGACTGATTATTATTCCAGGGACATTGAAATTGCCCACCTGTCTTCAACATCCAGCCACCAGGTCATTACCAGGCTCAAAGGCATGTTTTCAAGATGGGGGATACCGCTGGAGCTGGTGAGCGACAATGCCACACAATTCACCTCAGGTGAGTTTCAAGACTTCTGCCAAAGCTATGGGTTTGCGCATACAACTACCAGCCCTCATTATCCTCAGGCAAATGGTGCTGTCGAGAGAGCTGTGCAGACTGCTAAGCGCATCCTGAAGCAGCCCGATCCATATCTTGCTCTAATGTGCTACAGAGCCACCCCTAGTGCTGTTACGGGGGTGAGCCCAGCTTTACTTATGGCTGGAAGAGACATTAGGACCACACTTCCTATGTTGGAAGGAAAACTACAAACTTCTCCTGTGGACAGACATCAAATCCAGCAGAAGGATGCTCAGACTAAATCAGCCTACCGGTTCTTCCATGACCGCCGTCACTCTGCTCTGCCACTTCCGGAACTCCAATCTGGGCAGGCCGTTAGAGTGAAATTGGATGGAGAAAAGGGGTGGAAAACGCCTGCTAAAGTCATTGATAAGTGCAGTGAGCCCCGGTCTTACATCGTGAAGACAGACAAAGGTGCAGTGTTGCGACGCAATAGAAGACATCTGCAGGCAGTCCCGGAGCTTGCTGACCCTCCAGACCAGCGGCAGCAGTCTGAGGGATCTCCGCTGCAGCTGCTCAGCAGCCCTCCTTCTGTGGCTGGACCCAGTCATAGTGACCCTGCTTCTGTCCAGAGACTAAAGGATTCACCTGTGGTGTGTTCACCACACCAGCCGTCCCCTCAGAGGACTGTTCAAGTGACATCCAGAGGTCGTGAGGTCAGAGTACCTCTCAGATATAGAGACACTTGAACACTTAATGACACTTATCTTCACACTGTCTCCTCAGTAATTCTGTTTTGAGTGATAAGTACAGTTAATAAAGCTACATTATGTTCCCAAGTTAAGTTATGTTCCATAGGAATAGATTGTTATGTTGGGAAATATCCGATAATTGACAGGATAAATAGGAATTAAGTGCCTGAGATCACAATAAGTAATGCTGATGTAACACATCAATCACCCAGAGACTGTTATGTTCATGTTTATCTTTATTTGATGTGCAGTACATCTTGTTTAACTGTTTGAGCGTTAACCTTTGAAAAGGGGGAGATGTTGTGATATGGAACTACAGGTTGTGGGAGTCACGGAAAGGTGACGTCAGCGCGTCGCCGGAGAGCGCTCTGATGCATGTGACTGTGTTATGCTCGAGTAGCTTAGCTGTAGCAATAAAAGGCCAGTTAATAAAACAGTTCATTCCCAGCAAGACGACTCGGTTCCTCTTTCGTTTTAAAGTATCGACACATGACAGTATTTGAAATCAAATTCTTTTACCTTTTTCTGTACAAAATCAATAACATTTTCCAAGTCCTGATCATCCCGATAGCGCACAATCGCCTTCATCATCAGCTGCTCTGTCCTCTCTTGAACCTACCAACAAGTTTTGAAAGTAATCATTTTAAAACATCATCTCATTTCTCCAAGATGAGACTTGGTCCAAATATAAAGTTTTAGCTTGTAAATTATTTACCTTTTCAGAGAACAAAAGACCCACCACAGCGGCTGTTACTTGCAGCAGCAGAATGACCAGCAAAATTCCTACAAACTGGACAAATATGATTTATTTGTAAAAAAAGCTGGAAAAAAATCTAGGTAAAAAAAAAAAGGGTAAGTTGTCACAATGGGCACTGAGTCTGACTATTGACTGACTTGAGAAGAATATTTTTTAACTATCATGTAAAATACGTAATAAATCTATCTATCTATCTATCTATCTATCTATCTATCTATCTATCTATCTATCTATCTATCTATCTATCTATCTATCTATCTATCCATCCATCCATCCATCCATCCATCCATCCATCCATCCATCCATCCATCCATCCATCCATCTCTTAACACTGTAGATTTAGAAATATTCAAAGTACAAGGTCATCTTTCCATAGCTACTGAAATAGCCTTTGTGACAACTTCCTTATGTGAGAACTATATCTGAGTCTGACCATGTTGAGCAGCAAGGAGATGTTGCGCAGAGCTCCAAAACAGCCAAAGAAAGTGATGGTGAACATGAGAGAGCCCACAATGATCAGCAACAGCGCTGGATCTGCCATCAGCGTGTCCACTACATCTGTCAAGCATCAGTAAAGAAAATATAAAGTAACACAAAATGTAGATGTACACAGTGGTTAACATCTTTATCTTTCTTGTTTTGTTTTTTTTCTGTTTACAATTTACATAGGATAACAGGCTACATCTAACTTTTTCAACACTTTAGTCACCCTTTTTTTGCCTTCATTAGATGAGTTATAAAAAAAGTTTTACCTTACCTTGCCTTAATTTAAGGTGGTTGTGCGGAATATACATATTTAATTTAGTCTAAATTAATGTGCCACTGTGGTCATGAAAACTACAATATTAATGCAACAGTTGGAAAATATGGAATATTATTTAAGCTAATGATCTGGTAAGCACCATATAATGTAATATTTGTGAAAATTTTGCCATTTATAAATGTTTGCAAGCTTCTTTTATAACTAGAGATGAATGAATATGGCGAATGCTGTTTAAATACCTGACTCTTTGGCAACTTTTGCATAGATTCCAACAGCAATTAGGACAGCACTGAACACCTTTAACACAACAACACTCATTTGTTTAAAATATCTGCAATACAAACACAATTCCATATGAAACAAAGCCAAACCCATGATTTGGACAAATACAACATACAGTAAGCACACAGTTAGAAATAATATAATATAAATGTAATTTAATAAGCAAAGTTGTCATGTTTGCTCTAAAAATCAGCAGAAATACATTTACAAGTCATGCTCTTACCCAAAAGATGTAGCAACACACAAATAAAATGTACTTCACGGCTCTGAATGATTTCTTTCTTTTAGTGTTCATTTTATGTCTGTGTCAGTGGAAAGCAAAAGCAGCTTTTAGTCTTTCGAAGTAACGTTCTTCAGGTTAGACCTCCTCGGTTTCGCCATCACGACGTGTAGGTGCTTGTCTGCTCAATGTTTTCACATACCTGTCTGTCTATGCTTTTCCAGTATCATATTCATTTTGTTGCGGAAATAACTGACCCAATGCTAGGTGAGCAGGGACCCCCAGCGGTTACAACTGCTCAGTACTCAGATGTATCCATAGATCATTTGTAGCCAACTAATCAGTTGTAAACAACACCTTCACCCAACCAAACTAAATTACACATTAGCTTTTGATAGCATATTGATTTTTCTTTCACAGATATCATAGCCTGCCCTAAATTCATTTCAGTTAAACATTTTAAAAGATACGTTTTTTTTATTTTTTTATTTATCTACTTTCTCCGTCGTTAATGATGTAGACTATCATAAGTAATTGGTCTCCTTGCTGTCAGTCAGGAGTCTTCATCCTCCCCACAGACACGTCACTAGTCCTACAGTCTGACAGTAAGCGGATTAAGTCTGTTCAGTCAGCGAAACTGCAGAGAGGACGAAATACCATCCATGTTCTCAGTCATACCCCTCTATTAAATTGCATAACGCTACCCTTTCCTTTTAAGCCACGATGTTTGCCATATTTACTAAGATAAAAGATCGCATTGAGGCTTTTTTGAACGAGAAGAATTTAGTCACTGACTGTCTCAATAAAATCGAAGAAAAAACAGGCATCAAGAAACGTTACTTAGCTATCGGTAAGTCCTAGTTTTATCTTAAGTCTTTTCATGTTTTATAGGGGCCTAAAGTGTTTTCTGCGAATAATAAAATGTTTTGTGTTATAATGTAACAGGTGGACACACGGGCCAGTCGAACCGTTACTAGGATGTGAAATTAAAAATATCATTTCTAAAGATAATTAAAAGCTAAAAACAATTAAGTTGGCTAAAACAACTTCACTAATAAATAGCATAGGCCTATTTTATAATAGATCATCAAATCTATTATCGGATATTGCTCGCCCGTTATATTTTATCACACAATGTGTGCGATAAAAAAATATTAGGGAAATAGGCTACACGCACTTGATGACACTGAGTTGTTTCCTTTTGTTTTCATTGAAAGAA
Source organism: Rutilus rutilus (assembly GCF_951802725.1). Classification (NCBI taxonomy): domain Eukaryota; kingdom Metazoa; phylum Chordata; class Actinopteri; order Cypriniformes; family Leuciscidae; genus Rutilus; species Rutilus rutilus. The sequence goes on from NC_140227.1 coordinate 7,786,311, forward strand.
AACTTTTGCAATTTAAAAAAAAAAAAAAAAAAAAAAAAACATTATTATTATTATTATTATTATGTTTTTCTAAATGGGCAGATTTTCTCTGACGTAGGTAGCTAACGTCTGTGGACACATTTCGGTAACACTATTTTACAGTGTCCTTCTTAAACATGTTACATTTACTATAGTAATTACATGCAACTAACCCTTAAACACATGTGATCCTAACCCCGACTCTATAGCAAGTAGGCCTAGTCTACATGTAGTTAATTCTTATTAGGCTACTCCGTACTTAATTAATTACACTGTACACGGACATCTTTAAATAAAGTGTCACCAAAATTGCTCTTTAAAGTAGCCTATACCTTCCTAAAACATACAGTAGGCTATGGTATTTCAGCTTCATCCCTCAACATATAAATTGATTATGAAATTGTGATAAATATTTTTTTTTCTGTTCCAAACGCTGTCACATTGAAAATTAGTGTTAATGATTTCATTTGAGGCCTCATTCAAAGACAGTTGTCCATGATTAGCATTAGTAGTTACTGTGATTCTCCCGTTTACACATTGAAGACATTGTTCAGTTATGATTTTTTCTCCCAACAGGTGCTACAGCTGTGACTGGAGCATATTTATTATTTGGATATGGTGCTTCTCTACTCTGTAATCTGATTGGTTTTGTTTATCCTGCATATTTCTCGTGAGTTATGTTTTAAGATATTTCACAAATCAATACTTGTCTTAACCTAAACTGATAGTTTATTATGTCTTTGAGTTTGGTTGTATTTGAGTTTGGATGCAGTAGCTGGAGTTTGGGTGCAGTATACTTGTCTTAACTGGCATATCTTTCAAATAATTTTCTATTTAAATTTTTTTGTAGTATCAAAGCCATAGAAAGTCCTGGTAAGGAGGATGACACACAATGGCTGACGTATTGGGTAATCTACGGCATCTTCAGCGTGGGTGAATTCTTCTCTGACATCTTTCTCTACTGGTTTCCTTTCTACTATGTATGTAAGGTAGGTAGAACAATGCCAGATGCTTTCTCTGACTAATATCCGATTTAAGAGGATCAATTATTACCGGCTTCTTTCTGCTAATTGGCACAAAGACTTCTGCCTTCCTCTGTCATGTCCCTTCTAAGAGGTTAGTTGTTTGGCAAGCTGTTTCATTTAAAACAGCTCTGTTGTTGGTCTTTAGATGGCATAATTTTGGTTTTAGCAGATTTAACATTGTTTTTATGATCTATCAAATATAGATGCACACACACACATATATGTCAGACAGACACAGAGCGCTTGAGTTGGACTTTGCATTTAGTTTTGCACTTTTCCCAGTTCAGTTTCCTTTGTCTTTGTTCATCAGTTACCATGGTTTTTGATTTGGTGTCTTGTTAATCACCTTGTTTAGTCCTCAAGTCATCTTCATTTATATAGCGCTTTTAACAATGTAGAATGAAGTTTTATGTAACAAAGTTCGGGAGGAGCATGTTCAGGTAATCATCCAATCAGCACAAGAAATAGCCAGTATAAATAAAGCCTTCCCTTACCTCCTGTCTCATGACTAATTTCTCAGCATCCCGCCACCACCCCATCACCTCACATTCGGCTGGGTCTGCTCATAGATACCTATGATCTATACATTTATATATGTATAGTAATCCCCAGAGGGGAGTACTCTGGGGTCGGGCTGAATTCCGAGCTCGGAGCCCTCCCCCCGGACAGCAAGCCAAATACGCATTTTAATATTACATCAGATTTCATTAACATGTGAACTCGTGAATTGTTCCAAAGGGGCTTTACATTGATAATAGGAAATTAAAGTAACAGAGATTGTTTTGGCTTTATACAGCAGCTCAAGAATAAAGTTATTGTCCAGCTAAAGTTAGTTTTTAATGATTCACTTCAGTCGCAACGATCATTAGTTATTAACTTAGGGGCTGTATAACCTTAGTGTCCCCTATGTATATAAGCCCTGTGTTTGTTTCAGTTTTTGTCATCTTGTGATCCTGTCTCATAATAGGTGTTGTTCTGTTTCCTGTGTTTTTGTTTCCAGATAAGTGTAATTTGAGTTTATTTTGATTAAAGAAAACTGCTTGCAAATAGATCCAGCGCTTTTATTCATTTTGTGGTGTTCCTCAGGGGTCCATTTTGGGACCGTTGCTGTTCTCTCTGTATATGCTTCCTCTAAGCTCTATTTTTCGGAAAGTATGGTATTGCATACCACTGTTATACCGACGATCTCCAGTTTTATCTTCCTGTGAGCTTAGATAAAACCTGCTCGCTAGACAGAGTACAGGAATGTTACAGTGACATTAAACTTTGGCTTTCTAGCAACTTTCTCCAATTAAATGAGAGTAAAACTGAGGTTTTAATTGTAGGTTCTCCCATCTCACCTACCTTTCCTGATCATTTAGGTTCCTTGTCCATAAAGATTGAAGATCATGTAAAGAGTATGGACTCATCACTACATTTTAAGAAACAGATTGGTGCCGTAGTTAACCTGAGATCAATTGCTAAAGTAAAGCATTTTCTATCCAGTAAGGATTTGGAAATCGTGGTTCACTCTTTTATCTCATCAAAGATTGAGTATTGCAATTCTCTATATATTCCCCCAGACTATGCTAGTCCACTTACAGTTAGTGCAAAATGCAGCAGCAAGACTTTTAATGGGGGTGAGAAAGAGAGACCATATTACCCCCGTACTGCAGTCCTTACATTGGCTTCCTGTTAAATTCAGGATTGATTTTAAAGTTCTCTTGTTTGTCTACAAGGCCCTATCAGGCCTTGCCCCCGTACATCAGTGATCTTATTATTCACTCTCCTTCTAGAGTTCTCAGGTCCTCTGACCAACAGCTTTTAAAGGTCTCTCGTTGTCATTTAAAATCAAAAGGAGATCGTGCTTTTTCTGTGATAGGTCCCAAACTCTGGAATAGTCTCCCATTCCACGTGAGGTCAGCCCCATCAATTGCCACTTTTAAGACTTATTTAAAAACGTATTTATTTTCTTTAGCTTTCGAATAAGTTATGTTTGCTTTGTTATATGATTTTAACGTTTTAATTTTTGGAAAGCACTTTGGGGCAACGTCAGTTGTTTGAAAATGTGCTATATAAATAAAGTTGCTTGCTTGCTTTATTTCTGTCTGCAACCCCTTGTGGACAAGCATACTGAGACTCTAAAATGTAAACTAAAAAATACATAATTTAAGCTAGATTGATTCTCTGGTTGTTTCTTTTGTTGTCTTCCTGCATATACAGTAACAGTGAACTATTATTACTTTTTCTGGGTAGGTAATTGTAAAGTTCGACAAACTACTTTCTTAACTCGTTGCCGCTTTAGTTTCTTAACTTTAATAGGGACAACTCTACAGCCATGTTAGTGATGATTTCTCAAACTAACCCATTACTTACTCTAACTTGCTCTTTTTGGTGTCTTTGCTGGTGTTTAGTGCCTGTTCCTGTTATGGTGCATGGCTCCGGTCTCCTGGAATGGTTCTCAGATTCTGTACAGGCGTGTCGTGCGGCCATTTTTCCTGAAGCATGAAGCCACGGTAGATGGGATGGTCAACGATATAAGTGGAAAGGCCATGACAGCAGCTGAAAACGTCACAAGAGAGGGTATACAACATAAGACTGTCGTGGTTCAAAACACCATTCATTTCCAGAATTTTTATAAAGAGAATATCATCTAACGCTTGAAGTGTACTTCACTTTTTAAGTGTATGCTTTTGTATGGGCACAGTGTGAGGTCAAATTCATCATCAGCATAGTATGCACGCACTATTTTATTAATCACGCATACTTTGTACGCTCAGCTCACACATGCACCTTAATATTTTCTGTAATTAGTAGTGTTGTAGTCAAGACCCCCTAAAACAAGACTTTGAGGGGTTGAAACCAAGACAAGACCAAGATCACATTCGTGTAAGCAGGTTATGTGACATACCCGGGTATGTTTAAGGGTAAGTAAGCGGATAACCTCAACTTTTGGTTCCAAAACCAGAGGTAACTTTCAGGGTATGGAAGTAGCCATAGCAACCTACTTTCTGTGCTCCGGAGCAGGATCTGTTCCAGGGTTAGTTTACTTCAGAGGTGTTCAGCACATTTTCAGCACATGCGTGCCCTATTGATGAGGCTTCAGTGAGTGTGACAGATTGCACACAATATTAAATCTATAGTTATATTGATATATAAAGCACTATTAAAACAAGGTATTGTTGATTTTATTATAATATATAGCTATATAATTCTCATCTCACACATCGTTGATTTGCATTCAGACGTTTTTTTATTTTTGCAACAGGACGTTTTCTATGCTATAACGTATTTCTATAATAAAGACATATGATATGATATGATATGATATATTTTACCTTTCAAGCAATGTGGAAGCAAAATGACTAAACAAAAAACAATTGTGTTATCTTTGCAAGCACAGACTGTATTTAGTTTAATCAGTCTTTCTTTTTTATTATATAATTAGCATCAAACAAACGATATAGTTCTTATTCACAGCGATATGCACTAAGTATGTAAATCAGTATTTAACAAAAGAAGAAGAAATAATTAATATTCTGCACATTTTCACTCTGTTGAGAATGTCTTGTGTGGTAACCTGGACGCGTTTTTGGAACGAGCATACCTTGAGTAAGCAAGGTTTAATCAGTCGAGAATTCAAGGTATGTTTGACCGTAAGATAACCTTGCTTTCTGGAATACACCCTAGCTTATACCTTTACCTATATGATAATGCTTAATTATATCATATGTTTTATTATGATTTCATACAAGTACTTTTTTGCAATCATATCTTGCATTTTGTGGGCCTTTGTATTAATTTTGGTGAAATATTAAAGTTATTGATTGCATTTGAATCAGGAAGTTTTACATCCAATCACATTAATGATGTTAAAAAATAAATGAATGATGTTAACAATGCACTGTCAATTTAGTGATATCCCCACAGTTGTGGTCTTGACAGGTCTTGAGATAAAATCCAGAGTCTTCTTAGTCTGAGACCAAGACTAAACCGAGTACAGTCGCAGTTGTTTTGCAGTCGAAAAAGACAGAACAACGACAAACTACCGGAGATGGCAATATACAGGCATTTTTATCGACCATGACTACTGGAGAGAAGTAGCACAGACATGGACAAGGATGAAACTTTCTAGTGTGCATGTGTCCATGCTGTGTCCATGCTATCTAACGTAGGATATTTTGAAAGGCTATCAAGTCAAAACGGGCCAACAGTGCCATGTGGCTGTCCACGTAATATTCAAATAAACTGTAAAAAAAAATTCGAAGATGTTAAGATGTAAAATACTACATTCTGGTTGTAAATTGGTATAGTCAAACATTATTTTACAAAGGCCAATGCTGACGCTGCTCTATAAAATACATAATTCAGTTTAATGACAGCAAGTGCAAAATTACTCAAAACTTTGCTCACACACACACACACACACACACACACACACACACACACACACACACACACACACACACACACACACACACACACACAGTGCCGGCCCGAGCCTTTTGGGGGCCCTAAGCAGAATTTGATTTGGGGGCCCCCTCCCACCACGCAGAGTCACCTGTGCTTGACGATTATTGACACAATGTCACGCTATAATGTTACATTATAAATTAATACAATGAGGTTATGTATTAATACAAAATAAATACTTAATAAAAAATAGATACTTAAAAAAGTTTTAACTTTTTCTTTACTCTTTTACTAACTCTTGGAAACTTCTGAAAACAAACTGTCACAAAACATATTAAAAAAAATATTTGCAAAATATCCTCCAACGTTTTGCAACACTTTGCAGTTTGAATGATGTCTTATGAACATGACGGGATATGTTTTTATGTTTCCACTGTTCGATCGCGCCCGCGACTCACACACACACACACACACACACACACACACACACATACACACACACACACACACACAAACATATTCCAGCTTTGTAATCTTCCACTGTGATGTTTCCAAGCACATTTTTGCGCGTGTGAAGAGGATGATATTTTCCGTCGATATTGGAACGTTACGTAAGTGAAGTACAAAGCCTATGATAAAGAATAGTTTACCATCCAAATCCATCGCGAATGTTGAAACATTTTGATTCTAATGAGAGAGATACGTGAGCCCAACGCCGCTTACTTTCACTTTCGCTTTAAATTATTTCGTTTTGGCTTGTTTATAGTTATTTTTTTTATTCTTGTTCTGTTCTGAATATCATTACATTTAAAGGATAAATCATTGATCAAATCCAATTTTTGTGACATGGCTTAACATTACCGTGACTTTGCGCATGAGTTGTCTATGCACGCGAGGTTATGCGCATGACTCAAACACTGGCAGACTCAGCAGCAGTTGTAGGCAGGTATATTGATCATGAAATCAGAATTTTCTTGTCTTGAATTATTAATCCTTTCATTCATTTATGTCACTTGTTTAAGTTAATTAATATGTAAAAAAAAAAAAAAAAAAACTCGATTGGGGGCCCCCTGGTGGCGAGGGGGCCCCAAGCTGCCGCTTAGTTCGCTTATGCCTCGGGCCGGCCCTGCACACACACACACACACACACACACACACACACACACACACACACACACACACACACACACACACACACACACACACACACAATTAGAGTTAGAGTAATGGAGCATTACTTATTCACACCGCAAAACTAAATTAAGTAGTTTTAATTACAGCCTTGATTGAACTCAGCTCATTGTTTGCTTAGATTAATGTAAATGTAATTTTTTCATCTAATTTTTCTCATCTGTTCAAGTTTTCACTTGTTCAATCCATCAATCTTTCTATTGCAGTCCTTCACACTCTGGCAAGAAACCGGACAATTGGCCCAGCTGAACCTGAAGCCAAAAGACTGTCCACTTCTGCTCCTGTATGTTATGATATTGCTAATAAACCAACATTTGTCAAGATAAACATTTTTCCATGCTTTGGTTTTCTGCACATTAATCGATCTCTCTATACTGTCTCTCCTTTCATGTCTCTGAATCTAGCCTGAACCCACTGTTGATTAAATGGTAAGTTTTTAGTTTGTGTCTGTGTGCTGTGTGTGTGTGTGTGTGTGTGTATGTATATATGAGGTGGGAGGTATTTTAATATATATATATATATATATATAATCTTTTTTTTATTACATGCAGAAATACAGGTGGGCAGAGTGGTCTGAGGAGACAAATCACTTGACGCAACATGCAAGAGATGCAGCATTATGTTGAAGACTTGACATGACAGCAGTATCATTGTCTCAATGTAAAGGCCTCAATGAGTGAATTGTAATTCATCTTCATCTGCATGATTTTCAGGCTCCCATTGTCAGGAGTGCTTGGACTTTAATAATCCGGTATATTTATTTATATTTCTAAACTGTAAATGTCCTGAACACACTTATTTATGTCAGTTATTTTTTGCTCACTGTTAATATACATTTCTACCGGTTGTTTAAATGTCTTTGGCATTTAAATGTAGCCAATTAGAAATGTAGACAATTCAACAGAAACTATTGTATTTACTGGTTTCTCTGTAACAATTTATGTTGTATTTATGCCATTTATCAGGGATTTTGTAATCTTAATATTATTATGATAAAAAATGTAAGTCTTCAAACTCAATAAATTTGTTTTGTATTATACATTTGGATTCTTTTCTCATGTACCTTTGACATCATCAACTTATTTCCTTAAACTGAATTAAATGTGTCCAACTATTGAGTTTTGTGATTGTCAAATGTGCAAATAATGAAACAGAAATCATTTTTATTGTCCCCATGCTCATAATTTTTTTCTATTAAGAAACATAAAAATATCTATTCTACAAATAATTAAAAGTTATTGTGAAATTTGTATTAATAATAAAAATAATGAAACTTATATATATATATATATATATATATATATATATATATATATACTGTAGGCTATACTGTATATATAATGCATGATTCATAAAAGCTGCACATTTATCAAATGGATCCGTATGCAGAAAATTATACTGCATACATACATTAAAAATAATGTCTAACATTATGCAACAATCAATTGTCAGTGCTGTGTAGATTAGCAGTTGTACTAATTGTAGTCGGCTACTACTGATTCCAAATTGCACAACACATTTTTTTAGCTAGTAACGTAGTTCATTACATTACACACTTATTTGCACAAGGTAATGTAACTCGTTCATCACATTGATTTGAACAGCATAATCTTGTACCATATTGATATAAAACAATACATATACAGAGAAAGAAAATATATTCATTTTTTTTATCAAAAACATGAAGTACATTAAATATTACATTACACCAGGGTTAACCAGACGATCATGATTCCCAGGGATTTTGTGAATTTAATGAAAAGCTAATTAAATCATAAAAATATCAAATAAAAATAATTTAAAAATAGACAATCAAAATAAAACACTTACTAAAAAATGTTTATTTATTTATTTTATTTTATTTTTTTGCTTACTTGCGTGTCATGTTGACGAATCCCTGCATGTACATATGAAATATGTGAATTTGTACATTTTATTTGATAACGCCACGTGTGTGAAAGACAAAAGCCTTCCAAAGACAGTAATACATGGTTAAATGATTCATTGAGTGATAATTCAAATAATAATTATGTTTGTCAGGAGCTGATTAGATATGCAATGTTGAGACAACACTTCTTAAAAATCAAATGCTATCTGGGTCTTAGTTTTCAGTGATATACATGACTAGTTGTTGGTCTGTGTGTGCAATTCCACAAACTTGGAAGACCTTCTGATTGTATATAAGTATATATATATAAGTTTTAGAAAAGAAAATGTATTAAAAGATAAAAAAAATTGTAAGATTGAAATATGAATACTTTGCTACCATTGTGAGAATAACATTATATAAAAAAGTAATAGTCTACGAGAATTTTATGACATAATGTAATCTAATTATTAAAATTTTAGAATTTGATTAAGCAATCCAGATTACATGTAGTTACCATAGACTGTAAAAAATAGTACACTGTAAAAAATTTGTAACACTCCCAAATCAAAAATTTCAATTGACCGATAACATCTAAATTTTTCAATTGGCCCAAGTGAAATTCTGTAAATTCTAAAATTAAATGTACAGATTTTCACTTGGGCCAATTGAAAAATTTAGATGTTATCGGTCAATTGAAATTTTTGATTGGGGAGTGTTACAAATTTTTTACAGTGTAGTTACCCAGCACTTTCAATTGTTTTATCTCTGTAAGATCACTATGGGTTTAGACCCCCTCGTTTTATTTATTTCTAGTTGTGTGTGCATTATTTATAGGTTATATATGTGTTGATGTAAATTGATCTCAACCTGAAATTACATTTATTATTATTTGCAGTGTTATTTCAATTGTTAAAATGCAAATTATTTTCAAATGCTTTTTTACTCCGAGTCAAAAGATGGCGACAATCATCACAAAAAAACGTCATCCTTTGACTGTTGAAACGTCATCCTCTGACGTGTCGCACTGGATGCCATAGTAAACAGTTTACATGTGAAATATGTGTTTCAGTAATTTACTAATAGGGTTTGTTTCACAGTCACAGTGCACAGTTTCCTCATCAACATGAACACTAATGCTCTATAAGAATCCTTGGTGTTTAAAACTAGAGCTGGTGCGTTTCCAACCAGGATGAATTTTGGTTCCAAAGGCAAGAAGCGGATGGTTCTGCCGAGCCGACCCGATCCGCCGACAGTGGAGCAGATCATGGAGGATGCAAACCGAGCCTATCCCAATGATCCAGTGTTCACTGTTTTACACCAATCTGCTGAAGGTAGGCAATCGGACAGACGAGAATATTTCAGCACAGTGGCTTTAAACACAGTCGAGTGCTGATCTATTAAAAGCACAAAGTTTCATACAGCAACACAGTGAAAGTATCTGAACAAGAAGTTCGTTTTCAGACACTTCACATAAAAAACAAACACATTTTGCATCGCAAATGCAAATGAACAACTGACAGATGGCCAGTATCATAGCTCAGTATATTATTTTATCACGGTAACTTAGGCTAATTCTTGCTTGCCTTTGCGCTATTTTATTTTTTAGTATATGAAGACACGAATCAACCTCGTTCAATACTGTATTTTGAATGAATCGTTCTCGTTAGTATATTTTTCATTGTCCCCTTTGAAGGGCCGTGGGAAAGTAACTTTTAGTATGTTTTAAATCTTTTTTTACCATAATCGCTGTGGTAAAAATAAGTGTGTGTGTGTCCTACTGCCTAACCATATCAGGGTTTTTCCTGGGTCAAAATTGGTCTTCGGTGGTGGCTGACCGACATGGTCATCCACACACAGCAAAGAGTACCCTAGTACCCACATGATCCGCAAGCCCAATATTGACAATAAATGTTCAATTTAAAATAAATACAAAGAAACAGGTTGTGTTTTTTTTTTTTTTTTTTTTTTTTTTTTAAGGTAATTTACTACACATTGTCATAGGCCTATACATACTGTGGATTATTAAGGCTAAATTTTACTAAACACTCTTGCTAAATTAGGTAAGCACACTTACTTTATCATTTCAGATTAGGGGTGGGAATCTCTAGGCACCTCACGATTCGATTCGATTACGATTCAGAGGGTATCGATTATTAAAGTTTTTTTTTTTTTTTTTTTTACTTGGGTACTTTTAAAGCAAAGTATTTATGATGACCCATAACGAACTTACTTCCATCTTCCTATATTAATTTTATTAATAAAACAAATGGAAGTGATTTGAACATTGCAAAGAACCAACATGAAAATACATGTGTGCCTGTACTAGCAGTGTACTTGTAGTAAATTAATACAAACTTCAGCATATTCTGAATCTCTAGCATTTAATAATAGACTTCTAACCAACATCCTCTGGTTATTTCCAATGAGCAATATAATCCTTCAGACAAAAAACATTTTGCTGTAGCAAATTCACAAACAGTTTTCGTTCAAAAATATAGAATTATGTACCAGCAGCTCTCATATAATGCTTGTGGACTTATGCATATTCTGAATAATTAGTAACATACAAAGCCTCTCTTATTCACAACTAAATAATAAAGAGGTATGACTTGAAATGTTTGCTGTATACCACAATCAAAAACAGCTTATACAAAAAAAGTGAATGAACATCTGCAGAGAGCACAGTCAAAATGTAACTTTTTGTGACTGGCATTGCACATATTGCAGGGCAGTACAACGTAAGTATAACAGATCGGTTTACAGTATATTGATGTGAAAACTAAATAGGCTACTGAAAACAGCTTTCATACAAAAAATACTAAATAGGTAACAATGAAATTGCCAATTTTCCATACGCTAGCTTTTAACGAAGAGGGTGCCGTTCGAATTTGGCGCTCAGGCATCATGCGTCTGTTATGTGCGCGAGTCTGTTATGTGCGCGCCACAGACTGCACGTCCGCTAGAGTTCCGCCTTTTGCGTTCCGTCAATATTATGTTTTTTTAGAGATTTGATTTTTTTGACATTTGTGAATCGATTCAGAATCGTCCACGTCCGCATCGCGATGCATATAAGAATCCGCGCGGTGCTGTGATCGTTCTCTCCGTCACTCCGTCAGTAGCCTGCTTCACTCACAAAACCAATTACAGATCAAATAAAGCTTTGGCGGGACAAAAAATCGTTTTGGCGGCCGCCAAAAAAATTTCAATGTAGGAAAAACCCTGCATATTTTTTAAATTTGTACCAGAAGTGTTTCTGGAGTGTTTGCAAACACTAGTCACTAGTGTAACGTTTGACAATCGTTAGACATTCGGTTTTATACCCATTAAACTCGCTGCGCATTTCATGTTTTCTGCCCAAACCAACTTAGATATGCATAATGTCCTTTTCATGTGTATATTAATTAGTCCTATAAATCAAAACAGTTTATGACATTATGTTATCAAACTAATGGTAAAATGTTCAGAAAAATATACCTTTTATTGCACAAGGCTCTGTTTTTGGAATTAGCTTTACACATAATTTATAATAATTTTTGAAATTGAAATCTAAATACAACACTGTTTGGCCTAAAGGTATCAAACCAACTATAAATTACTCAGAATATTATTCTCTGTAATGCACAAGGCTTGTTTTCTTGATTATTATTTTTAAAATATTTTTTTATAATGCTTATTTTCAGATAATTAAATTGGTCATTTTTATATACAGTACTAAACTGTTAAAATCCATCAAATTAAAGCGATTAAATATTATTCCCTTTAATGCACAAGGCTTGTTTTCCAGATTATTCATCCGTCATTTTTTTATAAGGTTTATTTTTCAGATTATTAATCTGGTATATTTTATATACAGTACTGAACTCATTTAAATCCATTAAACTACAACACCATTTGGCCTAATCTATCAAATAACCATTAAATTACTCAAAATATTATTCTCTATTATACTCAAGGCTCGTTTTCCAGATTATTCATCTGATTTTTTTTTATAAAGTTTATTTTTCAGATTAATAGGCTATACATCTGGTATTTTTTTTATTTTATATACAGTACTAAACCCATTCAAATCCATTAAACTACAACACTGTTTGGTATCAAACCAACTGTAAATTACTCCGAATATTATTCCCTGTGTTTATTATTCACAGGCTTGTGTTAGAGAGTACACTTTTGATGCACACAATACAAATATACATTATTCAACCCATTTAAACCAAGTATTTTAAAAATAATTTTCAGAAGAAACAGTATTTTAAAGATAATTTCTTTTAAAGAAAACAAGCCTTGTGCATCATAGATAATAATACTATTCGGAGTAATTTACAGTTGGTTTGATACCTTTAGGCCAAACAGTCTTGTAGTTTAATGGATTTTAATGGGTTTAGTACTGCATAAAAATACCAGAGCAATAATCTGAAAAATAAACCTTATATATATAAAAAATAAAAAAAACTACAGATGAATAATCTGGAAAACAAGCCTTGTGCATTAAAGGGAATAATATGATAATCCAGAATAATACAGTTGTTTGATACTTTTAGGCCAAACGGTGTTGTAGTTTAATCAATGGATGTAAATGGGTTTAGTACTGTATATAAAAAATACCAGATTAATAACCCAAAAAAATAAACCTTATAAAAAATACAAAAAATAATAATCAGAAAAACAAGTCTTGTGCATCATAGAGAATAATATTCGGAGTAATTTACAGTTGGTTTGATACATTTAGGCCAAACGGTGTTGTAGTTTAATGGATTTAAATGATTTCAGTACTGTATATAAAATACCAGAATTATAATCTGAAAAACAAACCTTATAAAAATACCAGGTTAATAATCTGAGAAACAAGCCTTGTGCATCATAGAGAATAATATTCTGAGTAATTTACACTAGGTTGTATACCTTTAGGTCAAACAGTGTTGTAGTTTAATGGATTTGAATGGGTTTAGAACTGTATATAAAACATACCAGATGAATAATCTGAAAAATAAGCCTTATAAAAAAAAAATACCAGATAAATAATCAGAAAAACATGCCTTGTGCTTTATATAGAATAATATTCAGAGTAATTTACAGTTGGTTTTATACCTTTAGGCCAAACAGTGTTGTAGTTTAGATTTGAATGGGTTTAGTACTGTATATAAAAAAATACCAGATTAATATCAAGAAATATCAAGCCTTGTGCATTAATATTCTGAGTAATTTACAGTTGGTTTGAAACCTTTAGGCCAAACAGTGTTGTAGTTTAATGGATTGACAGTATTGCATACATTTACGTTTCAAAATGTATTATAAAATAGGGTAAACGTACCTATTAAGCTCACCAAAATCTACATTGAGATATTTTTAGTGCACAAGATACTGGTTTCAGTACAAGAAATTTTACAAGTTATTTTAAAATAAAATATTAATCTCTCACACAATAATATTTCATTTGATTTTAAATGACAAAAGCATTTAAATTAAGATGTACATCATTAAATATAAAAAGTCTGCCTGTGCTTAATGGGTTAAAGGGTTTTGTACCCTTTAAGCACACCCCTGTTGCCAATAAGCTCACAACATGTTTTATTAAAAATTCTTGTTTATTTTAAACAACCTTTTTAAAGAATAATTGATGATTTTTTTATTTGAAGGTGCAGAGTCAATCACCAAAAAAAACCAACAGAACACTAAAATCGAGCACCAGATCCAAAAGATCAGATCTGTTACATACGCAGTCTACTTGAGTCTAAAGTGCTACTTACGCAACTTGTGACGTCAGAAGTAGCGTAGTGCGTCATGGCATAGCGTAAATATCAGCAGTATGTCGCATTATTCGCATAAGTTGCGCTTTAGACTTAAGTTGAATCTGTATGTTAGTTTGGCTAACATTCATAAATATGAATATTTTTCTTACACAAACTCATGGTTCTGCTTCAAAAGGCCTTTATTAACCCGTGTGGAGCACTTTAATGATGGATGGATGCACTTTTTTGAGCTTCAAACTGATGGTTGCAATCTAGGGATGCACTATGATATCGGCACAACATCGGTATCGGCCGATAAAAGCTTTAAATGACCATCATCGGCATCGGCTGATATGATAATTTCTGCCGATGAGCCTTGCCGATAGGGTGGCGTGTTTCCTATGTGCACATGACGACCGTGCATGAGGGCCAGCAACTTAACATGTGGAGGCATTTCGCATGGGCGTCAGTTTGGTTTGAAATGTGCTGGGGACAGAGACGCATTCGCAAGTGCATTTTCAGAAGTGCTGGGTACAATGACGCAGTAATTTTTTTTCTCTTTCGTGCAGGTCATGTTTTGAAAGGCGATGTCCTATAGCTTACTAATGTAAACTCTCCAAGCTACTATGCTCTCCACAGAGCATAAAATAGTCATTTTATTTTATTTTTCGTGTTCGCATTTATGAGGAAAAACAGTGACAGTTCTCGGTTATGGACGTGAGCGCTCTGAAAGCGGCACTAAAAGAGACTGCTTTAACACTTCGACAGAGACCTCAAACAGAAAGCACAAAGCCTTTCTAAGTGAATTTCGTTTTGTATTAATTGTATCTTAATTTTAATCAATGTTTCATCAACCAATTGCCTGGATTTAATAAATAATAAGTAAAGCAGATAATAGATATCACGACACGGAGGCGCCCGCGATTGAACTGGAGCTAGTCTCATAAATGAAACGAAACTCAGCATAGCCTACTTGCCTCACAGACCTGAGAAATATATGTATTACCTACAGAACGCTTGAAATCATATTTTTAAACAGAACAATTCAAAACGAAAGAAAACTATATCAGAAATGTGCATTTCTCTCTGGCGCGTTCACTACTGCGAAGATCGCGAGTCATCGTCAACTTCATCTTTGCAGCCGACACAGAAAACACTTGTTTATTAATAAACAATTAAAATGTCTCCTTGCTATATATTTGACATATTCATAATCTTAATTTTGCGGTTCGTTGTGACAGCTTTTAGTTGCTTTATTGGCAGCGCCACCCTTACATGTTACATGAACGACCTGCATCAGCACCGAAAACAGGGGAGCATTTGGTAGACCTGTTCAAGTAGAAGATGTACATTTTTTATTTGAAAATTTATTTTTATTTATTTTACTCCTCTAAGGACTGAAGTTTGAAGTCTGAACTTAAAAATAAAATATGGCACTGGCATATAATTTATTCTCCAAGTGAAATAATTTGCCTATTTTTCAGGGGTGAATGTCTGTCTACATTTGTAAAATTATACATTTATGGTAGAATCAAATGTTGTTTTGTTTGTCTTGTGTATTGCCTTATCTACAACACATGAGTAATATGGTAAAGGTAGTACAGGAGAGAGACTTGGATTTCTCTTCAGTAAAATTAAAGTGTGAATATATAAGGGGGAAAATATGTGTATCGGTATCGGCAAAGGAAAAAATTTGTTTGAAAATATCGGCATATCGAATATCGGCCAAAATGCAATATCGTGCATCCCTATTGCAATCCACTGCTATTATAAAGCTCGGAAGCGTCAGGGTGTTTATTAATATAACTCCGATTGTATTTGTCTGAAAGAAGAATGTCATATACACCTAGGATGGTTTGAGGGTGAGTAAATCATGGGCTAATTTTCATTTTAAAGTGAACTACTCCTTTTAAAAACCTCTGATTGTTCACATGCTCAATATATATTTGTCTGTGATTTTCTTCTATGATCAAATGTGTAAAGCTAATTCCAAAAACAGAGCCTTGTGCAATAAAAGGTATATTTTTCTGAACATTTTACCATTAGTTTGATATCATAATGTCATATAGTTAAATTGTTTAATTGATTTATAGAGATTGATTTATAGAGATAATTAATATATATTTTATTTGTTGAAATTAAGATTTGTGCAATGAAAAGGACATTTGTTTATGCATATCTGAGTTAGTTTGGGCAGAAAACATGAAATGCGCAGAGAGTTTAATGGGTATAAAACCAAATGTCGAACGTTAAACTAACTTTACCGCTGTTGCAAACTGTCTCTTAGATGTTTCCTGTCAGATGCTAAATAGACATTTAGAAAAAAATGTCTTTAAGAGGTTTATCATTTGGTTAATGAGTGTATGTAAAACTGCTTTAACTACGACGTTTATGAGATGTTTGTACACAACAGATGTTTTCCAGATTAAGTGCTCGTACCTGTGCTATCTGGGAAACCCTAAACCTTAATTTGGGGATGTCATCATAGAAATGCATACATTTTAATATAATTTGTAAAAATGAAGATAGTTCTCTGTTAGGGTTAAGTCAGGGGGAAATGTATTTTAATATAGTTCATATTCATAATATCTTGACACTGGCAACATGCTTTATTTGTTGTTATTCTTGTTCATAATTTATTCTGAACTCCCCTCCCCCATTATACATACTGTATATATCGCAAAAAAAAAAAAAAAAAATTACCCCCCCCCCCCCCCATTTATTTTATTCAAATGAAAAATAAAAAAAAGATTATTTTAATTAAGGTGCGGTAAATGTCATGTCAATAGTGTAGCGATGCATGAAGCAAAGCTCACACATGTCACTTTCTATACACCAGCTTTCTGTTGGTCAACAGTGTGAAAACCCCTTTGCGAAATAGCCTATGCATGGAAAAATCTTTAGGCCTCACTTGAAATTACTGATCGCATGGATTCCTATTAAAATTACGCCATATATTGCCGTTCAGACAGAGGGCATCATTGACTGACAGCCAAAACCTTGACCTCCTAAAAGGACCTGGTTTGCATCGTTTCAGTCGGACAGGATTCGTTTTTAGGATATAGGCTATGTATGCAAATTAATTGTGATTCATTTGAATAACACAAGAATGAATCCGCATATTAGAATGATACTGAAAATTCAACTTTGATCACAGGAATAAATGACATTTTAGAATATAATAAAATAAAGAAGTTAATTTAAATTGTCATAATATTTAACAATATTACTGTTTTTTTGTATTTAAAAATAAATGCTGCCTTGGTGAGCTGAAGAGACTTCTTTTAAAAACATTAAAAAAATTCCCGATCCAAAACTTTTGACTGGTAGTCAAGTCACATTTATTTATAGCGCTTTTTACAATACAGATTGTTTCAAAGCAGCTTTACAGTGAGTAAATATAGCCACTCTGGAGTAAACCTTGATGTCATCGTCCAGCTCAGTTCAGTTCTCATATAACGGTGTCAATGCAGGCAGATCAATATTATTGTTGACTATTAAATTAAATGTTAAATTTAATGTCCCCAACTAAGCAAGCCAAGCCAATGGCAACAAAGGTGGAAAAGGGCGACAGTGGCAAGGAACCAAAACTCCATCAGGTGGCAGAATACAGAAAAAAACCTTGGGAGAACCCAGGCTCAGTCAGGGGGCCAGTTCTCCTCTGTAGTGTATCATAATGTACTTTAAATAACATAAAAAAAATAAATGTCAGAATAATCAGTTCTGCTTTTGTTCATTAACATCAGTAGCGACTGAATGTAATCATTGTCTGAAGCTAAAAATTGGAGTCTGTGCCCATCATACACCACAATTTTTTTCTGTCAAAGCTGTCAACTCAGACTGGCATCTGTAGACTTGCTATGACTTTCAAACACAAACTAACGCCAATTCATATCTATTTTACGTTTTGACAAATTGGTGGTCAATTAGTACGAATTTGTAGCCTGGTTTTCCCCATGCTGCCTTGTGCACAGCGCGATTTTATTCACGCTGCTAGGCAGCCTGGACACCATGGACCAGATTTTCCCCTCAAAAAGGGAACCAATCACAGAACGGGGAGGGAGCAGCAAGATGATGACGACGTCTATGCAACACACCGAAGCAGTTTGTTTATATCTATGGATCCAACATGGCATCAGACGCCAAGTTACCTTTCGATGCAGCCTTAGATAAGTAGTTTAGAACGCAAGTGTATTTCGTCTTCTTCCTCGTCGAATTTCTGTCACTCTACATACGTCATCTGGTATAATTGAAACTATTGGCTATATTTGATAGACATTCGTAGCGCCCAATAAATGGCTCTGGGCATTTGTAAACCACGCCTCAAATACGAGAAAATGAACATGTGGTTCCCAGACCACGTCTCAATGAGAAAGAGGTCTGACGTTAGCCAGGCTAACGAATTTGTGCAATTTCACTGTTTTTGAACAATCTGCTTTTACCCCACTGATGATTGGATGTTGGGGTGGAGCTTCATGCTTACTTTTTCGTACGTTTTCTTACGAAACGCATCATCAATTCATACAAAATCACCACCGTTTTCTTATGAGATCGGGTTGGACTTGAGGGAGTTGCCGTCGATTTCTCCAGACTGTGGTGTAGTGTATTCCAGCCATTACTGAACTACAAGTTATCATATCAAGTGATGTCGGTCTCGAAATGAAACGAGTTTTGTGTATTGAACTCCACCCTTATTCAAAGATTCGTGCAAGAAAACACTGTGCACACTAAAATGTTCTGCGGAGTGTATAGAGAACTTCTCGATTTCATTGTCCTTTGAAGATAACCTGAACTAATTTCCTTGTAATAGTATTGCTTGTTTACCTGGTAAGGTTAATGCCATTCATCATCTCATTGGTAATTTAAAGTTCTGTCCTTTTGTGTGTTGTTTGTTCACCTGGTAATGTTACTACCATTCATTCAGAGTGATGTTAGAAAGGTTATATGTCAGTTTTTTTAAGTTGCTGTCTTTATTACTTGTTTCAAGTTGCAATTTTTCTATGAAAATAATAGTTGGGTAATTAAATAATGAATGATTATTACAGAATTGTGAATTGCTATCATTAGTAGTATTGTACATGGGTATTAGCTAGTGTGACTGCACCTTTGCATGCATGATGGTAACATTTGGCCTGACCACTGACTTTAGGGTGTCATCTTTCAGATTTGAAGTCCAGTTCCAGCAACAGTGAAGTGGAGGTCAGATACCTGCAGAGCAGACGCTACATAGAGCTGCATGAGCGATTGCAAGAGGAACGTGGCCATCTTGCTCGGCGGAGAGACGAGCTGCGTGCGGCTGGGGAGTCTTTGGAGCACAGTGTGATGGAGGTGAAGAGGAGTGCACAGTGACAACTCACAGGGGCCTGCAGAACATTCACGCCTGCATCTTACGAACTTGAGATTTGCTTATTCATTAGTTGATTGCCGGACATCGCAATATAACAAATTAAGATTAAAATCAGTGGGAGAATACAAAGTGTTCTTCCTATTGGAAATTAGGTGCATTTATTTAATGATTTGTTTGTAATATTTCTGGCTGATTTGTTTGTTATAAATCTACTTGGTCAATGTTAATATGTGCTGTGTGTGTTTAATATAATTATTCAGTCAATCTAATAAATTGTGCAGTCTTTATGTATTTTACATTATTTAATGTAATTTGTATCTAAATTTTCTCAATACAAGCTTTCTTGAGTTTTTTGATGAATGGAAAATGTCATTGTTTACAGAGTTGAACTGTACATCTGTTCTTTACAGCTTAATTTTCATTAAATAAGTTGTCTTAAATAGCCTAAGATTCTTTGTCCATGTAACATTTTCATTTTAAAATGTTTATGGAGTAAAGATCTCACCACCCTTAAAGCTTAAGTGCGTAATTTTTTGGCATTAGCTCATTGGTTCTCAAGCTGAGATTAATGGTTAAAAATGACTAATTTACTCAAAGCATTAGCTTCACATCTGAAAGAATTAACTGATCAATAAATTGATATTCATCAATCAATGAACTGATTGTGTTAACACATTTGTGATAAGGGTTTTAGGTTGTAACATTTATTGGTCCACTTTTTTTGTTACTGAACAGAAATTTCATTTAGGTTTATTAGCAATCTAGTTGATAATGAAAGATGTAAGAACAAAACGGCGCATACAAATGGTATGGCTTGGTATAAGTTAGGGAATTAAATTATATTGTACTGTATATAAATTAAGGATCATTTAAGCAGTAGGCAATTAGTTGGGGTATAGTGTTACCCTATATGCAATGGTCAGAAATAAGGTAGTCCTGACCCAAACTTATGCGTTGTCCGAATGTTCAAACACAGCAATGTTTGGAAGTCATTCTACTTAAAGGTAAGGTCAAATGACTTCGATGTCTGTGCATATTTAGTTGGATGCAAGTATTTACCATTGAATAAATCACAGTTCGACTCAGAAAAATAAAATACATACACATTTTTATGAGAAGGTTTATTTGACGACCCCTAACCCCTGGACACAACTGTTTAATTGTTAGTCTCCACAATATTCTATGAACATTCTCAACCCAATTCATGCTTTTACCTCTCAAATATCCATTAAGCTATCCCTAATTGTCAATTTGAGTTTAGCATTGCATCATATTGATTTATCCGGTCCACCACCGTTATGGGCCATTACACTGAGCTCTGTTACTGGTCAATTTCAACATCTTCAGATATAGTCAGAAATCTGGCAACACCAAGTTTGTATCAGCACTCACAGCACATCTGATTCTGAAATACAGTTCTCTTTATCATTCTCAGAATTTCCAAAGGCTGATGTGTGATCAATGACTTTGCTTTTAAGACAAGAATGCATGTTTTCTGACTAAAAGAGACATTAAGTGAAGCTGTTATATCACAGTGCACCTCATAAATACTGCACCTCACCAAATAAGACAAACACTTTTTGTGCTGGCTAACACAACATTTGCTTTTGTATTTGCAGTTTTGGAAATGGGCTTTGGTTGAATGGAAGCCATTTTAAACATTCTACATCAGTCCAACTTACTGTTCAGTCCCATTAACTGTTAATAGCAAGTATTGATCTCAAACCACAAAGTTGCTACTCATTAGCTTGCTTTTAAATACTTAAAGCATAACGTGACTGTACACAATATGACATTATGAAAGCATTCAGTGAGCAGGAATATGTACAGCCACTTAATTGTATTACATTTGCTGAACACTCGACAGTTACAACAATCTTATATTCAAAAATGCAAATGTGTGGGTGGAGATTCATGGTTGTACTCATAGTTTGTCATTTGCATTGAAAAAAGAAACTGCAAAGTCAACATCACGTGTTTACAGTGGACAAGTGAGCATGCTATTTGTAGCAATGGCAGGGTTACAATTTGCCTTCTGGGAAGCATTAGACTACAGTTTTAAGTCAGTATTTACAACAGTATCACTAAATATCCATGACGATTACATAGACATTTTGTGCAGATTTGACCTATTGTAGCAATATTTACCTGCATTAATAATAAGTGAAGGCAAAAGGCTGTTTTAACCTGTCAGTGTGGCGTAAAGGCATGTGCATACATGGTTCTCATGTGAGAATACAACAGTCTTTTCCGGTTTGCAGGTGGCACATGGTCTTTTAAAGTATTTGTCACTGTTTTTCGGAGAATAGTTTGCATATTGTTCTGAATGTGGGCCATAATTTTTATCAGTGGATAACACACTCCGAGGCAGTCTTTCTCATGTTTGATTAATTATCCAAGTAGCACAAGCAATGATTATTATCACTGTACAAAAATATAAAAAAAAGAAGTTATATCCTCAACCTTGTGGTGTGGTTAGGTACATGTTGTGAATCCAGTGAGATTCTATAGTTTATGGCTAATTGTTCACATCCAAATAATTTTCTTTCTTTCTTTCTTTCTTTCTTTCTTTCTTTCTTTCTTTCTTTCTTTCTTTCTTTCTTTCTTTCTTTCTTTCTTTCTTTTTTCTTCAAATAAGTAAATCTTCTGATGCATTGACAAGCACAAGACTCATTAAATATCCGAGGTAAAGAGAACAATATCCATTACCACCTGAGTTTACAGGAGCATAGTACTTTGTCAAGGATGGAACAGATGGACAGATTACAGGTTTTATGCTTCATGTTTTTCCCCTGTCTTTTCAGGCATTGTCGTTGCTTGACCCTGTGTCTGTGGAGAGCAACAGACCATGGGGCTGGGGATGTAGTTGAAAGGAGTAACTCTGACAGCTTTACTAGGAGAGCTCTGTCGGAAATGGCCAACGCCACCACTGTGGGTACTTTCCACTGACTGAAAGGTGGAGGATGATGCTGTGCTGTAGTTTTTTAGAGATCCATCTGAATCCCCATCTTGGAGGGTATTCCCAAAGGCCATGCTTAATTTTCTGGCAAGGGCCATCTTTTTGGCCTCCTCTGCAATGCTAAGACCTTTTTCAACTGTGGGAGAGGTGCTTGAGTTAATTTTGTTGGCTGAGTAGTCCTCAGTTTGAACAGTTGCGTCACTTGTTTTCCGTGATGCCAGTGTAATAGTAGGCAGTTTTCCTGGTAGTGGTGGTGGCATCTGTTTGGTGCCATCAGGTGAAGGTAACAGAGGCAATGCAGTGGGTGGAAGGGTGCTCTTTAATATCTGGGGAACATCCTCATCACGAATCCTTCTCCAGGTCACTTTGTCAGCGTTACGTGATCCAACCCTCTGCTGCCTCTGATTTGTGTTCCTTTCACTTTTAGCTCGTCCACTTGAGTCAGAGGATGAAGAGCGAAGAGAGGAGCGGCTGGTGACACGACTCAAGACATTTATGCTTGGTGAGGAAGAATATCTTTTGAAGGTATCATCCCTTTTTTCTCTTGGCTTTGGTCCAGGTCTATTTCTCTGTGAGGCCCTGCAAGGACTTTCTGAGCTTGTTCGTCTAGCTGGACGTTTCACATCAACGTCTCTATCAATGGAGGTGGCTCTTGATAGAGCCATGCCCTGTCTGAGAACCCTCTGTTCCTGAACTTGGCTTTGTCCTTGAGTCAAAGGCATTCTTCTAGGACCTTGAACTGCTTCCTTGAGCTCCTGACAACGAGAAGAACATAAGAAAACTGCTGGGGCCCCTGGACCTGCTCTTCGGGGTGAGACATGCTGTGATGTTGGGACAGAACGTGAAGAAGCATCACGTCTTGAGACTTTTGGCGATTCTTTGATGAATGTCAGTTGTCTGAGAAAGCCATTACGATCTGATTCACCACTACTTGAATGAGCAGATGTCATGCGAACCAAATCCAACCGGTTTGCTGGTAGGATTCTTTTCCCTGACATCTGTGTATTTTGTCTGCTGATGCTACTGGGCTGGCTAGTTACTAAAGGTGAAATGTTTCTTGTTTGCCTTGATGGATTCTGCATAAATGGTATTCTGACAGGGGATTTCTGTGTTTTTCTGTCAATAGGAGATTTAGAATATTGATTGATGTTTGAAGTGCTCTTGTCCGGTGGACTGCATGGTGCTGATGCCACCTTTTTTTGACCTTGTTTAATGGTTTGTGTTGGGGAGGTTACTTTTTTCTGAGGATGCCTGGAAGGTGTTGAACTTTGAGATGATCCTGAAGACGAGCTCTTTGGTATCCTGGCAGGTGGTGTTGAGCTTCTTTTGGGCAATGACAACTGAGTGTCTATGGGGTTGCCCAGTCTGTGAAGGCTTCTTGACCTGTGTTGAGCTAAATTTGGATTTTTAGGGGCATCTGCTTTTGGTATATTTTTTGTAGGTGGTGGTATTTGAGAGAGAGTTGTCTCTTTCTTGGGTGTGTATATCACCGTTCTACCCCTAAAGACCATAGGCATGTTTGGAACAGGTTTACGAGGCGCAAAATCAAGTGGTTTATTAGCCTTTTTGTCATCTTTGTATACCTTCTTTTCTTTAGGGGTAAAGCTTGAATCAGACATAAATGACAGAACGGATTCAGACTCTGATGAGGGTTCTTGGGACTTTGAAGCTTGTAACTTGGTAATGATTGTATTTGCTCCTTCTTGTATTGCTCTCCATTCAACACTATTGAGATCAGAGTCTTTGTCGGATACCATTTCATCACTGTCTAGGTCAATTTCAGGGCTCCAATCCTCTGTTGTTTTCTGAAGTGTAGTTTTCTGTTTGTGCTTTTTCTCAGCGTTCCTTTTTCTGGCAGTCTGCTTTTTCTTGTGTTGAGGCATAGCAGATGTTATGCATTTTATCAAAAGATCATCTTCTGAATCCATGCTGACTGAGCTTGGTGAGCTGTTCTCTTCAAGCTGGTTGGGGTCTTGCTGTGATTTAGGAGGGCACTGAGGGTTGGATGTTTTATTATGTCTATTCCTTATCCACGTATGCTGAGGTTTTTCATGATGTTCTTCAAATTCTGCATCACTCAAAGAGCTAAGGGAGGAACTCAATGAGTAACATGGAGGCGCTTCTTCTAAAATTAGATTTTGCTTGATTCTATGAAAACCCTTTTGGCGGGACTGGTAACTGTTGACTTGATCTTGTATATTAGCATTACGTATAACATTAGTCTTGCTTGATTCATAATGTTGTTTCCGTCCAGTCCTTTTCATCAGTCCATCCTGTCTGTCCATTTTATGGCATATGGCCACTTCTGTAGTTGTCGGGTGATGCCTAGACTGAAATGATAAAGTGTTTTCCTGTGCATGACTCCGAGAGCAGGTTTTCTGATTTTGGTACACCTCTGTGCTTTGTTTTCTTATGGGAATATCTAACTGTGGCATGCTTTTTGACAGATTCTGTCCTTGCTTTTGAATTTGTCTAACTGGAGACTGGCTTTGAATCCTTTGCTGGGTCATTTTTGCTGCCATCTCTTTACTCTGTATAAGTAATCTCTGAGTGGGCACCATATGTCTGACTGTTTTGTTCAGTTGGTTTGCAACTGTGTGAGACTGACATGTTATTTTAGTTGGTTTGTGGAAGCGAGAGAACATGCGTAGGTCTTCAATTCTCTTTGCCTCGATATCAACAAGTTCTTGTGTCTCTTTGTTTCTTCGCCAGTCTTTTATTCCTTTGGTTCTGACTGGATATTGGAGAGTTTCATCGCTCAAGGAAGTGGTGCTTGAGAAATTGATGGGTGTACCTTCAGCCGAGTCAGTGTAAGACGAATCATCATGATAGATTTCTTTTGAAGACATTCCAAGCTTTTGTCCAGTAAACATTTGACTGTTTTTATTCTGCAGCACCATATACACTGGTAATTGCACAGATTTTCGAGTCTGCATGTTGAGAACTTGGTTTGAGAGGTTGGGCATCACAGTGGGCCTTACCTTCTTAAACCTGGAAGGCATGGCAGAATTAATGCACTCTTTGAGAATTTCAATGTCATCATCTGAGTTGCCTTCACTGTATTGGTCTTGGTCATCCATATAATCTTCCTTTTCAGAATCCTCTGGATCATTGTCTTGTTGGTTTAGCAAGGGAGTAAGTTTGAGCTCCACATCTTTCTGAACATAGTGTTCATGAAGAGGGAGGGCACTCAGACTAGAGGCACATGAGAAATTCTCAATTGGTTTTTCCACAGTGAAATAGATCATTGTGTCCAAATCAGGAGGTAGGTTAAACCTTTCTTTAAAGTCTGTGATTTCCATAAATTTGCGCAAACTACTCTCCCACTGGCTTCCTACACCACTAAGCGTCTGTGTCTCTGGTCCACTTGATTCTGCACAGCACGGAGTTTTGCTGCGACTCGGAGGCATTGTTTGTCCTGGGCTGTCTGGTAGGTCACTGGGGCTTACAGTTCCACTTATCATTTCACTACATGGATCACTCTGAATAGAGCTGGCAATTGAAGGAGATTCAAAGCTGCCAAGTGAGCTCACTGAACTACAGCGGCTCATTACAAGAGGTGTTTCGTGAATGTAGTTTTCTGAGGAGCTGGATGGTGTCCTGTCCTCAAGAATTATTGGGGACACTCCTCTAAGGAACCTCTTCTCATTTTTGATTGTACTAGGGATATCAGTTGGATCAGAGCTGCTTATTTTCTGATCAGTCACTAATAACTGACTGTCACTCAAGTCATCAAGTGTCTCATTCTCATCCTCTTCATCTTTTCTCTCAACATTCACATCTTCCACCTCTATGATTTCTAATGAGGAGTCACTCTCTAGCTCATTTTCAGTCTGACTCTGTCCATCAAGTGCTCCATCCCCAGAAGATAAAGAAGACAGAGAACTGCAGCGAGAGAAGCATATTGGAGTGTTCTCTACAGAATACTTCTGAGGGGTCTCCAGCTGTCCTATTGTGGGACTTCTCGCAGAGCAAATTGGGGAAAACTTGCTAATACTTCCGCCAGTCATCACTGTTGGAACCCAAGCTTGCCTACGCATTGCTTGAGCTGCCTGAACATTAATTGCAGTCTTTGCAACGCCAAACTTGGCAACACTCTGGATCAGTGGAACATGCTGATAGGAGGGAGACAACTTGACAGTTGGTATACTGGCATCCGAAGACACCTTGGTTGATACAGTTGCAGGTGTTGATATAAAAGGTTCTTGACTCTTCTCTGTATCTGTGGAACCTAAATCAGGCAAAATAGCATCTTTGTTTGTCTCAAAATCTCTTTCAGGGATCTCATTTTGACATATGACTCTTGAAATATGTACACCACTGTTCAATGGTTCCTCATGAGCTACCTTAAGGTCAAGTTTATTTGGACGTCGTTGTTCTATTGGTCTTGCAGAGGTGCGAGTCTGTTCCTGACTGCCACAATAGCCATCACTGGTGCTTCCACTGTTAAGGCTGTCATTGGATAAACTTGAGTTGGCTGTTTTAAGACGCAAGAAAGCATGTGCTCTACTGAGACGCTCTTTAGGTGAAAAAGAGCTGGTATCAGAGAGATGACAAGGGGAACATGAAATGGCTCGTGCCTCGTGAAGCTCATCTGGCCCATAATTCCAATCCACAAAATGATCTTCTGAACTGAGGCTGAAGCTATCCTCTGACGATGTATGCATGGTAATGTCTTCTACCAGTTTGTCAATTTTAGCCACTGTGTTGGTGATCTTCTTGGCTAATTTCTCAGCTGCTACAGTCACTTCATCATCAGGAGGTTGTGACCTTTTATTGTCAGTTTGAAAGGTTTCAATGTCTTGTTCAGGTTCCCCTTCTCGCTTACGTGGCTGAGTATTCAGGAAGTTTGAATTGTTCAAGAACATGGAGAGCATGGAGAAGGTTCCTGTGTCCAAGCTGGCTGATGTATTAGGTGCCTCATCATCATCAAAACAACCAGAATCTGAGGCATAGTCTTTTGCTAGGCTTTCAATGTGCCTCAATGGTTTGTTTATACTTTGATGCTTGAAACTTTGCTTCTCGATTGAATCAAATGTTTCTGCCAGATGCTTTGCATCTAATTCAGCCTCTAATGCTTTCTGTTTCCTCATGTAGAGGGATGGCATGCAGGATCCTGGGGATATAACAGCAGTATCTTTATATTTGAGTGGACGATTTGTGAGGAGGTTTCGCAGAGCTGCAGCACTTCCCATGGCTATCATTTTGTGCTTTGAGTGGATGAGATTGCGCAGCATGCTTACAGCTCCCAGATCCCACAGCAATTCCTGGTCCTTCGGACTACGTGCAGACAGGTTCCAGAGGGTTCCACATGCATTACTTACAATGGTAAGACTGTGAGATCGCAAGTGCTGCAGCAGAGTCTGAAGGCAGTTATGATCCCTGAGGATTTGCCTGAAATAGGAAAACGGGAAGAACTTAAGTGATGTCATTGATACTTTGACTGCTTAATTTGTGAATGTGAATAAACATGATACCTGTAATCATCTCGGGTAGCAATAAGACTGGACACATTACGCAGGATGCCTCCACCACTCTCAATAATGGCCAATGAGTTGGTTTGGCATCGATAAGTCAAAGTGCTAACCAAAAAGCCAAGAGCACCATCAACAGAACAAATTGACACCTTATTCTCAGTGCTGTGTGCTGACAAATTCCACAGTGCACTTAACACACTCTTTAAGGTGGATTCCTGTGGGGAAGACCATATAAAATCACAATGGGTAAATCAGTTATCTTCAATTTTATGCAAACTTGGTAGTAAATAAGATATATTTGATTGTACCTTTGTAGCCTGCAATGCACATGTCATAAGTGCTGACACACTGCCGACATCTCTCAAAGCCCTTTTACTGTTGATATCAGCACGCCATGACAAGTTTCTCAGTATACTTGACACTACCTAAAAGTAATGACAGATCACAGAGCTGATGTGGGCCAAATAATTACAATTGAGAGAAGTAAAAATAATAGTAATAGTAAAAATACTCTAAAATGGTCTGTTAGTATATTATTCTGTACTTAAAGTTCATCTAATGGTTTGCTCTTTGGAAAAGTAACTTATGCACCTGCTGTAATTCCTCGTTATCAGATGCAAGCTGTGCAACAATGGCTTGAAGACAGTTTTTCTTTGAGCAAAGAGTAGCCTGAAAAAGTAAATAAAGAGGATTTTGTCAACATCACAAGAAGACTTTAAAGTTTTTTCAAAAACTTTACAAAAAAACTGCATTTGTCAGACAGTTATACATTTGCCTGGTACTGAATTTATGCATTATCAGAATTGCAAAATTAACTTACCAATGATCACATTTATATTTTGTTTAATTATTTAACAATATTTAATTTTGTTTATATTTCAGTAAAAACATTTATGGCCAATGTGGCAATAACTTAATATTGGGCACTGATTGAATAATTATATGAATGAAATGACTGCACAAATAAAGAAATGTTTATTAACCCCGTGCCTTTCATTTATACATGATTCCACACTTGCCTATGCAATCATTTGAAAATGTACCTTATTTACAACATCTCCATATGTAAGATTAGTGAGTGCCATTCCTGCGTAACGCCGGAGGGCCATATTGATTGGCTCATTGTGCATGCCATACAGTTCTTGGTCCAGCTGCATTAGCTCTGCAATGGCTTGCAGGCCCCCTAAAAGATACACAAATAAGCTTTTTCAGTGTTTCTAACCATAGAACACACTCTATTGCTCTTTGGTCTATTTAGAGAAACTGCATTCCCGTACCTAGCTCATTCATTGCCCTGCGGTACTCTTCCTCAAAAGATAACTTCATTATTGAGCACAAGGCCTGGCACATCTGGGGATCCACTGGCTCAGGGATATCTGTGGATATCAAACAGAATGTATATTTATGTGAATCATTTTATATAATTTTAGCAATATTTATGACAATGTTTTTTTTTTTTTTTTTTTACTTAACCAGGGCTCACCTGTAGTTTTACCACCACCAGGTGAAGGGGTACTTAGATGATTCTCAATCCAGTCCCAGCCATTCTCGCAGTGTGAGCGGATCTGCTCTAGCACATGAAGAACTCTCATCTCGCGTCGTGCTTGGCCCTCATCTGGCTGTGAGTACATAATGTTGTGAAGGGCAGCACTGGCTCTGGAACGGGCTTCTCGACTATAGCCTCCTGCCCCAGCTGCCTCCCCGGTGCCTCCCTCATGTAGTATTTGCACAAGCAGTGGGACGCAGCCAGACTTGCGCATAGCAATGCAGCTTTCCTGTGAGCTTGACATTGCCAAAAGGGTACGGGACATCTCTTCCCGATCTCTAGAGGCCAGCATGGAGAGTAGCCAAAATACCATATCCACCTGCAATCCAAACAGTATAAATATGACATATATTATCTTACAGTTCATTATTGCACTATTGTTTTTGATTACTAAAACTTTATGTTTACTGTATATAAGGGTCGGAAATAAAAATTAATGGCGGGGACGCTGAAAATTATTTTAATATGCAAAACTGTTTCCCAATCATAGCAGAATGATTTATAGTAAAAATGAAGTGCTTCAAAGAGAGAGTCAACAACAGGATAGAAAATAGCCTATTACTTAAAAACTATGATGATTTTGATGTAAAAATCTTGCTAACATTATAAGTGGACATCAGAGATATTTATAATTAAATAAAATGTGGTTCAAGACCCCTTTAAAGTCAACCATCCATCCATTCTCCAAACTGCTTGTCCTATTTAGGGTCACACAGGGTTGCTGGAGGCTATTTCAGCGTCTCGGGCCGAAAGCAGGAAACACACTGGATGGATGGCCAGTCCAGCACAAGGCTAACACTCACAGATATTTTCAAACTCACACCTATGATCAATTTAGTGTCTCCAATCTACCTATCCTTCGGTGAGGCGACAGTGCTACCAACCGTGCTGCAACCATAAGTGCTCAAATTTATTTCAATGCATTTATTCAAGTATGAAGTGCAAATGCATAGACCAGTATATTTACGTTTATAGAAAGGCAAATATTGCCCCTTTGTAAAATAAATTCTGAAACACACTGTAAGCTGCTTTATAGTTCCTAATGAATCTTCTGTGATGTTTTTGATAAAAAAAAAAAAAATATATATATATATATATATAAAAAAAAAACACAACAAGGGTCTTACTTTGCTCCCTGTTTCTCCAGACGCTTCCATAGCACCAGCATTTCCAGTATCCATGTCAGGAACAGATGTTTTTGAGAGGCACTCTGTGTTCTGTGAACACAGAGAGTATGATTTATTATTTGTTCCAATTCTGTACATTTGGTTTATATGTCTGACTTAACACATTCATATTTATTAAAGCAGCAAAGTAAATATGTGTATTAATAAGAATGATCCACACATATTGATAGGGTGTATATTCTTCAAAATAAAGTCCCAAATACCTTTTGAAGCTATAATAGCAATATTTTCTTTTTCCTGTTTAAAATCTGTTTCTGTTTGATTGAGCATTAGCACACCATCTGCATGTGGAGAGTGAATCACCACCAGTGGCTAAGCACTTGATTCATTCTTGCATGCTCAAACCCATCACTATGGCAACGTTTGGCACCAGTGCTACAAATACAATCCCTAGACAACTAGACTACATACAATGATACAGAGATATAGCTCAAATTATCTTCTAGAGTTTTCAGAATACATTTTTATTTTATTTTAATGCAAGCATAATTCAGTAAAAAAAAAAAAAAAATACCTAAATGCTTAAATACTTAAAATAAGCTTTATTGTGCTTAAATACAATCATTAATTGTGAACATGTGAATTCATTTACAAAATGAAAATTTTCATTTATTATTATTACTATTATTATTTTATTTTACAGTATATAGGCAAAGCGGCTACCAGGAGTCAAAAATACACGTGAACTCCTTCAATACAGTTTAAAAATCATCCCAGGATGCACCTCATAAAGTTAGAAAAAATGTCAAGGGTGCAAAGCTGTAATTTAGACAAAAAGGTGCCTGACATAAAATATTGTTGTGGCAAGCAGGGCGCGAGAACGGTGCCAGGCCGTTGGCGTGGTTGCTAATGACGCACCTGTGCACTGCACCAGTCTCACATTTCTCACGGAGGACCTTCGGAAGCATAAAAAGAGTAGCGGCGACAGTGAAGGACGAGAGAGGACCAGGCCTGGACATTATGTTATGTTTTGTTTATGTGTGTGCGGCAGTCGTCCATGAGGAGCTGCCGCTTTTACTTTCGTTTTGTGTTTATTCATAATTAAAGTGTTAAAACGTTTGCCGGTTCCCGCCTCCTTCTTCCCATTACAATTGTTTCTTAGCATATAGGTTTGATATGCTGAACTATTTTGGTCACTGCATAATCCACATACTTCCACATTAATTCATAGTTTCGATGACTACTACTATTCTAAAATGTGCAAAATAGTAAAAAATGTAGAATGAGTTGAGAAGTGTACTGTAGGTCACTTAAAAAAAGCTTTACTCATTGCACACAGAATAAATGGCAAGTTTGGCAACCTTGTACTGCAGGCTTCATTATATCCTGACATCCTGACTTTATCATTTTAGATTTCTCAGCATCATTAAACAGTACGTAGTTCTCAAGAGCTCATTGTCAGTCTGGTGCAGTATTGAGCAGACATATGACTGTGCTGCGGTGGGAATCCCTTAGTCCCAGAGAGCTATGCTCTAAATTACAGCGTCACACTTGCCAAGCATCCCAGTTACTGAGCAGCCAATAGGAGGCAGCTTGCAGAGGGCAAACCCTTTTTTTTTCTTTTTTTTTGCATAGCAACATTCGGTGCCAGCCTGTTCTGTGAGACAGGGCCAGGTGAGATTGGGCAGTGCAGCTGTGCAGTAAAAAAAAAAAGACAATCCTAGAAGAATAACACCTTCGTTTTTCATGAGCTGAGTAGCCATTGCAGAGAAACCATATAAAAAACTATGTCACATTTCCATCAGTTAAACACTGAATTACAAATTTTATTTAATTACCATAAATATTAAATATAATATTTTATGTAGCAGAGCAGTCATGCTACACTACAGTGGAAACCACATACATTTCTGAATAATTATTTAAGACAAATTAATGCTAATTGCAATTTATATATTTTTTATTATAAGCACCTACTAGCAACTTTTACTTTTAGCCCTGTAATATAATATAAATTGGCACGTTATTTAGTAATTACTTTTTACAACCTCAATCCATTACCTGTGTGCCCTTAATGTCACATTTTTAATGTGACTTTTCCAGCATGCTGGTTCAGTCAACATTGTTTTCTGTGGTTTTGTGTTGCCCCTGGTAATGGCAAGCCCTCAGTAGTTTACAGCATCTATAAATTGTTCTGTGAAAATGCCACTATTGAGAGATAAAAAAAACAGTGGAGAAACGTATTTGTAGCATTTTAATTTGACCAAATAATTCACCAGAATTAAACCATCAAAGTGCCATTTCTTTCTACGAGTGTGACCCTGAACAGTTCCTGTCTTCACTAAACTATTATAAATTACAAATTATTATTGTTGTTGAGTTCTCGTGTTAATATCAGGGTGTGTAACTATTAAATATAATGTTTTAAATATATATTTAAAATGATCAATATAACTTTCACAGAACAATTGGTGTGATATGTAATACCTTGAGACACTGTTTTATGGTTGCATGTCAGTTATACCTCCTACACTTGACTTTGATTTAGCAGGAAAAAAAAAATTTTTTAAATATTGATAATGTTTTACAACAAAACTGCTTCACTTATTTAAAGATCTTTTTTCAGCCTTAAATACTTTTCCTATATTTAAATCTCCGGACATATATTTGAATATCTGAATTTTATTAGCACTAAAAATATCAAAATCAATTGTATTTCAGAAAATGAAAACATTCATCATAGAAGAGCTCTCTTTATTGTCTGTATCATTTGCTTTTTTTAAGTATTTTTGAACAATTTAATATATATGAGTGGCAAATCATTAATAATTTAAGGAATTGTATGATTCAGGCTCAAATGGATGACAGGGGTGTATGTGTCACCTGAGTCTCTGGTAGAGCACTCTTCTCTTGAGGACCACGCGAGCTCTGGGCCTCATGAAGCTCTTTTTCCAGCTGCTCTAACCGAGCAACACGGATCTGTACGCAGAAACACATGCAGTGATTAATGATGCAATATCTGCAACATTCTAATGCTTTGATAGCAATACTTTGAAGGCTCATTTTCATACACCATATTATCTCTGCTACAAAGCCCAGTTCAGCCATACAGTTCATCCAACAAGGTTTTTCTGATAAAGCTGGCTGACCAAGGGTGTATTGCTGATTAGGGAGGTGGTTTAGAAGCCTGGTTGGGGACACCGTGAGTGATAGATTTGCAGTTGATAAAAGCGTAACCCAGTTGTGACTGACACGTGACACTTAAGCTGGATTTACAGCTGGATCTTTGTAGATGAAAACGTGGCATTTAATCTATAATCTGTTCTTACTTGTGTTCTCTGCACCATCTCGTCACTGGTCCCGAAACGTTCCTCCATCACGGAACGCAATTGCTGAGCTTCAAACTCTAGCTGCTGACGAATGAAATCCACCTGCAAGGAGAACTGTGAAGCACAGAAAAATGCACAGATAATGTACTGCACAAATACCATGTTCATAAAAGAACAAGAACAAATTTCTAGGGACATGAAAGAAAATTACAGATTGAAACTAATCTATAAATGATATTCAATAAAAAGCTTTTATTTTATAAAAAAGAGCTGCATAAACATTCTGATGAACTTCCCCTTTTGTATTAAATGGAAAAAAGACAGTCAATACTGGTTTGGAACGACATGTTTGTGAGTTTTCAGTTATACTTTATTTTGGGGTGTCCTTGTTACAGTGTAACCATAAATTTAAGTCCTGAGTAATATTAATTAACAACATGTACTTACTATATAATTAGGGCTAGAGTAAGGATTTGGTTTAAGGTTAATTGCATGTAATTATGTATAATTTACTGTTATTACTACAATACGTACAATGAAAATGTTCATTTTTGGCTTAACTAGCCCTTTAAGAATCATAGCTGTTATTTCAAACTAGACAAGGGCATTACCTGTCTCAAAAAAAAAAAAAAAAAATCTACATTTAGGACAGTCTGTGGTCAAAACCAGGTGACCTCATTTTTGGCTACAGATGCACACAGTCCTATCAGTGAGCAAACAGGGTAGAAGTTGTTTAGATTGCTTACCGTATCGAGCCGTGGCAGTTCAGCCAGTCTCTGAGACAAACCCTGCAGCTGTGAGTAATACCATCGCCGCTCTCTCTCCTCTTTTTCTATTTCACTCAGCAACATGGACCTACAACACACAAAACACATTCCTAAAACCTGAAATTACTGTACTCAACCAGGGTTGGGAAGAATTTGGAATTTAAGAACTGAATCACTTTCATGAGTGTGCATTTAAAGGTGCTCTAAGCGATGTTGGGTGACGTCACTTCTTGTTGACGTTCAAAGTATTGTCAAACAAAACGGAGGCTAGCTCAACCTCCTCATCCCGTCCCCTCCCTTCCTGAAACAGTCATGAGCCATTTAGAAAAACCAAACTGGATTTACCCATCTGTCCAGCAAAAACAGAGCCACCTGAATGTGGGATTGGAAGCCCTTCTGCCGGCGAAGTTCTCCCCACCTTTTGAATGCTTTTCCGATGTAAATTCAGGACTCTGCGCATTCCTTCTCCTTTTCCCTATTCTTTGTTATTTGTTCATCTGAACGTCTTCTCTTTGATCGTGTGTCGGCCATATCAAAATGATCAATATAACATTTTAACGTTAGTTGTTGTCTAGGACATCTCTCCTCTAGCTAACTTCCCTCTTCATGCTTCTCTCTCCTCATCTCCTCATCTCCCCACACCCCCCTTCATGTGCATGCGCACTAACCCCCAACCCCCACCCCCAAATCATTCTTGTCGGTTATTGGCTGGAACACTGTTTATGTTTCATGGTCCAGGCTGGGCCAGTTTGTTTTTCTTGCCGTTTGTGGAGCCTGGGCTGTCTACAGAGACCGCGTTTTTTTGACAGTGTGTTCAGGGGACAGGCAGCTAGCAGATAGTGAGGAGATGTTTACTGTATATGACAAAAAAAAAATTGGCCTAAAAAACACGATTTGGAATGGAATAGGCCATAGCCCACAGGATGTTGAATTAGTTGAACTGAATTTCATGTTCTTGCATGT
Source organism: Rutilus rutilus (assembly GCF_951802725.1). Lineage (NCBI taxonomy): Eukaryota > Metazoa > Chordata > Actinopteri > Cypriniformes > Leuciscidae > Rutilus > Rutilus rutilus. The sequence goes on from NC_140227.1 coordinate 7,822,051, forward strand.
TTTTTTTTAAATAAAACATTTGGAGAACTCTCCTCATGTGTTTGCAATTTGCATAATGGTGCATTTAAAAGTTAATGACCAAACGTATCATTACAAAAGTTTATAATGCTGTTGCAGATTAAATATAATGTGGAAAACATTGAATAAATATCTTTTCGTCAGGTTAGATACTGATAATTAATAACTCAAACCCCCACATCGGACTCGCACATCCGCCATGTTTGTAGTTTTTAAATACTGTTAATTCGTGTTTGTAGTTCTAAATGAATCCTCGTCCAACACGCAAAGGGTTGTAAGCAATATTAGCTGTTAGTGTGCACGGATCTGCACATTGAATTCTAACCGGAAAAAGTAGACCACCAGGTTATTTTTGGAATACACATTTCAACATACTATGATTTGGGATGCACTAATTCTAATTTCAAATACTATTTAGGATGGATAGTGTCCGAATTTGGACGCAGCAATGGTCAAGATGATCTGCTGAAGTTCAAAGTGAGCATCAGAATGAGGAAGAAAGGTGATTTAAGTGACTTTAAATGTGGTATGGTTGTTGGTGCCACACGGGCTGGTATTTCAGTATTTCAGAACGAGCAGATCTACTGGTGTTTTTACACATATGGTCCGAAAAACGGTCCGAGAAAATATCCAGTGAGAGCCAGTTCTGTGGGTGAAAATGTCTTGCTGATGCCAGAGGTCAGAGGAGAATGGCCAGACTGGGTGCCACTCCTGTCAGCAAATAACAGAAAACTATGTCTCACCATAACTGGACAATAGAAGATTGGAAATTTTTTTGCTTAGTCTGATGAGTCTCGATTTCTGCTGTGACATTCAGATGGAAGGTCCAGAATTTGGCATAAACAACATGAAAGCATGGATCTATCTTGCCTTGAATCAACGGTTCAGGCTGCTGGTGGTGGTGTAATGGTATGGAGCACATTTTCTTGGCACACTTTGGGCCCCTAAGTATCAGCTGAGCATCGTTTAAATGCCACAGCCTACCTGAGTTTTGTTGCTGACCATGTCCATCCTTTATGATCATAGTGTAGTGATATTGTAATTGCTACTTCCTGCACGATAATGCACCATGTCACAAAGCTCAAATCATCTCAAACTGGTTTCTTCAACATGACAATGAGTTAACTATACTCAAATGGCCTCTACAGTCACCAGATCTCAATCCAATAGAGCACCGTTGGGATGTGGTGTGATTTGGTAGGATGTACAGCTGACAAATCTGCAGCAACTGATGCTATCATGTTAATATCAACCAAAATCTCAGTGGAATATTTCAAACAACTTGTTGAATCTATGTCACGAAGAATTAAGGCAGTTCTGAAGGCAAAAGGGGGTCCAAATACCAAGGTGTACCTAATAAAGTGGCCGGAGAGTGTATATGCATTTGAAATGTCTTTCTCTTTATTTCTCTTATGTTCATGAATAATCTTGCATTCATGGGTGAATCCAAACTGTTACCCAGTTAAACGCACTCCAGAATGAGAGCACCAATTTCCTATATTACCACTTACTATTACCACTACTAGCAACAACAAGTAATTATGGATCATGAATGTGACCTAAACTAAATGCCACTGGCTTTTAAAGGGGACTAACCCTCTAAGGAAAAGAACATTTTGGTTAAACCAGACATATGAGTCTTAAGATGTGATGATCTCACCTCTCTTTACAGAGTTCCTCTAAGTGCTGGGCAGTTACACGGCCTTCTCCAATTGCCTGATGAGGGTGTCCGGGGTGCATGGCTGTGCCTTCTCCAGATGCAGATGAAGACTGGCGGGACGGTAGACAGACGGGACTCCTGGCTCTGCCGAGGCTCAGTCTCTCCTCGCCTTCCCCTACCTGGCTAGCCATCATCTCCGGAAACACACGCAGGTTGTGAGGCTGGTACTTGAGCTCATAGTAGTTGGTCAAGTCCATATGCAGCTCTGTAAAAAAATAAAAAAAATAAAGCCAAAAAGTTTTTTTTTTTATTTTTTATTTTTTTTATAGTTTTCGTTTAGTACTTGTGGATTTGTACAAATTACTAAGCTAAAATACATTTATTTTGCTGTGGTGCTGTATTCAGTAATAGCTTACTTTGAAAAGAGTGGTACAGGAAACAATATCTAAATATTTTACAGTCTTCTGTCTCTAATAGGGCTGATTTGACAATTTTGAAAAATCGATATTAATCGATCTTCATCTTTAATGAATCTATAAATCCCAATATAAACTTTTAGTCTATGCTGTTTTCTGGACATGTATGAACAAAACTTTACCAAACATTATTTGTAACATGCCTGCTATACAATAATCGCCTTGTAAAAGCCTTGTGCTTTCTTTTAATAAAAAAACAGTCAGTTTTCAAACTGTGTCAATTTTATAATGAACATTCAAACAATAAATGTTGTTTAAGCGCTCCTTAATGTGGTGTGACATATCGCTGTAGCTGCTCCAGTTTAAACTTCAGTGCAGAGCGCACATGAACCAATCATATCTTTACAATTAGTTACTATTTGTGACAGGCCTCCTCTTCTTCAAGAGTCATCCTGCTGAGGCCTCCATGCAAACAGCTTCATCTTTGCAGGTAGAGCTAGAAAAGAGGCCTCTCTCTCATAATAGATGGTTGTTCTTTAGGCCCTTCGCAGCCTGAGTTCCATGTTGGGTATGTCTAAACTTAGCTGTTTTCCACATGGTAAGAGGAAACACTAGACCCTCTCTGTTGTGAGTATGGCAGGCATCCTCTTCCTTGAGACTCATCCTGCTGAGGCCTCCATCCCTCAGAGCTCCATGCAAACAGCTTTGCAGGTAGAGTTAGAGAAGAGGCCTCTCTCAATGACAGAGAGTTGTTCTCTGGTTGTTCTCTAGACCCCTCGCTCCCTGAGCTCTGTGTTGTGCATATCTGAGCTGAGCTGTTTCCCACATTATAAGAGAAAACACTAGAGACCACATAGGTGTGAGTGTGGCATGCCTCCTCTTCTTTGAAAGTTATCCTTCTGAGGCCTCCGCTCCCCATAGCTCTGGGAAGGAGCTATCTGTCTCTGGTTAGAGACTGTGGTCAGGTTCATTCTTCATAGAAAACAGGTTGATGGCTTCAGCTGGTAAAGCATGATAGCCTCCCTGGTATGGGGGTTGATGCTGGTCCCCCTGAAAGTAGCAGGCTAGCCTAGGGTCTGGGCCATATTCCCTTAAAGGAGCCCCCCTCTAAGTTCGGTTGTGGTGTCCAGGCCTTTGAGCTGGCTCTGGGTCAAGTCCTTCGTGTAAAATCACAAAGGTGCTTCCTCATTAAGCATGAAGCCCGGGCAGTGGCCGTAGGGGGATTTAACTCTGAGTTAAATGTGTTTTGTGCTTGTCACGGCTATGATTGACAAACAAATCTCCTCAGCATGGCAGCGTCTCGGGTTACGACTGTAGCTCGTCGCCATGCCTCCAGGCTGCCTGCACAGTCCCTTCAGATGAAGAAGTGGATGACATGTTCCCTAGGCGCCCTTTTATACTTCCTGGTCACACTAGTAGTGACCTCATGGCTGTCGCCGGCCAATACGATTGCCGTGATTATACAGTACTTCAGTCATCAGTCACGCTGAGGCGTTCCCCCAAAGTGTCTCAGGACGCAGTGTCTTGTGCTGTACACCGCATATATATAAAACATTTTGTATATAATATATATGTATATTGTATGTATATATATATATATATATATAAAGTATCTCAAAAAAGTGAGTACACCCCTCACATTTTAGTATATCTACTCAAGGGACAATATTATAGAAATTAAACTTGAATACATTTTAGAGTAGTCATTGTGCTGCTTGTATAGCAGTATATATTTACTGTCCTCTGAAAATAACTAAACATGCAGCCATTATTGTCAAAATAGCTGGCAACAAAAGTGAGTACACCATAAGTGATTATAGCTGTACGACGTTTAACCATGCAAAGCCACATGTCCTATTCATCATGTTCATGTTTTTGTCTGCTTCACAGGACCATACGAATTGTTGTATCTTGTATTAGAGCAGTTCAAATTAGTGCTTTGAGTACAATTCTCTCATACTGACCACTGGATGTTCAACATGGCACCTCATGGCAAAGAACTCTCTAAGGATTTGAGAATTAGAATTGTTGCTCTCCACAAAGATGGCCTAGGCTATAAGAAGATTGGTAACACCCTGAAACTGAGTTACAGTACAGGCCAGGGTCATACAGAGGTTTTCCAAGACGGGTTCCACTCGGAACAGGCCTTGCAAGGGTCAATCAAAGAAGTTGAATCCTCATGCTGTGCGCCAGGTGCAGAAGCTGGCTTCAAAAAACAGACACATGAGTGCTGCCAGCATTGCTTTAGAGGTTGCAGAAGCGGAAGGTCAGCTTGTCAGTGCTCAGACCATACGCCGCACAACTGTAACAAGTCGGTTTGCATGGCCGTCGTCCCAGAAGGAAGCCTCTTCTGAAGCTGGCTCACAAGAAAGCCCGCAAACAGTTTGCTAAAAGCAATCTGTCCAAGAACATGAATTATCTTGCATGTCCTGTGGTCTGATGAGACTAAGATAAACTTGTTTGGTTCAGATGGTGTCCAGCATGTGTGGCGATGCCCTGGTGAGGAGTACCAAGAAAATTGTGTCTTGCCTACAGTCAAGCATGGTGGTGGTAGCATCATGGTCTGGGGCTGCATGAGTGCTGCAGGTACTGGGGAGCTGAGCTTCATTGAGGAAAACATGGATTCCAATATGTACTGTGACATTCTGAAGCAGAACATGAAGCTCTGTGAAACTGTGCCGAACGGCATGTATAACGACCCGAAACACACCGCCAAGATGACAACTGCCTTGCTGAGGAAGCTGAAGGTGAAGGTGATGGAGTGACCAAGTATTTCTCCAGACCTGAAACCTAAAGAGCACCTGTGGGGAATCCTCAAGAAGAAGGTGGAGAGGCGCCATGTGTCTAAGACTCCGTGATGTCATTATTGAGGAGTGGAAGAGGGTCCCAGCAACCACCTGTGCAGCTCTGGTGAATTCCATGGCCAGGAGGATTAAGGCAGTGTTAGATAACAATGGTGCTCACACAAAATATTGACACTTTGGACACAGTGTTGACATGTTCACTTAGGGTGTAGTCACTTTTGTTGCCAGCTATTTTGACAATAATGGCTGTATGTTGAGTTATTTTCAGAGGACAGTAAATATATACTGCTATACAAGCAGCAAAATGACTAATCTAAAATATATCCAAGTTTCATTTCTATAGTATCGTCCCTTGAGAAGATATACAAAAATGTTTGCTGAAATGTGAAGGGTGTGCTCACTTTTGTGAGTATATATATACTCACAAAAGTGAGTACACCCCTCACATTTCAGCAAACATTTAGTTAAACATATACACATTAACAGCAACCATATATATAGATATAAACAGATCTCAATCAGAACCAGTTCTCTGTTCCCATTATGATATGTCAGTATGAGGTTTATATGCAGTTGTAGGGAAAAGTATGTGAACTCTTATAATGTCAATCGATTTCTACAGAAATTGGTCATTTGATCAGGTCTTTAACTAAGCTGCAATAACAGACAAATACAGTCTATTTAAAAAAATAAAAAGTAAAAATAACATGAACAGTTGTACATTTTCATGTCTTTATTGAATACATGCTCAGTGACCCAAAACAAGTATATCACTAACATAAAGCTTCAATAGAAGAAAATAAACCTTGACTGAGATTCTGTGGCATGACCTCGAGAGAGATTCACATCAGAAATCCCAAGAACTGTGTTTAACTGAAATCGTTTGGTGGAATGTTGCAGAATTCCTATTTACTGTTGTGCAGTTCTGATCCGCATTTACAGGACATGTTTGGTGGAGGTTTACTGCCCCCAATGAAGCATTAAGTAATTATTTAACCCATTGTGTTCAACAAAGACATACAAATTATTGTATTTTTTAGAATGATTTGTATAACAGACTGTATAACTTCAAATTAAATTTGACCAACGTCAAAGTAAAAATTAGACCAAATCAAATGTAAAATCAATTCCTGTATAATTCTGTGATATTGTATAGAAGTTATTCAAATAAATAATATGCAAAATATCTTGTAAATTTATCAAAAACAAAATTAAATAACTGAGGAATAATATATATATATATATATATATATATATATATAACAGCTAAAATACAAAAGCTACAGATAAATGAACAGTGACAGCAATGTAGAGAAGTGTATAAATTTCCTACAGTACCTTTGAGCTGGTCCAGTACATCAGTTCTGCCTGAAGAGGCAAGAGTTCCGGCTTCCTGCTCCAGTTTACTTTGCAGTTGCTTCAGAACCTCCTATTATAGCAAAATAAAAAAATACCAAATAAATACATAAATGAGCAGTCATTGTTTGCCTGTGGAGTCCAGTTTAGCGAAAACTAACATGTATATTTTAAAGTGAAAAGAGACGCTTCTCTCATTTTGAGTAACCGGATGACCTCATCTTTATAATGCATGCATCAGCTCTGTTTGAGTAGAGAACAGACTGAGAGATTGAAAATCTTTGGCAAGGATTACGCATGTGGGCCACAGTAGAATCATGGGATATTGAATATGTAACACCTATAATCTCATGAAAGCAGTTGTTGAATCCGTTTCAATCAATGAATCAGCTGTGTTTTTAAGATTGATAAAGGTTCACCCAAAGATGAAAATTCTGTCATCATTTACTTAATCTCATGACCTTCTTAAATGGCCCAGATATACTTCTTTTTCATTCTTTGCTTGGGGTAAAATGAAGTTCGCAATACGTCACAAGCGATATACTGTTAGCGACCATCCAGATGCCGCCCACATTTCTAAAAGCGACGTTTAGATATTAGAGCACTTTTGAGCTGAATCGTAAACACCTCTGATTGGCCATTGTGTTCACACGCTCATCGGATATGTCTGTGATAGGCTACAATGATCGACGCTCCCGTCTGAACATGTTTACATTTACATGTTTTTGAAGCCCTGATCATTATAGCCAATCACAGACATATCCGATGAACACGTACTATGGGCAATCAGAGGTGTTTATGATTACGCTCAACAGCGCTCAAAACGTCACATTTTTTAAATTTCAGTACCGACTTCTTGGTACCAAAGTCGGTACTTTTTGACAACTCTAGTTTGTCTTCTGTTGTTCTCTGGTGACGTTGTGTGAGCGTGCGGTTTCGACGCTCATGCCATACATTCTTCTGTCTGCATGTGTTGTTGTGTTCTGTGTAGCATGCGGTTCGTGTTTATTTGGCCGCATGATTTCTTGTTGTCATGTTTCGTGTGGACATGCAATCGGAATCAGAATTTGGCCCGAACCCATAGTACTCCCCCAAACATGCAAAACGAACAAGCCGGTCAACGATACGGACAACAGGGCCGTGCACAGACATTTTGAGGGTCAGTGGCTTAAACCAAAAAAGGGGGCACTATAAGGAGTTTGACTCTGAGGCAGTATCATCTTAATATAGAGAATTAATAACAACTATTTTATAATCATGGGCAATTAGATTACAATTAGGATTTAGTGCTAAATCAATTTATGTTGTTATAATTACTCTTCCAATTAAATAATTAAATGTCTGTCTTTCTTATCACACTCTAGCATATTTATTTACTGTCAGCCAGTTTAACTGTCTGATTTGGCTGATGCTTAGTGGGCTCTCCCGCACTCTCTGAACTGCCTCATCTTAAATGGAAGTATTAGACATTTAATTTAATATTATACACACTGTAAAAAATTTCTAACCTCCCTAACTCAAAATTTTCTAGTGACTGATAACATCTAAATTTTTCAATTGGCCCAAGTGAAATTCTGTAAATTATAAAATTAAATTTACAGATTTTCACTTGGGCCAATTGAAATTTACAGAATTTCACTTGGGCCAATTGAAAAATGTAGATGTTATTAGTCACTAGAAAATTTTGAGTTAGGGAGGTTAGAATTTTTTTACAGTGCAGTTACAGTATAAATTGAAATGATAGTAGGTTACAACAGTTATAAAGTCACACCGGGGTAAAATGCACATTTGACTTAATTCTCTTTTAGACCACTCGATGGCACAAATTCAGCTCGGCACTTTTTTTCATAAACGCTTTTGATGATGGACTTGGAAAATTGGCTGATCCTTGACTTGATCGCGGCAAAGTTGATTCTGTACTAATTTGATCTAATATTTTATGTTTTTTTTAAAAAATGTTTTAGACTGTTGTTTGTTTAAATACAAATATCTCAAGAATCTTTTAGTTTTTAAAATAATTTTGTTTCTAATAAGTATTTTTTAAATAAATTTTGATGACAGTATATTTATTGAACAAACATTAATTATTTAATTTATCAAAATAACCCCAAACATAGTATAAACTTTCCTAAAGTGATTGTTTTGAACAAGTATCAACTTATGCTTTATTAAGAGCATTTTAATTTAGCTAAAGTATTTGTATCAATACTGTGTGTCTTTTGTACCGTGCTGGTTTTACCCCGTGTGTACCTCCTTACCACCTCATACATTAATACGATTTTTAAACTAACAAACCACCTATATAATTTATTTTCACACAAAATCTGTTTCTTCCTTTAGCCACCTTATAACCTACTATACTAAGGTACTATTCATTTAGATTAGAACTCATTTAGATAATTTATAGTATATTACCTTTTTATTATGTATAATGTTAATATGGTCTTATTAAAATATTAGAAATATGATGTATGTTATACATAGATACTAGTATCAAAGGCAATTGATTATAATGGGAAATATATTAACAGGAGTTAAAGTGTGAAAAACTGTCTGCTAAATATTCTATATATAATAATTTACCCGCTGGCTTTCTAGAACTTTGAATCAATGTTTGCAGTGTTGAATGGGATTTAACCTGTCTTTGCTCTTTCTCACTCTGTCTTCTTCTAATTTTGTGAAGGCATTGTTTTTTGTCTACAAAATCTGCTGACAACAGAATATGTTATTTATTTATTAGTGTTTTATTTATTTATGTTATTTAGATTAGATTAGATCAGGTAAAATAATTTGATTGAACAAGAATTCTAATTTTCTTCCAAGAACATGGATATTTTTGGATATATATAAGTTGTTAGCACTATTTGAAGACCAGGAGCAAAACATTACAGACAGAAATACAAAAACAAATTACCAAAATACAAATTTCATGTAAAATATTGCCAAAATATTGTGAAGTTCGAGGCTGATAGTGCGGGGAGATAACACTGCTGCGGCAATGGAGAAAATTAGCCACAGAAACAGAGCTCCTGCGGGAGCAGAGTAGACATCACTGCTGTGGCAGTGGAGGAATAAGCAACAGAAACAGATGTTGTTTGCTCGTATGGGAGCAGAGTAGACATCACTGCTGCGGCAGTGGAGAAATAAGCCAGAAAAACAGAGCTCTTGTGGGAACAGAGGAGACATCACTGCTGCGGCAGTGGAGAAATTTAGTCAGAGAAACAGAGCTCCTGCGCGAGCAGAGTAGACATCACTGCTGCGGCAGTGGAGAAATAAGCCAGAAAAACAGAGCTCCTGCGGGAACAGAGGAGACATCACTGCTGCGGCAGTGGAGAAATTTAGCCAGAGAAACAGAGCTCTTGCGGGAGCAGAGTAGACATCACTGCTGCGGCAGTGGAGAAATTTAGCCAGAGAAACAGAGCTCTTGCGGGAGCAGAGTAGACATCACTGCTGCGGCAGTGGAGAAATTTAGCCAGAGAAACAGAGCTCTTGCGGGAACAGAGGAGACATCACTGCTGCGGCAGTGGAGAAATAAGCCAGAAAAACAGAGCGCCTGCGGGAACAGAGGAGACATCACTGCTGCGGCAGTGGAGAAATTTAGCCAGAGAAACAGAGCTCTTGCGGGAGCAGAGTAGACATCACTGCTGCGGCAGTGGAGAAATTTAGTCAGAGAAACAGAGCTCTTGCGGGAGCAGAGTAGACATCACTGCTGTGGCAGTGGAGAAATTTAGTCAGAGAAACAGAGCTCCTGCGCGAGCAGAGTAGACATCACTGCTGTGGCAGTGGAGAAATAAGCCAGAAAAACAGAGCTCTTGCGGGAACAGAGTAGACATCACTGCTGCGGCAGTGGAGAAATAAGCCAGAAAAACAGAGCTCTTGCGGGAACAGAGGAGACATCACTGCTGCGGCAGTGGAGAAATAAGCCAGAAAAACAGAGCTCTTGCGGGAACAGAGGAGACATCACTGCTGTGGCAGTGGAGAAATTTAGTCAGAGGAACAGAGCTCCTGCGCGAGCAGAGTAGACATCACTGCTGCGGCAGTGGACAAATAAGCCAGAAAAACAGAGCTCTTGCGGGAACAGAGTAGACATCACTGCTGCGGCAGTGGAGAAATAAGCCAGAAAAACAGAGCTCTTGCGGGAACAGAGGAGACATCACTGCTGTGGCAGTGGAGAAATTTAGCCAGAGAAACAGAGCTCTTGCGGGAACAGGGGTGTAACACTGCTGCAGGAGTGGAGAAAAATTAGCCAGAGAAACTGAGCTCCTGCGGGAGTAGAGGAGACATAACTGCTGCGGCAGTGGAGGAATAAGCAACAGAAACAGATGTTGTTTGCTCGTATGGGAGCAGAGTAGACATCACTGCTGCGGCAGTGGAGAAATAAGCCAGAAAAACAGAGCTCTTGTGGGAACAGAGGAGACATCACTGCTGCGGCAGTGGAGAAATTTAGTCAGAGAAACAGAGCTCCTGCGCGAGCAGAGTAGACATCACTGCTGCGGCAGTGGAGAAATAAGCCAGAAAAACAGAGCTCCTGCGGGAACAGAGGAGACATCACTGCTGCGGCAGTGGAGAAATAAGCCAGAAAAACAGAGCGCCTGCGGGAACAGAGGAGACATCACTGCTGCGGCAGTGGAGAAATTTAGCCAGAGAAACAGAGCTCTTGCGGGAGCAGAGTAGACATCACTGCTGCGGCAGTGGAGAAATTTAGCCAGAGAAACAGAGCTCTTGCGGGAGCAGAGTAGACATCACTGCTGCGGCAGTGGAGAAATAAGCCAGAAAAACAGAGCTCTTGCGGGAACAGAGGAGACATCACTGCTGCGGCAGTGGAGAAATTTAGTCAGAGAAACAGAGCTCTTGCGGGAACAGAGTAGACATCACTGCTGTGGCAGTGGAGAAATTTAGTCAGAGAAACAGAGCTCCTGCGCGAGCAGAGTAGACATCACTGCTGTGGCAGTGGAGAAATAAGCCAGAAAAACAGAGCTCTTGCGGGAACAGAGTAGACATCACTGCTGCGGCAGTGGAGAAATAAGCCAGAAAAACAGAGCTCTTGCGGGAACAGAGTAGACATCACTGCTGCGGCAGTGGAGAAATAAGCCAGAAAAACAGAGCTCTTGCGGGAACAGAGGAGACATCACTGCTGTGGCAGTGGAGAAATTTAGCCAGAGAAACAGAGCTCTTGCGGCAACAGGGGTGTAACACTGCTGCAGGAGTGGAGAAAAATTAGCCAGAGAAACTGAGCTCCTGCGGGAGTAGAGGAGACATAACTGCTGCGGCAGTGGAGAAACTTACCAAGAGAAATTGAGCTCCTGCAGGAGCATCGCTGCTGCAGCAGTGAAGGAAATTTTGCTAGAGAACTGAGCTCCTGTGGGAGCAGGGATATAACACTGCTGTGGCAGGTAAGGCAGGGTTAGCCAGAGAAACTGGACTCCTGTGAGAGCAGAAGGGACTATTGCAACAGTGAAGAAGGTTATTCAGAGGAACTGAGCTCCTGCAAGAGCTGGGAGATAACACTGCTGTGGCCGTGAAGGCAAGGTTAACCAGAGACGGAGCTCCTGCGGGAGCGGAGGAGACAACACTGCTGGGGGAGTGCAAGAACGGAGTGGGCTTGTGCGCCTTGAATTTATTCAATTGTGTTCGACAATCACAAAAGGATCATTAAACTTTCATCATGAAAATCACACTGCTTGTATGATTTTTTAAAATCTTAAATCATACTTGTCCCAACCTGGAAATTATTAAAACAAAAATTCCATACCTTCTAACTGCTTGGGAAACCTCAACATAACAGTTTATTTTCATAATTACTCTGTCTACGGGTCATTACATTTCTTGCCGATTCTGTTTGTTCTAAACCAGATAAGGATGAAGTGAAACGTAAGATTACGTTTATTTGAGTGCATTAGTGAGAACGATTGCGTGTATGAATTTGTCCTACCAGTCTTTGCAGCATCTCTTTACCAATAGTGAAGCTGTGGCTTTCTTTAAATTACTTCAAAATAGAGATACATCTATGCTATAACTTTAAGTTTCTAAGAGATTTTGTTGATAAATCGTAGGACAGCGTTAACAATAAGTTCTTAATGACCTGACAGTCTCAGGGTTTATTGTCCATAATGGTCTTTAGTGTTCAGCAGAATAAATAAATAAATACAGTTCAAGTTTGGAATGGTATGTAAGAGAATAAATGATGACAGAATTATCATTTTTGGTTGAACCCCTTAAGTCTCAAGGTTTTGATTATTAAATTCCTCAAGCTATACATCCTATTAATGTGCTTGGCAAATGTAAATAGTCTAAAGACAAATAGACATGGCAAAATAATTGTATATTCTGATTATTGTTAATAATAAATGTTACTATTTGTTTAACATTTTATAAAAGTCAATAATGTATTACGACTTAATGCATAATGGATTTATGCAACATGTTTTATATATATAAACTAGAGTTTATATTTTTTTTGAAAGAAGTCTCTTATTCTCTCCAAAGCTGCATTCTTTGATGATATAATAAGTAAAGTACTGGTAAATAACAATAATATTGTGAAATATTATTAACATTTGAAATAACTGCTTTCTATTTTTATACATTTTGAAATGTAATTTATTCCTGGGATGTCTGAATTTTCATATTAGAAATCATTCTAAAATGCTCATTTGGTACTTGGTAAATTTCTTATTGTATTAATGTTAAAAAACATTTTTGCTGCTTAACTTTTTTTCTGTAAACTGATACATTGTTATTATTTTTTTTTTTTAGGATTCTTTGAGGAATAAAAAATTGGTGTGATTTCATGCGCAGAATCACTTAATATGAATATGATAGGAGGAAAAAGACACTCCCGTTTTACTGGAACTCGAAAGCTGAACCGACATCACTCTCATGTAACACATCAAACATTCTGCAATTTAAGACTCTGGGTCAATAATAAAATGGTCTAATGGTTGCTTTTTCTGCTCAACTGAGAGCTGTAATGGGCAACAGTGATTTAAAATGTTCTCAGACATCATTTAGCTCAGAGATGCTGGACATTCATCATTAGAATCTCCAGATATTTTGTGGAAAGTAGGTCATGAGTGATACAAATGCATGCAATAGAGACTCGCTCTCGCCAAACAGATCTACAACACACTGCTCTACATGACCAACAGTATTATAAAACATCTTATACTTCATATAGAAAATAACAACGATCACAAATACTGAACAGACAATATTCCAAATGAATAAACTTGAGTTACAATTATTTTTTGAGGTTTAGACTCTTTTACAATGGGTTAAAAAAATTCAAATGTCCGAAGTCCAAAAACCACATGTATTGTCAACAAAAACCGACAAGAGACTGAACTAAACAGGGGGTATACAGTATATAGGACTAAACAAGTAAAATTAGATTTTTCTACCCCATTTTAATTAGCAAAAACAACAAATTTAGCCATTCTTAGGTTGGCTTTGAAAATAGTAACTACACTGAACAAAATTATAAACGCAACACTTTTGTTTTTGCCCCCATTTTTCATGAGCTGAACTCAAAGATCTAAGACTTTTTCTATGTACACAAAAGGCCTAATTCTCTCAAATATTGTTTACAAATTTGTCTAAATCTGTGTTAGTGAGCACTTCTCCTTTGAAAACCCGTCAGTATCTGGTGTGACCATCATTTGCCTCACGCAGTGCAACACATCTCCTTCGCATAGAGGTGATCAGGTTGTTGATTGTGGCCTGTGGAATGTTAGTCCACTCCTCTTCAATGGCTGTGTGAAGTTGCTGGATATTGGCAGGACCTGGAACACGCTGTCGTATACGCCGATCCAGAGCATCCCAAACATGCTCAATGGGTGACATGTCCGTTGAGTATGCTGGCCAAGCAAGAACTGGGATGTTTTCAGTTTCCAGGAATTGTGTACAGATCCTTGCAACATGGGGCAGTGCATTATCATGCTGCAACATGAGGTGATGGTCGTGGATGAATGGCACAACAATGGGCCTCAGGATCTCGTCACAGTATCTCTGTGCATTCAAAATGCCATCAATAAAATGCACCTGTGTTCATTGTCCATAACATACGCCTGCCCATACCATAACCCCACCGCCACCATGGGCCACTAGATCCACAACGTTGACATCAGCAAACCGCTCACCCACACAATGCCATACACGCTGTCTGCCATCTGCCCTGTACAGTGAAAACCGGGATTCATTCGTGAAGAGAACACCTCTCCAAAGTGCCAGATACCATTGAATGTGAGCATTTCTGCAGTCAGATCGAGACCCCGATGAGGACGACGAGCATACAGATGAGCTTCCCTGAGACGGTTTCTGACAGTTTGTGTAGAAATTCTTTGGTTATGCAAACCGATTGTTGCTGCAGCTATCCAGGTGGCTGGTCTCAGACGATCTTGGAGGTGAAGATGTTGGATGTCCTGGGCTGGTGTGGTTACATGTGGTCTGCGGTTGTGAGGCCGGTTGGATGTACTGCCAAATTCTCTGAAACGCCTTTGAAGATGGCTTATGGTAGAGAAATGAACATTCAATTCACGGGCAACAGCTCTGGTGGAGATTCCTGCAGTCAGCATGCCAATTGCACACTCCCTCAAAACTTGCGACATCTGTAGCAGTGTGCTGTGTGATAAAACTGCACATTTTAGAGTGGCCTTTTATTGTGGCCAGCCTAAGGCACACCTGTGCAATAATCATGCTGTCTAATCAGCATCTTGACATGCCACACCTGTGAGGTGGATGGGTTATCTTGGCAAAGGAGAAGTGCTCACTAACACAGATTTAGACAGATTTGTGAACAATATTTGAGAGAAATAGGCCTTTTGTGTACATAGAAAAAGTTAGATCTTTGAGTTCAACTCATGAAAAATGGGGGCAAAACAAAAGTGTTGCGTTTATAATTTTGTTCAGTGTATGATGCTGTGTGGTGCTTTCAAAATATAGCTTTTTGTTTAAACAATTCCAAATGTCAACTTATGCTAGAGGACTACTGTATAATAAGCCTATAATAAGCCTTTTACAAGAAAATGTACTAGTTTGGCCAAGTAATAAAAGATAAGAGCAGTGCAGAGTTTATAACAAACCTGCTTGGAAACATTTGAAAATTGCTTAGTTATTATTTTGTTTGGTGCCACTAATGGTCCACACACACTGCACCATTATGTGCATCATTCTCAAACACTACCCTGATGCTGTGTAACAGTTTCAGTTTTATGATCTGTAATCTGTAAATTCAGAAGCAGATCCAACACGTCTGTAATCAAAACTCTAGTATCGGGCCTGACTCAAGTTTACAGGCCATGTTCATAATTGGTCAGACCAAGCCCCCCTTGTGGAGCCAAGGCTATCAGTTTAATAATTTAGTGACATTCTGAGCTTCACTCACCTTCATGTCAGAGGTTTCATTCTCCAGCTTGGACAGGTGGTGTGAGTTGTCCTGAAGCTCACGTCGCAGGTGAGAGTTCTCCTTACGAAGATCCTCCACCTGCCGCACCAGCTGGTCATAGGAGGCCGTTGGGTATGACATCATCACTCGATTGAATCCCTGAGAAGGTCAGAGGGCAGGGGTCAAAGTTAATGCACTCATAATCATGTATCTAAGTTCATTAAGAATTCAGTGCATACAGTTGGTTTGCAGTAAACCATACATTGCAGCATCCTTGGAGAACAATGTTGAAAAAGTAAGTAATACCTGCTTAAGGTTGTCAATAGTTTTTGGAACATTTACTGTTAGTGTTGGTTCTACCGTAGCTCTATAGTGGATATAATAGAAAAAGTCCCACATGTTTTAACGTTTGGTCAAATTCCTTTTATAAAGTGAGTAAAGACCTTTCGTAAAGTTCTTAAAGTGACAAACTAACCTACCCTAAATCTACCTATTGCCTGATTGGCAAGTTTATAATTGAATATACCAGTTGGACATATTCTGTCCTTAAAAAGCCTAACTTTGACTTTTTGACTGAAACATTGCTTTTTAAGAAAGATTTTCAAGCCATGAAAGGGTGTAGGATTTTCATTATATTGACTGCGGTACAGTACACTAAAAAACAGTTGTGTCATTTATTTAAAGTGGATTTTTTATATGGGTCTAATCATGGTTTTGTTCAGTTTGTCTAAAAGCAAATAGCGTAAGACAAACTAAGAAAAAAAAAAGAAAATAAGAAAAAAAAGATACAATTTTGTTTAAATAGTATTTTCACAAGATAGCTTTACTGACTACAGAAATTAATGTGGGTTCCCTTTTGAATGGGAACTCGCACCACGTCCCTAGAGGACACTTTGGGTAATGCCTCCGGCATGATGGTGTCTGAAGCACATGTGAAAACACCATAGACCAGTGATCTCAAACTCAATTCCTGGAGGGCCACAGCTCTGCACAGTTTAGCTTCAACCAGCTCCAACTCACACCTGCAAGGAAGTTTCTAGTAATCCTGAAGACCTTGATTAGCTGGATCAGGTGTGTTTGATTAGGGTTGGAGCAAAACTGTGCAGAGCTGTGGCCCTCCAGGAATTGAGTTTGAGATCACTGCCATAGACAGTATATAAACTGGACACAGCGACCCCATAGGTTTCAACGGAGAAAAGTGAAGTCAATTAGAAGCTCTCACTTCCTGATGGCTGAGCGTACTGCGCAGACTCAAACTGAGCTTGACGACGTAGATGTGACGTGAGCAACCCGTCTGTCTTCTAGTAGCTGTGCCAAGAGAAATCTGAATCATTCCCTTCCGAAACTTGCAGAGACGGAGAGTGTGAGTAGGAGCTGTCCATGAGCTAGGTGCAGGAGCAACTTTTGCTAAGTATTCTGATTAATAACGTTGTCATTTTGCCTCCACGTCCCCCCGATTGCCCGCGAGCTTCTCCTCCTATCCATACGGTAATTTCTCTACTGTGCGACAGAGAGTCGCGTGGTTATGACGCAATCGTTAGCCTATTTTTACAAAAACTATATCTATGGGGCCATAACGTAAGATACAAGGTAATGGAGCCTTTTATACATTTTCGTGTTTCTTTAGAAATAAATAATGGACAAATGGAGTCTTTAAACGCCTCAGATGTAAAGTTCTTCGCTGTCAAAGTGACGCCAAAATGAATGGGAGTCAATGGGATGCTAACAGCAGGTGGGGGTCTGCTAATCAATGGCGGCGCCCGGGGAAACTTAAATGTTTTCACCCCCTGGAAAACACGACAATGACCTTGACATTGTCCCGGCGACAGCCTGTGACGTACTACTGGTGCGACCATGAGTATAAAAGGGGCACCCCTAGAACACGTCATCCCCTTCTTTGTCTTCAGGATAATGAAGAAACACTCTGTCAAGCGTTTCAGGATGCGTGTGCCTCCTTGTTAAAAATTTGTTAAGTTCTTTGGCATGGGTATGGAGCTTGCGTGTTTAGTTCTTGAGGGAGCTGAATGTGTGCATTGTGAGGATTTCTCAATGTAAAGCTCCGTTAGCACAATCCATATTCTCGAGGGATGTGGGACGTGCATTTGGGTGAAATGCCTTCGACTATTCAAAGAGGCTGGATGTGCATTCGCGAAACTGACTACAAGAGACAGGTAAGGGGCTTTTTCCTTTCTGTTCTCACCTGAGGGATAGTAGTTAGTGTCTGCACTAGCGTGTTTAGCTCTTGAGGGAGTTGAAGGCACTCGTAGCAATGCATTCGTAGCTGTTTTCGTATGATTCCTTTCAGAGTGATAAAATCTGACGTTTGAACTCATTGCGCTCTCAAGGGGGATAAAATCGCGTTTTCACGATGTGATCACAGTAATTGATTCCACCTGGGTTTGACTCTCTTGAGGGATGAGAGTTGAGCGCCTGCACTCCACAGTTCGGGTCCTGTGGTCACCATTGCGTTAGGCGGGATCGAGGGCGGGGGTTGCAGGCAGATCACAAGAGGAGTCGAACAAGAACTTTTCCTTTTTTGGGTTCCTCATGTTGTATCTAGTTCTAAAGAAGAGGCAGAAAGAATGTAGTAGTTATTACTATAACAATTTTTATTGAGCCTTTTGTTTCTCCTTTGATCCCCACGCTGAGACAGAGATATCATAAGAGAAACTACCTTAGATTTCGGCTAGGTTGTGGTACTGAGCTACAGGCTCTCATTGAGCCTTCTTGGTACTCCTGGGTTGGGAACCTTGTTAGGCCTCCTCTCGCTATAGAGAGTCGTTTTGTTAGAGACCTCCACTCCCCTGAGCTCCGCCCAATATTGTGTCAAGCTGCTGGTCCTATTTTGTATAGCCTCCATAACAGGACACCGTGCTGAGGCCTCCGTCCAATGAGCTCAGCCAAGGGGCTAAGTTGCTAGGCTCTCTGTGAGCCTCCTTGTCTATTGCACTTAAACCGGAACGTTGCTAGGCCTACTCTCGCTAAAGAGAGGCATCATGGTAGGCCTCCGTTCTCAGAGCTCCATTCAGTGACGATATTCTCCTAAAAGTATTCTCAGGAATACCAAACCCTTGAGCTCTGCCCATGGGCTGAGTATCTTTTTTGACTCAGCTCTGCAGGGAAGGGTGGAAGGGTGCGCACTTTCTCTGATAGGGTATGCAGCTCGGGCTTTGGCTGTAGGGAATTAGTCATGACAGTTACTGGTGTGTACCTCAGGGATGGGGACTCCTTTGAGTCTTTGACTTTAATGTCAGCCAATGAGGCACTCATCTCTTCAGCATGGCAGAGTGGGCATTTTGTTCCCTAAAGTGTCCTCTAGGGGATGCAGTGTGAGTTCCCATTCGAAAGGGAACATCTCAGGTTATGCATGTAACCATGGTTCACTGAGAAGGGGAACAAGACACTGCATCTCCTTGCCACGCTTCAGGTATTCCTGTGCACATCTCCTTCAGACAAAGAAGTGGATGATGTGTTCTACAGCTGCCCTTTTTATTCTCATGGTCGCAACAGTAGTATGTCATAGGCTGTCACTGGCAAATGTAAAGTTCATTATCATGTTTTCACACGTGCTTCAGACACCGGTCATGCCAAATGCATTCCCCAAAGTTTCCACTAGGAGACACAGGGCCAGTGTATGCACATTTGCGAATGCAGCGTTAATAGTGCCATGGCCAAGATGCAGAAAGCGCTTGATGTGAAACCGCAGTGTGCGTGTTATGTACCAAACCTGCAGTTCATCAGGTAATCAGCGCCTGTCCCCACCCACTATACCGTAAATTGCGCGCATTTAAACGCAGACTGCGATATTCCCACTGCTGATGCTGTGACTGTTTAAAATGATCCTGATGCCAATAATTGTAATTTAGCGAGGAGTTTAACAACTGCTGGAATGGAATGTGAACGCTGAATCGGAGATTCAATGTCATCTTTGATTTCTTCCAGTAACTGTAATATTGCGTAGCTGCTTAATCTGCAACGCTTAATGATTTAGTTTTCACTCAACTGAAAAAATGGCAAAAATCTTTCTTGTGGCAAAAATCTTTTCAGCTCGTCTCCTTAGCCTATATCTTCGTCTTGCTCGGATTACTGCTGCCATTTCACCAGGAGGCATATGCCAGAAACCCGCTTCCTAAGTTACACCTGCTTTTAAGAGGCGGAGAATTTTCAGCGCAAAATAGAGGCGCTTTAATTCTAAAAAGTTTTTTTTAGACATCAGAATAATCATTAAAACTCTTTAAAGTCTTATTTAAAGTAAGTACATTAAATTAAACGCGGTCTATAATTTTTTAAATTTTTTTTATCCTGGAAATTCTACTTTCTGCTTCTTATTTTATAGCTAATTTAGCTTTTGTTAAAAAAAAAATCTTATTTTTTATTGGTCAAAGTACTTTTTTTTTTCAGTGTACACACCTACCCATGACCAGCCTATCAGTTCTAATCACCTTGATCAAGATGGTCTACTAGGTTTAATGTAGGTCCATCATCTGTCAGTTGAGCTAATCAACAATGTCAGCCAATGTGGACCAGCTAGGACCAGATAACATTCCAAAAACGGAACACTTTGAAGCAGCTAGAAAACATTTTTTTTTTTTTTTTTTGCCCCTTATACAAATTAAAATCAGACAGGAAGGAAATATGAAGGAAATACACGTTTGCCTTTCCTCCTCAGAAGCACTTGCAGGAATGTAAATAAATTACCCACAAGCCAAAAACCCTCTCTAATTGCTGAGGTGTAGTCATGGGTCATGACCTCTGTCTTGTCTACTTGTCTACTATTAGAGAGAAAACTAAGATAAAGCCTAAAAGAACAAATGTGACCCTGGATCACAAAACCAAAAATCATTAGAATATTAAGTAAAGATCATGTTCCATGAAGATATTTATTAAATTTCCTACCATAAATGTATAACAAAATAATTTTTATGAGTGAATGCAGCACATCGCGAACATAAAAGGCGATTTTCTCAATGTTTAGATTTTTTCACCTTCAGATTCCAGATTTTCAAATAGTTGTACCCTGGCCAAATATTGTCCTATCCTAAAAAAAAAAAAAAAAAAAAACGATAGTAGAACGAACGTGACAGCGCAGCCAGAGAGCAGAGCAAAACAAAACTCTACGTTCGTTCTACGTCACGACGCTTCCATCTCCATGAACGCGCGCCGACCGCCACCGGAAGCCAGTTATTTTCGTTTATAAAGTTTTAAATATGTATATTTTTACGACAAAACCACACGGATTACCCTCAGAAGGCCTTCGTTTATCCCCCTGGAGCCGGATGGATTACTTTTGTGAAGGATGCATGCACATTTTCGGTCTTGAAGCAGCTGGACCCCATTGCTTCACATTATAACCACTGAAAGATCTAAGACATTTTCTAAAATAACTGAAAATATGTTCGTCTGAAAAAAGATTGACATATGCATCTCGAACGGCTTGAGGGTGAGTAAATCATGGATTAAATATCATTTTTGGGCGAACTATCCCTTTAAGCACAAAAGCATCAAAAGTTATTAAGTTTTATTTAGCAAGCATGTAACCACTGATATAATAGATGGAAAAGACCATTTACAGCCAATACAGGCAATTTACCATAGGAAATATATGGTTTAAAGCATTTTAACAGTTATAGCGCCACCTATGGACCGATCTCCATAAAATTTTGCATGCTTGTTCAGAATGTTATGTCACATATGCTCACCAATTTTCGCGAAGTTCTGAACCAACCAAAAGCAAAATGTCAACTTTTTTTGATAATTAGTGATCTAGAGAGTCCAGACAATTGTTCTAGACTGGTTTGGTTCCGACACTGCATACACTGCATACCAATTTTCAAGTCAATCGGACTAACGGTCAGGTGGTCATAGCCCTTTTCATGGTTTTTTCATGTTATAGCGCCACCTAGTGTTCAATTGTCGCGATTTTTTTTATAGTGACCCCAAATTGAACTCATACACATGTGTACCCAGTTTGGTGACGATATCTTATTTACTTCTCGAGTTATAGCCATTTTAGTAAAATAGGATCCTCCCACAACGTTTTGCGCCCCCTAGCGACCGTGAATCGAAATTTCAACTTTCTTTCGATAATTATTGATAGTCAGACTCCAGAGAACATTTCTGCACTGGTTTGGTTCCGATCGGACGAACAACCGAGGACTAGTTCGCAAAAGTAGGTTTTTGACAAAATTATGGAGATATATGTTTTGTTCTTCAGGTCCAGCTTTCCAATGATATAAGACACTTGAGTCTATGACATACGGTCTAGGAGTTATGAGCAGTTTCGCACTTTTGGTCGCTATAGCGCCACCTATGGGCCAATCGGGGTCATACTCTCTGAACCTCTCCTCGATTTTTCTACTACCATCTGGCCAAGTTTCAAGTCTCCAGCACTTACGGTTTGGGCTGCACGATGCGTTTTACGGCAGAAGAAAAATGATAAAAATCAGGGCAATTACAATAGGGTTTCAGCACTTCGTGCTTGAACCCCTAAAAATGTACCCGTGTGACTGGTTCTGTGGTCCAGGGTCACAAATGACATTTATAACATTGGATCTAGAATTTTAATTTTAATTTTACAAATGGCTTTTTTTTCTGAAGCAACACTGTCCAACAGTGATTCAAACAGTGATAAGTCACAGTGTATAGTGTAAGGCAGTGTAAGATAAATGGTGTGCCATATGCTTCTAACCAGGAAGCTGTGTAAACGTCAAATGGAACATGAATTGTTCCACAAATCTAAATATAAAGTTGAATTATACTGTAGTATGTCCAACTTTATCCGTACTGTATATTCACGTAGCAATTGTATAGAGCAAATCTCAGCTGCTTGATTGCTTGTATCGTCTCAAAATATAACCTATATCACCCAGCTCTAACCTGCTTAATGCAACATGAATTTTCTTAAAGCTGAAACTATATTGTGAAAAGCACTATTCACATACATTTGACTTGACATTCATTTACATTCAACCTCAAAAAACAAATACTGAATTTTGTATACCATATTAGATTTGAAAAATGCAAACCCATGTCTGGAATATACAATGAAAGCAAAGTGACCAAGTTCCAAAAAGCCATCTGTCTGTATGAGGAGAGCTTCCTTGCGGTTGATATGGCAGGTTTTCTGTGTTAATTCTCTCTGTGACTGGTGCCAGCAGCTCCTCCTCCAACCCTTTTTGACCATCCCCCACTATAGACCAGCTCAGGAACACATTAAACATTCTTGTTTCTCCCACTCTCTCTCCGTCCCTTGCTTTCGGTCTCTTTTTCTATGCTCCTGTCCCTCCAGTGATAATATACATACATATATCCTAAGCACTTCGACATTTTATGTTTTACTTCATGGTGTGAGGTCATGTTTGTAGCTTAGTTCAGATTTACAGTATGGAGGAAGAAAACAAATGCTTGGGGAAGGGGAGGCTTTAACCTCAAACATCTGAATCTATATACAGTACACATTAAAGTGGGGTCTACACTAGTGTGATAATATAAACCTAAACCGGATACAGATAATACCACTAAATAAAATAGCCAGCTTAACACAGCTTATCTTAAAGTGCCCCTATTATGCTATTTTTAAGGCTCCTAATTTTGTTTTGGAGGTCTCCTACAACAGGTTTACATGCATCAAAGGTAAAAAAACAGTTAAATTTTCTCATAATATACACTGATCAGGCCTCGTCGGCCAGGGTTTTTTGGCCCACCGAATACCTTGTTCCAAAGCGGGCAAGCTCAAGCTTGAGGAGTGGTTATGAACAAAGGCGGAGTTTATCTGAGTCAAGAAAGGGCAGCGTCGCGGATGATTTCATATACCAGCTAACATACGCACTAAAGACTTTTAAAATCATTTTAGCTCAACTCATTTTCAGACAGCAGTGAATGTAATAACTTCTGTTTATGATCCGATGTGGATTCTGATTACCACATAAGGCAGAAATATTTATATGCAATGCAAAAGACTAGGCGCTAACCATTACCATAGTAAACATGGAAGCACGGCCGCTTGAAGAAATCAGATAAATCATATAGGCTATCACAATCATGTATTTATTTTATCTGTCAGTACATCTTGTCTCTTTATACTGGACTGAAAGACTTGTGAAGGAGAACAATGCCAGCCCCACTCCAAACCCAGAGCATAGCCAGACTTCAGCCAAGCCCCCCATGGACCAAGAGTCCCACCACAGACACAGAGGTAGAGCCCGCTGTGACGGCAGAGCCATCGCCTAGCCCAGCATCACCCCGGAAGTCTGAGCCCAATAGAAAGTTATATAACTCCACCTCGGCCCGTCGACCAGTCGGCTCCACCTTGGCTCCTTGCCCACTCGGCTTAACCTGGGACCGTCTTCCTTGTGGCTCTACCGGGCATCCTCGTCCCTCTGGCTCTGCCTTAGTCAGTCATCGCTCTGCCTACACCATGGACTTTGGCTGAGCCTCGTCCCTCCACCCCTTTGGCTCCGTCAGGCTCTGCCTTCCCTTTGGATCCACCTTGGTCCTCAGTCACACCGGCTCCGCCTCAGTCCTCCTGCACCCTGGCGTCACCTCGGCTACTCATCACCCGGACCGTCAAAGAAGGCTCAACCCCGTCTCCTCCCTCTATTGTCTCTGCCATGGTGTTTAGCTTTTCGCCCACCTCCAGAGCGAACACCCTCTCTCCTCTCTTGGACCTGTTTCCCTAGTTAGTTTCCATGGTTACTGATTATGTTACACACCTTGATTAGCTACCCTGTGTATTTATAGTCCTCAGTTCTCACAGTTCTTGGTTCATTGTCGTCTATATTTTCCGTGGTTGTACATTCCTGTATTTCTTGTTTTCTCCTGCGTGTTTTGTGTTGGATTTTGGATTTCTTAAAGACTTTTTGTTTGATACTCTCCTGCGTTGTTCGATTTATGCAACCACCCATGACAAACACAACTAAAGACACTCAAACACAAGCTTAAAGGACACTACACATTTTAACACACTCTATACAGCTTAACACAACTTAATACAGGCCAATACAAGTGTAACATTGAAACATCACATAACATATCCACAAACTACTGAATTATTATCTTATTATCTTATCTTATTTTTAACATAAGTGTCAGCACGGTCATTTTTAACATGAATGTGCGAGGCTTCTGGTGTAAGCCACAAGCAGTTATTTAAGATGTTTAAAAACAGTCGGTTTCACTGCTTGAAATTGCAAACTGGTATTTATTAACTTGTTATTTTTATTTATTATCATAATCATAAACATACTGGTTTGAAGCGCAAATAGTTTAGCAACACAGATATGAAATACCAAGGCATTCACTTCAATCACGACTATCCTCTAATTGTCTAAATTAAGTCTCTGTAATTCTGCTCTAATAGCCCTTTCATTAGTCAAATAAAGATTTACTCACAAACAAACTGCTGCGTTCTCCAGACCGAACAGATCCCAGTTCCAGCCAGTGTTAAACTACATTAACAGAGCTGGCCAGACCCCAGCACACTCAATCAGACCTCTCTGGAGAACCACATGCCTTTGTACGGTTGGGTGAGGTCCATCTAAGGACAGGTTGGATTATGTAAAGATCATGCACAGCCCCAAAATCAATCAATTAAAATTTAGACTTACAGATCAATAGAGAAAACCAATATACCGGGAACACAATGGCCAGAGCAGTGGTTGAATTCGACACAATTGCTTTTAGATTATGAGGACACAGTGAACACAGTATCTGTCTGTAATTTCAGCAGGGTTTGGACAGAATGAATTATTCTGGACAGCACAGGAGACCCTAAATTAAAAGTGTGTGATTGGTAAGATATAAAAAGAGAGGGGGGAGAGAACCGAATAATGGAGAGATGTTTGATGATGAAGCATGTGTGACCGTCCACAGGGATTTAAGCACAGCTGGTTCATCTTTTTCATTTAGTCTTGTTCCAGATCAAATAGGCTGAATGCACAACCAATTGGGCACCATGCAGAGACATTAGATGTTTCTGTATTTTAATTGGCTCCTGGAGGTGTTTCAATAACTGTTAAATTAATGATGCCAGGAGAGGAAATGGCGATTTCTCGTGTAAAAAAAAAAGAAAGTAAATATTTTATGCTATCTGTGCTCTGCTGTATATGCTGCAGTGGATGCTGGGTAATCTGCTCAAAGATCTATCCCTTGAGGAAAATAACTGAAAGAGTGGTAGTGAGCTGCCAATGTGGAGCAGCAGTTCTCGAACAGTTGCCATGGTAACACCATATCCCTGATCTCTTTAGAAGGGAATGCTCTAAAAATCACAGCATCTGATTCTGCATTGTGACTAGACATAAAGTGATACCCAAACATACAGTTTGTCTTACTGTATGCTGTGATCCTCAGATCTACATCTGTAGAGTACACCTCCCCTGGGCGACATGGGAAAGGCATAGAGGACAAATACACAGGCTGGTTTTTATTTTTATTTTAGTTTTTGAGGGCCTGAAATAGTCTGATGGTGCAGCTTTTGTTTAGAACAACCAGAAGACATTAGACAGAAATAAGGGAGCTGTTGTACTTTTTAAACAGTATATATTTAATGACACAAGGCCATAGGAAAATATCTTTTGAATGAAAAAAAAAAAAGAAAGAAAATGTGTGAGTGGCTTACACATGCGGCTATGACTGTGTCCTAAAGTCCTCCCAAACTATGATATAACAAGAACCTGAGGCTCTTCAGTCATGAACACACAAAAGCAGGCAAACACATTAACAG
The DNA here is from genome assembly GCF_951802725.1 of Rutilus rutilus. Taxonomy (NCBI): domain Eukaryota; kingdom Metazoa; phylum Chordata; class Actinopteri; order Cypriniformes; family Leuciscidae; genus Rutilus; species Rutilus rutilus. Next base: position 7,848,407 of record NC_140227.1, read on the forward strand.
CACAAATTATGGGAAGGTCAGCAAACAGCCTCACTGAAACAAAGTAATTTATCAACCTACTATAATATAATATAATATAATATAATATAATATAATATAATATAACATAGACTGTTCAGTCTTTCAGTATCAAGACGGTGTTAGTCTCTTAGATTCTTTGCATTTGCTAGTCAAATGATGGATGCACGATGTGTTTTTTTTTTTTTTTTTTTTTTTTTTTTTTTACTGAATATGACTATACCACATGATACCAAAAGACATGTCAAATGCATTTATGTGCACCTAACACATGACTAGCAAACTCAAGGAATCTATATTATATTATATTATATTATATTATATTATATTATATTATATTATATTATATTATATTATATTATTATAAAGACAGACCAGAGATAAGCTAATTAGATAAAGCAATTGAACATATTATGTATAAAACTCCATTATAATCTAGTGGTCTGATTATTTCTTTCATTTAAGAAAGTAAGTAATATTGGAACCAGACATGCGTTGAGAAGAGGGTTTCTGATACGATGGACAAAAGTAGGGCACAAGCAGTGGGAATGAGAACAAAGAAGATGGAGGATGCTTACACTCCTCCCCCCTCCCTGACCACATCTCACAACAACCATTCACTCCTAGACGTCTGGTTACCAAGGAAACAGCACCTGCAAAGGCACCATGCCTGAGAATACCATATCTGATCCAGCAGGTCATGTATTTGTTAAGAGACAATGTTATACCGACTGTAATGCTGTACTGTGGACAGTTTGTATAAAATGGTGGCTGAAAATTCAGGCAATTCACCCATCTTCCATAAGGGGGATAGTCAGTCATTTCATTGAGTGTATAATTTTGGAATATTCCAAAACAAATACCCCTTTTCCAACCAGTAAACTGAATTGTGTGGACTGCTTTAAAAATTGTATGAAGGTATTTCTTTTAAAGCTGATCCTATGTTAGTGTCCTCTGCATGAGCGCTGGAGTCTCCATGCCAAAGACATATTTATAAAATAAGGTAATTGAATTGTTCAGATGATATTGATGATAATATTAATGACCCATCACAATTTACAAATTTTTGCAGGACAGGAGAGGTGCCAAAAGAAATATGCAACCATAAAAAAATGTTTTAACAAAAAAACAAACAAAACACTGCTGCAACCTTCATCATATGCTCCATATCATTAATTCCAAACATCCCCAAAGACTAGAAAATTGCATTGGATCTCGGACGGATGAATATTGTATTATGATCAGGGTTGAGTGAAACAAAAGAAAAGCACAGACAAGTTTCTCTTGATCTTCTAAGCTGAAGTTCTTGCACGTCTTTCAACAGAAATGTATCAATTCTCATGGGATATATCAATCTATGGTGATCACAACATGACTAAACTTTCCTTGAAATCAGCTTTGACATTATACTTAACATATATGCTGAGGAAGAACAAATATTACACATCAGACCTTCTATTTATAAACAACAGAAATTAAATAAGCTTTCCAGCTGTTGGACCACACCACCACCAAAAAAAAAAAAAAAAAAGGTCTCAGATTACGATTGTAACCATGGTTCCTTGAGTAGGGGAACGAAACACTGCATCTTGGATTGACGCTATGGGGAACGTCATCAGCGTGATGGTATCTGAAGCACATGATTGAAGCGACAATTTTATTGGCCAACGACAGTCCATGGCATCATTGCCCATGAGTATAAGAGCAATGTATGTCATCAACTTCTTTGTCTGAAGACGACGTGCAGGCAGGAACGAGGCATGCAACAAGATGCAGTGTTTCGTTCCCTTTCTCAGAGAACCATGGTTACAGTCATAACCTGAGATGTTCCCTTTTAAAGTAGAACTCTACACTGCATCGTGGATTGACGCTATGGGGAACAAATACCCACTCCGCCATGCTGAGGGAATGCTTGCCTCATTAGCTGTGCCTATGCACAAACATAATGGGCATGGCATAAACTCTACAGACGTACTTAGCCGGAGTCAGATGCATCAATCATTCAGGGTGCATCCTTCCCTCAGGTCTTGTTATTCCAGCGTCTCGCCTCCTTTGTGATCCACTTCTCAGAAGGAGGAGCACAAGTGGCCACAATCTCCCTCGGCCCTGCTTCCAGACATTATACTGTGACTGACCCGAAGATTTTGGGCGCAAATTTGGATCTGCGCAGGATGTACTTTCAAAATGCCGCTGACTGTGCCCTTGCATCTCTTTCCAACCACTGTCTAAAAAGAGGATGATTCACTCTGTGAAAGATAGCCCAAAAGCGTATCTTCAAGAGGAAGCATTCACAAATATCCTCGCTCGTGCAATCCCCCCACATTCGAATAACTTAGAATATTGGAAAGGATAGATGTGAGCTGAATATAGTTTTCTCCACAGCTTCTCCACCTCTACGTGGAGGTCAGAAAGAAACTGAAGGCTCTTAGAAGAAGTGTGATTATGGCCTGCCAGGAATCACTCGTCTAATTTGCCATGAGCAACCTCTTGTCTATCACGCCCCTACATCAGATCCAATCTAGTAGTGGCGCAGGCCATAAATTCCAACACAGAATATGCGGGGCTGGCAGGGCATTTGCCTCTTTTTGTCTGGATGGTGCCAGCAGCATGCTATCTGCTGTAGAGACAGCACATTCCGATCCAACAGCTAGCTTGAACCGGTTACTAAAGAACATCAAAGAGCCATACCTTTTTTTGAATTCCTCAGCTAGCTCGATCCGCGATTCTCGCGACTCCAAACTCAAGTGTCAAGTGTGAATGGAGCTTCCTCGTCACAAATTACTCACAATGGTCACATTCAGAACTCTCGAGAACTGAACGCGCATACTCCTCACCCAAAAACCAAATGCACAAATCATGTGTCCTCAAGTGTCAAAAAACTGGGACACAGAGGCACACACTTCCTGAAATGCTTGTCTGAGTTTTCCATAAATCTTCATGCTTCAGACACCTTCAATCCAAGATGCAGTGTTGAGTATGTATATTATAATATATATATATATATATATATATATATATATATATATATATATACATACATACATATATATATATATATATATATATATATTAAAATGTCAAAACTGAACTGGCCTATATTTTGTTTTAAAGATTAACTATCATTGCCATTCGAAACATTTTAAGGCGCCCCTGAGCAAACAACCTATACAGTTAGTTTGTGAAGCACCACCATCTTGTGTCTGAATAGCCAGCAAGGTTTTACTACTCAGGAATAACATCTCATAATGGGTGCCAGTTTCTATTATTCTCACATAACATTGCATAACAAGTTCATAGACAAGATAGTCTTGCAATGTCACATATTATTACAGGTCAACCTGGAAATCTTGGTCAGCGGCAACATTCAGCTAATAATATTTTAGAATAATGATGGTGTCCATATAATATACAATATATTCATGCTAAATAGCTATGCTCATTTTCTACCTCTTAGTGGTCTCTATAAAATTCTCTATAAAATAAGGGTTAAATCAATATCATGTCCATGTGTTTATTACACCAGGGCAATGTACAGTCAGTTGGTCATTATAAAAATAAACTAATTTAGGGTGATGAAATTCCTGATCACCCTGTCTGTACTAATAAACAAACGATTTTATTATAAATAGTTTTCCTTAGCTCTGATGTTCTTTGAGCCAAGTTTAATTCAGAGTCTGGTTTAGGATGAAAACCAGTTTGTGAAAAAGACAACAATAATACAAATCTAATAAAATAAAGCGTCACATTTTCTTTGTGCTCATGCAAAATTCAAGGTGATGGAGGCTGAAACACATTTACACAAGATCCTTTCCTTACTTATATGGGCATTGAAAGGCTTCAAATGACTGATTAGACGCTTATATCATATCGGATTTGTAAATTTTAAAACACATGACTCGGGTAGAGCAGATATCTTTGATGTTTTATTGTTGACCTTGGTCGTGATATTTTAGCTACGATAGCCTATCAGACAGAGAAAATCTTTGTTAGTTTTTAGATCCCTTAATTACGTATATTTGATCAGGCAGTCCAATTGAATCATATTTAGGCATTAAATCGTAAGATTCGTGGGAAAACGCTTCTGGTGAGCAGTCCTCTCTGGCGCCCTCATAAATATTCTCATCAGGACCTCACCACACGTCTCACGGACACACATTTCAACGTTGGATTTAACGCACAAATACCCGCAAACATGCATGTGCTATGATCCATCTGTCATCCATGATTTAACATATACGCTAATAGATTTCATTTGTTTAAATCTTACCTCATGTTCAGCAGCGTTGGTGGCGTTTTTTGGGCGTGGAGGCGCTGCTGTCTTTCTCTGTGGGGATGATGATGCCCTGCATTCAGTGATGCTGCGCGCTCTGATGTCACGCCTCTCTCTCTCTCTCTCTCTCTCTCTCTCTCTCTCTCTCTCTCTCTCTCTCTCTCTCTCTCTCCCTTCCTCCCACACACAGATACGCATTTCTCCAATTTTTTTTTTTTTAATCTCGAACGTAATTATTGGCAGGAAAATGTCAATATCTATATTTGTCAATATATATATATATATATATATATATATATATATATATATATATATATATATATCATGCATTGTGTAAACAAGTGAACACAATGGTTTTCTATTTTAATATACTTTAAAACATAATTTATTAATGTAATGCAAAGCTGAATTTTCATCAGCCATTACTCCAGTCTTCAGTGTCACATGGTCCTTCAGAAATCATTCTAATATATATATATATATATATATATATATATATATATATATATATATATATATATATATATATATATATATATATATATATGTGTGTGAAATCTGTGATACTTTTTTAAGATTTGTTGATGAAAAAAAAGTTTAAAAGAACAGCATTTATTCAAAATATAAATCTTTTCTAACAATATAAATCTTTATTTATATATTTCTGAATAAAAGTATTAATTTATTTCAAAAAAGAAAGAAAGAAATTACTGACTCCAAACTTCTGAACATTTTTTTATTCATCAAAGAATCCTGAAAAAAGTACCACAGGTTATAAAAAATATTAAGCAGCACAACTTTTTCCAACATTGATAATAAATCAGCATATTAGAATGATTTCTAAAAATGATTTCCATGTGACACTGAAGACTGGAGTAATGGCTGATGAAAATTCAGCTTTGCATCACATAAATAAATAATATTTTATTGTGTATTAAAATAGAATATATATATATATATATATATATATATATATTAAACTGTAACAATATTTCACAATATTACAGTTTTTTTCTGTATTTTTCATAAAACAAAATTCAGGCTTGATGAGCATATTAGACTTCTTTCAAAAACATTAAACATAGTAATGTTTCCAAACTTTTGACCGGCACATGTATAAATATAACTACACAACTAAACAAAAGTTTTGTAGGATGGCATGTACTTTTACTATTCTCTTGGACTATGGCGAGCCGAGCCTTGGAATACAAAAAGTTGTAGGCCTAGCCTACATCACTAATACTATATGATGTTTTATTAACAAAGTTCGGGAGGAGCAGGTTCAGATAATTAACCAAATTATGCACAGCTGGAGATTAATCAGTATCAACTCAATGACAGAGTATAAATTCACAGCAGACCTATCTCTGTTCATTGAAAGTTTGTCAGCATCCCTCCTCCACCCCATCTCCTCACTTCCAGTTCCATCTACACTTACCAACTGGGGGGAGTACTCTGGGTTCGGGCCTAACTCCAAGCTCGGAGCCCTCTCCCCGGACAGCACGCCAAATACGCATAAACTTATTGTACTAATTATATGTAGATGTGAACTCGTGAAATGGGAAAGTCGTCAACGGTTGTTTAAAACAACAAAATAACACATTTATAGTGGTTAATGTGATTTTTTTTTTTTTAAGAGAGTGCTGCACTTTACACATATTAGAGGTGTAAAGTGCAGCACTCTCTTTAAAAAAAATGCTGTCACTATCTCACAGGTAACATGGCTTATATATATTGAAATAGATTTCATTTTTGGTAAGCATTTTACATTCAAACATCTTGGTCATCATGGAATACGCTATTGATTCCTGTTGTGTGAGGATTAAGATACAATCATTTTTTATATATAAATTAGTCAGTAGTTTTATAAAAAGTCAGTAGTCTTTTCGCAAAAGAGTATTGTAGGCTAATTTAAACGGCATGCCATAAAATAATTATATTTCAGTGTTGGATTGAAAACAATGATTTCGAATTAAGCATTAAGGGGCAGTAACCATTTGATGTGCGATGCCAATGATTAACATTGAGTAGGGACAACCTTTGAGGTAAAGGCCTACACGTTACATGCTTGTTCATTATCTATGTACATGTACATAATCAAATCTATCCAACACTGCTGTGAAATGATTGTTTTGTCGATTCATCAGAAAACCATTGGAGGGAGACAAATACTAATACACCACTGAACAAAAGTGATCATCCTGACGACAAGATGAGCACACCTTACAAGTGTGGGAGTCTGTTATTCTTGTTTACGTATCGCAAGTTAAATGCGTCAATGCGTAATTCATACAACCTGATTACATCCGCAGGTGTACGCATGGCATCTGATCCTATCTCAAAATAATATGTTGTATAGTGATGATTTAACCATGGCATAACCATATATAACCACATATAGTGGCGTTTATAGACTAATATATATCAGAATTTTAGTCCGTTTATTTCTTATAAAACACTATTTTCTTATAGATATTACATTTTTTATTCTGTTTTTATCCATTTTTTCCATTCCAGCGCCTCCATCCATGCCCAGTGTGTGCCATAAAGGACAAAATGGTGTTTTATTAATAACATCCACATGTAGTGACGAAACAATGTTGTATGATCAACATGGCGTAGATGGAGAACAGTTTAACAGTATAGAGCAGGTGGGGTTTTGTTCTCTTCGTGTAACGGGACACAGGACGCGGGGGTGAGCCGCATATCGCGTGCTTGCGTGCGTCAGAGAGGACGTGGTAGGACAGCTGGAGCGCGCGCAACCGCCCGCCCGCCCGAAGAGCAATAACAGCATTTTCAACGACATCACTCGATTTACGCCATGCAAATAACACGAGAAAATGAAACGCGACTGGTACGACAGAGAATGTAAGACATTTGTCGTGTATCTGATCTTCTAATGCTTCCTATAATTTATGACTAACAAGATTTGGGACGTTGCAACACAGTCGCCAGGTAAGAATACATCGCTTTCTATATACTAGTTTTAATATGTAAAGCAAGACAAATACGGCTTTCGTGTATCGATACGCTCATGTCTTTTACGCGCGTCCTTGTAGAATTTCGTGTGACGGACCGCAATCGCATCTTTAGGCGCACAGCAACGTAATGACTCTGAGGAGCCTTTGCTATGATTCATTGCCTGTGTGCGCGAAGGATACTCTTTTGACGACAAAACGATTATCGACTTCAGCGATTATCTCTTCCTTTTTGTAAATTACGTTTCGGTCAGTACGAATACGTGAAATAAGCTCGGATGATATATTTGTTTCCGTATGAATGTGAACGCGACATGTGATTAAGTTAAACGAAATTCTAAATAGCGTGTGGTGTTATCCACGGCCTCTCATTGCTTCAAAATGATTGTATATTCATGTTGCATGGCCTATATGTGCTTTATTACCCAACTGGCTGAGATCAAATAACAGGATGCCTGTTTTGAATGTTGCCTAATTACAGCTTTACGCGCAATGTTAACGCCAGTTGTAACAGCAAACCCCGTTGAGATGCGGACCATCTCGGTTCTGCATTCCATCAGAGATTTCAAGAACTCGGGATCGAGCTTGAGTAAGAATTGAGTTGGTGGGCTGTGGTATTTTTAGACATCACATGCGATAGACGTTTGTATGTCTCTTGTAGCCTTTCAGACAACCTCAGTTAAACATTTCATCACCTCAGGGGAAATAGCTGTGGATTTGAAGTATTATTATTTTTTTTTATTTTTTTTTTGCGAAAAATTCACATAATGAGTGTCGACCAGTACATTATGTTGTGTAGAAATATTAAAGGAAATCTGAACTTTTCTTAGATTACATATTTTCCTTTCACTATAAATAGTTTCAACTCAGTGTATGAATTGGCTGCAGTGACATAAATTAAACCCACTGTTTGCCAGTTGGTTGCTAGGGTAACTGACAGAAAGATGACATGCAACATTAGAAATCTTTTTTTTTTTTTTTTTTTTTTGGCCCAATCTGTTTTCTCATTCTTGATTTTGCTCATTCTCTCAATCACCCTATACATGTCCCTCGAGGTCTGTTTCCACAGTAACCGAATTCCCAGAGTCCCCAAACATGCACAACTGAGAGGTCCCTAAGTGGCTCAAGGAGAATCTCTAATACAGCTTAGGTGTTCAAAGGCCTGATGTATACTGGCATCATGCAAACTGATACAAACCTGCAAAAAACAAATGCAATATCATCTGTGGTGCCTCAGTGGGTACCGTGCACCCATAGCCAACCAAGCAGACACAGGCTTTGGAATATTAACCATGGTAAAATCACTGTAATCCACAGTTTTGAATAGCTTAATGCTTTATAAAATGGAGACACCAATATTCAATAGATATATTTATTGACATTAATAAGAGTAAAGGCCCATTCACACCAAGGATGATAACTATAACAATAAATAATTCCAAGAGAATGTGGAATCCACAGCACAGCTATAAAGATAACAACACAGTTGACTGATATCAATTGAATCAATTTCAGAACAATTTTCCAGCTGATGAACTATAAAAACATTTACAGCCAATCAGAATCCATCCTGCTTTAATCAGAGCTGCACACAAAAACAATTGGTTTCACCAACCACTCAAAACCAAAACAAATAGTGTTCCAACCAATCACCGACAGGGGGAGGGTGTTGTGAGGTTTTGAGCCAGCTTCTTCTTCAGCTCCGACTTCGTGTGCAGCCGTGCATGAGCACAAAACCTCTCAACACCCTCCCCCTGTCGGTGATTGGTTGGAACACTATTTGTTTTGGTTTTGATGGTTGGTGAAACCAATTGTTTTTGTGTGCAGATTTCAGAGCCTAGGCTGCCTACAGAGACGCGTTTTTTTGACGGCATGCTTATGGGGCGGGCAGCTAGCGGATCGTTAGGAAAGATTAGATGAATGTGCTAAAAAAAAATTGGGGCCTGAAATCACTGATACAACTTCCTCATTCACACAAAAACGTTAACTATAAAGATAACTATAACGATAACTACATTAGCATCCACACCAATGCACATAACATTCTGTGTATTATAAGTAGCCTATATTAAGCAGTTATGCCACCTGCCGTTTTTAATGCTCGAGCTCTGATTAAAGCAGGATGGATTCTGATTGGCTGTAAATGTTTTTATAGTTTGATATCAGTCAACTGTGTTGTTATCTTTATAGCTGTGCTGTGGATTCCACATTCTCTTGGAATTATTTATTGTTATCATCCTTGGTGTGAATGGGGCTTTACTCTTATTAATGCCAATAAATATATCTATTGAATATTGGTGTAACTTAAAATGTGTATTACGACTTTTATGTCATGACATTAAAAGTCATAATTTTGACTTATTGTCATTTTGACTTTAGTATATCATAAGTTTGACTTTTATGTATATATAGCTGGCCCACACGAAACAATCAAACTCAATCAAACTCTGATACTTTGGCTTTGTTCTCAAACAGCATATCGCATCTCTTACAGTTCTGTGCATTAACTCCATTGGATAAAATCTACTAACTTTCTATATAAATTGTCTGACCTCTGGTCAGTTTTACTAGTAGGGAAAAATGATGGAAAATTAGATTTAGAATTGATTAGAGTCAGTTTATGAAAGCTTATCTGTGGTTCCCTGCACATATAAAAACAATATGTTTTAAATATTCCAAACTCGCTTTCCACTCATTGTATGCTGCTAGCAAACCAAAGAGGACGTCTTTAGTAAGAGTAATCTTTAGAAATCTGGTCTCTGTTCACCTGAGTGATAGTAATCATTACTGTTAATTCAGAAGAACCGCTGAATTTTGCTCTGGGTCTGAAGTAGATACATGATCCACAGAGTATTTTCAAGCTCTTAAAAATTCAGACAGGTTCTCTGTTAATCAGACCGCATTGGTCTGGTGTGTGTATACAAAGTCTATCTTGTAAAAATTTGCCATTTAGTTAAATCTCTATTGAGGCTGTCAGGAAGTGTCTCTAAATGCTGCAGGAATTCAGTAAGATGCCAGAAATATCTGGTGTGAACTTGCTTTCCACAGGAGACTGAATCCAACGGCTGCTTCACAGCAAGATAAATGAGTCATTAATAGATGACCTTGATGCTGATGGCAGCAGAGACCATCCTACTCAATTCACCAAGGCACAAAGACATACAGTGGCATACACTAATGTATACACACACACACACACACACACACACACACACTGTTTTTTGTCAGGCAACCCTGTTACCAGTGATGTCATGTGTAGATCTCATGATCTCAAGCACATCATATTACAGCCTTAAATGAAAATAATGAAATAAGAAATTATATTGTGCTTTAAAATAATCAAGCCATTTTTTAGGAATTTGTTTTCTTGTACTTAATATTTATAGGTGAAATGTGTCATTTCTGTGCCTCTAGCATCCAATTATCATTACTAACACTTCCCCAGAGAGTCCCACCATACATGCACACTATTGATTATGTCGATGTTGCTATATTGTGCTAGTCTGGGTGCTCAAACAAACAGATCCATGTTTTGATAGTGCCACAGAGCCACGATGTTTACACATTTGGTGGACTCAGCCTACAAATGGTTTACTTTAAACCATCGCTGCATGCTAAGCTGGGGTAGGGAAAAAACCCAAATGACTTTGAAGAACATTTCCCACCAAAACGCTCATTACTCTAATGCAAAATTACATTGTGGTAGTTCCTCTTGTACTGGCTTTAATTTATGCAGATTTCCTTTAATTGTAGGGTAAAAGGTGACAATAAATAACTAAAATAATGAATAAAATGTAACAATTATTAAGTGTGTGAGTAGTGGTGAAGCATAGCAATTTTAAATAATTTTTTTAATTTTTTTATTTAATCATTATAAAACATTTGAATGGATTAATAATTAGTGAATAAACTAAATAAATTACATTGAATTACTTTACATTTCTATTTATTCACTATCAACAATTTCATATTGATTTTAAAAACTATCACTGATTTATTGGTTATCTGCCCATTTTCCCACCTTATTTGTCTGTATGGACAAAATCCACTATAGGATGATATTCAAACAGACGGTGTAGTAATGTAGTAGGTCAGCTGAAGATGTACCAGTGTTGGTCTTCATTTCCTTGCTAATAGATTGATTGGAATAGACTGAGAGTATTTCTTTTTCTGGTTTGATGTTTGGAAATGAGAATGTTTGCAGAACCTCTATTCATTTGTGTTTGAATGTTCACCTCAGAAGACACATTTATATTGGATACACTTCTTATGTGGATGTGTAGCAAATGAATCCTTTTTCCTTTTTCAGATCTCAGGGAATAATTGAGTCTTAACCGCCACATACCCCGATAAACCATGCCAGAGCAGAGTAATGATTACCGGGTGGTGGTCTTTGGAGCAGGGGGAGTGGGAAAGAGCTCCCTGGTTCTGCGCTTCGTTAAGGGCACCTTCAGGGACACCTACATCCCGACAGTGGAGGACACATACCGCCAGGTCATCAGCTGTGACAAGAGCGTATGCACTCTGGAGATCACCGACACCACTGGCAGCCACCAGTTCCCTGCTATGCAGCGTCTGTCCATCTCCAAGGGCCATGCCTTCATCTTGGTCTACTCCATCACCAGCAGGCAGTCGCTGGAGGAGCTGAAGCCCATCTACCAGCAAGTGCTGGCCATCAAAGGTAACGTGGAGAACATCCCCATCATGCTTGTGGGTAACAAGAGCGATGAGACCCAGCGTGAGGTGGAGACCAAGGAGGGCGAAGCTCAGGCAAACATCTGGAAATGTGCGTTCATGGAAACATCAGCCAAGACCAACTCCAACGTGAAGGAGCTTTTTCAGGAGCTCCTGAACCTGGATAAGAAGCGTGATATGAGTCTGAACATGCGCTCCAGCAAGCAAAGACGTGCAGACAAGCTGAAGGCGAAGTGCAGTGTGATGTAGGAAGCTGGATCCATGGTTGCATCACTCAATGCGTAACTGACTCCTTGATAATGTACATAAGTCCCTCACCTTAAAGGAACAGTATGCCCAAAAAATGAAACTTCTGTCATGATTTACTCTTCATCCTGCCATTTTAAACCCATATGACTTATTTCTCCCAGAGAGCACAAAAGTATACCTTTTTTAAAGAATTGTACTGATTAAACTTGTCCATGCAAACACAAATCTCACTGAAATGGTCAATTTGACTTTTGAGGTGTATTCCAAGTCTTATAAGGGAAGTCAAATTATATCATACAGTATATTAAGTGTCATAAGTTGAACACATGAATGAAACAGACTGATTTTGTGAACTGATTCTTCGAAAAAGATTCAAGCAAACAATTTGTTCACGGATTAGATATCATTACATATTGTGTTAACATGCCAAATTGACCTAGGGTGGATCTAAAACATTTTAGTAAATAACAATGTAAATTAAGCAATTTTTCCACACAAATCAATTGAATGGCTTGATAAGACTTGGAATTCAGCGAACTAATCATATGGACCACATTTATGAAACTTTCATGGTTCTTTTGCACCTTTATGATTCTTATATTTCCTTTTTTGTGTGTGTTCAATGGAAGAAAGCCATGCATGTTTGGAATGACACGACGGTGAGTAAAAGATGACAGAACTTTCATTTTTGGGTGAACTCTCCCTTTAACTATAGATTCCTCTCAGTCTTAATCAGGTAATCTTTAGTGTGCATCCAAACCTTCAATCGTCTCCCTTCCCCTGTATGTTCTGACTCCTGTAGTGACTCTGTGTACAAGACTATAAGAGCTGGCACATGAAGCAGGGAGGACGTCCCACTATTCTCACACATGCTCTCTCTACTGCTTTCTGTGGACTTTTTAATGAATTCAAGACAGACCAAATTATCAATGTGACCATTTTTATGTCTGACTGTGGCTTAAATGGTACGGTGTCGAAATGCAGACATAAATGTCTTGAACTGGTTATGCATTGTACGGGATTCTCGTCCAAAGAAGGAAAAGGCATGGACACAGCTAAAGAGGCGACACTATCTGCTCTTCCAAATTACATAGCAGCACAAAAGCCTTTTACGAATCGGAAAACAATTCGGGACGAAGGACATTCTTAGTTAACCGGCTTGCCAGTGATGTAACCTGGTATAACAGAGTAAATTGCATAATGCATGTTTGATGATATAAACTACCTTCATATTAAATGTGATTGAGATATTTTCATCGAGAACAGAGCTATACCTTATTGAAGCACAGTGAATAAGTCATAAATGTGATCATTTCTAAAAGTTTTTTTTTTGTTTGGTTTTTTTTTGTGAGGGGGGTGGGTGTTTGGGGGTGTCGATTGGTGCTTTGTTTTACTCTGTTATGTTTTTCAAGTGTTGATGGCACTCGAAAACCTTAATATATGCATTTCATCATCTAACTGAAAACATATATCCTGTATGTGAAATCTATGTGTATTATCAGCACTAATGAAAGCCCCTGTACAGCCCCTGTTTTTCTGTCGGTGTCTATATTTCCTCTGATAATTTAATGCCATTTGCTTTAGCAATACATAATATAAAAGCACTTTTAGAATCTTGAGCACATTCAAAACACAGAGCATTAACCTTTACAAAAATGTTCTTGTCAAACACTCTGCGTTTACAACTTTACTGCAGATACAGTGTTTATTCAATAAATATTATGTGAGGGACCAGAACAATAAAGAAGCACAAACAAAAGGGAAATAATTACTGCTTGTTTTCTTTTGTGGCTTTGAACATCTATGTACAGTATCCAGTGGCCCCAAAAGTATTTAGATACTTACTTACCAATGCAAATGCACTGAATTAATACGCAAAATATTAAACCAAGTGGCATCTGGAAGCACATGATGCTAGAGCTTTTCTTAGAACTATTGGCACTTTTCTGAGCCGTTTGTGAACAATCTCAAAGTGATTTTTACAGGATGTATGAACTCAGTTCACTGTATAGAACAGCATTACCTGATTTATCATTTATTTACAACTTAAACTCTTATGACATGTTTTGCTTGAAAAGCATGTTTGTCCTATACTGTATCTCTTTCTATCAAATGCTTTGATATTTATTTACTTTAAAACAAAAGACATTCCTAAATTTTTAACTGTGACTTAAATGTCAAAATACTTTCTGGGGCCACTGTAGATGAGATTGCAGGTACTCACTATAATTCTTTAAGGTGAAAAGTCTTTTTTAACAGTGATTGTGTACTGCAGTTCATGATGGATAATGCAAAAAGAGCATCTGGTGGAACATCTGCTCATGGTGTATCTCTGAAGAAAGAAAATAATTAATTAGCAGATGAAATAAAAGCATAGATTTTAGTGTGAGGATGTTGCTGGGTTGGGTCTGTGTCAGAACGTCACTGGATGCAAGACTTTCAACTTCCATAAATAAGGCTATAGATGCGGACCTGTCATTTCACCACAAATGGCTGCAAAAGCACCACAAACACATCACGAAAGTGGCCCATATGACTTGTGCGCTATTTTCCGAGTCTTCTTAAATTCTGAAGTTCTTCCGAAGTTGCATAACAACAAGGATAGAAAAGCAGAGCATGCTCAAAGATTAGTTCAATGTAAAGCCCAACAGTTCACTCAAATGTACAGTTATTTACATCTTAACATGTTTGTGAAATACTCCTTACATTGAAGCAAAACTCTGTTATCATTTACGCACCCTTATGCTGTTCCAAGCCTGTGTGACTTTTGAAGAATGTTGGTAAACAACTTTTTTTTAGTGACCATTAGCCGTCGGGCCAAAAGTGAGCATGCCAGTGCATGCCAGGGTCAGTTGCGTTTCCACTGTCACTTCCGGGGCTTGATTGGGCCTCATCAGGGCTTCCTCGGGGCCAAGGGTTTTTGGCCCGTTGAGAACCTTGGTCCAAAGTGAGCCAACTGGGGCTTGAGGAGTGGTCATGTGGTCAAAGGCGTGGTTTACCTGAGTCAGGAGACGGTCAACACCGCTGCTCATTTCCCATGATAGGCCTAATATATTTCAGGCTATTAGCTAACTTCGACACTTAAGACATTTTAAACAATTTTCAAAACTCCCTTTGAGACACCAGTGAGTTATTGAAATAACTTCCTTGTGATCCGATGGGAATTCCGATCACTGTATGAGGCAGAAATATATTTATATGTGATAAGACTACTTGTGCTAACCATTGCGATAATAAATACACTCATGTTTATGGAGATTACCAGAGACTGCTTGAAGAACGTAGACAAATCATATATGACATTAATCGTGTATTTATTTGTTTCATGTTTTATCTGTCTCTTGCCTGTGCATTTGTTGATACCGGACTAATATTTAATAGTTAACTCGTATTTAACTCAAAACTCCTCTTTGCTTCTCATGAGCTCCTTCTGTTGCTTTGGCTGAAATAATAACAGTATACAGTAGTGAGATGGTAGAGATAGCTCAAACCTCCTCAGATCGCATAATTTTGTGGAAAATTTAAAGAAATGCTCACTCTTTCTAAAGAAATGTGATGTAAACATGATATTTTATCAGTATTTATCTAACTGCATAAGCCTTTGGACTTAAAAGCCTTAAAGGAGTTGTTTTGTACATTCTTGTGATCACAAATAAATGGAAGCAGGTGCAACTGAATAGGTATGTGGTCTCTTTTTATGAGAAATGGTAAATACCAGTTTGATTCAGCATGATTGGTGTGAACTCCTGACACAAATTAATAAATGACTGTCACTGAAACATTTTATATTATAAAACATTGGTCAAATATCAATGCTGGAAATTTAAGTCTCAAGGAAAGACCAACCATTTGCTGCTGTCATGCTCATTTTGCAATCTAGCTAGTTTTCAGTCAGCTGGTACAATGGTGGGGTTGTGTAACATTGTTCTATGGAGGCGTGTTACGGGCATGTTTTAGGGTAGTGCTGCAGGGCTACTGGGCTGACAGTGGAAACGGAACTTGATTTTGGCCTTGTCTGAGTCTACTGGCCCCGTCCTGGCACATTGTTAGCCCAGGCTTGCACTGGCCCAACAGTAGAAATGCGGCTACCCTTGTATGGGCTAAATAAACAAACAAACAATAAAATTTCTGTTTTGGAATGTCAATCAGGCCGGGTGAGTAAATTATGAATGATGATGATATTTAAATGATTTGATAAACAACTGTATCAATGGTTCCCTGAGAAGGGAAGAGAAGCTTCGTCTGACGTAGACGCTAAGGGAACGCCTCTGCGTGATGGCTTGGTGGGACATCATCCCGTAGCATGTGACGTCGTGAAAAGGAAGCTTTAAAGCGCACCTGGACCTAACAATGTCAGCTTCTGATAGGCCGAAGCAAGTTTTAGATTATAAAACTTTATTAATCCCTGTATGGGGATACTTATATGCCACATTGCTCATTACAAACACCACAAATAGACAATTAAACATTAAAAACAACAACAGTCAGTACATAGAAAAAATACAAATTACACAACTTCATAAACAAACCTAACTGCAGTACAAATAAAAGATTTATTTTAAATAAAATAAAAGTCTTCCACTAAATGAGCTTTTAAGTCCACTAAAGATACAGTGTAGTGGATGACCTTAGTAAAACAGAATTTTAAAACAGAATGTTACAGAATTTCACTTGCAATTTTTAATTTTGCCCTTGTTCTCTTTCCACAATGACCTCAAGTGAATCAGGATTAAGGCCAATAACCGAACCATCCTTTCTAATCAATTTATCAATCTTATTTTTATCATCTACAGTGATACTGTCACGGTCACCAGCTAATCACCACCTCCTCACTACATTTCCCATCATCCTCTCTGGCCCTCACCTGCATGCACCTCCCAATCACAGAGATCACCGTCACCTGTCACCAATCTTCACTGATCAGAATCGGATGATTCCAGCACTATATAACTCTTCCCTCTGCAGTTCACCATTATCTGGTCTTGTCCTGTCCTCAAAGAACACCCATGATCCCTACCTGCCTGTAAGATCCCTACCTACCTACCTACCTACCTACCTACCTACCTACCTACCTACCTACCTACCTACCTACCTACCTACCTACCTACCTACCTACCTACCTACGATATATCAGTCTTCTGCTTCCTTCATCCGTCGTCAGTCATCTGCCTCTATCTCCATTTCAGAACTTGCAACAGATAAGACCATTACTCATCCAGAACACTATCTTCTTCAGTTACTCACCTGCTTCCAGCATTGTGGTAACATACTTCTGCAATAAAACCTGTTGATTACTTTTACCTGTGTGAATCCTTCTGTTTCATGACAGAATACCAGACCCTAAACTTAAAGAATGGACATTTCCCGCATCCATCAAAACACAACCGATCATCTGATACACTGTTTCCAGGATGACCGCCCGATCGAAGTATATGTGAAAGAGTTCCTAGAAATTTCACACCAGGTCAACTGGACAGATGACGTCCTAAAGAACATGTTCGTGCTTGGACTGGACGATCCTCTGCACCAGCCAGCTTCAACCGCAAAACCATTCACACAATACCTGGATCATGTGCTGTTGTTGAGCGTTTCAGCCTTTACCGTGGGTGAGGCTGATAATTACACAGCCACTCAACCACCATCACCAGCCATCTTCCTCGCCACACTGCCTGAATGTCTTCATGTCATACCTGCCGAACCAGAGACTGTTCACGCCATGTCAGCCGTGCCTGAGCCCGCTTCAGCCTACAAGCCAGCTCCAGGGTCTCGTCATGCCGAGACCGCCCTTCCAGGGCTTCTTCACGTCATGCCTGTCAAGCCTGAGCTTCATGCCACGCCTGAGCCCTCGTCCCCGGCCAAGATGGCCGCCGCCACGTCAGAGACTATTCCTGTCCCAAGACCTGTTCCTGAGGGTAAGACCATAACTCCCCTCAAGAATTTTTATTTTATTTCCCATCATCCTCCCTGGCCCTCACCTGCATGCACCTCCCAATCACAGAGATCACCGTCACCTGTCACCAATCTTCACTGATCATCATCCAGCACTATATAACTCTTCCCTCTGCAGTTCACCATTGTCTGGTCTCGTCTTGTCCTCAAAGAACACATACCTGACTCCTTACTTGCACGATACCTACCAGATCGTTCCATCTACAGTCTTCTGCATCCTTCATCCATCTTCAGTCATCTGCCTTGACCATTTCAGAACATTGTGTTCAATTTTTATTTATTTTTTTAAGGGCAGCGATCCGCCTACACCCTTGTACAATCACAGATCCAGAATGACTCTGGGCTTTATCTGGCGTCCATATCTGGTTCTGTAAGTGACGGATTTGGGCAGATCATCAGTGTGGTCAGGTGTGTGTATAATGTCATTGTGTGATGCACTGTTGATTGGTGTTTCACATAGCTCAACACCATCATGTCCCAAAGATATGTCGGAACTGTCCTAAGGTTCCTTCGTGTCCAGGAGGTGGCGTCTGTTTCGTCGATATTCCTGTCCATCATAAGTATGCACGTGATACGATCTCTCAGTGTCAGCTGCTCTGACGATAATGGCTGGTTTCCAGTATCCTTCCTCCTGTACTCTAACTGCCTGTCCTTGAGCTGAGATAAAGGTCTAGCCGATCTGTCATAATAGCTTTTTGACTCTGTTGTTTCTGCAACCTCTTTGCTCTGACATCCTTCCTGCTGACAACTTTTGGCAGGAGCTGCTGATTGGTATTTGGTAGGGTTGACTGCAGACGGCGACTCATCAACAGCTGAGCTGGGGACTTGAAACCATCAACAGGGCTGTTGCGATACTCCAGGAGACTGAGGTGTGGATCACTTTTATCAGCCTTAGCCTTTTCCAGCAACATCTTTGCAGTTTGCACAGATTTCTCTGCTAGTCCATTAGTTTGCGGGTAGTATGGACTTGTGGTGGTATGCTTAAATACCCACGTTCTTGCAAACGTCGCAAACTCACCCGAGCTGTACTGGGGGCCGTTGTCTGAGATGACAGCCTCTGGAATGCCATGGCATTCGTGCAAAAGCAGCTTTTAGTTTGTCTATCACAGCAGTTGAGGTTGTGCTGCTGAGCTTGTCCAGCTCAGAATATCTGCTGTAGTAGTCCACTGTCACAAGATAATCCTCATTGCTCCAGGTGAACAAATCGGTAGCCACAACTTGCCATGGCCTATCTGGAATTTTGTGACTGATCATAGGCTCTTTGGTGTTGGAGGGGCGATATGTGAGGCAGATTGAGCATTTCCTAACTATGTTCTCTATTTCCTTCCCCATCCCAGGCCAGAACATGATGTCACGGGCTCTGTGCTTGATCTTCTCGATGCCTAAACGACTGGCATGTACACGTGACAGCATGTCTGAACGAAGGCTTGTGGGAATGACAATCTTTTCACCTTTGAAGATTATTCCATGCAGTTACGAAAGCTCATCACGGTGGTTCCAGAACTCTGACACACTCACGGGACACTTTCTCTTTTCCTCAGGCCATCCTCTTTGTATCACTCCTTTCAGTGTCTGGAACTGTGGGTCCTTTTCAGTTTGAGCTTTGATTTCCTCCAATTTTGAGTCACTGACAGGAAGACTGCTGTACACAGTGTGCACTTGAATATCCATACCCTCACTTAGGCTTGTATCCTGGTCAGACAGCGACTTTCTGGACAATTTGTCTGCAACAGGGATATCCTTGCCTGGTCGATGCACAATGGTGAAATTGTATTTTTGGAGCTGAAGGATCATCCTCTGTAGCCTTGGGGGAACTGATGCCAGGGATTTCCGCATTATTGACTCAAGGGGCTTGTGGTCACTTTCAACAATGATTTGACGGCCATAGATATATTGATGGAAACGCTTGCAGCCAAATAGTATGGCAAAGGGTTCTTTCTCAATTTGAGCGTAATTGATTTCGCATTCAGAGAGTGACTTTGATGCGTATGCGATAGGTCTTCCATCCTGCAGCAGCACTGCCCCAAACCCATACTTGGAAGCATCAACCTGTAACCTGATCTCTTTGAGAGGATCGAAATAGGCCAAGACTGGTCCTGGTATGCATGTGAGTAGCCCTTTTATCTTCTCGAAGGCTTTGTCATGTTGGGCATCCCAAACGAACTCACTTGACTCCTTTAGGAGCTGTTGCAGTGGTGCGTTGACATCAGAAAGGCCAGGTGCAAATTTGGAGAGGTAATTGATCATACCTAGCACTGTCTCGAGTTCTCCTTTGTCTTTAGGTGGCTCCATGTCTCTCATGGCAGCAACTTTGGCAGGGTCTGGCTTTACTCCCTCAGCAGTGAGGATATGTCCAAAATAGCTCACCTCTGTAGCACAGATGTTACTCTTTTCTGGATTGAGCCTGACTCCTCTCTCTCTGGAACGCTGCAGCATACCATGGAGGTGTTCA
Source organism: Rutilus rutilus (assembly GCF_951802725.1). NCBI lineage: Eukaryota > Metazoa > Chordata > Actinopteri > Cypriniformes > Leuciscidae > Rutilus > Rutilus rutilus. Next base: position 7,869,018 of record NC_140227.1, read on the forward strand.
TCATGTTCAGCTTTGGTCTTACCATAGATGAGAATATCATCAACAATGGCCATGACCCCGTTCAAACCTTCATACGTTTCATAAATTTTTCGCTGAAACTCGTCCTGGGCTGAAATCAGTCCGAAGGGAAGACGTCGGAAACGGTAACGCCCAAAAGGTGTGTTGAAAGTGGTCAGCCTTGAAGATTCCTCAGTGAGCTTAATATCCCAATAGCCTGATCTAGCATTAGGACACTAAAATAACGGGCACCAGCTAGCTTGGACGTTATATCTTCAAGAGTAGGTAATGGGTAATGAGGTTGCTTAATGGCCTTGTTAAAGGGACACTAAGTAGGAATTACTCCCATCTAGTGGTGAAACTGTATTTTGCATTCAAACGAATAATGCTCTCCAGCGCCTCACTTTTTCAAATGCGCGTTGCATCTACGGTAGCCGTTATGTACCAAAAAGCTATGACAGGATGTCTTATAATAGCACTTCGAGTTTTCCTTCGGGTGAACAGGTTTGTTATTTAAAACAAACTGAAACTTGAATCAACGAAAAAAATAATGTTACAGTATAAATTACTGACTGTGAAAAACATTAACTATGGTAGTTAGTAGTAATGCCGCCTTTATTCGTTATATTTTTGAAGTACGTGCACTGTTAGATATCATCATCATCATCCGTGCCTTCTCTAACGTTACTTTACTCAATAGCTGCTATTCATCAAAGAGCCTGTTTAACTTACTATGAATAGATAAATAGATATAACTATAAATGTTCTACTATCTATATAATAAAGTTCACAACCAAGCAATGAAAAATAAGCTTGTAGTTAAGACCGTAACATTGACTTACCTGTCGAGAAGAAAGCAGGCAACTTCAGCATCTCTTGTTTTGAAAGCTTTCTCCTGCATTAGCAATCCCGACATTAACCCTTGTTTTTGTAATCTCCGGTCACGTTTCCTTTTACGGTCTATTTTGGACTTTTTCGATGATGAGGACTCCTTATCCTGTGACTCATATGTATGTATGAACGGTGTATAAATAACCGTGCAGTGCATCCTTTTAAACTTGCCGCGGCAGTGACAAGCGCCTCTCAACTGCTCTGCTCCTCCGCTTCTGCTGGCTTCAGTCACGTGACGCTGGTTCTGAACGAAAACGCGTTGTGGAAACGCGTTGGCCTAGTACTTTTTGTCCCTCTCTGCTATTGTAGTTTTTCAAGATGGCGGAACTACATGGAAGCCTCCGTGGACCTACCCGTCCCATGTATATAAAGATAATAAATTCTTCGTTTACGAGGATTAGTCTGATCATTGGCATAGGTATTTGTACACCATTGAGGGCATATTTATGAATAAAAATATTGATTTGAGATAATAAAATACCTAAAAAGCTACTTATTGTCCCTTTAAGGTCCCTTGGGTCCAGACAAACCCATAGCTGACCTGTGCGTGCTTTTTCAACCACAACCATAGAGTTAACCCATTCGGTAGGCTCTGTGACTTTAACGATGACATCTTGTCTTATCATGCTCTCAAGCTCCTCTTTGAGACGGCTGCATAGTGCGAGAGGAACACGTCTGGTGTATGGTATCTAAGTGTATGGTACACTCACCAGGAAATAGTCCAATTCCCTTGAAAACATCTGCAAACTCCTTTAAGATTGGCACTTCCATCTGTGTTTCTGTAACTGATAGTACTAATTTGATGAGGCCAAAGTCAATGCATCCTTTTAGACCTATGACAGGGGGTGCATTTGTGTCGACTACATAAAATGTCATAGCCACCTCAATGTCTTTGTGCTTGCATTTCAGGTCACATTTGCCTTTTACCGCCAGGTGTTCACCACCATAGCCAAACAAGGGGCGAGATGTCGGCTGCAGAGTGCACTGAGTGTTCACCTTGTCATACTCATACAGGGGAATGACGTTGGCAGATGATCCAGTGTCTAGCTTGAACTTGACTTCAAGTTGTTTTGGACCTATTTTAATATACACAAAAGCTTGCTCTGTGTCTGAACTCTGTCTGCCCTGTGTCACCGAGTCAATAAACAGCTCTTCATACTCATCAACTTGGTCTGAGTTTTCTTCACTTATTGCATGGACAGTTTTCTCACAGCTGGAGCGACAGACTTTTGCAAAATGGTTTAATTTACCACATATTTTGCACACCTTTCATTTTGCAGGACAGTGAGATCGATCAGTGTGAGGTTTGTTCATACAGTAGCCGCATCCTTTGTGGTGCACTGGGGTAGCATTTCTAGGTTGCAAATTCTCGCTGTATTTCTTTGTGTATTTAGCATTACGTTGCTTTGGAACTGTGCCTTTTGATGTATGGCGGAAGATTGCGTGCACTGCATGTTCACGTGAAGCACTCATGGTGCTTGAAATAGTTTTTAGCTGTGCTTGCGCCAACTCATGAGATCTAGCGACATCTATCGCTTTTTCGAGCGTTAACTCGGAGCCCACATTCAAAAGTTTCTCTCTCACTTTCGGTGAATGTATCCCGAACACAATGCGATCGCGGATCATCTCGTCACTGTTTGCATAATTACAGTCCTTGACAAGCAGACGCAGGTCTGTCACAAACTGCTCAAAAGGCTCACGGTCTCCCTGCATTTTTTCATGGAATTTATAATGTGCAAATATCACATTCGCTTTTGGTTCAACATATGCCGTGAAGCGGTCGTAATATGACTTTAAGATATTTGCTTCGTCTGCAGACAGTGACCATGTATTGGTCTCTCCGACACATAGGAGAAGATAACTACATTTCTCATCCTCACCCTTTCTCTTCAGGGGTCCGCTGAACATCAGCTCTGCGTGCTGTTGAAACTTGTGCCATGATTCAGGCAGGTTAGTTGCTTCCCAGTTCATCGTGGGCATTGGAACTCCAGCGGTATCCATCCTTGTTCATATGATCCGTTCACTCTGACACCATGTTATGCTTTCGTTATGATGATTACGTATTCAAGGAGACTCTGGGTGCACGCAGAACTAGTTTTATCATGAGGATTTATTAACTTGAATCAGACTCGCAACATGAGTGTTAACTCTTCAGCAGCATAATACACACTAAACTTTTTTAGAGCTAATTTGCATAAACTGTACTGACAAGTGCTATAGCCAATAAGAACACAGGATACAATGTCTCTGGCATGTGTTTGGTTCTTAGCAGAACGTAAGAATACTACACTGGTAAACAATTCAGGTCCCTCAAATCGCGGTCAAATAGACTCAAGAACAGCTTCGACCCCAGCACCATACGGGAGCTGAACACTGCCAGGCACACACATAAAAACACATAAACTGAAAAAATGTGCCAATCTGATCTGGCATTTCATACCTTAATCCCTCAGGTTAACTTCCTCTGTATACCTCAATGTACTCAGTATGTTTAGATTTTATACTTCTTAGTTTATGCTTAATTTGCACTTTGCCTTGACCAAACAGTTTTTTTTTTTTTTTTTTTTTTTGTGTGTGTATTGGGACTGGCATTAAAGGGATAGTTCACCCAAAAATGAAAATTAGCCCATGATTTACTCACCCTCAAGTCATCCTAGGTGTATATGACATTCTTCTTTCAGACAAATACAATCAGAGTTATATTAAAAAAACGTCCTGGCTCTTACAAGCTTTATAATGGCAGGGCATGGCTGTATATTTTTTCCATCAAGAGTAACACTTGACTATGTATGACGTAGGAGTAGCGTAAGCCTTGACACCTCTCGTGGTTCAAACAAACAGGGCTTGGCAACAAACTCAAACTCCTATGACATTTCTCTTTAAAAATTCTCGTTTTAGACTTCTAATTCGTAACTGCGTGTTTTGTTTTACTTCCGCGTTCTTCATTATGTTGTGGGTTACTCAAGAGTTACTCTTTCGCCGTAAATCGATGCGTAAGGCCGTCTGCCGGAAGCTAGTTATTTTAGTCAATAAAGTTTTAAATATGGACATTTTTCTTACAGGAGAACACATTGCTTCACTTCAGAAGGCCTTTATTAACCCCCCAGAGTCGTGTGTAGCACTTTTATCATGGATGGATGCACTTTGATGGACTTCAAAAAATATATACAGCCATTCCCTGCCATTATAAAGCTTGGAAGAGCCAGGAAATTTTTTAATACAACTCCAATTGTAATCGTCTGAAAGAAGAAAGTAATATACACTTAGGTTGACTTGAGGGTGAATAAATCATGGACTAATTTTCATTTTTGGGTGAACTATCCCTTTAAGGTGGTTTAGATCGTACCTATCTGGGGCCGTATTCACAAAGAATTTTAAGGCTAAAAGTAGCTGGCGAATTTAGGAGCAACTCCTAAAAATAATGGGCGTGTCACTCCTAACTTTAGGACTCCTAATTTTTTTCACTAAGAGTAATTCACGAAGCATTTAGCCCTAAAAGTAGCACCTAAGTCTGGGACAGCTTAAAAGAAGTCGAGAAGACTCCTAACTCACTAAGACCTATTCACAAAGGATCTTAAAATGGCCGCGCGACGCAGTGTGTTGAAGACACTCAATGACACGGAGTTATTACAAAGATACCGCCTTAACCGTGAGGGAATACTGATTGTTGTGGATCTTGTGAGGGATGCAATAACAGCGCCAACTAATCGCAACAACCCAATCAGTGCCGAATTGAAATGTTTGACAACACTTCGCTACCTGGCAACGGGGAAAATGCAATTGTGTAATGCAGACGATCTAGCGATATCCCAGCCATCGGTAAGCAGATCCATCCACCAAACCATCAATGCACTCTGTAGACCCCATATTATTCGACAGTTCATAAGTTCTCTTACGAGAGGTTCTCTCGTATTGCGTAAGTTGCTTACGCTACGGGGTAAAGTCATCTTTTCTTGAGATATGAAGCCAAAAAATTATCCTTAATTTTTATAATCTTGTCAACGCAGTGCAGCAGCACGCAGACCTAGAGCAGGCTATCTAGTGTGCTCATTGGCTGCCCTGCGGCAACTGCAGCAGCCTACCATTGAGCCTCGACCCTCTCTCAAGTAGACGGGGCCGCCGAGAAGGGATATACACAAATCCCCACGGTAGAAGAGGCTGTCGCAACGCACCTTTGCCCGCCATCCGTTAGATGGCGCTCAAAGTCTGCCCTGCCATCCAAAGCCTGCAGGACCACATCAGCTCTCGTCGGCCGCGCCTTCGCTGCCGCCGGCCAGGCTGCTTCCGCCCTGCACTCGATGGCTGTTCTCCAGATCCTTCAAGCCGATCTCCTCCGCGAAATGGACGAGAAAGGCCCGGATCAAACTGTCCTGATGGACCTGCGCAGCGCAACGGACCTCTCGCTTCGCGCTACAAAGTCCGCGGCACAAGCCATCGGGAGATCCATGGCCTCGCTCACCGTCACCGAAAGACATCTTTGGTTGACGCTCACGGATATGAGCGAATCTGAGCGCTCCGTGTTCCTCAACGCCCCGCTCTCCCCCACCAGTCTCTTCGGCCCAGCGGTAAGCGGGATTGTGGATCGTTTTTCGGAGGTACAGAAGGCGTCGCAGGCTATGAATCTCTTCCTGCCCCGCCACTCGAGCTCAGCTGCAGGCCGCTCACAGAATCAGCCTCCTGCACGCAGCTCGTCACAGCGCTCTTCTCAGCCTCCGTCTTCGCAGCGACGACAGGGCGGCCGCCCTAGATCGCGCTCAACCAGCCGTCACAGACCGCCTCCCCTTCGGGGACCCCGGCCCAAGATAGCGCTGAAGCCCGAGCCCGCGAAGTCCTCCTAGCAACCGCAGGGAGGAAAAGATGGTTGAGTCCCGCCGCGGCCGGACCGCCATCAAAGCGCCCACCTCTGTCAGTCTCCTTAGAAAAGGCTACTGCAGCAGTGTACACCGCAGCCAACGAGTCAGTTACACAACTCGCTCGCCTGCACACAAACGCCGTTTTTACGGCGACCCAGAGAAATCTCAAAAAGAGTATAATGTCTGGTTATCCGGCTCACGCCGATGGTGTTATGAGTGTAGAAAATGTGCCCACAGAAGCACGATCCCCCCGGTATCTCCCACAGAGCGCACTCTTAGAAAGCAGGCACGCGCCGCTCGAGTGCTAAGTGTAGGAAATGTGCCCACGATCCCGTGCCCACACCTACCCACTGCCTGCTCTGTCACACAGTTGTCCCGGGGTTCAGATCCTCTAAAGCTCCCAAACACTGGCCGTGTTGCGAATGTAAGCCCTGTGCCCGCTCACGAGCGCGTGCACTTACCAATAAACACGTTACCCCCGACGCCGCTCTCGCGCCACGGGTTTCTCGCCACAAAATGTTCTCCGTCCATGGCGACCGAGCCGTTGTGTGCTGTCCAGCCAGTCACCGCTGTCAGCAAGCCTCCGTATTCGAGCACCGGCGGCGCACGCGCCGCCCCATCCTCTCTGATACAGGTTCCCCATCCCACGCAGCGCGGCGATCTGAGCCCAGAGACCATTCGACCCCTAGCTATGCGTGCGAAAGCATGATAAGCGATTCTGGGCGTGTCAGAATGGGTGCTGAATACTATAAAGCAGGGCTATTCGCTACAATTCGCTCGCCGTCCCCCGCGCTTTCGAGCATGGAACGAGACGAGAGTGAATACAGAAGTAGCGCACCTACTTCAGGCAGAAATAGCAAAGCTGCTGTGCAAGGGGGCTATAGAACAGGTGCATCCTTCTCTGAGCGAGACAGGCTTTTACAGCCGTTATTTCCTCGTACCCGAGAAGGACGGAGCTCTAAGACCTATTTTAGATCTGAGATATTTGAACAAAGCTCTCATGAGACGACCGTTCAAAATGATCACAACCAGACAAATCCTTGCGCAAATTCGCCCAAGGGACTGGTTTATCTCTCTCGATCTGAAGGACGCATATTTTCAGATCCAGATTATACCCCGTCACAGGCCATTCTTGAGATTCGCCTTCGACGGTCAGGTATATCAATACACCGTCCTGCCGTTCGGCCTGTCTTTAGCACCCCGTACATTCACAAAGTGCATGGACGCGGCTCTCGCTCCCCTGAGAAGACAGGGGATGCGGATATTGAACTATCTGGACGACTTGCTGATACTGGCGCAGTCAGAGACAGAGTTCGTGTCTCACAGAACAGCGCTCCTCAGCCATCTGGAAAGCCTGGGTCTCTCGGTCAGCTGGACCAAGAGCTCATTACTGCCCCGTCAGTCAATTTCTTTTCTGGGAATAGAACTGGACTCACCGAGCCTGGACTGCCGGCGGCTCGCGAATCAGTGTGAATCAGGGCTGCGTTTCAGCCCTGCAGCCCTGGCTGGCGGGCGAATGGTACCACACGGGGGTGACAATGGGAGTTGTCTCGCACCGAAAAGTTGTCTCGACAGATGCCTCCAACCGAGGTTGGGGGGCTCTTTTCGAGGGCTGACCGGTCTATGGCCTCTGGTCAGACCAGGAGAATCGCCTTCACATAAACTGTCTAGAGATGCTGGCGGTCGAGAGTGCGCTGAAGCACTTCCTCCCATACCTGCGGGATCACCATGTACTAGTCCGCACGGACAATATGTCAGTGGTGTCCTACGTGAACCGTCAGGGCGGTGTCAGATCCAAAATTCTCTGCGCCCTGGCGGAACGCCTCCTCGTTTGGGCTCAGCACTCACTGCGCTCGCTGAGAGTCGCGCATGTGCCCGGTCACCTGAACGATGGTCCAGACAGACTGTCCAGAGACAATGTTCCCCCGGGGGAATGGTCTTTGCATCCCCAGACAGTCCAGTTACTGTGGCGCCTTTTCGGCAAAGCGAAAGTCGACCTTTTTGCGTCAAAAGACAACGCTCACTGCCCAAGGTTCTTTTCAAAGAACGAGGATGCGCTGGCCCAAATCTGGCCCAGCGGCCCGCTGTACGCTTTCCCCCCGGTCTCACTGTTGCCACAGGTCATCGGGAGAATCAGGGAAACGCGCCATTTGGTGCTCCTCATAGCCCCGCACTGGGAGAATCAAACGTGGTTCCCGGAGTTAATGCGGCTGGCAGACACAGCCCCATGGCCGATCCCGGTAAGGAGAGACCTCCTCTCTCAAGCCCGCGGCTCGATCTGGCATCCTCATCCAGAGCGCTGGTCTCTGCATGCATGGATACTCAACGAATACTAATAATAAGTGGTGCACCGTCAAAGATTCGGACCCACAAACGTGTGGGGTCTTGCGGGTGCTTTGCTTCCTTCAAGAGCTGCTGGACATGGGTAGGTCCCCCTCCACGCTCAAAGTGTATGTTGCGGCCATTTCAGCGTTCGCCGACCCGGCGCATGGCCGCGCATTAGGAAGGAACGAGTTCATCATCCGCTTCCTTAGAGGATCCAGGAGGATGAATCCCCGCGGCCCCCGTCGGTTCCTATTTGGGATCTTTCCCTGGTCCTGGAGGCCTTGAAAGCGCATCCCTTTGAACCGATAGAAACTGTGGATTTCAAATACCTCACGCTCAAAACCGTTTTTCTGATAGCTCTGTCATCAGTCAAAAGTGTGGGTGACCTACACGCGTTATCAGTTAACGCCGCTGTCTCGAGTTCGGACCTAATGACTCGAAAGTCATTCTCAAACCGAGGCTCGGTTACGTCCCCAAAGTGATGGGCACTCCCTTCAGAGCGCAAGTCATTTCTCTCTCAGCCTTGCCGGTATCCGGCAGCGAGGTCGATAATAACCTCCTCTGCCCTGTCAGAGCACTGAGAAATTACATCACGCGCTCCGCCACTGTCAGGCGCTCGGAGCAGCTTTTTGTTTCGTTTGGTGGGCGCACCAAGGGTCTCGCCGTCTCGAAACACAGTCTGTCCAGATGGATAGTGGACGCTATTGCGGCTGCTTACGCGTCCAAAAACCTGCAGTGCCCCTTGGGCATCAGAGCTCACTCCACTAGAGGCATGGCCTCGTTGTGGGCTTGGTCCAGCGGGATTTCCATTCATGACATTTGTACGGCGGCTGGCTGGGCCTCCCCTTCTACATTTGTTAGGTTTTACAACCTGGAAGTTCCCGCCCTGCAGGCTAAACTTTTATCAGTCTAAGTCGCGCATATGCCCGGCCCACAATCTCATGCGCAGGCTACTGCTGTTCGATTTAGCTCTCCTGGTTGAGCTGCCCTATAAAGGGTTGTGTCAGTTTCAGTACAGACCAGCTGGGCCGCTCTGCACTCCCTACTGTGTGCTTATGTACATGCGCTAGCCATTCTGTTGGCCGCCCGGCTCCCACTCATCGTGTTCCCCGGGCTTTCCCTGGGACTCATTCAGTGGATGCTGGGCGTGCACGGCGTTGACAAGGGTGTTCCCGTAGCGTAAGCAACTTACGCAATACGAGAGAACCTTTCGTAAGAGAACGTAATCGGTTACCTAACGTAACCTCTGTTCTCTCTAGAAGAGGGAACGAGTATTGCGTAGCCCGCCGTGCTCGCGCCACGAGCTCATTCGCTTCATTGACGAAAACCAGTGAACCAGCCTCCGAGCCTTCCTTATATACGCTTAACCACGCCCCTTCTGGCGGGCTGTGACGCGTGAGGGCACCAAGCGCCCTCATTGGGCGTGACGTCACGCCAGGCTCAGTGGTAGGCTGCTGCAGTTGCCAATGAGTACACTAGATAGCCTGCTCTAGGTCTGCGTGCTGCTGCACTCCGTTGACAAGATTATAAAAATTAAGGATAATTTTTTGGCTTCATATCTCGAGAAAAGATTACTTTACCCCGTAGCGTAAGCAACTTACGCAATACTCGTTCCCTCTTCTAGAGAGAACAGAGGTTACGTTAGGTAACCGATAACGTTTTCCTTTGGACCTTCGCCAACTCCAAAGAAACAAAGCCAGCTTTATGGATATTGCTGGTGTGCCCGGAGTGGTCGGTGCTATAGACGGGACACATATTAAACTAATTGCACCACATCAGGATGAGGACGTGTTTGTGAATAGAAAGAAAACCCACTCCATCAATACCCAGATTGTGTTCGATGCAAACTTCACAATTCTCGATGTTGTTGCAAAGTGGCCCGGATCCACTCATGACTCGAGGATATTGATGGAGAGTGGTCTGAGGCAACTGTTTGAGAGACGTCATGTGCCAGCTGGATGTCACTTGGTGGGGGACAGTGGCTATCCCTGTAAGTCGTGGCTCCTTACACCTTTCCTCCATCCACAAGTGGGACCACAGTTAAATTACAATAGGTAAGTGCACATGTTGGCTATATTATTTAGGTGCCATAATTCAATAGCATGACCACAATGTCAAAGCTTATTACAAATTATAGTGGTGGCTCTTGGTGTTGTTGGTTAAATCAATAATGTTTACTGTTCCTTGGTATATGTTTCAGAGCACACAAGAAGACACGCAGTGTGGTGGAAAGGGGGATTGGACAGCTAAGGCGACGTTTCCACGTTTTACATAGTGAAATCCGCCTTAGTCCAGAGAAGACGAGTAAAGTGATCACTGTGTGTGCGCTTCTTCACAACCTGTGCCGGCAAAGGAACATACCACAGACAGGAGATGGTGATGAGTTTGACGATAATGATGATGATGACAATGAACACAACCAATTTGTTGATGAAGTGGAACAATGTGGACTGGCATTCAGGGATCACTTTGTCCATACACACTTTGGGTAAATAATCACATATGCACAAATGAGTAAAGACACATTTTTGCTCAATTTAAGTGTGTTTATTCCCTTTGCATTTGTGCAATCTTTAGAGTGTAATATTCAGACTTTAATTGTATTAGCCTCTCTTTTGCATCAAGGACCCTTTTCTGCCTTTTTAACACACACATTTCCATTTTCATCTTCTTTTCTTCCAGGGGTGATGGCCTTGCACCAGCAACAGGACTGAGGGGAGAGGCAGGTGATGGGATTGTGGAAGAGGAAGCTGGAAGAGGAAGAGGTGCAGTAAGAGTCAGGGGTGGAAGACGCGCAGAAAGAGGAAGATGACTTGCACCTGAAGGACCTGGGTTTCCATTTGGCCTGTACCATAAATTGTAGCCTGTTAAAAAATCTTGTAATTTGTGTACAGTTTTTGGTGTTGGAGGGTGGTTTGCACATAATGATATTGTATGTCCTTCATGAAATATCACCAAAAATGTACAAGTATTGCAATCATTGCATAAACATAGCCTACCCCTCTATTTCCATTAGCAGCTGCATTGCCGGATCAGTTGCACCCTCAAGGCCCGTTATGCTGGTGTCTGACCCAATGACATACACCACCGATGCAATGTGGCTCAGTGGCTTAGGTGCTGATCCTCCTCCTTAAAGGAGAACTCCGGTCAATTTTAACATTGAGCTATTTTTTTTGTACATTTGGAGTGCTGTCAGTACAGAGAACAATAGCCGCGTTTCCACTGTCGGGCCAGGGCCGGGCCGTGCTAGTGCGTGCCAGGGCCAGTCGCGTTTCCACTGTCACTTCCGGGGCTTGATCGGGGCTTACTCGGGGCCAACGGCCAGGATTTCTGGCCCGTCGAATACCTTGGGCCAAAGCGGGCCAGCTCGGGCTAGAGGAGTGGTTACCAACAGAGGACGAGTTTACCGTTGGGAGACGGCAGCGCCGGATGATTCTGTCAGCATTTAAGACTTAAAAAAAAAATAATACAAATAAAAATAAAATAATTTAAATCGCGTTCATGTTTGAATGCCTTCTGTTTGTGATGCAAAAGACTATGCGCGCTAGCCGTTACCATAGTAAACATAGTAAACGCTTGAAGATACGCATAGTAAAAAAAACAACATAGCGAACGCTTGAAGAAATCAGACCAATCTTAAAGGCTATCACAGTCATGTTTTTATTTTATGTGTCATAGCCTACGTCTCGTCTCTTCAAACCGGACTATCAAAAAATAAAGTAACTTTTTTTTTCGGGAGCTTCCTCTGTTTCTCTGACTGAAAATATCTGTATGGGAGTCGAGAGAGTGCTAAAGCTCCTCAGGTCGTATGGCATATATTTGTAGAAATTATCATTTTTTCTAAATGTGATTATGTCCTGTAACTAAGTTACCAGATAAAGAAACAGACGCGACTGAAAAAGTAAGTGTGTCCTCTTTCTTTTGTGAAATAGACCTAACTAACGGTAATTTATTTCTGAGTGACTAATGTGCAATTTTTACATAAATTAATTCATTATGATCAATGTATCACTTTTTATTGTAAACCTGTGGTAAAACATCGATGCTTGGGTTTTAAATATTCAAGTAGCTGCTAAACAAACAAACAAAAATGCCAGCAAACGGCCGCTTTTATCGTGTTTGTTTTCAACGCTGTTTCCAGTGATTTCTGATTAGTTTTCTGATAAAACTTCCATTTGTTGGTGAAATGATGGGTTAGTGTGATGTTGTCCCAGAGAGGCGTGTTACGGGCGTGTTTTAGTGAAGCGCTGTGGAGCTTCTGGCCCGACAGTGGAAACGCATGCCCGGTGCTATTGGCCCGAGGCTATTAGCCCGGCACGGCCCGTTTAAAGCCCTGGCCCGGCCCTGGCCTGACAGTGGAAACGCGGCTAATGACAAAAATCGGTGTTGCCTCGTTTTAAAATTTGCACTCTGTTGACTTCAATGGGGCAAGTTTTAAACCTGCTTTTAGCCTCTTAACATCCTTGATGTGTCATTACAAGTGCACAGGTCATGTGAGTGATTCATTCGGAGTGAACGCGGGTGAATCTGACTGCAGTAGATGTGAAAGAAATATATAAAAAATGATGACGAAAACAGGATGTAAATACAGGTATGTGCGCTGGCTGAATAAACATCATTTTTATTCATATCTTTCACATCTACTTCAGTCAGATTCACCCGCGTTCACTCCGAAGGAATCACTCACATGACCTGTGCACTTGTAATGACACATCAAGGATAGAGGCTAAAAGCAGGTTTAAAACTTGCCCCATTGAAGTCAACAGGGTGCAAATTTTAAAAAGAGGATAACATGGTGTAGGCAACACCGATTTTTGTCATTGTTCTCTGTACTGACAGCACTCCAAATGTACATAAAAATGAGCTCAATGTTAAAACTGACCGGAGTTCTCCTTTAACACATACATGGAAAGTTTCACCAACTCAAAAGCATTGCCTACATAACACTTAAAAGCACACTTTAATGTAAGCATATTGTTTATGACATTTGTTTCATAATTCATTACATTCATGACAAGCAGGAAGTTTTAAGAATTACATGAAACAATAATGATATTATATATTTAATATTATAGGCCTACCTGGCTGTTGCCATGCTTGCCCGTTTAAAGGCTGCAATCTCAACCCTCGACTGCGATTGTAGCGCATACCACCGCCTCTCGCAGTCGTCCGGGGTCCGCGACACAAGCGGGAATGCTGCATTGATCTGCAAACAAATCCTCTCCCATGTCTCATGCTTAGTTTTGCTTGATATTCCAGTGCCGAATTTCCCTTTTATTATGTTTTTTTTCCAGCACCAACTGGGCCAGCAGCAGTAACTGATCTTGCGTCCAGTTGGGCTTCCTTTTCCGTTTTGGCGAGTTCATAATCCACCATCATTCAACTATTACATTACTTCAATAGGAGCAACATTTCCTTGCTTTAAGTAGTCTATTTAGGCTAATAGGATGTCAATTAACCAAGCAAGTGTCGTTTTTCATTATTAGGCAAGTGGCGGTTTTCATTAGGGTATTAGGCTACCTTGATTTAATTTAATTGAATTCACGACTTTTCTCTCTCTCTCTGCCTTTTTAGAATTACACTTCACTGGGGCCTGCACAAACATGTCATTATAAATGCATTTCGATGACATTACTATTATTATTTTGTGTAGGACACAGACATATTTAAATGTCGTAATTCCATGATTTGGTGCGTCTGTGTTATGTTCCGCATAATGGCCCTGTCATCTAACAACCAATCACCGTGATCATTGCGAGGAAGCTCGTGCTTGAGAATTGACGTCATCCATAGCAACGAAGACTCACTCTTAGTTTAGGAGTTGTCATTTTTCCTTACTAAGAGTAGGTCTGAAAGGCGTTGTGAATAACTTTTAAGAGAAAACTCCTAGCTAAAATCTTTTAGTGCGATTTAGGAGTACTCCTAGTGGTAAGATAAAATTCTTTGTGAATACGGCCCCGGACCGTTACCATTTTGTCTATTTGCCGATGATACTCAGTTATATATTTCATCAACACCAGATGAAATCTCTAAATTATGTAAGTTGACAGTGTGTTAACGATAGCAAATATTGGATGACCTGGGCCCGTATTCATAAAGAATCTTAATGCAAAGAGTAGCTCCTAGTGACAAAATTCTAAGAAAATTCTTAGAAATGTGGGCGTTTACTCCTAAAATTAAAGAAAAACTCCTAGTAAAGAAAAAAGTAATTCAGAAAGCATCTTAACCCTTAAAAGAGGTCTTAAGGTCAAAATTGTTAGGAGCACGGACAAGGACTTTTAAGAGGCTTAAGAGTTTCTTTAGCAGAGGAGAAAATGGCAGAAAGACGAAGAAGGAGAAGAAATGTGTTGCAGACAATGGATGACAGTGAGTTAATAAGACGCTATAGATTAGATCGTGCAGGGATCATGTTTGTGACTGATCTTTTTAGAGACACGCTAATATCTCCGACACAGCGCAGAAATGCCATAGCGCCTGAAATGAAAGTAATCACTACATTACGATATTTGGCAACTGGGAAAATTCCATGTTTGATACATTAAAATCAACATTCAAACCACCGCTTAAATAGACATGCCAGCAATCAGTGTGACTGGAAAGAGTGGAACAATTTTTATCATTCTAAGCAATCAAATAATAGCCTACCTTATAGGAAATCAACAGCATGGTAAATAAAAAAAGGATTTATATACACATATATAATGTGTGTGTGTGTGAGAGAGAACGATCAAATAGGAAAAATTACGCATGTAAGTTCAAAGTGAAGGCTTAGAATAGACCCTATACTTAAAATCACTTCTTTTTTTTCCTTCTTGGACAACCAACCAATCACAGTCTTCAAAAGATTGTGTCATACATAGCAACGGGGTCAACCCCGCCTCCTCACTAAGATAAAAGTTTTTATATTTTCCTTACTCAGAGTTGCTCTCAGATCGGTCCCGAATCGCTCTTAAGCTAAGACTCCTACATAAAAGTTTTTAAGCTAAATTAAGAGTTTTCTGAGAGGATTCTTAGAATCTTTATGAATACGGGCCCTGTTATTTTGTTCTATGAAATTCAGCTAAGACTGAGGTATTAATTATTGGACCAAAAACCTGTTCACAGAATCTCAGAAATGTGTTGCAGACAATGGATGACAGTGAGATCGTGCAGGGATCATGTTTGTGACAGATCTTTTTAGAGACACGCTAACATCTCTGACACAGCGCAGAAATGCCATAGCGCTAGAAATTAAAGTAATCACTAAGTTAAGATATTTGGCCACTGGGAAAATGCAACAATGCAGCAGTGATGATTTGGGTCTGTCACAGCCTTCTGTAAGCAGAGTGATCACACAAACAATTACAGCACTTTCAGAACTTCTTATTGTGTCGCAGTTCATTTAGTTTCCACTGGACATACCTACCTTGCAGGCTCAAAAAACTGCATTTATGAATATAGCAGGCTTTCCTGGTGAGCACAGTCAGGGGGAATGAACCGTTAATAATTTGCGCTATAAGCTCCCACATCTGCTTCTTGCCCCGTGCTGTGACACCTGGCCCGAATTTTCCTTTACGGATGGCCTTGTGTTCATCCACTAACTGGGCTAACAGTAAACACTGTTCCTCTGTCCAGTCGGGCTTTCTCGTCCTTCTTGTTTTTGATTCCATGTTTGCTACATTAAAACCAACATTCAAACAACCACTTAAATAGACATGCCAGCAATCAGTGTAACTGGAAAGAGTGGAACAATTTTTATCATTATAAGCCAACCTTATAGGAAAAAGGATTTATATACATATATATAATGTGTGTGTGTGTGTGTGTGTGTGTGTGTGTGTGTGTGTGTGTGTGTGTGTGTGTGTGTGCCCTTACGAAAAAGAAGTTTATTCAAGTGTGCTATTATATACTTCTTTTAAACTAAAAATAAGAAAGTTTACTTTCAGTCTACTTTTTATGTACTTCTCAGAAATATACTTTATGTACTTATCAGAAATATACTTCATATTGCACTTAAGTATACTTGACTTATAGTGAGAGAAAAGTCTAAGTATATTTGGCCTATACTTGTTGATCGAGATATACTTAAAAGTATAATTAAGTATTCTAAGTATTCTTGGCTTGTACTTGTGTTTACTATTTTGATTGAGCAGCTTATTAAATACTTTTTTAAAAACATAATATTACACACTGTCTTATAAACTAACATGTTCAAGTTTATATAGTAACAAGCTGGGTGGAATAGCTTATAAAGTAAAATAAAATGAGCATGGAACTGAACCTGATCTTGTACACAGCGATAATAATAATTTAAAGTTTATTCAAGTGTTCTATTAGTACACTTCTTTTCAACTAAAAATAAGAAAGCATACTTTCAGTGATCGAGATATACTTACAAGTATAATTAAAGGTGAACTAAGTAACTTTTTTTACCTTAACTGAACAGCTTCGGAGTCATTGGAATGGTTATATTACTTATTTCGGGTTGAATGGTGGTCGTTTCGCACCCCTGAGCGGAAAATGCGCACTTGCAACTTTGAGCCGGCGGGCCGCCGGGCGCCGCGTCAGGAAGTCTCGCGTGATATCAGGTCTCGCGATGTAAACAACTGCTTTACGGCCAAAAGAAATCTGCTAAAATGCTGTCATGATTGCGCTCCCTCACGCTGTTCGAACCCGAATGAAGAAGACGTTTTAAAGAATATCCCATCTGCTTTGATGTCGTTGATCTACTAGCCTCTGGTGTCTGAGAATAGCCAACGAGTTTTTACAACAGTGTTGTCAAATATCTATTCCGAAGCTGTGGGGGAAACCTAGAGAGAAACCTGAGAGTAAAAAGCGAGAATACAGCGAAGAAATCCCGAAGTTACTGAATGCAGCTTTAAGTATTCAAAGTATACTTGGCTTGTTGTGTTAACTCTTTTGAGTAGCCTATTGAATATACTTTTTTTACATAGTTTTTCATATACAGTCTTATGAAACTTACATTGTTTGAAAATATTGATTAAAATATTGATATAAAACAGATATGTTTGTAATTCTGTGTATCTGAATTTTTGTTTAGGCTAGTCCACTGGTAGTGTATAGAAATGTACTTTAATTCTACTTTACTCTTTCCCCGCCATTGACTGAATTTTCCAGCTATCAATGTTTTCACTGTTATACGGTAGGGGGCGCTATATGACATCTTCTAGTATAGAATCTCCAGATCAAAAGACAGGAGAAGAAGAAGCTGAAACAAGTGATAGAAGATCGCTCACTCAAATGTAAAATAACGTGATCATCAAACATGTAAATCAGCGTGTAAATCAAAACTGTTATCAAATGAAATGAAGCGTAACCCATGAAGAGAAAATGACTGTGAAGCTTTGGGGGTGTTGGACTCGATCCACTCCATCTGTGTTTTTATCATCGTTCTGAATCTGATCAAGGCGTTGTCTTTGACAAAAATGTGATTTTCTCAACTTTTTTGTTTAAAATGTTGCCTTTCTTTATGAAACTGACCAGCATTCAAGTGTTGATAAAAAAGGATGCATGAGGCTAATAAAATGTTTTTAAAGTTTTTTTTTCAAGTATAAAAAATACAATTTGAACATAGTGGTATAGACTAGGCCTACTGCAAGTGCAAAAAATAATATATAAATAGTAAACTATAAGTATAATGTTAAGTTCACTTAAAGAAAACTTGTAGTATAAAACTACTAAACTAGTAGTTTCCTGAGAGTACACTAAAAGAGCAAACATAATATATAATTAGTAAACTACAAGTATAATGTTAAGTTCATTTAAAGAAAACTTGTAGTATAAAACTACTAAACTAGTAGTTTACTGAAAGTATACTTCAAAGTGTACTTGCATAAACAAAAAATTTGCTACAAGTATTAAAATAGTAAACTACTAGTATACCCATAATTTCACTTGCAGTACAAATGAGAAATGTAATTATGAACTAGTTGTGCACTTAAAGTTTACTACTGTTACACTTACAGTGCGCTTAATACTAATACTAATACTAATACTGTGTTTGACCCCCTTTCGCCTTCAGAACTGCCTTAATTCTACGTGGCATTGATTCAACAAGGTGCTGAAAGCATTCTTTAGAAATGTTGGCCCATATTGATAGGATAGCATCTTGCAGTTGATGGAGATTTGTGGGATGCACATCCAGGGCACGAAGCTCCCGTTCCACCACATCCCAAAGATGCTCTATTGGGTTGAGATCTGGTGACTGTGGAGGCCATTTTAGTACAGTGAACTCATTGTCATGTTCAAGAAACCAATTTGAAATGATTCGAGCTTTGTGACATGGTGCATTATCCTGCTGGAAGTAGCCATCAGAGGATGGGTGCATGGTGGTCATAAAGGGATGGACATGGTCAGAAACAATGCTCAGGTAGGCCGTGGCATTTAAACGATGCCCAATTGGCACTAAGGGGCCTAAAGTGTGCCAAGAAAACATCCCCCACACCATTTCACCACCACCACCAGCCTGCACAGTGGTAACAAGGCATGATGGATCCATGTTCTCATTCTGTTTACGCCAAATTCTGACTCTACCATCTGAATGTCTCAACAGAAATCGAGACTCATCAGACCAGGCAACATTTTTCCAGTCTTCAACTGTCCAATTTTGGTGAGCTCGTGCAAATTGTAGCCTCTTTTTCCTATTTGTAGTGGAGATGAGTGGTACCCGGTGGGGTCTTCTGCTGTTGTAGCCCATCCGCCTCAAGGTTGTGCGTGTTGTGGCTTCACAAATGCTTTACTGCATACCTCGGTTGTAACGAGTGGTTATTTCAGTCAAAGTTGCTCTTCTATCAGCTTGAATCAGTCTGCCCATTCTCCTCTGACCTCTAGCATCAACAAGGCATTTTCGCCCACAGGACTGCCGCATACTGGATGTTTTTCCCTTTTCACACCATTCTTTGTAAACCCTAGAAATGGTTGTGCATGAAAATCCCAGTAATTGAGCAGATTGTGAAATACTCAGACCGGCCCGTCTGGCACCAACAACCATGCCACGCTCAAAATTGCTTAAATCACCTTTCTTTCCCATTCTGACATTCAGTTTGGAGTTCAGGAGATTGTCTTGACCAGGACCACACCCCTAAATGAATTGAAGCAACTGCCATGTGATTGGTTGATTAGATAATTGCATTAATGAGAAATTGAACAGGTGTTCCTAATAATCCTTTAGGTGAGTGTACTTTTATATACTAAAAGAGGGCCAATTTAGTCCCAAGCGGTGTTAAAATAGTACACTTACAAGTTTACTACAAGTACATATTGACATTAGTATACTTACTGCATAATGTATACTTAAAAATTTACTTGAACATTACTTAAGTATACTTCATAAAATTAACTTGAAGTATACTTCTTTTTCGTAAGGGTGAGTAGACCCTATACTTAAAATCGCTCTTTTTTTTCCTTCTTGGACAACCAACCAATCACAGTCTTCAAAAGATTGTGTCATACGTAGCAACGGGGTCAGCCCCGCCTCCTCACTAAGATGAAAGTTTTTGTCTTTTCCTTTGCCCAGAGTTGCTCTCAGATCGGTCCCCAATCGCTCTTAAGCTTTTTAATCTAAATTAGGAGTTTTCTGAGAGAATTCTTAGAAGCTTTAAGAATACGGGCCCTGGGCGTTATATTAGACAGCAACTTGTCTGTCGAAAATCATATTTCATATGTGTAAGGTGGATTTCCTACAGTGGTTCAGGCTGCAGGACTGCTGAATGACAAAAGAAATGTTATCAGCAAGATGGTAGAAAACTGTACATTTATTGTCTATTACCACTCACTGCTACTTATGCCAACGACGAAAAAATTAGCAGTTACAATAGCTTAATATGTGGGAGAGCGTTGCTATAGAGAGTGACGATATTGTATTGCAATAGGTAGCATTTCAACGTCAATACCAAATCAAATGACATATATGGTTATGGTTACACTTAAAATAGTTACAAAATAGATGAGATGATAAAAACATATTCCCATTAATTGTACCCAACATAAATGTAGAATGTTACCTGGGAGATATGAAGGAAGAGAGAGAAAGTGCAGAAAGAAAGAGACAAAGAAAAGAGGAGGCAAAGAAAGAGTTCCCCAAGAAAGGGACCCAGAGAAAAAGAAGAGACCAGAGACAAGAAGCCCCAGCGAAAAGAAGACCCAGAGAATAAAAGAGACAGAGCAACTGTTACAATCTTCTTTTATCTCTTCCTTGACCATGTGACTGAAACCCAAATGTGAGACATTCAAACTGACCAATCAGATAATTACAACTCCCCACTGTACCAAAGGTGTGACAATTCGTAGACCCCCGATGTACACATATTTTGGCCTACAAGCTTTGATCACTATCAGCACCTCTGCCTTTAGGAATTCCAAATGGTCCTTGGGGTAGAAAGAGGGGGGTTGAAACAATAAAAGCAAATGTCTTTGTTCATTTTCAAATATCTTTGATTATTTTCAACCTCACAAATGTTACAAAAATAGCCTTCTTCCACCTCAGAAACATTGCTAAGCTACGGAACATGCTATCTGTCTCTTATACAGAAAAGTTAGTTCATGCATTCATGACCTCTAGACTGCATTACTGTAATGCACTGGTGGAAAGAGTACTAAAAAATTGTACTTAAGTAAAAGTATTGCTACTTAAGAAATAATTTACTTGAGTACAAGTAGAAGTACTGAAAAATAATATGACTCAAGTAATATATAGTTTTGAAAAACAATTAAAGTTACTAGGTTACAAAGTACCTTAGATTCTTTCTTTTTTTTACCCAAAATGAGGCGATGTTAGTAATGTGGAGCACTAAACACTCAAAAATTTCTGTTTCATTCATACTGGAAGCCAGAGGGCACCCTCACGCAAAAAGTCTACAAGTGAGATTCAAAGACGTATTAAACATGAAGCTCCAGGAAATCCCTTTTATGGACATCATCAGATATCACTACAGCTGAATAGCATGCAGATAGACACATTTTGACTAAAGAAACATGAAGACAATAAACACGATTGCGATGATATATCTGTTTATCTGTGTTCTATAATGCAATGCTAATCAACATTTGTATTGTAATCAACACAGTATAGAAATTTATAAAATAATGTATTTTCTGTCTCACTCTGTGTTAAGAAGCAACATGGGACCACAGAAGCAAGTTATTTCAAACACAGCTGAGTGTATATAATGATTTTGGAGCAAAACATACTTATGCTGTCTTTTTGGGAAAGATGCAACAAGTTTTTAACACCTGGATTTGGGTATCCTCTGCCATTCCTCCTTGCAGATCCTCTCCAGTTCTGTCAGGTTGGATGGTAAACGTTGGTGGACAGCCATTTTCAGGTCTCTCCAGAGATGCTCAATTGGGTTTAAGTCAGGGCTCTGACTGGGCCATTCAAGAACAGTCACGGAGTTGTTGTGAAGCCACTCCTTCGTTATTTTAGCTGTGTGCTTAGGGTCATTGTCTTGTTGGAAGGTGAACCTTCGGCCCAGTCTGAGGTCCAGAGCACTCTGGAGAAGGTTTTCATCCAGGATAGCCCTGTACTTGGCCGCATTCATCTTTCCCTCGATTGCAACCAGTCGTCCTGTCCCTGCAGCTGAAAAACACCCCCACAGCATGACGCTGCCACCACCATGCTTCACTGTTGAGACTGTATTGGACAGATGATGAGCAGTGCCTGGTTTTCTCCACACATACCGCTTAGAATTAAGGCCAGAAAGTTCTATCTTGGTCTCATCAGACCAGAGAATCTTATTTATCACCATCTTGGAGTCCTTCAGGTGTGCTTTCATGTGTCTTGCACTGAGGAGAGGCTTCTGTCGGGGCACTCTGCCATAAAGCCCCGACTGGTGGATGGCTGCAGTGATGGTTGACTTACTACAACTTTCTCCCATCTCCCGACTGCATCTCTGGAGCTCAGCCACAGTGATCTTTGGGTTCTTCTTTACCTCTCTCACCAAGGCTCTTCTCCCCCGATAGCTCAGTTTGGCCGGACGGCCAGCTCTAGGAAGGGTTCTGGTCGTCCCAAACGTCTTCCATTTAAGGATTATGGAGGCCACTGTGCTCTTAGGAACCTTAAGTGCAGCAGAATTTTTTTTGTAACCTTGGCCAGATCTGTGCCTTGCCACAATTCTGTCTCTGAGCTCTTCAGGCAGTTCCTTTGACCTCATGATTCTCATTTGCTCTGACATGCACTGTGAGCTGTAAGGTCTTATATAGACAGGTGTGTGGCTTTCCTAATCAAGTCCAGTCAGTATAATCAAACACAGCTGGACTCAAATGAAGGTGTAGAACCATCTCAAGGATGATCACAGCACCTGAGTTAAATATATGAGTGTCACAGCAAAGGGTCTGAATACTTAGGACCATGTGATATTTCAGTTTTTCTTTTTTAATAAATATGCAAAAATGTCAACAATTCTGTGTTTTTCTGTCAATGTGGGGTGCTGTGTGTACAATAATGAGAAAAAGGGGGTCTGGATACTTTCCGTACCCACTGTATATAAGGAACTAAAAAAAGACTTTTGTGTTCATTTGTACATCCAAACACTGATCAACTGCCATGCTTCGCTCCTTTGCAAGCCATGATGTCTCTCGAGGAAAAAACAAAATCGTGCTAGCACGGTAGCTCATTTTCTCATGGGCAGGCCAAATTCTCTTTGCGGGAAAAGCAGAGAAAGGGGAGGTAACCTTTCCCCGTATGACGACATATAGGGAAGATTCTAGTTTGGCCCATCTGAGCTTTCATTTTCTCAAAGGCGGAGCAGGATACCTAGGGCTTGGTTACACCTATCGCCATTTCTAACCACTGGGGGACCATAGGCAGGCTAGGGGAACTCATATTAATGTTAAAAAAACTCACAAAGTGAAATTTTCATGCCATGGGACCTTTAAATCTAGATTAAAGACACATCTCTTTAGCCAAGCATTCATATAATGCATCTCATAACCTTATACTCCAGTTAGATCAGATCAAATGCACGTGATTATCCTTGCTTAATGTTATGAACAGCAGCTACGCTAATTATTTTCTTAATTAATTATTTGCTTCTCTGTTTTATCTCGGGATGCCCATCCTGAGGTAACTAGAGAGTAGGCCTATGTCAGCTCCAGTTTGGATCCAGCCAATCTGAAAACTTCAGATGACCCAACACCTGTGAAGAGATGCCCCCAACTACTGCGAGGACTTCAGATAGCGCAAACTCTGAATCAACATTTGATTGGTAATAATATATTTTATAATATTTAAAAATATATAATATAGTACACTATTTTTTTTCTTAGCAGACACTCAAAATAATCTGCAAATACAGTAAACACTATTTACAAATATATGTAAATGTTTATTGTTACCAGTACCAACTTTAAGTAGGTAGCCTACCTCAAGTACCATGTCCAATAAAAGTAGCCTAACATATTTTTTTAGACAGTTAAAGCTTTATTTTGTTGAAGGAAGGGTACAATTTGATGAATCAAGACCCCCAGATATGTCAGTATTTTTATGCATAAGGTCTTCATCATGATAAAAAAATAAATAATTATATATATATTTTTTTTAATGAATAAGTTGCTGCTGCCTAAAAGTACTTAACTAATGTCTGTTAACCAATATTAATTGTATTATTTTTGTCACAGAAATGAAAGGTTAAGCCTTCCATTTCATTTTTCTTTGGACACAGGCTTTTGAAGGCCTTTTTTTTGTTGAGGAAAAAATTATCTGACACTGTCCTCTGCTGGTGAAAAGAGGTATGTTGCAGTAATTGAAAATATTGGAAAAGAATGGCCCACTAGAAATGGTGCTGAGCTGAGCCTCAGAGTTAACCCTTGTGTGGTGTTCATATTTTTGTTATTCAGCCATTGTTCGTGTCTGGTGGACCCGCTGTATTTTGGGTTTTTTAATTCAACACAATCAAACAATTTTATGTTAAAATAAACACAACACACACACTCACTGTATACAAACTGTATAATCTATCCCCCTACACTAACCCTACCCCTAAACCTACCAATCACAGAAAACTTTTGCCATTTTTTGAATGTCAAAAAACACCATTTAGTATGTTTAGCCATTTGGTTTATGAGGACACAGATGTGTCATTGTGTGTGGTCATTGAAAATGTGTTCTGAGATATATTCTTCACAGAAAATGAGTCAAGGCCAATGAGTATGAGTTTGAAAAAATAATTAATTTTTCTTTTGATAAACAATGAAAACGGGTCCTACCCGAACACCACACAAGGGTTAATAAATGTCTACATGCCTTTGAAGATATATTTAGACATGATGTGATTTAGATCATATTCTACAAAAATATGAAAAAAGGTGTGACTTTAGATATGGTTAAGACTGTCAATATTGTATTTTTATTTTTTATTTTACCACAAACAGCAAAGAGCATCATATACTGTATAAATCTGAATTGTGTAACACTCCTCCCTTCCACTAGCAAAAGCTTCGGTCCAGTTTTTTCAGAGCTCCAGTGCAGACTGGTGGCATGATTCCCTGTAAGAGAAGTACACAAGGTTTCTAATTAAGCCTTGTTGGTGAGCATGTGAAGTACTTCAGCAATCAGAAATGGTAAATGTAAAAAGACACATTAGCATACTTTGTACAATCTGCATACAAGGTTGAAGAGAGTGGACATAGCCTTATCTTCCCATTCACTAGTATATTCCTGAGGAAGAAAACAATTAGATATCAAAAACTCAACTCCTCACATTAGTGTCTTTTATTACAAAGATTAGTGCAAATGCTCTGCTCTAGAGGGCCTCACCCCATTGAAGGTGATCCAGGGCACATGGGTATGTGCAGGTTTAAGCGCTTGCGTCTTCACTCCATTCTGATGCATCAGACTGTGTCCAAGTTCTCCTCTGGTACAGGACTCTATGGTCCCCCATTTAACAAATGGTGCATAGAGCTGCAAACACTGGCAAAAAAAATAAAAAATAAAAAAAAATAAAAATAATAATAATATTTTACACACACACACACACATATATATATATATATATATATATATATATAGAGAGAGAGAGAGAGAGAGAGAGAGAGAGAGAGAGAGAGAGAGGGAGAGACCATTTTAAAATGGCTCTCCGTTGTTCAAAGAGAATGCTGTAATGAGGGACAGTAATGTTGGCTCTGAGATTCTTACAGGCTTAGCAGATTTGAGTACATCTGCTGACGACTCCATGCAGTAAATGACAGGAAATGCTGCATGACTGGCTGAATATAAAACACATGCCTATGAAAAAGAGAAGAAATATAAACAAGGTGTATTGTGTAACTTGAAATATTTATTTATTCACCAACAAAACCTAGCCTTGCTGTCTCTGCTGCCTTCACAGGGAGTATTATTGATGTTAGCATGTTGCTAAGCTAACAACACAATAATGCCAAGCATAATACACAAAATACACAAATTTGGGTAAAATAGTTTTATTCATTTTTATTCAAAATTCATTTTTATTAGACCAAACTATTTTAATCAGTGAAATACGTGGTATTAATAGTGAAATACAAGATATCTGCAGAGCTTCAAATTTAAGACTTAAGACCTGTGCGCGCACACACACACACACACACGTCTGGTGCTAGAGAAAAGCTACAAGATTTTATGTTGAATTATATGCCTGATACAGATTATTATGGATCCAAAATACCGCTTAATAACTAGAAAAAAAGTTATGCATAATGCAGGACTTTTAATTATTGAAAAGACCGAAATACACCAGGACTATTATTAAATGTCTTTACTTTATAACATCTAGCTGCTCAATCAAAAAGTTAAAATAAAATATGCATTTCGACAACCACAAACAACAAATTACAATACAAACACCATCATGTAAACACTTTCATAATTCATAAACCATCATAAGCAATCACCTGGCATAAATGTGCAGTATTCATTGATTGCAAACTGCTTTGAAACTGCACATTCTACAGGCTTGCAACAGCGTTTTGACTTTGAACATGCAACGCAAGTCGACATTTATGTGATGAAAGTTGAGTCGACGTCGACTAGTTGCTGATGACGTCATTAATGAACAAATAGCCTAAGGGTACATTTACATGACGACAATATGCTTAAGATAACACATACAAATGACACCATTGTCAAAATGATCCCCATTCCACGGATCAACGAAAACGACTAAAAACGCTGTATTCACTGCCAGGCCATTAGATGGCGATGAAACACTATAGATTGAACATGTAATATGCATGTGCATGACCTCATCGTTTTCAGAGATTCGCGTTTTTGTTGTTTACAAGGAGACCGTTTTCAAAAACTTGCACTTAGAAACATATTTTCAAAAGTTTGCGTTTTCAGGCACCCAAAACGCTGTTGTCGTCTAAGTGAATGGCCAAAACGCTTTAAAGGTTGTAAATTTTTTGTTGAAAACGGTGTTGTGTTAACAACCCCTATGCCTGAACCTTGAGCTGAGACTCGAACGCGGGTTACCTTGTGCACAGCCCATAAGACAATTTTTTTAGCAGCTCTTTTGTCTTTGTGTCATTATATTTCTCACAAATTTCTGCTCATTCTAAATCAGATACAGATAAAGTAGCACAGTAAATATTATTACATTAATATGAATGCATTAGTTTTTTTTAGTTGCCTTGACAAGATCTTTTAAGTTAAAAAGACTACCGGATGAACAAACGTATTTAAGTTGACTAATTAATTGGAGCGAATTAGTTGAGTTAACTGAGTGTGATAGGTTGCTTTATTTATTTTTTAAATGTTAGCTCAACTTCTTTACAGTGCATTTAAGTTTAAGACCTTATTGCAATTCCTGCTTTCCATCCCCAAATTTAACACCACTTTAGCATTGATTAAACTGAATTTAAGACTGAATTTAAAGTGCCACTGGAACCCTATTTCTACTGTATACTCAAAATTCTTTTGCATTTCTGCCAGCTTGAACAAACATTTTACTAAGCTTTTTGCAGCTCACTAGGTTTTGGGACATCTGTATTATCTCACAAACTCACCTCAACCATATTAGCGTAGCACTCTGGTTCTCCATGTTGACATGAGAATGAATTCTCTTCAGGAAGCGCCTAAAATGTCAAGTTAACAATCATAATCAAATTCAGGTAACATCTTCTTTATTATAACACACACACACTCTTATGAAAGATCAACATTTTTACCTTAGCATTGCCGAAAGGCACCAGGTTGACATTCATTATATCTTTCAGTAAAATCCAAGTTGGGAAGAGATGTTCTGTTAGGAACGCTCTGCAGCCTGGACACAGGCTCTCATAGTAGAGAGAGATCTCTACGGGAGGAACCAATGGGTCTGGCCGGGTCGCGTTCAGTTCCATACATTGTTTCTGCACCTACCACAAACAATACATTGCAAATCATGGAAAAGAAACATGGTGTAGCAACGTTAAAGAGAAAAAATCTTCACATTGTCACAGTCTGGCAAGGCTACACTCATGCAATGTGACTTTAGTGTGAAAAATTAAGTCACAAAACTACATGAATTTTGTCAGTTAAAGCACACAATTGTCACCCAGATTCACATCAGTCAGTTTCATGGTTTCCCAAACTGGGATTTCTCCCAGGGCTTCTTGAGTTGATAAAAAGCTAATTAATTAAATGATTTACAAAATAATAATAATACAATAAAAACATTTCCAACAAATTTCCAAAAACAAGTGATAAAATAAATTATTTGTTTATCTGCATTTCAAGTAGCCATTAACCACAATCACAGAACCGTAAACATGCAAATGTCAAGTCAAGTCAAGTCAAGTATATTTGTATAGCGCTTTTCACAATACAGATTGTATCAAAGCAGCTTCACAGTATTAAATTAAAATAATACAACAAGGTTTGTTTCTAGTGGAATTTATTGATAAAATCAAATTAGATATCCAGAATATCCCCAACTGAGCAAGCCAAAGGCAACAGTGGCAAGGAACCGAAAAACTCCATCAAGTGACCTAATAGTGTCCTAAAACTCCATCAGGTGACCCAATGGAGAAAAAAAAAAACCTTGGGAGAACCCAGGCTCAGTCGGGGGCCAGTTCTCCTCTGGCGTTTATTAACTAGAGGCCGGATTGTAATTTGGACTGTAAGATTAAAAATATTATATGAATGCCTGGCTGAAGAGATGCGACTTTAATCTAGTTTTAAACTGGGAGAGCGAGTCTGAGCAACGAACAGTATCAGGAAGGCTATTCCAGAGTTTTGGAGCTAAATGTGAAAATGCTCTCCCTCCTTTGGTGGTTCTGGATATCCTAGGTATGACCAAAAGCCTTGAATTTAGTGATCTTAAAGAGCGCGATGGATTATAGGGCGATAGAAGATCCGTTAAATAGACTGGAGCTAAGCCGTTTAGGGCTTTATAAGTCAGTAGCAATACCTTGTAATTAATACGGAACTTTATAGGTAACCAATGCAGTGATGATAAAATCGGTGTTATATGATCATATTTTCTTGATCTAGTAAGAACTCTAGCGGCGGCATTTTGGACTAACTGTAGCTTGTTAATTGAGGATGCAGGACAACCGGCTAATAAAGCATTACAGTAATCTAGTCTCGAGGTCATGAATGCATGAACTAACTTTTCTGCATCAGAAACTGATAGCATATTACGTAGCTTAGCAATGTTTCTAAGGTGGAAAAAGGCGGTTTTTGTAACATATGAAATATGATTTTTGAAAGACAGGTTGCAATCGAGTATAACACCCAGGTCTTTTACTGTAGAGGATAAAGTAACAGGACATCCTACTATATTAAAGTTGTATTGCGAGAGGTTTTGTGAGCGGTTTTTTGAACCGATAAGTAGTACCTCTGTTTTGTCTGGATTTAATAAAAGAAAATTACGCGTCATCCAATCTTTTATATCTTTAACACACTCTGTCAATTTGGATAATTTATCGTTTTCATCTGGCCGTGATGAAATATATATTTGAGTGTCATCAGCATAACAATGGAAACTAATTCCATGTTTCCTTATAATATTTCCAAGTGGCATCATATATACTGAGAATAATAGAGGGCCTAACACAGATCCCTGCGGCACTCCATAGTTTACTGGAGTTATGATCGATTTTTCTCCATTTAAATAGACAAAATGGTAGCGGTCAGATAAGTATGATCTAAACCAGCTTAATGCTTGTCCTTGAACACCAGTATAATTTTGTAGTCGATCTAAGAGTATTGTGTGATCTATAGTATCGAACGCAGCACTAAGATCAAGTAAAACTAGTATTGAGATACAGCCTTGGTCAGAAGCTAAAAGTAAATCATTTGTGATTTTAACGAGCGCAGTTTCAGTGCTATGGTGCGGCCTGAAACCAGACTGAAACTTCTCATAGATATCATTTTCTTGCAAGAAAGAACACAATTGAGCGGACACCACTTTTTCTAATATTTTAGACATAAATGGAAGATTTGAAATGGGTCTATAATTTGCTAGGTTATTATGATCTAATTGTGGTTTCTTAATGAGAGGTTTTATAACTGCCAGTTTAAATGTTCTTGGAACATGACCTAAAGATAAAGACGAGTTAATAATATTAAGGAGAGGCTCTTCCACTACAGGTAACACTTCTTTCAGTAGTTTAGTTGGTATCGGATCTAATAAACATGTTGTTGTTTTAGAGGAAGTGATAAGTTTATTTAACTCTATTTGTTCTATAGTTGTAAAGCACTGTAATTGTTCTTGCGGGGTGATAATTAAGGCTGAATTATAAGGCGCAACTGAAGATTGAACGTTTACAATTGTGGTTCTGATGTTTTCTATTTTCTCAGTGAAGAACTTCATAAAATCATTACTACTAAACTGTAATGGGATATTTTGTTCGGGTGATGTCTGTTTATTTGTTAGTCTAGCCACGGTGTTAAATAAAAACCTTGGATTATTTTGGTTATTTTCTATTAGTTTGCGGAGGTGCTCAGCCCTGGCTGCTTTTAGGGCCTTTTTATAACGTGACATACTGTCTTTCCACGCGATTCTAAAGACCTCTAAATTAGTTTGTTTCCATTTACGCTCTAAAATACGGGTTTCTCTCTTTAGAACATGCGTGGTATTGTTGTACCACGGTGCTTTAATTTTCTCTCTGACCTTTTTTAATCTAATAGGTGCAACAACATCCAATGTTCTAGAGAGAATAGTGCTCATAGTGCTAGTTAGTTCTTCTAGTTCATCTGTTTGTTTGGGTTCAGGCAGCAGCTGAGACAGATCGGATAAGCAATTTGAGAAATTATCTATGGTGGATGGAAGGATTGTTCTGCCTGGTTGATAACGCGGCGCTGCATGACATATTACAGCAGTACGTAATATGCAAGTTACCATGTAATGGTCAGTGACTTCATCACTTTGCGGTATAATATCTATATCGGTTGGATCGGTTCCATGTGATATAATTAAATCGAGTGTATGATTAAGACGATGAGTTGGTCCGGTGACGTTTTGCTTGACCCCAAATGAATTTAATAAATCTGTAAACGCAGCCCCTAACGCATCATTTGGATTATCTACGTGTATGTTAAAATCTCCAACAATTAATGCTTTATCGACATTGACTAATAGGTCTGAGAGAAAATCTGCAAACTCTTTTAGGAAATCAGCGTAAGGCCCAGGCGGTCTATATACGGTAGCCAAGGCTAGAGATAATAGGGATGTTTTTCTAACATCTAAGAGCGTAACATTTAGTACAAGTACTTCAAACGAAATAAACTTATAACCCGCTTTCTGAGTAACATTGAGAATATCTCTATAAATTGTCGCAACACCACCGCCACGACCAATTAGACGGGGCTCATGCTTATAGGAGTATCCAGGAGGAGCAGACTCATTTAGACCGAAATAATCATTTGGTTTAAGCCAGGTTTCAGTTAGGCAAAGTACATCGAAGCTATTATCTGTGACTATTTCATTTACAATAACTGCCTTAGGTGTGAGTGATCTAATGTTTAGAAGACCTAGCTTTAGAAATTGTTTTTGTTTACTAATAGCAACATTTTCTGTTTTAATAACAATTAGATTTTTCCTAGATCCTGCAGTAGATATATTATTTGATCTCACTAAACGAGGAATAGACACGGTTTCTATGCAATATTCTACACTAGTATTTATATCAGTTAAATTGGTGCAGCAGAGACTATGATTTGGACTTTTGGTTACTAGTCAAAAGGTATTTAACATTTTGGAGATGTTATCCGACAGAAGATCTGCTCCGAATCTGCTTGGGTGTAAGCCATCGGCACGGAAAAGCCTAGGACGCTCCCAAAACAGATTCCAATTATTTACAAAGAGCAGTTTCTGCTCATTGCACCATGACATTAACCATTCATTTAGCGCAAATAATCTGCTAAACTTTTCATGTCCTAGTCGGTACGTGGGAAGCGGTCCTGACACTATGATCGTTGTTTCAGGCGATGTGCTGCGTACCGTATCGATCAGATTCCTGAAGTCTTTCTTCAGAATCTCTGTCTGGCGCATCCTGATGTCGTTCACTCCCGCGTGGAGGACAACAGTTCCGACGCGCTCGTCACCGTTCAGAATCTCGGGAACGTGAGTAGCGATTTCAGAAACACGAGCACCAGGAAAGCAGTGACTGTGCACCTTACTTTTACCTGTGTATGTGTGTATTTTAATTTGGAATATGTCACTAAAGTGTTCCCTGTTGGACAACATTAAGAATTTGTTTTCACAACGTGCTGTCAGATAAAAAAAACACTTGTCATAAATGCACACTTGATTTACTCTTTGCATGAATCCTAAATTGATTTAGGAATTATACAATATTTAGTGTTACTTGCAAAGGTGGAAAAGAGTAGAGTGTTTTACGCATATGGGTCACATCTAAAATGTCACATGACCAATGTCACTGCTTGAAAGTCATTAATTATGATCATAGTCTGTCACACACCTGTTTGTATTCTGTAAAGCCCACCTTTTAGACTAATTATTTACAGGATGAACTTCTGACACTGTACACTGAGTAGGAAGATACAGTTGAAGACATAAGGAGGTTCATCAAATGATGCAAAACAGGAAACCTTGTGGCCCATTTAATTGGAAGCTGTTTGTTCAAAAGCATGACAGTAATTTACAGGCACAAAGAAGTCTTTGAAAGTGATGCCGAGCACATGTTCTTTATAAGACCAGTTTATTCTGTACAATATTGCATAAAAAAGTCAATATTCTAAACAAGTCATCAAACTGCATATAAATACCAGCAATTATATTGCAAGTTAAAATAGATGAATAATTTTGTATTTTTGTATTTTTGTCACTTTAAACATTTTTAAGTAAAAAGATTACCATGCCTTGAGATGCATCAACATTATGTTCTGTAGAATTTGAGTAATTAACAAGCCACAAATGATATTGGGCTGCAGAAATGTCTGTATCATTTAAAGTAAAAAAAAAAAAAAAAAGGTTTCAAGACTTAAATCAACCTTTTCAACAGACTTACCCCACATTCTATGGCGATCTCCAGAGACCTGCACCATTGGGATGGAGGGTATCCACATGAAGGCTTTGGGTGAGATTTACTCTGGATTTCATAAACACTGAGGAATATGAAATGGAATACACAAAGCATCCGAGTGTTCATTTTGTGGGTATTTAGAGAGTCACTGAGCTTTCTTTGAGTGGTATGAGAGCTTGTTTGCACTCTCCTCCCATCAAAATAACCTCCAATTATCTGTGAGCAGCTGCAGCTGAAAAGACAGTACTCACTGACCTCAGATCAGCAACGAGAAGCTGCTCAGTGATCAAAGAGGGCTCAGAACTGAGATCAGTGATGTGCCTTTGTAAATATTGCAATAAAAAAATAACTGTGACGCAGTGGATAGGATCAGCCTGTTGCAGCACAAACATCCTGTAAAGGTGGGGTAAGGGAATAAATCTGAAGTTATCATTTTTGGGCCAATTGGGGCTGATAGTGATTTAAAAGATGAACTAGGTCCATCCTTACCGAATGTGTAGTCTCAGATAAGAAATATGGATGTAATTTTTGATTCAGCACTTACATTTGATGCTCAGATCAAGTATGTGGTGAAAAGCTGCTTTTTCCAGTTAAGGATTATTGCAAAAATATTTTTTTTTTATGTCAGATGCTGATCTTAAGACAGTTCTTTATGCATTTATTTCCTCCTGCCTGGGTTACTGTAATGCACTTTATTCAGGAGTAAGCCAGACTCTTATCAAGATTGGTCCAGAATGCGGTTACGAGACTCCTTACTGGTACAAAGAAAATGGAGCATATTACACCGGTTTTGGCTCCCGGTTAAATGTTGGATTCAGTATAAGGTGTTGCTATATGTTTATAAAGCTGACCATGTAATGCCCCCAGGTTATATTATGAAATAATTCACATGAATTCAAGTAGAACTCAGAGAGCAGTAAACTGTGTTTTTTTGTTGATCCCCAAAACCTGCCTGAAAACTGAAGGGGATCAGGCTTTTTCTGCTGTTGGCCCGAGGTTGTGGACTGCCCTTCCATCTGACATTAGATCTGTATCTTCCGTTAAAATCTAGCTTGAAAAATTATTATTTATTATCATTTATATTATTATTTGTTTTCTATGGCTTTTAATTGTATATATTTGGAAGCTGTATTTTATTTTATCTTATTGTTATCCTTTGCATTTTTTCTTTGATGTTTTATGTTGTTTTATCTATCTGCATTTTTACTGACTGTACATTCTATTGGTCTACAGATTAGTTGTAAAGGGCTCTATAAATAAACTAGACTTGAGACCCTTGCTAGAATTGCTGGGAGCAGAGCTATCGGAGGAAAAGCGAACAGGTGCAGGTAAGCCTTGGCCATGACTGCACCATGGCATCCAGTCCCTATAGTGCTGGAGGTGTGGGTTGTCTCCTCGGAGGCAAACATCTCCACCTCCGCTCTGTCGTGCCTCTGCCATATGGACTCTACTACTTGCGAGTGTCACCATTCCCTCGGCCTCAGCCCTTGCCTTGACAGGATGTCAGCCCCATATTTGCTTGCCACTTAATGTAAACTGCTTTTAAGGAAAGGAACTTTGCTTCTGCCCAAAACAGAATCTGCTGTGCCTTCCTGAATCTCGACGTGAACGTAGCCTTCCATTAGATCTATCATCAAAATCCAATCTTCAGATTGGATTTGTGACACTATGAGTTTGTGAGTAAGCATCTTAAACATATACGTCCGAAGAGTGCAGAGATGTTGGGCTGAAAATGCCACACTGCCAAAAAGCCTGACAGAGGGATCATGTTTTCTATAGTTTCGGTCTGTTCGAGGCCCTGAAGGAAGAACTGGCAGGAACCGTTTGAATTGGCAGGAACCCGTTCACTTATGAATGGCCTGTTGGGCGCCTCCACCTCCCAAAACACAAAGGGTGCGGGATAAGTAGAGATTTCCCCCTGAGAGCCCCGAAGAAAGTCTATACACATGATGTAGCAGTGGAAAGGCCCAGATATACATCAAGCGAAAACTGACTGGTGTGAAATCATTTAGAACAAAATCAGGCAAAAAAAAAAAAAAAAACGAAAACCGAAAAAAAAAACAGTAGTTGCAAACAACAGTTGCAATGGCATTTAAGTGCATGAACGGTGGTTGGCACTCTGCGATTGATGAGGAAGCTTTCTCTGAGCTTCGTAGAGGCACAGACCTGTCTCTTTGTGCCACCAAGCAAACGGCCCGCGCCATCGGCCGTTCAATGTCTGCTTTGGTGAGCACGGAGAGGCATCTGTGGCTCAATCTGTCTGGCATCAAAGACAAAGAGAGAATCTTTTAACTTGATGCCCCGATCTCCCCCTCTGGTTTATTTGGTGATGCTAGCCACCAGATTTAGAGAAGTGAAAAAACACGAGGAAGCATTTGTCCAGTTTCTTCCTCGCCGCACTCAAGGGGAGGGGCCATCGGCCACCCAACCTCTCCTCCTTCAAGACCTTGGGAGATCAAGAAGCAGAGTGTGGCGAGTCATGCTCCCCCTCGTAGAAAAGCATTCTTTCTCCTGCTCAGAGAACAACTTATCTTGGGATCGTTTGGGATTCGATCACGATGCGGGCACATCTGTCGAATCGATACCATTCAGCATACCCTGGGCAAAGCCAACATCTCACTGTTAGTCAGTATCAAAGAGTGTTAGGTTTCATGGCATCAGCAGCCATGTGATCCCTTTGGGGTTGTTGCACATGAGACCGATCAGAGCCAGAGGATTTCATCCAAGGGCCAATCCTCAAAGGCTAATAAGTGACGCACTGCAGGCTTCATACACTAACTATGTGGTAACCAACAACAGACACCTCCCTGACGGGTTGGGGAGTGGTCTTAAGTGGTCATCCAGCTCAAAGGGAATGGGAGGGTCATCAGCTCGATTGGCACATCAACTACCTCGAGCTGACGGCTGTATTTCTGGTCCTGAAATACTTTCTCCCTCAATTGAGGGGCTGTCATGTCCTAGTGTGGGTGGACAACACAGCGACAGTCTCTTACATAAATCACCAGGGAGGTCTGCGCTCACGCAATCTGAACAGAATAGCGAGACAGATTCTTCTCTGGGCCCAGGACAAGTTCCTGTCACTCAGAGCAATATAAATTCCAGGGCATCTGAATGTGGGAGCAGATTTACTGTCCAGACAGAAACTATTGATGGGGGAATGGAAACTCCACCCAGAAGTAGTGAAACAGATCTGGACCAGATTTTACGGTGCAATGTCCCCTCTACTTCTCTCTGAGTCTTCATCCTGAGTCACCATTCTTACCATCTCGCCATCCTGCTTAGACTTTGCCCCAGGAATGGTGAAAGTGATTTTGCATCCTCATCCTGACTACCTGCCTAAGGTACCTTTTTCGACTGTACATCCTGTCACTCTTGAGACATTCTGCCCTCCGCCGTTCACAACGCCGGAACAGGAGAGATCTCGCAGACTGTGTCCACTCCATGCTCTTCAGGCCTACGGCCACCACACTAACCAGTGGCGTAAGTCAGAGCAACTGTTCATCTATTATGGGGGCCGCAACCGAGGGGCTGCTGCCACTAAGCAGACAATGTCACATTGGGACAGGGATGCTATTGCTCTTGCCTATGAGGCGCGCGGTGAAGTTTCGCCAATGGGTTTAAGGGCTCACTCCACCGGGGGGGTCGCCTCCACTACTTCTTTGGCAAGGGGTGCCCCCTTACAACTTGTTTGTGATGCGGCAGGTTGGTCCTCTCCGGACACGTCAATTTTTTTTAATAGTTTGGATGCTCATGCCACTCCGGGCTCTCACGTCCTTGAGTCGACATCACAAGCTAATGTCTGAGGCCTTCTTGCGTTCTTGTGAGTACATCTACACAACTGTAAGGGGTCCAGATATCTCCAAGCACGGCGGCGTTGGCATTTTCGTTCCCAATGCGCTGAGCAGCGCAGCATCGATTGTAGCTTTTGAAAGGGAATGCTCGGGGTTACTTAACTGTAACCCTTGTTCCCTGAAAAAGCAGAACGAGATGCTGCGCTGCCTTGCCGTGCAGAAGATGTCCCAGGACTGCTCTTCAAACAAAATACCTGACGATGCAGCTGGAGCTCATCTATTTATAGCCTCATGTCAAAGGTATACCTCCGGGTCAATTCTATTGACGTGTTTACACACTATATTCACAGCTGGTCACGTTTAAAGACGTTCCCAATGGGCTGAGCAGCGCAGCATCTCGTTCTGCTTTTTTTTATATTAATATCAATGAATACACAAAAAAATAGTATAATACGATGTTGTAACTTTTGTTGTTGAATACAATTTTTTTCTGAATAGACACGTGTTGCTAAGTGTAAATGATGAGAAAACACTATTACTTTGTGGTTTGTGTTTATTTGGAAAGATTGCAATGATGTGCACTCCAACCTGATATACTTTAAGTACATACTAAGTATGCTGATATCTTTTTTACATTTTTTTTATTCAGCCTTGTCAAGTACTCAAGGTTCTTTTTTTCTGAAGTAAACGAGCTAGAAAATTGACATCCGTGTAAGCCTCAGTTTTTCACAAACTTTAACTATAGTTTTTGGTGCCGAAACCCGGGATAATGGGCACAGGATAGTCGTGAATTAAGAATCTCGGAGTTAGATGAAACTTGGAAGTGAGAGTGAGTTGAATGAAGATAGCTGAACAGTTAAAACGGAAGAAAAAGAGGAGGAAAACATCTCAGATTACGAATGTAACCTATGTTCCCTGAGAACAGGGAACGAGACAATACGTCATAACGACGCTATGGGGAACGCCTCAGGCGTGACAGGTGTCTGAAATCAAATATCAACTCACAGCAATCATGTTGACCGGCGACAGCCCGTGCATCATCAGCTTGAATGATGAGTGCGCGACCTGGATGTATAAAAAGGGCGCCTTGAAACCATGACAACATCCTATCGTCTGAAGGGACTGTTGCAGGCAGGCCCCGAGGCATGGCAGGGAGACGTATTGTCTCGTTCCCTGTTCTCAGGGAACATAGGATACATTCGTAACCTGAGACGTTCCCTTTTGAAGGGAACTCAACAATACGTCATAACGACACAATGGGGAACGAAATACCCACTCCGCCATGCTGAGGGGAGTGCATGCCAGAAGGCAGTGACAACTGTCAGAACCAGAATTCAGAAAATACTGGAACCACTCACTCTTAGGTCACACCGGGCTGTCAGTGACAGCACTCCCTACCGGTCATAGCCCAAGCTAATGAACCAAGAAACCGCCAGAACATAATTAATGGAGGGTATATCTGGGCCAGCTCAAAGGCTTAGGACCACAACTTCCAAACGAAGGGGTCCCTTCTAGGGAGTGTGGCTAGGGGACCCAAGGGACTCCCAGCCAGTCACTATTCAGGGGAGCATGCCTCCTGAAATACCACCAGGCTGGCCTGGTGATCTATACTAAGACACACAGTCTGGCCATTGCCTGTCTGTCAGAGACAGAGCCTCTGGAAGTTGCCTTGGATAAGGCATCCAGAAACCGGAGGCCTGCAAAGCTGGCAGAAACCATTCAGTTCCGGATCACAGAGACGGGATCTCCCGGAGAGTGTGACTCAACCTCAAGAAACGACGGAAGTCGTCCACTCAATCCACGGGTCTACCCAGTGCTCGCTCCGAACACTGGGGAAGTAAGAGAGGGTTCAAAACCAGGAAGGTCTACTGAGACCTAAGACCTGATGACCTCCTCATGTGGGGAGCTCCAGTACATGAGGGCTCATATCAGGAAGGCCGGTGAGGCCTGTAACCTGGCGGCCACAGTATGTGGGAGCTCACATTCAGGAAGGACTGTGAGGCCTGTAACCTGACAGCCACACAATGTGGGGCTACCTTCAGAAAGGCCTAATGAGGCCTGTAACCACAAAATGTGGGAGATAGCTTGAAAGGGAGGTGCCTGTCGTAAAACATTGCGACAGAAGACGCATCTAGAGTGGGACCCAAGGTGAAGAACCGGAGTCTGAGCCACGTAAAAAAGGGAATGAAGTGGACAGCGCATAACCTTTCACCATAAATATGGATTTTAGAAAGTACACGAAACGAATACGCTAGTACTTAGCCATTCCGAATCCAGGAAGGCCTGGTGAGGCTTCTAACCTGGCGACCACAGAATGTGGGAGCTCATATCAGGAAGGCCGGGTGAGGCCTGTAACCTGGCGACCACAGTATGTGGGAGCTCATACTCAGGAAGGCCTGTGAGGCCTGAAACCTGGCGACCACAGTAAGTGGGAGCTCGTATTCAGGAAGGCCGGAGAGGCCTGTAACCTGACAGCCACACAATGTGGGGCTACCTTCAGAAAGGCCTAATGAGGCCTGTAACCACAGAATGTGGGAGATAGCTTGAAAGGGAAGCGCCTGTCGTAAAACATTGCGACAGAAGACACATCTGGAGTGGGACCCAAGGTGAAGAACCGGAGTCTGAGCCACGTAAAAAAGGGAATGAAGCAGACAGCGCATAACCCTTACCATAAATATGAATTTTAGAAAGTACACGACTGAAAGTGCGTGTGCTTAGCCATTCCGAATCCAGGAAGGCCTGGTGAGGCCTTTACCTGGCTACCACAGTAGGTGGGGGCTAATATCAGGAAGGCCTATAAGGCCTGTAACCTGATGACCACAGCATGTGGGAGCTCATACTCAGGAAGGCCTATGAGGCCTGTAACCTGGCGACCACAGTAGGTGGGAGCTCATACTCAGGAAGGCTGGTGAGGCCTGAAACCTGGTGACCACAACCTGTGGGAGCTTACTTTCAGGAAGGCCTGATAAAGCCTGTAACCTGACAACCACACCATGTGGGGGCTACTTTCAAAAAGGCCATAAATATGGATTTTAGAAAGTACACGAAACGAAAGTGCGTGTACTTAGCCATTCCGAATCCAGGAAGGCCTGGTGAGGCCTCTAACCTGGCGACCACAGCATGTGGGAACTCATACTCGGGAAGGCCAGTGAGGCCTGTAACCTGGTGACCACAGTGTGTGGGAGCCCATCAGAATGTGGAAGTTAGCTAGAGAAAGGCGTCTGTCGTAGCATACTTCGACGACAGGACGCATCTAAAGTGGGACCGAGGTGAAAGACCGGGGTCTGAGCCACATAGGAAGGGACCGAAGCGTACAGCGCATGACCCTTATCATAAAATATGGATTTGAGAAAGTACACAAGACGTTCAGTCGTGTGACTTACCATAAGTATGGGTTTAAGAAGGTACGGAGCGTACGTACCAAAAAGAAAAATAGATGAAGTAAAGGTGCATGTACTTCATCACTCTATATTCAGGAAGGCCTAGTGAGGACTATAACCTGACGACCACAGTAAGTGGGAGCTCATCCTCAGGAAGGCCGCTGAGGCCTGTGACCTGACGACCACAGAATGTGGGAGCTCATATCCAGGAAGGCCGGTGAGGCCTGTAACCTGGCAACCACAGCATGTGGGAACCCATGATCAGGAAGGCCAGACAAGGCCTGTAACCTGATAGTCACAATGCGTGGGAGCTCACATTCAGGAAGGCCTGATGAGGCCTGCATCCTGACATGTGGAAGCTCACAACCAGTGAGGCCTATACCCTAGCGACCACAGTGAGTGGGAGTTCACATTCAGGAAGGCCTGGTGAGGCCTGTAACCTGACATGTGAAAACTCATAACCAGGAAGGCCTAGGAGGCCTGAAGCCTGGTGACCACTGAATGTGGGAGCTTAACACTCAGGAAGGCGGAGAGGCCTGAAACCTGGCGACCACAGCATGTGGGAGCTCATACTCAGGGAGGCCTATGAGGCCTGAAACCTGGTGACCACAGTATGTGGGAGCTCATACTCAGGAAGGCCTATGAGGCCTGAAACCTGGTGACCACAGTATGTGGGAACTCACATTCAGGAAGGCCGGATGAGGCCTGTAACCTGACATGAGGAAGCTCATAACT
Source organism: Rutilus rutilus (assembly GCF_951802725.1). NCBI lineage: Eukaryota > Metazoa > Chordata > Actinopteri > Cypriniformes > Leuciscidae > Rutilus > Rutilus rutilus. The sequence continues at coordinate 7,909,434 of NC_140227.1, forward strand.
AGGGAGACCTGCGACCATGGTGTGTGGGAGCTCATACTCAGGAAGGCCGGGTGAGGCCTGTAACCTGGCGACCACAATATGTGGGAGCTCATAACCAGGAAGGCCGGATGAGGCCTGTAACCTGATGACCACAGTATGTGGGAGCTCACATTAAGGAAGGCCGGTGAGGCCTGTAACCTGACATGTGCAGGCTCATAACCAGGAAGGCCTGGTGAGGCCTATAACCTGGCGACCACAGTATGTGGGAGCTCATATTCAACCACAGTATGTGGGAGCTCATACTCAACCACCGTATGTGGGAGCTCATACTCAGGAAGGCCTAGTGAGGCCTATGACCTGATATCCACAGTATGTGGGAGCTCATATTCCACCACTGTATGTGGGAGCTCATATTCAGGAAGGCCTAGTGAGGCCTATGACTTGATAACCACAGTATGTGGGAACTCATATTCAGGAAGGCCTGGTAAGGCCTATCACCTGGTAATAAGCCACAATATGTGGGAGCTCACCTTCAGAAAGGCCTAGTGAGGCCTCTGACCTCATAACCACAGTATGTGGGAGCTCATATTCAGGAAGGCCTGGTGAGGCCTATAACCTGATAACCACAGTAAGTGGGAGCTCATATTCAACCACAGTATGTGGGAGCTCATATTCAGGAAGGCCTAGTGAGGCCTATGACCTGATAACCACAGTATGTGGGAGCTCATAATCAGGAAGGCCTGGCGAGGCCTCTGACCTGATAAGCCACAGTATATGGGAGCTCATATTCAGGAAGGCCTGGTGAAGCCTTATGTTTTTTAAGGCTTCACAACGCCAAATATGTTTTTTTTATTTTTTTTATTTTTTTTATTTTTTTTTATTTTAATTCCTCCGAATTAAATGCAGTCTTTGTCTTTCTTTTTTTTTTTTTTTTTAAACACTGGATAAGTGAAACACGGTCTGGATGGTAGGCTGAATTAAAATATCTAACTTCTTAAAGTCAGATAATATTCCATCATTTTAATTCCATAGAATTAAATGCAGCCATAATCACCAGACAATACTGTTTTGATATTTATCTATACGTTCTCGTAATCTACACACTGCCTCGGCAAACGCGAGATTCGAGCCGTTTAAAATATATTTGGCTTTCATCCCTCAAGAAGAAAGTCAACAGGTGCGAGGTTGAAACATCCGACAGCGCACGGATGCACGCGCGCCGAGATATTTCTCAATGAACACTGCCAGCACCCTCAGGAGCTGACTGTGAATGCCTCGCACCCAAACAGTATTATTTCACAGGTCGCGTGGAACCACGGGGCTCAGATACTGAACCCTCCTCCCTCGAGAAAAGGGTCCGACGAGAGCGGAGCGTCTTCAAATGAAAAACACTCACAGTTTGCACAAGAGGCTCTCTCGAGAGCCTCTCGTGCGTGCTCTTCTCCCAAGCAAAAAACGCACAGATCGTGTGTGTTTCACTTGATGTCAAATATCTTGGGCATGGGTCTGCACACTTGCGAAAATTCTCCTTCTTCTCTGCGCGTTTCAGCGATATTCTCCAAACAGACAAACAGTCCCTGAAGACGAAAAGATGTTGTCATGGTTTCAAGGCGCCCTTTTTATACATCCAGGTCGTGCGCTCATCATTCAAGCTGATGATGCACGGGCTGTCGCCGGTCAACATGATTGCTGTGAGTTGATATTTGATTTCAGACACCTGTCACGCCTGAGGCGTTCCCCATAGCGTCGTTATGACATATTGTTACTCTGTATATATTGTTACTAAATATATTATTTTTTGTATAATAGTATAATTATTTTTTAGTATAATAGTATAATAATAAATGTTTATGTGGCGAGGGGGGGCGTGGTTTTGCGGAGTCTGTAGCGGGAGAGAGAGGACGGAGCAGAGCGGAGCGTAAGTAGGTCAAGTGCAGATGATGAACACCTGTGTCTGATTTCAGTAATTGGCGTGGAGAGACCGCATATAAGCCGGAGCGCGGCAGAGAGAGAGAGAGAGAGACGAGCTGGGACCTCGTGTGTGCTGTCGGAGATCGAGAGAAACGTCTAAAGAGAATTCTGAGTTATTGTTTGTTTATTGCTGTGTTCATGCACGGTGAACGCGCTTTGTGCGCACCTTTTTGTTTATACGAAAAAGAGTGAATAAAACGTGAGTCCCAGCTCAAGCCGACCCCTGTCTTCTTCCTTCCTTATTATTACTGAACTGAACCTTATCACACTGGTGCCGAAACCCGGGAAGGAAGAAGATCGCCGCCGCCATGCAGTCCCCGCCAGGTACACCATTTGCGGACATCATCCAGTCGCTCGCCGGTCTTCACCAAGAGCAACACCAACATCTGCTGGCGATCAAGGAGGAGCAGGATAAATGCTTCGAGGCGCTCCTCCGATCCCAGCATGAAGACCGCGAGCTGTTCCGGAGCTGGGTAGACCGGGAGGCTCGGGCCATCCCCTCATCTAAGGACAGCACATCTCCTCTGCCGCTCAACAAAATGGGGCCTCATGACGATCCAGAGGCCTTCTTGGATTTATTTGAGAAGTCGGCAGAGGATCGGGGATGGCCCAGAGGAGACTGGCCAATGCGGCTGATCCCCCTGCTGTCAGGAGAAGCGCAGATAGCCGCACACCAACTGCCAGTCCAAAACCTCCTGGTCTACCAGGACCTCAAGCGTGCCATCCTCCAGCGGGTCGGCCGGACGCCGGAGCAACATCGCCAGCGGTTCAGGACCCTTACCCTGGAAGAGTCCGGCCGACCCTTCGTGATGGCACAACAGCTCCGGGACTCCTGCCGCAAATGGTTGATGGCCGACAGGAGCGACGTCGAGGATATAATCGATCGTGTGGTACTGGAGCAGTTCGTGGCCCGGCTGCCTAGGAAGACTGCGCAGTGGGTCCAGTGCCACCGCCCGACGTCGCTGAACCAGTCCATCCAGCTGGCGGAGGACCAGATGGTGGCGTGCCCAGGGGTCGGCGATCCTTTACCATCTGCATCTCTCTCTCTCTCTCTCTCTCTCTTCCCCTCCCCTTTCTCTCTCCAAACCTGTTCCCCTTCCCAGGTCCCGGGGAGGGCTCCCACCGAAACCAGCGCCACGGTGGAGAACGGGGTATTCGGCGGAGCCAACAGCTGCACCCAGGGTTCCTCCAAGGGGGGGAAGTTCGACCATGGGATTCTTCACCCCGCCCACTCCATCACCGCTCTCTCCACGCCAATCGCTTGACCCGCTTCCTGCCGCCAGGGCGGCGGTAAAGTCTGGGCCGGCCTGTTGGCGCTGTGGGGACCCAGGACATTTTATTGACAGGTGTCCAGTGATGGAGGTGGGGACATTGATCCGGGTCCCCGACGCGCCACAGGCTGCCCTCGATCAAGCTGGCCTATACCAAATACCAGTGAGTATCAAGGGGGGTACATATCAGGCTCTGGTGGATTCAGGATGTAACCAATCCTCTATACATCAAAGTCTGATTCAACCTAGGGCATTGGATAATAGCCGCGTGGTTAAGGTTCGGTGTGTGCACGGGGAAGTGGTGAGTTATCCTATTTTGCCTGTGGATGTTCAATTCAGGGGAGAAAAGCATAGAATAGAGGTGGCAGTTAATCCGCACCTCCGGCATCCGATAATTTTGGGTACTAATTGGCCCTCATTCAACAAATTATTGGGATATTTGTGTTCGGATGCCTCTTGGGGAAAAAGAGAGAAGAGTAGAATAGCGGTTGCACAGTTGGGAGAGGCTGAACCGGAACCTCCGGAGCCTGTTTCAGGGGAACAGAGTGCTCTGGAGCAAAACATCCTCCCTGAGCGTGATGATTTTCCCCTGGAACAGTCACGGGATGAAACGCTGAAAAACGCCTTTGATCAGGTTCGTTCTATCGACGGTCAGCTTCTTCATCCTGAACAACCGCTCTCCTATCCTTATTTTTCAATTTTAAAAGATAAGTTGTATCGGGTGACCCAAGACGCCCAGACCAAGCAAGATACAACCCAGTTACTGATACCTAGAAGCCGTCGGGAAATGCTTTTCCAGGCGGCTCATTGTAATCCAATGGCTGGGCATTTAGGACAAACGGCTACACTAAACCGTCTCATGGCCCGGTTCTTTTGGCCGGGCATTCACGAGAACGTGCGCAGGTGGTGCGCGTCTTGTCGTGAATGCCAGTTGGTGAATCCACCGGCCACCCCAAAAGCACCATTGTGCCCCCTTCCATTAATGCAGGTCCCCTTCGAACGAATTGGTATGGACCTCATCGGGCCATTAGAACGGTCAGCGCGAGGACACCGCTTTGCATTAGTTCTGGTGGATTATGCAACGCGGTATCCTGAAGCAGTACCTCTCCGCACTATTTCTGCTAAGAGTGTGGCGAGTGCACTGTTTCAATTAATCTCCCGGGTGGGGATTCCAAAAGAAATCCTCACCGATCAGGGCACGGCGTTTATGTCACGTACTATTCGCGAGCTTTACGAATTACTGGGCATTAAATCGATTCGAACAAGTGTCTATCACCCACAGACAGACGGGCTGGTCGAACGGTTTAACCGCACGTTAAAATCCATGAGTCGTAAGTTCGTACATGAGGACGCCAAAAATTGGGATAAGTGGTTAGAACCCCTCTTGTTCGCTGTACGGGAGGTCCCGCAAGCCTCCACGGGGTTTTCCCCCTTCGAGCTTCTCTATGGACGTCAGCCACGTGGAGTGCTGGATGTCCTTAGAGAGACTTGGGAGGACGGACCTTCTAATAGCAAAAATGAAATTCAATATGTTATGGACCTGAGAACAAAACTCCACACTTTGGGGCGGCTATCAATGGAGAATTTGTTACAGGCACAAGACAAGCAGAGTCGGTTGTACAACAGGGGGGCTAGACTACGTCAATTCGCACCGGGAGATAAAGTGCTTGTATTACTCCCTACTTCTAGTTCAAAGTTACTCGCGAAGTGGCAAGGGCCCTTTGAGGTTACACGGCGAGTTGGTGATCTCAACTATGAGGTAGTTCGAACAGATAGAGGCGGAGCACATCAAATATATCACCTCAACCTGCTTAAAAAATGGTCTGAGGCGGAATCAGTGATGCTGGCGACGGTAGTGAGTGGGGAGGAGGATCTCGGTCCAGAAGTGAATTCAAAGTCCCAATCACTCGCTCTGGCCCCTGGAGGAGACCACCTCTCACCCTCGCAGCTCACTGATATCAAATCAATACAAGCAGATTTTGCTGATGTGTTTTCACCCCTGCCTGGTCGAACGAATCTCATTCAGCACCATGTTGAGACTGAGCCGGGCGTGGTTGTTCGCAGCCGGCCGTATAGATTACCAGAACACAAAAAAAAAGTGGTTCAAAGTGAATTAGAAGCGATGCTAGAAATGGGAGTAATAGAAGAATCCAACAGTGACTGGGCGAGCCCGATAGTTTTAGTTCCTAAAACGGACAGCTCAGTACGGTTCTGTGTGGATTACAGGAAGGTGAATGCTGTGTCGAAATTCGACGCATATCCAATGCCTAGGGTTGACGAATTGCTTGATCGACTAGGCACTGCTCGATTTTATTCGACACTGGACTTAACTAAGGGTTATTGGCAGATCCCCTTGTCTCCCATGACCAAAGAAAAAACAGCTTTCACAACGCCGTTCGGATTACACCAATTTGTTACACTTCCGTTCGGGTTGTTCGGGGCTCCGGCCACCTTTCAGCGTCTGATGGACAGAATTATCCGGCCGCATGCTGCATATGCCGCTGCATACCTAGATGATATTATAATTTATAGTGGGGATTGGCAGCGACATATGCAGCATTTGCGAGCTGTCCTGAAGACGCTGAGAAGGGCTGGGCTCACGGCCAATCCGAAGAAGTGTGCAATTGGGTGGGTGGAAGTAAGATATCTGGGTTTCCACTTGGGTCATGGACAGGTGCGTCCACAAATTGACAAGACGGCAGCGGTTGCGACCTGTCCGAGACCCAAGACCAAAAAGGAGGTTAGACAGTTCCTGGGGCTGGCAGGTTATTATAGAAGGTTTGTACCTAATTTTTCGGACACTGCCAGCCCGCTGACTGATTTAACTAAAAAGGAGGCACCAGATAGGGTCCAGTGGACGGAGCAGTGTCAGCAGGCTTTCACCCAGATAAAGGCTGCTCTGTGTGGCGGTCCGCTCTTAAATGCTCCTGACTTTTCTCTCCCCTTTATCCTACAGACAGACGCGTCGGACAGGGGGTTGGGCGCTGTCCTGTCCCAGGAGGTGGAGGGTGAAGAGCGGCCGGTGCTGTATATCAGTCGAAAGCTCTCTAAGAGAGAGACGATGTACAGCACCATAGAGAAGGAGTGTTTGGCCATCAGGTGGGCCGTTCTCACCCTTCGCTATTACCTCCTGGGGCGGGAGTTCACCCTCTGTTCGGACCACGCTCCCCTGCAGTGGCTCCACCGCATGAAGGATACCAACGCGCGGATCACTCGTTGGTATCTAGCTTTACAGCCTTTTAAGTTCCAGGTGATCCACAGGCCAGGTGTACAGATGGCTGTGGCTGACTTTCTCTCCAGGAGGAGGGGGGGGGGAGGCTGCAGACCGGATGGCTCCCCGGCCTGAGTCGGGCGGTGGGGGTATGTGGCGAGGGGGGGCGTGGTTTTGCGGAGTCTGTAGCGGGAGAGAGAGGACGGAGCAGAGCGGAGCGTAAGTAGGTCAAGTGCAGATGATGAACACCTGTGTCTGATTTCAGTAATTGGCGTGGAGAGACCGCATATAAGCCGGAGCGCGGCAGAGAGAGAGAGAGAGAGACGAGCTGGGACCTCGTGTGTGCTGTCGGAGATCGAGAGAAACGTCTAAAGAGAATTCTGAGTTATTGTTTGTTTATTGCTGTGTTCATGCACGGTAAACTCGCTTTGTGCGCACCTTTTTGTTTATACGAAAAAGAGTGAATAAAACGTGACTCCCAGCTCAAGCCGACCCCTGTCTTCTTCCTTCCTTATTATTACTGAACTGAACCTTATCACAGTTTAGTTTTACAATCCATTCATTGTTTCCACACTTTAAAATAATACAGTGATAAGACAGTAATTATGTGATAAACATGTTTCCAACATGTTTTATTTTGTTACACTTATTGATGTTCAACAAAGAAACATGCATTTCGTCCCTCTGAAAAAATTGCACGCATGCTCAGCTCATCAGTTCTCAGTATGTCGAACGTGTCCGAAAGAAACAGTTCTCGGTTCTGTACTGGTGATCCGAAAACCGCTGTACCTGAACGTTCGGTAGTGCGCGAATGCTCAGTATCAGCTGTTACTGGAGTAACATATACTCCGGGATATTGTTTATTTCGAGTCGGAGGGGCTGTGTCAGGCATGTCCAAAAGTGAATAACTTTAGTAACTTGTGGATCAGCGCTGACGCAATATGACATCATATTGCTCAGAAAATCCAAATGATTATTTAGAGTGTTTAGGCTGTTTGAGGATTTAAAAAAAAGGAGTGAATGGATATTTTTCATTGCATGGTGGTTGTGTCCACACACTTAAAGTGAATTTTGCATTTGGTGAACCTTTTAAGTTTCTCAGAAATGTGAGCTAGATGGGCTAACCTTCGCTCCCCACATGCATCAGTGAGCTTTGGGCACCCATGACCCTGACACTGGTTTACCGGTTGTCCTTACTTGCACCACTTTTGGTAGGTACTAAACACGTCCCACCATGACCACCCCAAAGACTTGGCCTTTTGGAGAAGCCTTGACCCACTCGTCTAGCCCAATGCTTCTAAAACCCACTGCACATTTCGTATATGTCTCACTCATCGTGCACCGTACATTCAAGTTCAAGTCTTGTAGTCTCAACTAATGACCTGGTGAGTTGAATTTGGTGTGCTAGTTGAGGGAGACATCAAAAATGTGCAGTGGTTCCCCAGGACAGGTTTGAGAAGGACTGGTCTAGCCATCACTATTTGGCTCTTGTCAAAGTCACTCAGATCTTTTTGCTTGCCAATTTTTTCTGGTTCCAAAACTGTTCACTTGCTGCCCCCATACAGTGGTTCCCTACTATGGCCCTGGGGACACCCAGCTCTGCACATTTTGTATGTCTTCTTTATTTAACACACCTGATTCAGATCATCAGGTCATCACAAAAGAACTCCATGAACTGAACAGAGGGTTTCAGATAAAGGGCTTGCCACACAACATTTGGCTTGAATTTGATGTCGCAGACAGATTTCCAAGGTCTGTGACAAAACCCCCGGTTCGCAGTCAAATCGGTGCTCGTTGCAGTCGTCAATGCTTGTTAAGTATGAGCAGGTCAGCAATGTGATCTGAGACTGTCTGGAGCAGTCACAGATGATATGATACTTTCAAACCTGTATTGCCACCTAATATTGTAGTGCAACGACAAGGTGGAACTAATCCAGCCAATCACAGTGCAGATTAGGGCTGAACGATTAATTGCACTTTACTTGTAATCGCACTTAAATCGAGATGGCTCATCACGATTTTAAAATCGCAAAGGCTGCGATTATTTTTTATGCGCTGTACGTTGATGTTCATTGATGTACGGCTCTGTAAACGCTGCTCCATCTGAAAGCACTGTGAGTTTGAGTCACTTATATCGTGCATTTGAAAAAACAACACTCGTCAAACATCTTTCCAAAACATGAGAAGCAATTATGAACCTCTTGTCCAACAACAGACAACATTTAATAACATGCATTTACTCCAAACTCACTTCCTAACGACAGCTGAGCATCCTTCTGTGAGATGATGTGCCTTCTTACACAGAAGAAGGCAGTTGTGTATTTATAAGTCATGTTTAATCAAAGCGTTTCAATCTTCTGTTTATTCAGCTACAGCGATAGGGATTTCCTGGAATGATGCGTATTTTTGTACTTCTGTGGCAAGGCATATTTAACGTGTTTGCATGAGAGCACCCTCTGGCGTTCAAATGGGGCAGTATTTACTACCAATCATCCGCACTCCACTGACAAGCTGCGCATAAAATAATCGCCGCCTTTGCCAAATCGCGTGCGGTTTTATTGCGATTAATCGTTCAGCCCTAGTGCAAATGGAATAAATGTAAAAATCTTGTAATCACTTGCGTGAATTTCTCGTGTGAATTTATGTGAGAAAATGTTTTTTTCGCTGTTGGTTGGGACTGGCTCTTGACCAAATGATTTGGTTTGTGCACCTCGTCAGCGTTGTGTTGTGTAGTATGCTATCACAAGACAATGACAGATGGCAAGAAAACCTTGTTGTGTAGTGTGAGCACCACAGCAATTCAGTGTTACAGTCCCATAGTTTGAGCTTGCCCTAAGGGAGACAAAAATATGCAGAGCGGTGATCCCCAGGACTAAAGTTGAGAACCACTGCCCTAATATATCCTACCCATTGACGGACCATTGTAATGATCTAATCAATATTATTCACTTCACCTGTCAGTGGTTTTAATGTTGTGGCTAATTGGTGCATATCAGAGAAGAGTTAGGTAGAACTTAAGCTGACACAAACTTAAATCTTAAAAGATTAAGTAAAATGTAAAATTTTGAATTTTCACAAGCATGTTAAAGGTGCTGTATGTAACTTTTCTACTAAAATGAATCCTTTTTTTAATGCCTGTGTGTGAAGGGGTTGTAATCTCACATTAAAACGATCCACTTTGCGGGTTTTGCTATTATCTCAGAAAGCAAGTATTCTTATTTTTATGTGAAGGTGCCGGGTCGGATTTACCGCGAAATCCAGTGACGTGACCTGCACGCGCGCTCCCGAGCCTCTCGCCTCATCTAGCCTACTGACTGCACTCAACAGCGACGACACTGCAACTTATGACATGGACTTATGACTTATGCAACTTATGACATGTCTGATAACACTAAGAAACGACCTGCTCCCAGCACAACACAGACTCCAACACAAACTCCACATATTAAAAAAAAAAAAAAACACGTGAATCGCATGAACTTCGGGTGAAAAAAACACGGCTCAACATTGGCAGGGCATTTGAATCATGGAAAAACCTTATCTACAAACCTAGAATGTACATTTCCTGAAGAAAATGTTAAGTGGTGCTTGCAGTGGCAAAATTCGGCACGGCTGATAGGGTTCCATACTTATCATGGTACGAGCATGGAGCATTAGTTCAACGTCAAGCTGATAAAAGTAGCCTATTATTGTAACGTTGCAGTGGGAGTTTACCTTAGTTTCCAGGCATTTTGTGTGATGCTTTCTCCGGTGTGTTGCGTCTCGGTACCCACAGTGCTCGCTCATAAATTCGAGCACGCGCTTGTAAACTTATTGGTTGCAATCTGAAACATCACCGCTAGAGGTCGCTGAAAACTACATACAGCACCTTTAATTGCACTTTAATTGAAATATTGACTAAGCTAACTAATACAGTTTGTTTGCATTAATATCATCATCAATATCAACAGTTGCCTGCTAAACAGCAATAGCACTCTTGCATGTGTAAATGTAACTAGCAAAGAGACTGCCATTATACAACTGCATGTACACAGTTAAAGTCCCTGTAAAGGCAATTCTAAAAAAAAAATTCTAAACACATTATAAATGTTAGAAATGTATTGCTAAAACACATTATAAAGACTGTGAACTGTGAAGTACTGAATTGTGGAGTTAGACTGTTAAACAGTTTTTCACCATTGCTGTGTTCAGGATTTTTTGGGTGGGGCTAAAACAGTGGCTCGATGACACACTGGAGCCACTGAGCTCCTGGCCCCGCCCCTAATGTCGATGACGCACTGGAGCCACTGAGGCTGGCCCCTCTCCCCTAACAATATAACTAGAGCACATTCGCATCAGTTCACCGCTCAATCGCGAGTTACTGTCAGTACTGTTAGTTACTACAGCCTACAGTTTGCTAGCTAGCTATGCCTTTGTCACGGAAATGCGTATTACCTGGATGCGATCACTTACAAAACAGACCGGTGTCCTTATTTAAATTTCCGAAAAACGATCATATCAAGAAGAGGTGGATTCATTTTGTGAAGAGCCACCTTGATGGAGAGCTGAGGATCACCACCAACACCCGCCTCTGTAGTGATCATTTTACACAAGATTATAAACTTTCGTCAGAGACAACTGGGATTCAATGATAATCAGCTGTTACTGGTGAATGGGGCCGAACTGACTATCTCCCGCCTCGGCCTTCATCCACCCTTGAGCATCCATTCCGGCTGTAGCGGTGACAGTTGAGAGGCGGCGGCAGATTTCAGCGCAGTATCAGCGCAGCCAGCGACACACCCCCAGCGTTTGAGAGCAGAGAATACTACTCATTTTTTCAAGATTTTGATAGCTTATTTTATTTACTTGGCAGATTTTTTTATCATTCAAATTTGACTGGGTGGCTAATAACAAATTTTTCTGTGGTGTGACAAACTCAGAACACATACTTAATTTTGACTTTACAGGGACTTTAAGCAACATACAGCACATAAAGTTTTATAGGTTTTGAATCCCATCCTTGACCTAATCACAAGCTGTACTCTTCATCCTTTAGCCAAGATGTCCCTGGAACCTGGGAGGATGATGCTCTACAGGTAAATATAACCCACTCTAGGCTAGAATATAATGATGATTCAGAAGATAACAAATTAATGTCACAGATGAACTCTTAATGCATGCTGTATTTATTGTTGCATTATTCAAAAGTATTGATTTTAACATATATATTTGAATATCCAAACCAGCCGGTAATCAAATGTCCATTTTCCATGTTGTGATTTTGGTATTCTAGAAGTGCTCTTCGACATCAACCTGTTAAGTGAAAAAAGATTAAGATGCTGAATTTACACAAATACACAAGAACAGATTTTCTGATCTGTAGTTTATAAATTAACCTGTTAGGTTGACATGGTGAGGTTCACAGCTTCAAACCCCACAAGTTCGATTGGTGAGGGAATTGCCTTTTTGTAGATAGTTCGCTAGAGAGGACAAAATAATATTTTTTCAGCCTACAGAAGCGGAAAGGCAATAAGACATATTTTAAATTGAAAAGACATATGCGAACATATGGAATGTGTTCATATGACAACAACCTCTGGAATTTTCACTCTCATGTCAAAGGTCTCTGGTGAGAGTGCTACAACACTGACAGCTGCCTGGCGTTCTGGATTTTTCTCATATTTCTGGTAGAAACCCATAATATAAGATATGCCAGGCACATACTCTTGAATTCTGAAGGAAATTCATGTGAAAATAGAAAAATAAAATAAGGCATGAGATTTGAAATCTTATAATAAATAGTAATCTCAAGCTGTGCATTGGTATTTCAGGAACTTTACCTTTGACCAATCATTGTGAACACTGAGGGCAGAGCTCCCCAGTTAATCTTGGTGTATATGGAAGGTTTAGACTCTGGCTGGCATGCTGAGGACACCCTCATAGATACATCATATGTCTGACACTCTGCACCCCATTTGAGATGGGCCTAAAAACACAGGACAAAATTCAGTGAGGCAATGTGGAAACCAATGAGAATAAGTTGCACTAGAAAAAAGTACTTTACCTTTGCTGATGAATGACTCTTATCTATGTTTGCATTGGCACATATTTTCCAGTTTGCTTGTTCACCAACTTCAGAGACTATCATTTCAATGTCGTCTCTTTGGGCTGTTGGCAGATAAAAGGCTACACCTTCATAGCCCAGCGGTTTTGCTGGCGGACTTAGACCAAGTGCTTTTACTGCAACTACAGGCACTGGAGTGGAATCAAGAACCTACAGCATGAAGAAAATGGCAGATCTTAAATAAGTTGACTAAGCAAACCCTAGATAGTTACTGTCTAGTTAGAAAAAGAAAGTGTTAACATTCATCATGTTCTTACAGTCATGTTACATTACCTTTGCACAATATCACTGCTACTCTTTTTTATTTTTTTACTACAAATTAGGAGTACATCTGGATTCTTTGGAATCACTCAAATTTAAATTAATTTACCAGCAGTTTTACAATATACATTTCTGGATGGACTGAATGAAAACTTTCCCACACACTGTATATCATGCAGCACATTTACAGTGTGTACAGTTGTAAGCTAGTCTTCATCTGTCTGTCCAAGTATACACAACATAATACATAATTGAAATGTTAAAGGATTAAGGAGGATTAAGTCCTCCCTTTATAAATATCTTCATTTGAATCAATGATTTCAGATGTTTCTATTGCACCTGATATGCAGGGAAGGAACTGGATAGACTGTGTTCTCCACAGGAGGTGTTCTCATCTCTTGTGTTCTACATAGAGGGAGCATGTAAAACAAAATGGCTGCACATTTATTCTCAGTTCACTACTGGGAATGATTCAGCCACTATAACTGATAAAGAGTTATGCCTGAGTCATCATACCTCGAATACTCTGTGGCTGAGATCAATCATTTCACTGACTCCTGGAGGGTGTTTTCTGCCCGCAGTGACCTGAATCTGAATCTTTTCAATGGGTTTTTCACCCTTTGCTTTGGAAAAAGCAACAAGCTATTTATAGGAGTCCTTAAATATTATTTTTGCATTATATCAATAATTAAATCAAGGTTCTGGTACCTGGTTCTAGTTGATATGAAAAGCGGGTATGTCCCAGGAAGTAATACAAAGGATATTCATGAAGGTAATGCGATCGTTTGGCTTCTGCCTCAATACAGATCGCAGTTCCATAAATCTTGGCCTCAGCACATTGCTTGAATTTCATCTCAGAGTCTTCAGTCTACCATAGAAAAAGACAGTTGTTTAGACTGCAGGATTTGCTAAACATCTCCATTTTGTTCTAGTGTTTGAGGGCTGCTATACCTGTTCATCCCTTGAAGTGGGTAAAATTCTTCTGGCCAGTGGCAAACCCTGCCGGGAGTTCTCTGTCTCAGGCATCATGGGAGTAATTTTGGACAAGGATGGATCCTCGATGTTTCTCAAAACAGCAAACACATTAGAACTGTTTGATGAAGAGTAAGAAATCATTAGGATATTTGGTGGCACTTTATTGCATATTACAATGGTGCAGTAGAAATGTTGGAAAACGTACTTGACTGAAAATAACTCAGTGACTGTTTTCTTCGGAGTCAAGTTCATTTCATACTTTTGCTCTTTCACGTTTATTTTCAAGTCAAATGCCCATGGCAGGTTAGTTATTATCTTACTCTTCAGCTCAACACCACACTGGAAAAGATCTGTGTTGATTCCATGGAAGACAAAATGATCCTTTGTCACTCTGTAGACAGGAGTAAAGTCAACTTTAAGCAGAGAGACAATGAAGAATAAATAAATAATTCACCCCAAAATAAAAATGATGTCATTATTAAGTTACCCTCATGTGAATTTAACAACATAAAAGAGGGGCAAGGAAATTCTTCACAAAGTGGCTAGAATATTCTTTTACAAAAGAAAGAAAGGTAACGCTTTAGATTACATCCCGGAAAGTACTGTGTAATTAAAGCGATTTTACAGTGTTACTTTCGGTAATTATAGTGTACCTATAAAGTACTTGCATGTACGCATAAGGGAACAATATGTAAAGTTTGGGGAATAAAGGGGTAACAACCAGGAGAATAAAACAAATATTTATTGTGATTTATGTAATAATTGTGTACCAATACATACTGTATAGGCTTTTTAAAAATTACAGTGTACATATCTATGCATTTATACAGTTATACAGTTTATACAGCAATTTTTTTTTTAAATACTGGGAAATATACTCTTGTTCCATGTAGTTACAGGGTATGTGGTTCTTGTTACCCTCTTGTTCCATGTAGTTAAAGGGTAAGTGGGACATTGCGGGCTGTAAATTAAAGTGGTGCTTGTTACCCTCTTGTTCCATGAAGTTACAGGGTTAGTACAATAAAAATACATACACACAATCTAATATCACTGACTCGGAAACCTTTATATGAAAAAAAGCTTATTACAGCTGGTCTGAAGCGATAGTCTACAGTTTAAAAAGTTTAACATATTGTAATTCGTGCTACTTTCTGTCAAGACTTAAGCATTTGAAATGAATTGTTGATTTAAAAAAGCAGTTTTAAACGAAAAAGAAGTGTTGTAAATCTGTTTTGAATTAAGTTGTTTTTCGGATAAAGGTTTTCGAGTCAGTGATATAAGATTGTGTGTATGTATTTTTATTGTACTTACCTTGTAACTACATGGAACAAGAGGGTAACAAGCATCACTACATGAAACAAGAGTATCTTTCCCCAATATTTAAGCAAAAGTTGCAATAGTTTTAGTTTTCAGTGCACTTTTGTTAAAAAAGATTACTGTATAAATGCATTGATATGTACCCTGTAATTTTTAAAAAGCCTATATAGTATTGGTACACCATTATTACAAAAAGGTACGCAGTGTATGTTCTTGCTAAATTGCTCCCAAATGTAAGATTGTTGTATCATAGTAGAATAAGTACCCCTTAGTTCTATAATACTTAAAGTATAAATATTTTTTTATTCTCCTGGTTGTTACCCCTTTATTCCCCAAACTTTAAATAATGTTCCCTTATACTTATGTAAGTACTTTATAGGTACACTATAATTACCGAAAGTTACACTGTAAAATTGCGCAGTACTTTCCGGGCTGTAATATAAAGCGTTACCGAAAGAAAGTCATTCCATTTAGATTAACTGTTTCTTTAACATGCTATGTCATCCAGGTGAGCACACACATAAAGGTGCAGTCTAACCCTAACCTTCATTAAAACATTTTTACTCAAAGAAATGAAGAGCATTTTGGGAATGTTTAAAATCATGCACACCGACACAGAAACGTCTCGGTTACGTATGTAACCCTCGTTCCCTGAGTAGGGAACGGAGACGTTACGTCGGATGACGACGAATGGGGTTTCGCTTAGAAATCCTATCATCTTCGAGTATATAAAACGAGCCAATGGCAAAGAAATGCCATGGGTCTGCGGAATTGGCATTGCGTAACTCCGCCCCACCCTGGGGGTATATAAGGAAGTGCGCTGGCAACATGCAGATATGTCTTCGCTGAGGAGCCGAGACTGAACTCAGGCGTTTCCAGTGGTACAGCGGAAGTGGCAGGGAGACGTAACGTCTCCGTTCCCTACTCAGGGAACGAGGGTTACATACGTAACCGAGACGTTCCCTTTCGTTGTCACTCCGAGTTACGTCGGATGACGACGAATGGGGTTCCCAGTGTAATCACGCCACCTCTCGACTGTCTTCCAGTGCCCTGCGTAAGTCTGAGCTCCCTGTTGTGAGACTAGCACGGACGAAGGAGTCCTACTTAACACAGGAATACCAAGGTACACTGGGAAGCATATCTCAGTGGAAATATGCAATCATGCCCAACCCGAAGGGGGGACTTGGAATACACATATGACCCCGAAGGGCTGCATACGGAATAACACTGGGGTGTCCAGCCGCAGGTGGAATATTTCAACCCCAGGGGTGGCAAGGTGGCTTGCCAAGGGAAAGACACATGCTCAAAGAGGCTTACAGTGGAATACACATGTGGGGGTCACCCGGAGGGGGAACCATGCACATGGAGGCACCTGGCCAAGCGCGAAAGCTGCCGGTGGCATAACTCTGGCGTTGACGTCGTCAGTGCTGGAGGAGACTCAGGGCTTATTAGGCTCACCTGAGGAGAATATCGCACGTATCCCGTCCGTGGAGAGGAATGGCGAGCAAGCGAAGACACCTGAGCAGAATCTATTACCGGCTAGTTGAAGCGAGTACATGAGAAGAAACTGGCTCCACTCGGAGATTGTAGAATCTCGCGAATGTGTTAGGTGTCGCCCAGCCTGCAGCTCTGCAGATGTCTGTTAGCGAGGCGCCATGCGCTAGAGCCCAAGAGGATGCCACACTCCGAGTGGAGTGGGCCGTCACACCAAGGGGGCACGGTCGACCTTGCTGCTGGTATGCCAAAGCAATGGCGTCCACTATCCAGTGAGACAACCTTTGCTTGGAGAGAGCCTTTCCCTTCAGCTTCCCACCATGACAGACAAAGAGCTGGTCTGAGGTCCTGAAACACTGCGTTCTGTCGACGTAGGCACGGAGTGCGCGTACTGGACAGAGCAGTGCCAAGGCTGGGTCTGCCTCCTCCGAGGGCAGCGCTTGCAGGTTCACCACCTGGTCTCGAAAGGGAGTGGTGGGAACCTTGGGCACATATCCAGGCCGGGGTCTCAGGATCACGTGAGAGTTAGCCGGCCTGAATTCCAGGCACGCTTCGTCAACCGAAAATGCCTGCAGGTCCCCTACCCTCTTGATGGAGGCCAATGCAACCAGGAGCGCTGTCTTCATTGACAGGAACTTAAGCTCCACTGATTGCAGAGGCTCAAAGGGAGCACTCTGCAGGGCAGTTAAAACTGAGAGGTCCCAAGAGGGTACGAGGGGAGGACGAGGAGGATTCAGTCTCCTGGCTTCATATGAGACCACTTCAGCTTTGGCTTCGCGATCGAGTCCCGAGGTGGGCATGGCATCACGGCACGCTCATATGGCTGCGGATGCCATATGCCCCAGGAGCCTCTGAAATAGTTTCAGTGAAACCACACTCTTGCCCTCGAACTGACGAAGGCAAGTCAGCAGTGACTGCGCGCGCTCGCTCGTAAGCTGCGCGCACATGGCGACCGAGTCGATCTCCATACCGAGAAAAGAGATCCTCTGCACTGGGCAGAGTTTGCTCTTCTCCCAGTTGACCCGAAGGGAATATCGCACGTATCCCGTCCGTGGAGAGGAATGGCGAGCAAGCGAAGACACCTGAGCAGAATCTATTACCGGCTAGTTGAAGCGAGTACATGAGAAGAAACTGGCTCCACTCGGAGATTGTAGAATCTCGCGAATGTGTTAGGTGTCGCCCAGCCTGCAGCTCTGCAGATGTCTGTTAGCGAGGCGCCATGCGCTAGAGCCCAAGAGGATGCCACACTCCGAGTGGAGTGGGCCGTCACACCAAGGGGGCACGGTCGACCTTGCTGCTGGTATGCCAAAGCAATGGCGTCCACTATCCAGTGAGACAACCTTTGCTTGGAGAGAGCCTTTCCCTTCAGCTTCCCACCATGACAGACAAAGAGCTGGTCTGAGGTCCTGAAACACTGCGTTCTGTCGACGTAGGCACGGAGTGCGCGTACTGGACAGAGCAGTGCCAAGGCTGGGTCTGCCTCCTCCGAGGGCAGCGCTTGCAGGTTCACCACCTGGTCTCGAAAGGGAGTGGTGGGAACCTTGGGCACATATCCAGGCCGGGGTCTCAGGATCACGTGAGAGTTAGCCGGCCCGAATTCCAGGCACGCTTCGTCAACCGAAAATGCCTGCAGGTCCCCTACCCTCTTGATGGAGGCCAATGCAACCAGGAGCGCTGTCTTCATTGACAGGAACTTAAGCTCCACTGATTGCAGAGGCTCAAAGGGAGCACTCTGCAGGGCAGTTAAAACTGAGAGGTCCCAAGAGGGTACGAGGGGAGGACGAGGAGGATTCAGTCTCCTGGCTCCCCTCAGGAACCTGACGATCAGGTCGTGCTTTCCCAAGGACTTACCATCAACTGCGTCGTGATGTGCGGCAATGGCGGCAACATACACTTTCAGGGTGGAGGGAGACAGCCTTCGCTCCAACCCTTCTTGCAGGAAGGAAAGCACGACACTGATGGGGCATTTCGTGGGTTCTAGATTTTTAGAAGAACACCAGTTGACGAAGAGGTTCCACTTCAACGCATAGGCATGTCTCGTGGACGATGCTCTAGCGGAAGTGATGGTAGCCACCACCGCTGGTGGTAGGGTACTCAAACCTGCCTCGTCCCATCCAGGAGCCACAGGTGGAGGTTCCAAAGATCGGGACGAGGGTGCCATAAGGTGCCCCGTCCCTGAGAAAGCAGGTCCTTCCTCAGAGGAATTGGCCAGGGAGGTGCTGTCGCGAGGAGTACTAGTTCTGAGAACCAGGTGTGGTTGGGCCAGTACGGGGCAACCAAAATTACCTGCTCCTCGTCCTCCCTGATCTTGCGCAAAGTCTGCGCAAGAAGGCTCACTGGGGGAAACGCATATTTGCGGAGGCCCCGCGGCCAGCTGTGCGCCAGTGCATCCGTGCCGAGCGTGCCCTCGGTCAGGGAATAAAACAGGCGGCAGTGGGACGAGTCGTGGGAGGCAAACAGGTCCACCTGTGCGTCCCCGAACTGATCCCAAATCAGCTGAACCGTCTGGGGATGGAGTCGCCAATCTCCAGCAAGAGGCCAAAGCCGAGACAGCTCGTCGGCCGCCTGGTTCAGGTCTCCCGGGATATAAATGGCTCGAAGCGACCTCAGATGCTTCTGACTCCATATAAGGAGGTGGCGGGCGAGTTGTGACATACGGCGGGAGCGCAGACCACCTTGACGGTTGATGTACGCTACAGTCGCGGTATTGTCCGATCGGACTAGTACGTGTTGACCCCTGAGCAACGCATGGAAGCGGTGCAGGGCAAGGCGTACAGCCAACAACTCGAGGCAATTGACATGCCAAAGGCGCTGGGGTCCTGTCCAGGAGCCCGCCGCAGCATGTCCATTGCACATGGCGCCCCAGCCCGTGGTGGAGGCATCTGTTGATACAACAACATGCCTGGACACTCGTTCCAAGGGCACTCCGGCCCGAAGAAAACTGAGGTTCGACCACGGGGTGAAGGTCTGACGGCAGGTCGGAGTCACTGGGACTCGGAGCGTGCCGTGATGCCATGCCCACCTCGGGACTCGATCGCGAAGCCAAAGCTGAAGTGGTCTCATATGAAGCAAGCCGAGCGGCGTGACTGCGGCTGCGGATGCCATATGCCCCAGGAGCCTCTGAAATAGTTTCAGTGAAACCACACTCTTGCCCTCGAACTGACGAAGGCAAGTCAGCAGTGACTGCGCGCGCTCGCTCGTAAGCTGCGCGCACATGGCGACCGAGTCGATCTCCATACCGAGAAAAGAGATCCTCTGCACTGGGCAGAGTTTGCTCTTCTCCCAGTTGACCCGAAGGCCCAGACGAGCTAGGTGCCGGAGCACTAGGTCCCTGTGTTCGCAAACCTGATCTCGAGAGTGAGCTAGAATCAGCCAGTCGTCGAGATAGTTCAGGATGCGAACCCCGTGTTCCCGGAGGGGAACAAGGGCTGCCTCGACGACCTTTGTGAAGACGCGAGGAGACAGGGCTAGCCCGAAAAGGAGAACCGCGTACTGGTATGCCTGCCCCTCGAAAGCAAACCGTAGAAACGGTCTGTGTCGAGGAAGAATGGAGACATGGAAGTAGGCGTCCTTCAGGTCGATCGCTGCAAACCAATCCTGCGGCCGTATGCACTCGAAAATGCGTTTGGCCGTGAGCATCTTGAACGGCATCCTGTGAAGGGAGCGGTTCAAGACGCGCAAGTCGAGGATTGGTCGTAACCCACCGGATTTCTTCGGTACAATGAAGTAGGGGCTGTAAAAGCCGGACCTCATTTCGGCTGGAGGGACAGTCTCGATCGCACCCTTCGCCAGTAAGGTAGCGACCTCCGCTCTCATAACCGGGGCATTGCCACCGACCAAAGTGAAGCGGACTCCCCTGAAGCGGGGAGGAGACCGCGCGAACTGAATCGCGTAGCCGAGCCTGATGGTCCTCGCGACCCAGCGGGACAGCCTGGGAAGCTCTAACCAGGCTTCCAGGAACTGTACCAGCGGGGTCATGCGGACCACAGACGTACCCTCTGTGGTGCAGCGAGGCGGAATGACCGGCCCAGGCGTGGGTGGCATAGCGGCCCGGTGCGGGGGCACGGTCATTAGCCGCGTCCTGCCAGAGGAGGCCAGGGGAGGACCAGCGTCCCACTGAGGCGTGCTCCGGCAGGGAACTGGCGACAGAGGGGGACGAGAGTGGCGAGGCTCGTGAGCGGCGCGCACTGTCATCCGGACACTCTGTGTGCTCAGAGATGGGGAAGTGAGTTCTTTCTTTAACCACATTAGGGTGCTGCCCGTAGTGGGACGAGCAGCGGGGTGGGGAAAACCAAGGATTCTCCCCCGGCCCTCCACCGGGGGAAGGAGCGGCCCTGCTACCGTCTCCTGGGAAGAACTCAACGCCATCTCTGAGCAGTCCGTCTCAGGAGCGCCGCTTGGCCTGGCGTTTAGCGGGGCATGGGGCGGGAGAGGGCTGTGGCGCCTTCCTACGGCGTCCTCCATGACGCGACCCGGATGGAGGCTGCTGCTGGGGCCGTGCGGAAGGGGCGGGAGCCGTAGAAGGGCGCCCTCGGCGGCGAGCAGACTGAGGCACCTGTGCCGACGGCTGGGTGGAGGCAGCAGCTGGCCGTCGGGGCAGGACGTGTTTGAGAGCCTCAGTCTGCTTCTGGGCGGTTGAGAACTGCTGGGCAAAGTCCTCAACCGCCCCGCCGAAGAGGCCAGCCTGGGATATGGGAGTGTCGAGGAACCGGGTCCGCTCGGCCTCACGCATATCAGCCAGGTTGAGCCACAGATGTCTCTCCTGGACCACGCAAGTGGACATCACCTGACCCAGGGAGCGTGCGGTCACCTTCGTCGCTCGGAGAGCAAGGTCGGTGGCGACACGCAGCTCATCAAAGAGCGCTGGGTCAGTCCTCCCCTTGTGCATGTCACGCAACATCTGGGCCTGGTAGACCTGGAGTGTCGCCATGGCATGCAGTGAGGAGGCCGCCAGCCCCGCAGCTCTATAGGCCTTCGCCACAAGGGTGGAAGAGAACCTACAGGCTTTGGAGGGGTGCTTAGGGTCGCCACGGGAAGAAGCACTCTGAGGACACAGTTGCATCGCAACAGAGCGTTCAACCTGGGGAACCCCAGTGTACCCTTTGGCGGCCGCCTGATCGAGAGGAGGCAGGGCGGAGGAGGTCGCCGAGCGATCACGAGAAGACAATGGTGCCTTCCAAGACCTCGTGACCTCCTCATGCACATCCGGGAAGAAAGGCATTGGGGACGCGCGCTGACGAGGGTCAGTGGCGGCACCCAAAAACCAATCATCCAGCCGCGAGCGCACCGGACCAGGTGGCGGGGACCACTCAAGCCCGATGGCCGCGGCTGCCCGGGAAAGCATGGCAGTCATCTCGGGATCAGACTCGGGCAATGCTGGCACACCCGAAGGTGGCAGCACAGCCGAATCCTCACTTCCCAAGGACTCTTGCCCACCCTGTGATGCAGCGATTGACATCGAATCTTCCTCTGGAGCGCAAAATGAGACCCGCGGCAAGTCAGAGGACTGTACCGCGGGCTCATTTGAAACACTCGCGGGTTGCACGGCGCTAGAGGACGGTGTGGAGCGTGGAATAGTCGGCGCTTTGTCCCACACCGTAATCCTCAGGTCACCCTGGCCGCCAGCCGAAGTACTAGCTCTCGCGGAGCCCGTAGATCGGGGTGCGGATGAGGGGACTCTCACATGAAGATCATTGAGTCTAGACCGCAACAGTGCACCCGCAATGGGAACATGACTCATCCACAAACGCTGCCTTAGCGTGCTCAATACCCAGACACACAAGACAGCGATTGTGCCCATCAGAGTCAGAAATGAGAAGACCGCAACCAGAAGTGCACGGGCGAGGCATCTTTAAAAAGACGTGCCGCGTGCAAGCTCTTTTAGAAAGGAGATTTCTCCACACATGTTGAAGCGACCAGGGAGAGAACACACAAACACTGGCAAATCACTGCACAGATAAGCAGGGAATGTGCACTCGCTGGAACTCGCTGTCACACCAACACTTGGAGAGAGGCTCGTCTCGAAGAGAAATGAAGAGATGAATCTCAGGATTGGCTGTGGAGTGAAGTACATCAACTTGGCTCCGAAGCGAAAACATATCTGCATGTTGCCAGCGCACTTCCTTATATACCCCCAGGGTGGGGCGGAGTTACGCTATGCAAATTCCGCAGACCCATGGCATTTCTTTGCCATTGGCTCGTTTTATATACTCGAAGATGATAGGATTTCTAAGCGAAACCCCATTCGTCGTCATCTGACGTAACTCGAAGTGACAACGAAAGGGAACTGTAGTTATATCAGTAGCCTAATAAATGCAATTTAATTTTACATTGAGTGTGGTGTCTCACGAAGTCTGCCATGTTGATCACATGACCTCTGAATAATACTCACTTTATCTCAGTAACCGTGGAACAAAATCAAGGCCGACTGCAAATTACAACATTTTACAATGGCATGGGTATCTGAAAATGTCTTAGGGTTACGAATAACCCAAGGGTCCCTGATAAGGGAACAAGATGCTGCGTCAGTTTCTGGTGCTATGGGGACACGTCCTCACGGAACCCGGTGTCTGAGACATGGAAATGTGTATGTGACACATTCCATGAATCTGACACCTCAGTGTGGAGATCCGGGAGAAACGGAAGGCTCACCAGAGCTGACCTGACAGGAAACGCTCATCTAGATGACCACAAGTAATTTTCTGTTTCAGACCTGACCAGTCTAGCCTTAATCAGGTGGTGGCTCAAGTCATAAACTCCACAAGCTCATCATATGCGGGGCTACGATAGGAGGAGATGTAGATAAGATGTAGATGGAGAGCAGATGTAGATAAAATATCTGCCTCCATATCTAGTTTCTCTGAACTAGAGTCGAGCATGCTCTCAACCATCCCGGAAGAAGCCACAGAGCGGGATTCCAGATCAACCATTAGAGCCATGGAGCAAGAGGGAAACCCCTTCAAGCTCCTTCGATAGCTACATCTGTGATTCCCATGATCACAGCCTCAGCAGACGTGGGACCGGAACCATGATGTACAGAGACTTGACTGCCATCTCTCGCAAAGACAGCAAAAATGGAAGCGAAGCTTTCTTACCGGAAACTGGTCACATTGAACACATCCAGCACCCTCGAGTACTGAACGTGCATGCTCCGCTCAAAGACAAACAACACACATACTGTGTCCATCACCAGGCGTTATAAAACATACATTTTTAATTAACTGTTTTTGTCTTGCCATTTCTTTTTTTTCCACACACACATTGCTCTTTGTTTTCCACAGCACTAATACAAGTGGCTTCCTGAAGACAATTAAGTTGATTATGTGTTTGCAGGAACCCTATTTATACACTCGGGTGCTGCTTGTGATGTCATCGCACTGTGTCGACCAAAGGTATTGGCGTAAAGTTACACCAGGTTCCATGAGGACTCGTCTCCATAGCATCAACAAATGACACAGCGTTGAGTTCCATCAAAAGGGAGCTATTGATTGATGTTGCTACATCCACACCACTGGGTGTCAGTGTCCAAGTTTAAGATGACTGTCACATCAGCCTGCCTAACATAAACCCAAAACTACTGAATGTACCTTTAAAGAATCACAGCTGAAAACATTTTATCATTACCCAGCAAAGCCATCTGTCTGCAGGGAAATGTCTGAGCTTAGCAGCTCACCCAGATGTTCCTTGGGAGGAGGATTAATTTCAGCTTTAGCTGTAGACATAGAATATGTTAATATTTTGTATTTAGCCCCATATTTTCCAGTATTAACAGAAGTCTAATGGGAAACTGACAATAAATGGTAAAGAAAAAAAGAAAGAAAGAAAGAAAAAAAAGAAAACCTATCACCTTTCATTGTAAAAGCATTTAGTATGGAATAATATTTGCTGATTTCAACTGGGAGACCCAGACAAGTTGGCTGTATGAATCGAGCTTCATACACAAGGTGAGGCTTGGTCCAGTGCCAGGAAGTCCCTTTTTGAACATCCTCAATCTTTTCCCAAACTTTACTCTCCTTCCCTGCAGAAGGACTAAATGACTGAGGAGCAGAAAATAATGCTTCATGTTTCGATTACATTTACAAAAATTAAGAATCAACAAGAAAAATAAGTCTCTATCTTCTGTTAAAAAATGCAGATGTTGCAATACCTTTATGATGCTCTGAATGGATTCTCCGCTTACATCCATTAAAAAGGCCTCTTGTCCAAACAAGCGTACATATGCCGTCAGTAGAGGTCTGTCTTTCGGTAGGTTCTGCCAGTCAGTGAGCTTTAAATGATCAGAGCATAACTATTAACTTAATGCTTGGCATAAGTTGTACATTTAATAAATCCTGAGACCGAAGATGCTCACGATTTTCATTATAGAGGCAAAATCTGTGAGTTGAGGGATTTTTCCTGCAAGCAGCTCTTTGATTCCATCTGCATGGACACCAAGCTGAAAACATATTAAATATTACATATAAAAACATGGTATAAATCAAATTACACTGAATATTATAGATTTGGTTTGATTACCTCAAGAAGTTGCAATATTCTCCCAATGAAATGAATTTTCCCCTTTAGCATAAGCTTTGAGGGTATGAGACTTTCATTTTTCAGCATATAAACATCAGTGGATGTCCCAAATAAAAAGTCATCTGAGGAGACAAGAAACAGCATTAGACCATCCCCAGCACCACAAAAGGCTGTACTACAAAGCTATCAATTAAAGGCCTGGTTTCACAGCCAGGGCTTAGATTAAGCCAGGTTTAGGCCTTAATTAAATTAGGACATTTAAGTAGCTTTTATAAACGTGCCTTAGAAAAAAAAAAAAAAAAAAACATTACTAGTGTGCATCTTGAGACAAAACAATGGCACTAACATATTACTCTAGGGTTAAGCTTTGTCTGTGAAACCTTGGGGGAAGAGATGTAAACCCACCATGGAACCAGTCAAAATGCATGCTCTTGCTGTAGCGATAACTCAGGTGGCCAAGTTTGCGGGTAAGAATCTTCATGGCAATGTTACAGGCAGTAGATCTGTTTAGAAGAAGCAAAGAGGAATGAGGACAATTCAGATGATCTGAAATGAGATGAGGATAACACAGTAGACAATTTAGCATGCTTACAGATTTTGATTATCAGGGGTGCGGGACTTGGCAATGCCTTTGAGCAGAGAATAGGAGAAGCTGGCAACCTGCAGGTCAGTCTCTTCCAAGAGGACCTCAGTTATTACTGAGATCAGAGCTATGGATGGCTTGGTCTCTAGAAGGACCATGCAGGCCAGCATGCGGATTTCAGCAGGAAGAGTCTTTTGCACAAATAGGTTCAAGACAATATCCTGTACCTGCAAACATACAAGAAGTAGAGAGATGGTCTGCATCTGCTGAAAAGGGTCCTTGCTAGTGGAGACCTTTGTGCTTGTGATTTTACGCATACATGAGGGTCCGCGTACATTGCGCGTAATGCAAATAGATTGAGTCCATCAACACCCTCAAAGCTTGCAGAGTCGTATGCCTCTTTGTGGGATCGAAATTTTTTCTTGGTAATGTTTGTCAGTTTGTACTAATTTAGAAGATATGTAATAGCTACGTATGCTAAATATGTATCTACCATATAATAGTCAAAACATGGATTGCCGGAAAAAAGTCATCAATGGCTGGAAAGCATTTAATCATAAATGACAGAAAATCTTGTCAATGGCAGGGAAAGAGTTAAGCTATGTGAGGTTGAATGGGGACTATGAGTGGGCAGCCATTTTCAGGTATCTCCAGAGATGTTTGACTGGGTTCTGGTCTGCGCAGTGGCTGGGCAGCTTAAGGACAATTACTAGTTAAAGTGAATATAAAAAGTCTTTAAATTGCACATTAACATATAACATTGGCATATACTATCATTTTATGAATAATTAAATTATACATTTCAATATAGCTTATTATCTACCTTTAAGAGATCATGTAATCTATCAGATATGTTGACAAATTCAGATGTTAGAAAAAAAAGTCTGCTTTTATACAAGGCTGTTTCCCGTGCAGAAGTTATGCCGCATGCCAGAATTTTATAAAATTTAATAAATCTATATGTCCAATGACAAAAAAAAAAAAAAAAAAAAAAAGCTTTAAAATTAATACTTATATCACCTGTACTACTCACAATGTGATCTATTTGCTGGTGTCTTTGCCAAAAGATATATATTGGAAAATAATCACAACAATTTAAATCACAGATTAATGAACATAAATCAAGTATTAGTCAAGACATAACTTCTCCAGTGGCTAGACATTTCAATAAATTGGGCCATACAGTAATATTAAGCAACTGGAATGTATAGGGACTTAAAGGAGATTATATAAATAAATAATTACTGAAACGAGAAGCAGCTCTTTCTGGCAATTATGATCAACTACATGTGACAACTGTCTCCCACATTCTCCATCTGTCTGGGCTATGGAGCAGGGTGGCAAGACGCAAGCCAAAAACCGAGCTAAACTTTGCAAATATATATATCCAATCTCCCGAAACCATGTGGAAAAATGTGTTATGGTGTTAAGGGATGGTTGTCTTTCTACAAGTTTCTTCCATCTCTGAACATGATCTCTGGAGCTCAACTAGAGTGACTACTCGGTTCTTGGTCACCTCTCTTACCTAACCCTTCTACCCCGATTGTCAGTTTGGCCAGACGGCCATCTTTGGGAAGAGTCCCGGGTGTGTTAGCCTGGATTTAAGAATTATGATCTGTGCTCTTGGGAACCTTTGTTGGCCAGAATTTTTTGTAGCCTTTTCCAGATCAGTGCCTTGACACAATCCTGTCTCTGAGCTTCATGGCTTAATTTTTGCTCTGATATGTGTAGCACATTGGGGATTTCCCTCCATTACTGGAGAACTGGAATAATTTTCCCCATAGATTATCATGATTGCACTTATAATAAAAGCAAGGCGCACAAGTAGCTGAGCTTGCATTTAGCCGTTTCTGTTTACCCCCTTGCTTTCCCTTTTTTGCCTTTTCCTGATGGAGTCATGTAGTTTGGGTCACTTATTTGTCCAATCTCAGTCGCTACAGTGCAGTGAGAGCATGTTGCAGCATGCAGTCGTTTTATATACGTTGTTCTGACGTAGTTGGGGGGCATGCCTAACGGCGTGCTTCCAGCTCGGAGCCGTGTAAGCGCATCTGTAATCAGCAGGATATACGGACCCAGACTATTGGCACTTTTCCACTGCATGGTACGGCTCGGTTCGGCTCGGTACGGTTCGACTCGGCGTGGAACGGTACGGCTCGCTTCGCTTTTCCACTGCGTGGTACGACTCGACTCAGTACGGCACGGTTCGGCTCGCTTTAGCTCGGTTGCTTTTCCACTGCAGTTAGTACCGCTTCAAAGTGGGTGGGACTGATCGTTATAGTTGCCGTCTTTACTGCAAAGACATCATCATATTAAATGCGAATTTTTCATTCCGTGTTTCCCCATCCACTCCTCGGCAACCAACGAGAGGAAAGTACGCACCTCGTCCACTGACCACGATTCAGCCATTTCTTTTTTTGAAGTTTATACTCTTTTAAAACAAGTAAAACAAGTACTTTTAAAACAAGTGCTACAGCGTTGGCTGTTGTCTACTGGCTATTTAAATCTAGCGGGTTTAGTGTCTCGTGTCGTAAATACAATGACGCTGGTAGTGATGTTTCTTTCTGACCAATCAGTGATCTGCAGTGTTTTCACGTCACATTTTAGTATCGGTACGGTACGCTTGGAACCTCAACAGAGGTGGTACCATTTAAAGCGAGCCGAAGCGAGCCGAAGCGAGCCGTACCGTACCGTACTATGCAGTGGAAATGCGCCATAAGTGAGCCGTATCAAACCGAGCCGTACCATACCATGCAGTGGAAAAGCGCCAAAGCGTGCCGTACCGAACCGAGCCATACCGTACCATGCAGTGGAAAAGCGCCATATGCTGCTGTTTTGTCTTCCTAATAAATGTTGCTGTTTTGTCTTCCTTATAAATACGTTGCTGTTTTGTCTTCCTTATCCCTTATAAATTTGCTGTGTTTTGTTAGTATTATTATTTTTATGTAACCTGTAATTTAAGTGCTGTGGTTTCTCTCTGGGACATCTGTAAAAGGGTATTTGGTCCACCCACTTTTGGGGTGTAGTGTTAAACACACTTGAGTGTGGATTTGTTTCATTGCCTTTGTAGTGTGGGACACTAGCATGTGGGTGTAGTGAGTGATTACTTATGTGGGTCAGGGATTCTTTTTCCTGTTAGTGTCTTCAGTTAACCCCCAGTCTTTATCTATTTTCATTTTGTTTTTCTTTGTTTTATTTATTTAAAATACCTTCTTTTTGTATTACCATCTGTGGGTAATTAAGAGGTAAATGTCTGGAAGGTATTTACTAGTGAATGTGGTGTTTTTCTCAATGTGGAAAGATTTTATGTAATAATAAATTGCTTTTAATTGTCAGAACCGTCTCAGTACTCTTTGGGAAGAACAAACCTCTGTTGTCTGAGTATTACATATCCTTGGGTGAAAGCCCCTAGGTGGCGTAGTTGGCTACATTGAATTTCTTATTAGAGTTTTATTAATGTGAACTTCCTTGCTGCTTATCTTATACCTATATCTTATGCTTATACTCCAATCAAAGTGTAGAAATGGTCCAGGTAAATGTGATGCACCTGAGCTAAATTTCATGTGTCTGAATACTGATATCAATGTGATATTTCAGTTTTTTTTCTGTTAAATACATTTATCTGTGCCACTTCCCTTGCCACTGTCTCCTTTTGGTTTGCTTAGTTGGAGACACTTAATATTATTTATTTGACTGTACAGAGAATATTGGAATAAGAACTGAACTAATTTAATATTTAATGAACAGTTGAACTAAACTGAATCAACACTGAATTGACCGCAACTGAACTGACACTATTTTCTTTTTAGAGCTGCTTAAGGCAGAATCGAACTTTGTTTGCATCATTGAATCATTTCCCTGTTTATACCTGTAAAGCTGATGTGAAACAATCTAAAAGCGCTATATAAATAAAGGTGACTTGACTTGAGTACTTACACTGTGGGGGTCCCTGTATGCAAGCAGTCTGAATGCCTGGACTGCAGCACCCTGTACTCTGGTTGGAAGTTTTTCAGCTGCAGCTGAGTAGCCTGGAAGGAACTTTAGTAGAGTCTTGATGCTGGAGGGATGAGCTGCATTTGCCAAGGCCTTTAGTGCAAGGACCATGTCCTCCTCTGAGTTTTTACTAAGGCTACTTGCAGCCATATCCAGTAATGGCTGGACAACAAAGGACAAGAAAAAAGGTAAATATCAGATAAATAAGTTCCCTTATCGGTCGGTCACTCTCGGCGTACGTCGTGACCGACTGATAGGAATCTCGCTAGAGAGGCCAATCAACTTCGAGTGGTAGAAGTAGTCTCATCAAATAGTAGTCCATATGTATTTTTCCACATAACTCCCTCAAAGAATGTGTCTTCCGCAGTGTTCCCCTTCCATAGAAAGGGCATGCTTTCCCAGTGTTATCCAATAATCTCACTGTATGGGTTATCACGGAACAACAGTGACAGATACACTCTGTGTTAGCCCTCTCCTATTGTCCTTCCAGGCAAGAAGGGGTACAGGCTTACACCGGGCACTGGATGGGGTGCAGCAGCTGTGGCGCTTTGGTAGGGATTCCTATCAGTCGGTCACTACATACGTCGAGAGTGACCGACCAATAAAGGAACGTCTCGGTTACATATGGTAACCCTCGTTCCCTGAGGGATGGAACGGAGACGTACGTCCCGTCGCCACATCTGCTGCTGCCCACCGGGGTGGCCAGTTTACCAAGCTTGGCTCTTCAGCAAAAAACCTAAATGCAATCGCACCTTCTGCCCATTATATACCCACACTGCGAGGCTGAACAGCTGATGCAAATGACTGCATGCCAATGTGTATTGGCTCGTTTCAGTTTCACTCGAAGTAGATTGGCCTCTCTAGCGAGATTCCTATCAGTCGGTCACGACATACATCTCCATTCCCTCCCTCAGGGAACGAGGGTTACCATATGTAACCGAGACATTATACATAATACTAGCAGATTATAAAATATGATATTGGTACGAATCATATACGGCATATAGAAGTGGGAGACCAAATATACCTGCACCACAGTGATGGGGCATGGATCAGTATACACGCAGTATCTGTATAAAAGAGATCCATATGCCAAAACCACAGTGTTCCACAGGAGAGTTGGGGATTTACTGAAAGGAATTGTCAAGAACTCCTGCAAGGCAGAACACATTATCAGAAGGCCAGTAAAATGCTATTAATGATTGTAACAAATATTTCACTAGGTCACTGACTCACCTGAGCTAATGCCACTAACACAGGCTCAGCAGACAAGTGGTTAAATGCCACTACAAGTGCCTGTCCTGCCTCATTCGCTGTAATGTCTCCTACTTTGAATCTGGTCTCAAGGAATTTGAGGATCCTCTCATCTGTTACCTCCACAACCAAGTCCAGGAACCACCTCCTGAAGACCAAAAAAGAAGAGTCAGTGGAAGAAGTTCTTGGATTGTATAGTATTTAGACAAGTGTAAAGAAAATACCTGTGCTCATCATTTCCTGAGACCTGCTTCCATAACTGCTCTAGATTTTCAAGTGTTGCCACACGTAGCAACTGGATTAGATCCAGAATATCCGTGCTGCTAGCGCTGTCTACTTGATATATGTTAGCCTGAGCTAAGCGCTTAATTAAATCTAAAATCTGTGGAGTACAGAACAATTAAAAATCTTCATGAGTTAATCTACACGTCTATGGTTGAATATTTATGTGTATAATCTTGGAGGTTTGCCTTTGGCGCAGGGTTGTTCAGGTTGATCATCACAACAGGAATTGGTTTAAGGTCCTCTGTCTTGTACATTAGGTTGCCTCTGCTTTGCACTTGTACAGTCACTATTTTGTCAGCTGTGTCTGAAACTTTGAGAAGCTCAATGTCCCGTCTGCAGAAGGGAACACAACAAATGTCATGCACAATCAGCAGTCTTGCAACAATTTGTTAGCTGATAACTATATAAAGCACTTACAATGCCAACATTCGAGAGTTTCCTCCCTTTACATTGAACGGAGAGAAAAATTGGCGCTCCTGAGTGGATGCTTTAGTGATCAGACCGCCATCTGCCGTGGACTTCACTGTGTAGGTGTGTTTCACTGTGGAAACAACACTCTCGCCCCTCTGTAAGTTCAAACAGCATTCAGATCAGTTCAAGTTTGAACTTTCAGATTTTTAACTGAAATTAAATGAAACACACACCTGCTTGCTAAATTTGTCTTCAGGGGCGTGAGCCATACCGCTGTACAAAGCAGCTGGCTGTTGACAGTTTTTGATATCAACCATTTGGGTCACTATCAACTCTTTGGCATTGGAGTCTTCTTCAACAGTGTAAGTGCTCTGACATACACCATGAATTCCCAACTAAAGACATACAAAAATACACTTTGTATTTTCCATGAGGTCATTCTCTTATTTATGGCTGTTTTGTTCTATTAACATGTAGATTTAATACTGTACCTCCACCAGTTCGTAAAAACTTTGTGTGGTTTTGACTGTGACTTGTAGAAATCCAAGGATCCCTCTCACAATATTTACAACTGTGTTTGAGACCCCAGGTGCTGTCCGAATGTCAGTAATTTGTCCCTTGGAGAATTCAAAAACGATTGGCTGGCTGAACTCGGCAGATAGACGCTTAGTGAGCTTTTCGGAAGGGCTAAATACACTTTTTCCAAGGATGCCATTAAAGTCTTCAAAGTCTACATTTGAAATCTTCAAAGGAAAAGCACATTTTTATAGTATGATTAGACATTATATAATTATTCTTAATATCCGCTGAGTCAAGAATAAATATATCATACATCTTAGTTTAGAATAGATTTAAAAATATTAAAATGTGATGGAATTGGAGCAAAAGTGTTAGTACCTGAAGGACAAAGGTTTGTGGCGTTTCACCAATGATTTTAAAAGTGCACCTCAGCTTCAGTGCTGACTCAACCAGGTCTGGCATATCCTGTCCCACTCGTACCAATCCCTCATATTTATACTCGTAAGTTTTTTTAGAGTTCAAGAAAGGCTCTAAAATGTTGGCCATTGAGAAATAATGAAACAGTATGTATCAGAGTCCTAAATAACTTGTTTTTAATATATTTATTATTTATAAATTATTTATAGACATATACATCATGTATAATAGTAAAACATAATATTATAGTATATCTTAGAATAAATACTGTATCTTAGAATAAATCTCTGTAGGTTTTTGTACATTATTTTGTTTACATACCATAATTGTCAGTCTCGCTGGCTAATGGAGGAGAAAGAAAAACATTACTATTCGCCTTTAAGCATTAAAGTACAAGTTTAATGGGAAAATATTCATTTCTAAATAATATTTAAACAGAAATGATCATTACCACACTCTGCGTGCAGTTGAATCTTGCTTAACTGTTTTCTGTGTTTTTTTTTTTTTTTTTACTCACCAGCCAGGGCTACCAGGAGACAGAGATACAACCGCCACATGTCTAAGTCCAGATGTAGTATCAGTCACTTGGACATCATCTTTTATAACAGGGAGCTCCCTCCTACTCCCTTATCTGATGCAGTTAGTGAGGTAAAGTGACCCTGTCACTGTGGTATTGATAATACCTAGGATATCGTAATCATCTGCTGGCAGTAGATCCTTTTCCTATTTAGCAACTAAACTCTGAAACAGTCTTCCTAGAATTGTTTGGGAAGCAGACACACTCTGTCAGTTTAAATCTAGACCAAAACACATCTCTTTAACCTGGCATACTCATAGAACATTATCAATTTCTATTCAAATCATGTAAAATAATCATTAGGCTGCATAAATTAGGTCAGCTGCAACCGGGAACACTTTCCATAACACCTGATGTACTTGTTACATCATAAGAAGAATGGCATCTACGCCGCATAATAGTCTCTCTGTTTATCCAGAGGTTTACTGTAGTCAGCTGGATCCGGGCCGTTTCCAGATCTGATGAAAGACCTGCGCCTAGACACGACCACAACTCTGCCCTGAAGTGTCAACAAAGACCGTGTCAACCTCTGTACAGATGAAAACATTATCAAAATAACTAAATGACTAAAAACGCTGTATTATGCATGCCAAACAAGTAATTGGCAATCTCACTTTGTAAAGAAAGACCTCACGCCCGCGCACATAAGCATTCAAACGTGCATCCCTATAGACTAAACACGTAATACGCATATGCATGCTGTCACCGTTTACACAGATTAACAATTTTGAAGTTTACATGGAGATGATAACGGTATCGCTTTCAAAACTTATTTTCAAAACTTTATTTTAAAGTTTGCGTTCTCAGGCCACCAAAATGCTGTTGTTGTGTAAATGAACGGCCAGAACACACTCAAAGTTTTCTGTTTTCCGTTGAAAATGGTATAGTATAAGCGGCCCCTAAGTTGATAACTAATGATTTACAACTGAAATTAATCAATCAAAAACTTACTTAAGCTAGACAATGACTTTCTTCTAGAGCTGTTGTACAGCCAAAACTATTTTTGTTGTATTAATTTCCTATTATCAATGTAAAGCTGATTTGAAACAATCTGTATTGTAAAAAGGGCTATAAATGAAGGTGACTTGATTTGACTTGTGGCACCACATTTGTTCTGGTGCAACATATATAAATATACTTTTTGATTGCTTATTTATATAAAAAATAAATAAATAAATGTTTACAAATATACAATATAAAGTATATATGTTACGTCTTATGCCTGGTCACCAAGGATTTTGTGTAATTGCATGAGTAAGTTGTTTAATTGTATGAGTATTGCAAGAATATTTTGCTACATGAAAATTAGAAATTGTTCATCAAATTGGCAGTATGCACATATGTATGTTAAGTACATAGGTACATAACCTATTTATGTAATTTAATGGAAAATGTTATGTAATGGAAAATTATTCTGTAAACGCTTGTCTATGAGAATGAAACACACGGTTTGTGTTGTAGAAATAGTTTGAGTAAACAGAACTAGGGGACAAAGGTGTGCGACAGGTCAGTGTGATCACAGACAGTGTCATCACAACCTATTAGGAGAGCATGTGACCTGCTAAACAAATAACAAGATCACACTACAAAATCTTAGTAGTTGGATCCCCTCCCAAGGTTTTTTTTTTTTGCCTGACTGACTGACTGACTGCTTTAAAATGGCTTTTTTGACAGGCAATTTTAAGAAAACGACTAATAAAAAACTGACAATTTAAATATAATTTCTCTCACCTAGCATATCACTTGAAGCAAAAATCCATCATTCTGTCCTGTAAATGTCCGTGTTAAAAGAGCATGTTTGGCCATTTAGTTTTTTTTTTTTTTTGGTTGTTTGAATGGTAGTGTAGCACAGCAGTCTGTTTGTAATAGTTGTGACTTGCTGTTTTCTATAGCACCAGCATTTATGGGGTTAATGCAGAGAGATAAGGAAGTGCTGTATGAGAAAATATAATTGCTGCGTAGGCTGCTATGCCTGTTGTTATGGTTGTTTGCGTTCTGCATTAAAGCTTTCAAGAAAGAGCTCCTTTGTCTTGCTTGAGACATTACATCAGTATGGTAAATTTGTTTGCAATCAAATATTCAAAATCTCCTCCATATGTAGTTGGTATATAAGCGGTAGCAGTTCAAACTAATATAACATAATTTACATCTCTTCGTTGATTGGTTGATATACCAAGGGAGGCTAGTGTAACAGACGTAGACCAGTAAGAGCTATGCCTGTAAACCTCACTCGCCTGACCTCAAGAGGCGGGCAAGCGACTGACCTTAGCGGTCTTTAGCGCCTTTGTTAGCACATCCGCCTACCATCCCAGAGACTCCGGTTCGAATCCTGCACAGAGCAGGTTGAGTAGGATCAGTTACATTTGGTGACATTGACCCAGATGGGTGTAAGGTTTAGGGGGGTAGGTGAGTGTAATGGCCAGTAAGAGCTGTTTGTGTAAATCAGGGGAGTCCTCCCATGCCGGAGACCTCAGTTCGAATCCTGCTCGGAATGGGTCGAAGAGGACTAGTTATAATAGGCTCCTCTGCCATGTTTCTTTTCTCAACTCTCCTAATAGCTGAAAGTGAAATACTCAATGGTAATTGACTAATTATTTTTTTTTTTTTATTTTTTTTTTTTTACCAACGGAGGCACAAGTCTCCAGCTATGGATTTGCCTCCCCCTCCCCTTCTCTATCCCCTCTGACTTACCTTAGCACGGTTTTCCTAACATTTGGAATAACATCAGCAGGTGCGGCACATTCGGGGAAGAGCTCGGTGGTTAAACTTACAGTGGTAAAATTACAAACAAGAAACACAGATTCTGAGACATGAACTTAATAACTGGGAATTGTATTAACATTAAATAAACATCTGATTTTCACCTCAAAATTGTGCCTCCCTTGATGAGCTGCCACTCTAAATATATTTTTTTTAATATTTAAACACACATAAATGCAATTATCGTAAGATTTATAATATATATATATATATATATATATATATATATATATATATATACTACTGGTCAAATGTTTTAGATCAGTAAGATTTTTTATGTTTTTAAAAGACGTATCTTCTGCTCACCAAGGCTGCATTTATTTGATAAAAAACAATAATAAAAAAACAGTATTATTGTGAAATATTATGACAATTTAAAATGACTGTTTTCTATTTTAATATATTTTAAAATGTAATTTATTCCTCAGATGAAAGCTGAATTTTCAACATCATTACTCCAGTCTTCAGTGTCACATTATCCTTCAGAAATCATTCTAGTATGATGATTTTATGCTCAAAAAACATTCATTATTATTTTCAATGTTGAAAACAGCTGTGTACAATTTTTTATCAAAATTCTTTGATGAATAGAAAGTTCAAAAGAACAGCATTTATTTAAAATAGAATATTTTCTAACATTATAAATGTCTTTACTTTACTGTAACTTGATGAAAAAAAGTATTGATTTATTTTATTTTTTTCCCCAAAAAATAAAATTAAAATTCTTACTGACCCCAAACTTTTGAAGGGTAGTGCTTCATGTTACAAAAGCTTTCCATTTCAGATAAATGCTGTTCTTTTGAACTTTCTATTCATCATAGCATCATGAAATAAAAATGTAAATAACTGTTTTCAACATTAATAATAATCATACATTTTTCTTGAGCATCAAATCATCATATTAGAATGATTTCTGAAGGATCATGTGACACTGAAGACTGGAGTAATGATGCTCAAAATTCAGCTTTGATCACAGGAATAAATTACACTTAACTATAGAAAACAGCTGTTTTAAATTGTAATAATATTTAATATATATATATATATATATATATATATATATATATATTAATTTAATGTCCATGATAGAAAACAAAATATGACATAATTTTCTAAATCTCTGAGGTCAATTTAAATATGTAGCATTCTTAATTAATAAAAGAATGCAATTCCTTGGATCCTTTAAGGATTATCTGGCTGCTCTCTACTTATTGTCTTTTTCTTGTTTCTGTGTTCATTTTGTGCACATGGCTCTGTCTTTGGCTGTGTATGAAAGCTGAAAAATTTAAGTATGGAAGTAGAAAGGTAAAAAGGCACATCCTGTCTACTGAGATACCTTCATATGATCGATTTTTGAGGGCAGCATATATATATATATATATATATATATATATATATATATATATATATATATATATATATATATATATCCTTCGCTCCACTGCCTATGATATCCCACTTTCCTGTGCCTTCGATTCTGTGACTAAAAAAATAACATCTGTTCCCTTTCGTTGTCACTCCGAGTTACGTCGGATGACGACGAATGGGGTTTCGCTTAGAAATCCTATCATCTTCGAGTATATAAAACGAGCCAATGGCAAAGAAATGCCATGGGTCTGCGGAATTTGCATAGCGTAACTCCGCCCCACCCTGGGAGTATATAAGGAAGTACGCTGGCAACATGCAGATATGTTTTCGCTTCGGAGCCAAGTTGATGTACTTCACTCCACAGCCAATCCTGAGATTCATCTCTTCATTTCTCTTCGAGACGAGCCTCTTCATTTCTCTCTAGACGAGCCACACTCTAGACGAGTGTTGGTGTGACAGCGAGTTCCAGCGAGTGCACATTCCCTGCTTATCTGTGCAGTGATTTGCCAGTGTTTGTGTGTTCTCTCCCTGGTCGCTTCAGCATTTGTGGAGAAATCTCCTTTCTAAAAGAGCTTGCACGCGGCACGTCTTTTTAAAGATGCCTCGCCCGTGCACTTCTGGTTGCGGTCTTCTCATTTCTGACTCTGATGGGCACAATCGCTGTCTTGTGTGTCTGGGTATTGAGCGCGCTAAGGCAGCGTTTGTGGATGAGTCATGTTCCCATTGCGGGAACATGCCCATCGCACGGTTGCGGTCTAGACTCAATGATCTTCATGTGAGAGTCCCCTCATCCGCACCCCGATCTACGGGCTCCGCGAGAGCTAGTACTTCGGCTGGCGGCCAGGGTGACCTGAGGATTACGGTGTGGGACAAAGCGCCGACTATTCCACGCTCCACACCGTCCTCTAGCGCTGTGCAACCCGCGAGTGTTTCAAATGAGCCCGCTGTACAGTCCTCTGACTTGCCGCGGGTCTCATTTGGCGCTCCAGAGGAAGATTCGATGTCGATCGCTGCATCACAGGGTGGGCAAGAGTCCTTGGGAAGTGAGGATTCGGCTGTGCTGCCACCTTCGGGTGTGCCAGCATTGCCCGAGTCTGATCCAAAGATGACGGCCATGCTTTCCCGGGCAGCCGCGGCCATTGGGCTTGAGTGGTCCCCGCCACCTGGTCCGGTGCGCTCGCGGCTGGATGATTGGTTTTTGGGTGCCGCCACTGATCCTCGTCAGCGCACGTCCCCAATGCCTTTCTTCCCGGATGTGCATGAGGAGGTCACGAGGTCCTGGAAGGCACCATTGTCTTCTTGTGATCGCTCGGCGACCTCCTCCGCCCTGCCTCCTCTCGATCAGGCGGCCGCCAAAGGGTACACTGGGGTTCCCCAGGTTGAACGCTCTGTTGCGATGCAACTGTGTCCTCAGAGTGCTTCTTCCCGCGGCGACCCAAAGCACCCCTCCAAAGCCTGTAGGTTCTCTTCCACCCTTGTGGCGAAGGACTATAGAGCTGTCCTTCGTCAGTTCGAGGGCAAGAGTGTGGTTCCACTGAAACTATTTCAGAGGCTCCTGGGGCATATGGCATCCGCAGCCGCAGTCACGCCGCTCGGGTTGCTTCATATGAGACCACTTCAGCTTTGGCTTCGCGATCGAGTCCCGAGGTGGGCATGGCATCACGGCACGTTCCGAGTCCCAGTGACTCCAACCTGCCGTCAGACCTTCACCCTGTGGTCGAACCTCAGTTTTCTTCGGGCCGGAGTGCCCTTGGAACGAGTTTCCAGGCATGTTGTTGTATCAACAGATGCCTCCACCACGGGCTGGGGCGCCATGTGCAATGGACATGCTGCCGCGGGCTCCTGGACAGGACCCCAGCGCCTTTGGCAAGTCAATTGCCTCGAGTTGTTGGCTGTACGCCTTGCCCTGCACCGCTTCCATGCGTTGCTCAGGGGTCAACACGTACTAGTCCGATCGGACAATACCGCGACTGTAGCGTACATCAACCGTCAAGGTGGTCTGCGCTCCCGCCGTATGTCACAACTCGCCCGCCACCTCCTTATATGGAGTCAGAAGCATCTGAGGCCGCTTCAAGCCATTTATATCCCGGGAGACCTGAACCAGGCGGCCGACGAGCTGTCTCGGCTTCGGCCTCTCACTGGAGATTGGCGACTCCATCCCCAGGCGGTTCAGCTGATTTGGGATCAGTTCGGGGACGCACAGGTAGACCTGTTTGCCTCCCACGACTCGTCCCACTGCGGCCTGTTTTATTCCCTGACCGAGGGCACGCTCGGCACGGATGCACTGGCGCACAGCTGGCCGCGGGGCCTCCGCAAATATGCGTTTCCCCCAGTGAGCCTTCTTGCGCAGACTTTGCGCAAGATCAGGGAGGACGAGGAGCAGGTAATTTTGGTTGCCCCGTATTGGCCCAACCGCAACTGATTCTCAGAACTAGTACTCCTCGCTACAGCTCCTCCCTGGCCAAGCAGGAAGGACCTGCTTTCTCAGGGACGTGGCACCTTATGGCACCCTCATCCCGATCTTTGGAACCTCCACGTGTGGCTACTGGACGGGAAGAGGCAGGTTTGAGTACCCTACCACCAGCGGTGGTGGCTACCATCACTTCCGCTAGAGCATCGTCCACGAGACATGCCTATGCGTTGAAGTGGAACCTCTTCGTCAACTGGTGTTCTAAAAATCTAGAACTCACGAAATGCCCCATCAGTGTCGTGCTTTCCTTCCTGCAAGAAGGGTTGGAGCGAAGGCTGTCTCCCTCCACCCTGAAAGTGTATGTTGCCGCCATTGCCACACATCACGACGCAGTTGATGGTAAGTCCTTGGGAAAGCACGACCTGATCGTCAGGTTCCTGAGGGGAGCCAGGAGACTGAATCCTCCTCGTCCTCCCCTCGTACCCTCTTGGGACCTCTCAGTGGTTTTAACTGCCCTGCAGAGTGCTCCCTTTGAGCCTCTGCAATCAGTGGAGCTTAAGTTCCTGTCAATGAAGACAGTGCTCCTGGTTGCATTGGCCTCCATCAAGAGGGTAGGGGACCTGCAGGCATTTTCGGTTGACGAAGCGTGCCTGGAATTCGGGCCGGCTAACTCTCACGTGATCCTGAGACCCCGGCCTGGATATGTGCCCAAGGTTCCCACCACTCCCTTTCGAGACCAGGTGGTGAACCTGCAAGCGCTGCCCTCGGAGGAGGCAGACCCAGCCTTGGCACTGCTCTGTCCAGTACGCGCACTCCGTGCCTACGTCGACAGAACGCAGTGTTTCAGGACCTCAGACCAGCTCTTTGTCTGTCATGGTGGGAAGCTGAAGGGGAAGGCTCTCTCCAAGCAAAGGTTGTCTCACTGGATAGTGGACGCCATTGCTTTGGCATA
The DNA here is from genome assembly GCF_951802725.1 of Rutilus rutilus. Classification (NCBI taxonomy): domain Eukaryota; kingdom Metazoa; phylum Chordata; class Actinopteri; order Cypriniformes; family Leuciscidae; genus Rutilus; species Rutilus rutilus. The sequence goes on from NC_140227.1 coordinate 7,950,056, forward strand.
CCAGCAACAAGATCGACCGTGCCCCCTTGGTGTGACGGCCCACTCCACTCGGAGTGTGGCATCCTCTTGGGCTCTAGCGCATGGCGCCTCGCTAACAGACATCTGCAGAGCTGCAGGCTGGGCGACACCTAACACATTCGCGAGATTCTACAATCTCCGAGTGGAGCCAGTTTCTTCTCATGTACTCGCTTCAACTAGCCGGTAATAGATTCTGCTCAGGTGTCTTCGCTTGCTCGCCATTCCTCTCCACGGACGGGATACGTGCGATATTCTCCTCAGGTGAGCCTAATAAGCCCTGAGTCTCCTCCAGCACTGACGACGTCAATGCCAGAGTTATGCCACCGGCAGCTTTCGCGCTTGGCCAGGTGCCTCCATGTGCATGGTTCCCCCTCCGGGTGACCCCCACATGTGTATTCCACTGTAAGCCTCTTTGAGCATGTGTCTTTCCCTTGGCAAGCCACCTTGCCACCCCTGGGGTTGAAATATTCCACCTGCGGCTGGACACCCCAGTGTTATTCCGTATGCAGCCCTTCGGGGTCATATGTGTATTCCAAGTCCCCCCCTTCGGGTTGGGCATGATTGCATATTTCCACTGAGATATGCTTCCCAGTGTACCTTGGTATTCCTGTGTTAAGTAGGACTTCTTCGTCCGTGCTAGTCTCACGACAGGGAGCTCAGACTTACGCAGGGCACTGGAAGACAGTCGAGAGGTGGCGTGATTACACTGGGAACCCCATTCGTCGTCATCCGACGTAACTCGGAGTGACAACGAAAGGGAACGTCTCGGTTACGTATGTAACCCTCATTCCCTGAGTAGGGAACGGAGACGTTACGTCTCCCTGCCACTTCCGCTGTACCGCTGGAAACGCCTGAGTTCAGTCTCGGCTCCTCAGCGAAGACATATCTGCATGTTGCCAGCGTACTTCCTTACTCCCAGGGTGGGGCGGAGTTACGCTATGCAAATTCCGCAGATCCATGGCATTTCTTTGCCATTGGCTCGTTTTATATACTCGAAGATGATAGGATTTCTAAGCGAAACCCCATTCGTCGTCATCCGACGTAACGTCTCCGTTCCCTACTCAGGGAACGAGGGTTACATACGTAACCGAGACGTTTTTTTGTGTAAATGTAAATTTTGACCAACTTTTTCCACTTTTAATGTCTAGCAAAACAATTAATACTTTAGTAATTAAATATCCACTAAGTTATCATCAATCCTCCCTCTATTTTCTTGTAGATGTTTAAGCCATTATGCTTCTTCAGAAGTCTGTCCAAAATCAGTGTCATGCACAAACTGTTGCACAAACAGTCATTGCCTGATAGGGCAGTGAGGCCAAAAAAAATAAATACATAAAAAAAACAGCTGCCTAAGCTTTCGAATGCAGACTTTTTTGTGTCTGACATGTGCTCCCCTTGTTCCGACCCCATGTTTCCTTTTGCCACGCACCCTCATTTAACCCTTGTCTAGTTCACGTTCTGTTAATTGCCAACACCTGTTTCTCATGGTTTTCCCTCTCTATTTATTGTGTTTCCTCCTATCCATAGGATTGTTTTGTGCAATACGCCAGGAGTGGATTGTGCCCTTTGCTCTAGTTCTTGTGTTGCTCTTTTTAAGTGTTTTTCTAGTCCTGTTCTGTGATTTGCCCCAGTTCTATACCCAGAAGGGCCTGCCTACTTGTTCCGGCTTTGTTTGACATTACTGTGTATTAATTATAGTTTCAGATTTATTAACTCTGCACTTAGGGCGACATGAACACATCAAAGGAGATAAATGTTTTTATTAGTCCATAATACAGTACATAGAAAATCATCTTAGACAATCAGTTGTCAGAAAGAACGATTTTTTTTTTGCTATTGACTGTAAAACTTATAGCTGCTGACTGCAATTGGTTAAAAAAATTATACATCATAGCATTCAGTAACATTTTAGTTTTATAACATTTTAATACTTTTCTCTCAAAAAATAAATATATTGGAACTTTCGCACATATTTTCATAAGTACATCTTTTAGTGCTTAGATTTAAAAGCATTTGTAAACTGGTGCTGAAGTTAATCTCTCTTGATAAAGTTTATCGCAGACACTCAAAACAACATGGAATGTTCTTGAATAATCTGTAGTACTCCTCTTGAATCTGATGATAAAAGTGAAAACATTTGCAATTTAAGGTGTAAAATGGTAAACATCAATACTGAATAAGAAAAAAAAAAAATTACATCTCTTATTAGGTAACCCAGTTCCCTGATAAGGGAGATAAGACACTGCATTATGATGACTAAAGCATGTGTGGAAACAGCAATTTCATTGGCCAAAGCGAGGTCAGGTGACAGTGTAATCGCATCATCAAGACTATGAATAGGGACTTGAAATAAAATTCATCAAATTCTAATTATCTGAAGGAAGACACTCAGGCATGCATAAAGTATGGCAAAGTGACTCAGGGTCTCGTTCCCTTCTCATGGAACTGGGTTACATAACCAGAGATGTTCACTTTCGAGGGAATTCAACGCTGATGTTGATGCTATGGGAATGTTAATACCCACATTGCCATACTGAAAAATGCCTGGCTAGCAAGTTTGTGAACTACGCTACACACAAACCCTGTGGTCCACTGAGAGGATTAACCCTAAAGGACTTGAGAGCCATGAATCCAAACTGTAAAACCTTATGAATGTGTGCTGAGAGGACCAGCCTACCACAGCACAAACATACTGTAAAGGCGCACCCTTAGATAATGTTTTAGAAGAGCCCAGACTCCAAGTTGAGTGGGCCTTGATGCCTAGAGGTAAAGCCATTCCATGCACGTCATAGGCCAAATAAACTGCATCACATTCTCAATTGAGAGACTGGAATCTGCGAGTTGACACCCTTTGGGGCCAAACCACAGCTTCCAAATCTTGGGTCAGGGGTGGAGAATCCTGAGCCTAAGACTAAAGATCCCTCCTGGTCGGAATCTCCAGTGGGGAGCCTTCCGGAGAGACATTAGGTCCAAACACTAGACTTGGGGTGGCCAGAACAGAGCCACTAGCAACAGGCGAACTCCATTCTGGCGAACCCTGGCGAAGCCTTGGCCATGTCTGCACCCATGGCATCCAGCCGTACCGGAGCTGGAGGTATGAGGGCAAACCATAGGGGACAGTGGGTTGACTCTGCTGAGCTAGACAAGTTCACTTCCACTGTGTCGTTCTTCTGCCAAATTAACTTCACCACCTCCGGGTGATGTCTCCATTCCCTGGGCCTCAACACCTGTGTGGACAGGATGTCTTCTCCCAAGTTGAATGCCCTGGAATATAAACTGCCCCCAGTGAGAATAGTTTGTTCTCAGCCCAGAGCAGGATCTTCTGCATCAACATGAACAAGGCCCCAAACGCAGCCCGCCCTTGAGATTACATAGGAGACTGCTGATCTGTTGTCCATCTGGACTAACACATGTTAGCCCCTCAGTATTTCCATGCTAGAAATACAGCCCTCATCTCCAGACAATTTATGTGCCATAACACAGAGGGTCTCTCAAACACAACCCTGGCTTCCTAAAGCAAAGAAGCTGATGATCTTTATTTCAGGTGACTATTTATGGTCTTTATGACACGCTTACACTATGTCAGCTAACCTCACCTTTGGTCAATAAAACTGACACTTCCACACATGCTTCAAACACTTGCTCATTCAGGGGCATTCCCATAGCATCAAAGTCATGACGCAGTGCTGAGTTCCATCTAAAGGGAATTGTAGAATAGTGTGCACCTTACCCTTCTGGATAGCACGCAAAGGAAAATGAAAATGAACATCCCTTGGAACACATTGGCGAAGGTAAAGAGATATGCTGTCAGGGTGGTCTCATATAAGATGTGCATGACACCAAAAGTCCAGGTAACTCCCAGAACAAATAGAAGAGCAATAGCTCCTCTTGCACAAGACCTGCGGAATAATTATTGAATAGCAAAAGTTAAAAATATGTTTGTAATATTTTTAAGTCAGCTGTTTGATTAGTAACTTTAGTATTTTGCTACCCTGACATGAATAAAATAACATTTTACTTTTACTAAGAGTGGGATATAAAGGATGGAGTCCAAGTTACTTGCAAACACAAAGAGTCATAACATTACAGAATAGAAGATGTGACAATTTAAATTATGAACAATTTCTTTACCTGATATTTTCATAGTGACTGATTTCAGGTATCTTTACTGCAGTGTGACGATAAACCTTAAAGATGATCACAGCAAATGCCAGCAGATTAACCTGGGAGGGAATAAATGGCTTCGATTTAATATTTATCCAACAAGAAAGTACAGTATGAACTACAAGCAGCAATTCATTTGATTAATTAAACAGCATATCATGTTATCAATTAAATACGTTTTTTTTTCTTTTTCTTTTTTACATTTATTGACAGCTCTAATGAAATTACATTTTGGATATTATTTTATTTAGATTTACAATTTATTTAGATTGATTAAAAATACAGCATAGCTCTAATGAAAAGGGTTGTATTAGTGTATCTGAGATTTGTTGCTGAGTGTACATGAGCCCAGAGTACTGTTCATGGGTTACAGACAGTCTATATTACAGTGTTGTTACTGGATGTTACACTAACACAAGAAGAGATGCTCACCAGAATAATCAGACAAGCTGGTCCTATGAAACTCCAGATGAAGTTATTTTCAGTGCTCAGCCAACACCTTAATAAAATTAATAACATGAAATAATAATTAAAATGATTGTAAAACTGAATTTACATTGTTTGAAGAAAATGTGAGTGGTGCAATCCACCTTATTTTGCAACGTACTGTAGACGTTTTATTTGCCATTTTATTTGTGTGTGTGTGAATGTATGAGAATTACGATTTGTCAGCCGCTATACGTTAAATAACTAGAAGAATAAAGTTAAATAAATGGTAACTATTTGAGCTACAAACCTGTGTTTATGATTATGATAGTAAATAATATAATATGAATGCACCAGTTTTTAATATCAAGCAGCATAAAATACAATATTCGTACAGCTAAAATAACTGAAGACAACGGAAGCCTTGCACATTCAAAATAATATTGGTGGATCAAAATAAGGTGGATTGCTCATAGTAATAGTCATACTTTCTTTAACAAATACCACTAAATTTAAATTCTAATAACTTACACAGTACTGGTGCCATAATATTTATATCCAAGTGTTGCAGAAATTGTGACGACCACTGCTGGGCTCCCATAACCAAATATGTAGAAGTTCCGGTGGAGGAAACCTTTGTTATAGATGACACCAACAACAATGAGATACAAATGGATCCCCTCTATACACATCCAGGCAAATGCAGACAAGAAGAAATAGTGCAGCAGGCCAGCGATAAGAGAACAGAACCACTGAAACACAAAGTGAACAAACATGAATCAACATTACATTGCACTACATTACTTAAAAACTACTTTTGTAAAGGGTTTATGTTGCCATATGACACATTAAAAAAGCCTGAGGAGAGAACCTTGTGTGCAATCTTGTTAATCCCGATGAGGAAGATGAACTGGGCCATGAAAAGGCTGCAGCACAGGTTCTTGTGGATCGTGGTTCTGGTGTTCTGAATGTCTCGGAAGAACCAGAATGTGAAGATACACAGGGACAGGCATATTATGGAGATCACCATTCCCAGCTGCGTTATCCTCGTCAGAACATTATAATGTGCAAGCAACTACATAAAAAAGAGCAGGAAAAGGCATTTAGGATTGTTTACAAGCAAATTGTGAATTCTGCTCTAATTGTACCATAATTACAAACTGAGTCAGTTGTTTTCACAAAGTAATAATAGGGTTAGGGTTAGGGTAAAGGTACATTGCATACATTGAAGAAAAGGTGAGTGACACTCACCTATGCCATGTTGCTAAGGTGTTCTGGGTGGTTTTATAGCACATTGGGTTACACTTTATTTTAAGGTGTCATAGTTACAGTGTAATTGCTGTATATATTTAAGTACTGAGTAATATTAAACAACTACATGTACTTACTATAGGGTTAGGGTAGGATTAGGATTTGGTTGAGGGTTAGTTGCATGTAATTATGCATAATTTACTGTTATTACTATGGTAAGTACTGCTGTGCAAAGGCAAAAGACCGTAACTTCGTTTTTGGTCGAAAATTAGTTATTTATATTTTTGCCACATTCAAGACCTCCTTTATCATGTGGATGAGTATCTTGAATCAATTCCGTTGTTTTTTCGAGAAAATAATGAGTTGTCTTAACAGTAATTTCCAAAAGCCCATGAGAAACCGGCAGAACACCGTAACATCAGTTACCGCTCTTTGGCTTTGTTTTGGAACGCTCAAATTGAGTTATGGTGCTCTGCCTTTGTTTAGCCGCGCGTCAATATGAAGTTACCGTGCCGGTGTTCTATCAAATAATGCTACCTACCAGATTGTACGGTTATCTGCCTTTGTTTTAATGTCCATTAAAATTAAAATTACGGTGTAGCCTGTGTACTTTGTCCAGCTGCCATCAGTCCCTCTAACTTCTGATGTCCTCAGAGCTTTGTCCTGCACAATTGCGGTCAGAACATTTAGTATGGTCTGAACCCGCTCCATCGACAAACGTGCGATATCGATCGCGAAGGATTGTGCAGAGTTGACAGAAAAATGTTACACATTGCCGTAGCAGATGAATACAACCAAGAACTAAAGTCCTGCCTCACCCAGTTCGGGTACCAGACCTGGTTGAAACACTCATGCAGCCCCGCCCTAAACACGGTCAAGCCAATGCTGGACTAATATATCTATGGAGGTATTTTGTCATGTCAAATGTATTAATAATGCCATCAGAATGCAACCAAAGCACAGGATAGCAATAAGTAGATGGCTATAAATAATTGTAAATCATACAAAATAAATGCCATGATCACTAGATTTTATACAGGTGTTACTATAATGATTTTGTTAATGGTGATCAGCAACCAAATATTGATAATGTGGAAGTTACTGCCTTTTGCCTTGGCATGACTTCTCACTTTTTGCTGACAATACAAAGGCAGAGTACAGTAACTTTAAAATAGTGGTCAAAAGTCAAGTTTGAGCTCAAGATTTTTTTATGTATATAATTTTCATTACTAAAACATCTATTTGCCAGATTTCCAGTGTCCTACCTATAATTAATTTGGCGGGACAACAAAAAATCTTTAAAGTAATTTTTCTCAGTTCCACACTCTAGCGACTTAAGGTATTTTGCCTTTGTAGGGCAGAGTACATGTAACATATGTAACAAGGACACTGTAAAATAAAATGTTACCACACATTGTTACGAAACAGAACAGAAAGGAAGATATTTAGAAGAATGTCAGTAACCAGACAGTTTCTGGTCTCATTGACTTCCATAGTAGGAAAAATATATACTATGGAAGTCAATGAGACCAGAAACTGTCTGGTTACTGATATTCTTCTAAATATCTTCCTTTCTGTTCAGCAGAAGAAAGAAATTCATAAAGGATTGAAACAACATGAGGGTGAGTATATGATGACAGAATTTTCATTTTAAAGTGGAGTATCCCTTTAAATGTTTCATAAATCATTGTAGCACAAACAATATGTGATGCATTACATGCTGATGTTTAATATTTAGGGTTAGGAGTTTGTTCAAATTCCTAACAAGTATGAGGGAGCAAAATAGTGAGGTTTATGACAGCAATCACCACTAATGAGATATACTGGACTGAACAAACGGATCAACTATATTCTGTATTTCTAATGATTAAGGTAACTTCACTGTAACTTTAAAAGTGTACTTTAAAGATAACATCAGTCTAAGAAATTTTTTTTTCTATGAATTTAGAAGAAATATAAAGTCTTACACAGTAAAAAAAAAATATGTCAGGTTTATTAATATTGAATATGACTTAATCAATCATAAACAGTGTATACCGTAAATTTGGGGTCGGTAAGAGTTTTTAATGTTTTTGAAATAAATATCTCGCAGTGTTTTCACCTAGGCTGCATTTATTTGATTAAAATAGAGTAAAACAGTAACATTATGAAATATTATTACTATTTAAAATAACAGTTTTTGATTTTAATATATTTTAAAATGTAATTTATTTCTGTGATGGCAAAGTTGAATTTTCAGTCTTCAGTGTCACAGATTCAAAAATCATTCTAATATTCTGACTTAGTGCTCAAGAAACATTTCTTAATATTTTCAATGTCGAAAACAGTTTTGTGGCATTTTTACTGTCACTTTTAATCAATTTATTGCATATTCGCTGAATTTTTTTATTTTTTATTATTATTTTTTTATTAAAAAAATATATATTGTACTGACCCCAAACCTTTGAATGGTAATGTAAAATTGTTTAAACAGTTCAGGTAGAAATAACAAGAAATGTTGGTTGGGCCACCGTATTTTGTGAGGAGACCAGCAGGGGACAGCAGTAGTTCACTTACATTGGCATGAGCAGAGGACATGAGAATAGCAAAGTGTGTCAGGTGATCACATGAACACGAAGTATGAGTGGAATTCACATGAGTGCGTGTACAGCCATCCAAACTCCAGTGTCCCATCATGCTCTGGGAATACTTCCAGAATGAACACTTAGTCTCATCATGGGCAGGGTCTATCTCCTTTATGAAAAAAGCAAAACTTCAATGCATATTAAAATGACATTCAAAGCAACAACTATTTCAAGTTAATTAATCAATCAGTCACACTGCACCTGTGTGTGTTTGAGAGTGAAGGTCACGTTGTTCAGTGCAAATGTCTTTGGATTGCTGATAGCTGCTGCTATTACTGGCGAATTAACTGTAATTTCACCCGCTGCTGCATAGCGAGAGTAATCGGCCACACCAGGGTCATCAGTTGGCTTTAAAATATCCCCAATACTGTTATAGATTAGAAATACAATGGAGGTGCTTCCTACAGCAGAGACAGATAGAAGACATGCATTTGAATCAGTTGGTGAATTTGTATTCAATTTGCTATGAAGTTAAGAAAGAACATTATTACAAACCATTATTGCTTATGTTTTTTGCATTCTTAGGGATCAGTGAAATGGAGTTTCCTTGGATGTTGGCTGAAACTGGATGCTTATGTGCTTGGTGGGGTTCAAATGTGTATAGTTTCATTTCTAGAAATCATTCAACACAATGATTAGCACCTTCATCAAAAGCAGGTAAAAAAAAAAAAAAAAAAAAAAAAAACTGTAAAAATATGGTGAAATTTTTTCAGGTATTATGGAACAAAATACAAAAGGTATTAAAAAACAAACAAACCAATCAAATGTTATTACTCATGCAGGGACTTCTATAAAATGACTCAATAACATTAATTACATCTGTATACATATATGTAATATTTTATTAATATTTATTTTATATTTATATTAATAATTAATATATCAGATTAATATACATCTGTAATTTCCAAAGATTTTCATACTTTTTATTTCTAAACGCTAACTATTTAGGTTAACTAATTATGATGTTTTAATATTTTCTGTTAATTTTTTAATAGTGTATCCTATAATTGTTCTGTCAGAAAGTTTAAGATTTACAGTATATAAAAATGAATAATGCACTGTAAGAAATAAATATGTATGGAAAATGGAGAATGTACTGGTAATTTTATGCCAGTGCATTATCCATTAAGGTTTTAGACATTTATTTTAAACCCTACACTCGTACAAATAAAGGTTATTGCTGTCTATGGTTCAATGAGAGCCTTTAACCATCAATGGAACCTTTCTATTTAACAAAAGGTTCTTTATAGTGGAAAGTTTCTTTGGGAGACCCAACATAGTTCTTATATTGCAGTGCTGCAAAAAACAAACAAACAAACAAACAACAACAACAACAAAACTATTGGGGAATGAGGTGTTAAAGTGTGTTAAATACAACACAATGAAAGGCATAATTTAAATGGTTAAATACCTGCGGAAAATCAAAATGGAAAATTCCCTAATATTTTTACAGATTCTTCTTAGAGAGTGTTTGTTTATATTTTAGCCCACAAAAATCTCACCTACTTCACCGGCATCCACCTGCATCTGCATAGTGTGTGTGTATCCAGCAGACAGGGCCAGTATTTCCATCTCTGCTGTGTGAAGGAGTGTGGTGATGTAATACTTCCTCAAATCCTCATTTATCCTGTCCCATTCCACCTTCTCATCCTTCTCGACTAAGTTATTCACACTAAAAACCAAATTCTATGAGAAAAATACAGGAAACACAGAACGTCTCAGGTTTACGACTGTAACAGGCAGAAGGAGCAAATGACAGGGCCTGCGAGTCTCCTATCCTCTTAAGGGACTCAATAGCCAACATAAAAGCCATCTTTAATGTTAGTAACTTCTCTGAAATTGAGTCCAGGGGCTTGAAGGGCCAGAGACAAACCTTCCAGAACCACTGCCAAATCCCAGGCTGGAAGTCTTACATGGCAAAGTCCAACTAATGTTCTCTGCACCATAAAGTGAAGACAAGTGAAGGAGGAGATTGGTAGCTGCTACTTTCTTCTCAGTGTTGGATTATTTTGATATTATCTATCTGCAGGCATCCAAGCATTGTTTAAAGGCATTGGATTCAGTTCATGGAGCTTTAAGATTTATTACCAATTCAAAAGCCCTTACCCATCATTGTTTACTGTACTCTTGGGTTGGATGGCCCGCACTGTCAATCTATAGACTCAAGCAATGGTACATCTTTATATAAAACTTTCCTGGGTTTGTTTCCCTCCTGTTTACAGCAGTATACCATTCAAAAAGGTGTAAAAATGTATGGTCTTCGTTCACAAGAATATTATCTTTTAAACATCCCAATAGTCCAAATATGGGTAAAAGGGTGTTTAGTTATGCTGCTCTGTCTGATTGGAATCAGTTACAAGATAAATTATGCTTTAAAGAGTTGGTCTCTCTAAATTAATTTAAGAGTATTTTAAATGATTTGGTTACGGCTTTACCTACTTGTTATTGTTTTAACTGATATTGTATATATATATATATAAAAAAATCTATATGTAATTAATGTATTTGTTTTCATGTTTAAGTCTTGGCCAGGACCCTCTTGTAAAAGAGGTTTTAAATCTCAAGAGTTTTTTCCTGGTTGAATAAAGGTTATAGGACTCCCCAATTTAAGGTGTAAAGTTTCCTTGTGAAGGGAGTTCAGGATGGTTTCAACAACCTCAGCTGAGACACCATAGTTTAAGGTTTGACCCCCTTCAGGGGCCAAACCAAAAGTTTTCCGATCATCCATCGACCTAAAAAATGGCTTGTCATTTAAAACATGTAAGTAGCAACTTTACATGGCTGCTCGCTTTAACATTAACCTATTATTAGGCGATATTCAAGTGTGTGGAGTGTGGATGCTAAAGTATAGCGCCGGCGCAATCCCTTGCATTTTTTCCTGACAACAGCAGAAACAACTTAAAATACTCTGTCATTTTTGGTCATACAGAAAAGAGTATCATTAATAGACATCATAAGAAACTGTAAAGGGTCTAGTTAAACACAACTGCAAGAAAATTTTGTGCTTTTTGTAAAATAAAGAAAACAAAGAGGACACGCTTTCTGCCATCTCGGTCTCTGTGAATTGGAGCACATCTAAAAAATAATCGAAACTAAGCTTATAGGCTACTTGCCTATATCTATATAAAGCTTGAAATGTATACTTTGAAATGAACCAATTCAAAGCAAGAAATACTCTCTGCGTATGTGACCCGTATGAAAGTTACATTTCTCTCTATAGGCCTCATTTATAGTTTCTTGTAGGTTTTTGGGGGTTAAGTTTTCTATTTTAAACTTTGGTGTAAACCATTCAGGCTTATTAAAACTGACTGGTGTGTTTCTGTCTTACATCATGTCCTGTATGTGGAATGGTACACAAATTACCATGATGGTTTCATTGATGTGTTCCTCAGGATGTTCAGACTTGTCTCCAGCGCCTAGTTTATAGCTGGCCATGGCCTCGATGTATGATATGAGGAGAATAGGGGAGAGTTCAGCTGATGTTTGATGTCTTATCTCTTTCAGACGCTCTGCAGTTGACAGATTAATCATCTACAACCCAGAGAGAAGAAAAGAGAATTAATATTCACTCAAATATACAATGTTATTAAAGATCACATTATTTGAAAGATCATAAATTACAGGGAAAAATCAGACAACACACAGGTGTTCTAACATGCTTATATCAGAGGCCTTCAAGCATATTCAAACATTTCCGTACAAACATTTCATGTATAAACTTCCTCAGACAAATTTGTTTATGGCATGATTAGTCTTTAGTATTTTATAAAGTAAAAAAAAAAAAAAAAAAAAAAACTTCTAACAAGGCTAGTACCAACTAGATAATAAGCAAATGGAATCAGTTTAAAGGGTGTTGAAATTAAATTATAATTTTCTTGGGACAGATTTGCAAATTTGCCAGCAGAGGACGCCATTTTCTCACACTTACATTGTGATTATAGACTGAATTCTGCAAGGACCTAAACAGCAGCTGTGTTTTGTCATGAGATTTTAGTCATATAGCAATCAGGATGGACATGGAGTATTTTAGGAAATGTTCAATCAATACTTCATGAGTGGTGTGAGAGGCCACACAGGAACATTAAGAGATTATTATTTTTATTTTGTTTTAGTAAACATCATGCTTCACATTTCACATTCAGGAAATGTATTAAAATATTAAAACTAACAAGAAAAATACTAAGATATAAAATGTTTCAGTTATTAACGTAGCCTTGGTTGCCTGAGATAACGGGAACGAGCACTGCATCAGTAATTGACTCTTATGGGGAAAACTCCTGCATCAGCACAGACAATGGCTGACTGCCTATTTAAGTTGCGCTGATTGCTTATTTTGTCAGAATTTTTCCACTGAGGAGCAGGAGCGTCGACTCATGTGTAAGCTTAGTAGCATGACAAGCTATTTTTTATGAGACGGTCCATTTCAGGACAGCATATCTGCTTCTGTATTCATGGAGCCCAGCAGGTGCACCACTCTCACTGAGCGAAGATTGTGCTGTGCCCACAGAAGGAGGCGGTATGCCAGCTTGTTTAGCACATGAGACCAGAGTCCCTCTTGGTGATTTATATATGCTACCACTGTCATACTCTCCCAACGGACTAGGTTGTGGCGCCCTCTGAATTCTGACTGGAACTCCTTCAAAGCCAGAAATACTGCCAGAATTTCCAGGCCGCCATTACTTTTTCGGAACGAGGACGTAACGAGCCTGACTTGCTGTGGGCCATGGGAACTTTCCTCACAGCGGCCTTTGCTAGCAGCGCTTGTAATTCATCTCAGAAGACGTATGTGTCGTCGTCAGAGAATGAATTGTGAATCACACCCCTGAAGCGGAGGGGCCTGCAAGTGAACTGGAGCGAGTAGCCTCATTTAATTATTTCCCAAACCCAATCTGACATGCTGGGAATGGCTTTCTAAGCTTGGCTCCGTGGAGGCGAGGGGTTGAAAAGTCGCAGGTGGCAGCTCGCATTAAAAATTGAACTTACTCATCAACATATATTAGATTTTGTCTAATAAAGCCTATCACATTAATCTGACATCGCTAGCTTTTAACGAAATCGTTATCGCTAGCACACCACGCTAGTATATCGCTAGCCTGTTAACCTGCCATCCGTGCTTGCCGCTTTCTTTTCGCGCCTTTTACAAGTCTATCAGACAGCTGTGGTGAGTTGGATCAGTCAACAAACACGGTGAGTAATGTCTTCTCCTGTTATTGTCACTTGGACTTCGTGGCACATGTATAGTATAGCATTCTCTGTCAGCGTTGAAGGATTTACATGTGATAAATGCAAGGAGATTTCAGAACTAGAGACACGCATCCAAACTTTAATCAAGGATAGTAAGAGTGCAAGGGCTTTGGATACTGCTTTGGATGCAACTAGCTTAGTGAACTCTGTAGTTCACTCTGTACTCATCTGGGTGACCATGAGACGCTGTAGTTGCGGAACAAAACACCACTCTTCCGTTCCGATTACAATAACAATAGCAAACAGATTCTCCCCACTCAGTGAAACACCCACTGTGAATCCTGTTGAAAGTGACCTAATTACTGGCGATTCTATTACACGTAACGTGAAAATAGAGACACCAGCCACCATAGTCACATGTTTTCCAGGAGCCAGAACGCCTGACATCAAAGCAAATTTAAAAGTGCTGGCTAATGCTAATCGTAAATTCTCTAAGTATATAATTCACGTTGGCACTAATGATGTTCAACTTCGTCAGTCGGAGATCACTAGAATTAACGTTAAAGAGGTGTGTGAACTCACAAGTACCATGTCAGGCACTGTAATTTGCTCTGGCCCCCTTCCTGTTCGCCAGTGTGATGAGATAGTTTGTAGACTGTCCTCACTCAATGGCTGGCTGTCTAAGGGGTGTCCGCAGAATAATATAGAATTCATAGACAATTGGAAACGTTTTTGGGGCAGACCTGACCTGTTGAAAAGAGATGGTATTCATCCCTCCTGGGATGGTGCTGCTCTTCTCTCTAGTAATTTGACACATATTCTTAGAGCTCAAACATGAATTCGGGCTCAGGTCAGGAAGCAGACAGACTGGCTAAACCGGCCGTCTGCTAGCTGTCTCACGTCATTGAGGTCAGATAAATCCCATCACATAGAGACTCTTTCACCAAGATATCATCATATTGTGACTGTGTCTGTTCACTGAATTCCTAATTGTATTAGGAAATACAAAAAACTCCCAAACCCATTCAAGGATAAACATTTAATTGATGTTCAACAAATAAAAAACAGATATAATACAGATGAACAAATGATAAAGCTTGGGTTGTTTGACAGAAACCTGGCTAAAACCAGACAATTGCATTAATTTAAATGAGTCCACCCCCCAAGATTGAGTGAGTTGCCGGGGGGACGGTCGAACTTGCTGTTGGCCGCCTGGGGTCTGGAGGGGTGGCTGCTGTCCGTGAGAGAGCGAAGGAGTGCAGTCTCGGGTGTACCCCCTGGCATGCGAGGGGCGATGGGAGTATGTGGCAAGCAGGACGAGGGCCGTGGGAGAATGGCGCAAGGCCGATGCAGTGATTGCTGATAAGCGACACCTGCGTGACGCACTGGTCTCGTATCTCTCACGGAGGAGCGGAAGCATAAAAAGAGGAGCGTCGATCGTGAAGGACGAGAGAGGACCAGGACTATTTTATTTGCTGTTTTGTTTTATTATGTGTGGCGGTAGTTGACCGTGAGGGGCTGCCGTCTTTACTTTCATTTTGTAGTTTATTTATTTTTCGTCATTAAAGTTTTTAAATGTTCGCCGGTTCCCGCCTCCTTCTTCCCACAACATCTATCTGCGTTACAGTGGGGTCCCTGGCACCTGGGAAACGGGAAGTGCTTACCTGGGTGGAAGCAATGCTTCACCATGTGTTCCACCTCGGGCTGGGGCAGAGCAGGCGCGGAAGCTGGCTTGGTGTGCTGCTGAGTCTACGATGACTTAGGGCGACTAGAAGCAGCAGAAGAATGTCTCAGGCTACGCATGTAACCATGGTTCCCTGAGAGGGGAATCAAGATGCAGTGTCCAATGACGATACTTTGGGGAACGCCATGACTGTGTCTGAAGCACGTGTGCCACTAGTTCAATCCTGATAGGTGCGTAATGCGGAAGCTACTAAGTGAAGCCGGCAACACAGCGTTCCAGCATCTCAATCCCCTTTCAGGGATAATGGTTATATGCATAACCTGAGACGTTCCCCTTCGAGGGAACTCGCACTGCGTCCAATGACACTTTGGGGAATGAAATACCCACTTCACTATACTGAAAATTGCCTGTCCTGGTGTGAAGCAGTCCAGGCACAACTCCAGATGAAATCACTTGAGATCCCGGTGTGGCCAGCAGGTCCAGGCTATAAAACTTTATAAATGTGTGTGGGGAGGACCACCCCGCCACATCATAAACTTCCTGAAGGGATACCCCCGACAGTAACGCTTTGGAGGATGCCATACTTTGTGTGGAATGTGCTTTGATTAGAAGAGGCAAAGACACAACGTGTGCCTCATTAGCCAAAGAAATCACTTCCACAATCCATCTGCTGATTGTCTGTTCGGTGGCCGGGCAGCCTTTTTTGGTGGGCCTGAAGCATACAAGCAGTTGATTAGTTTTCCTCCATTGATAAGTCTTATTCTCTTTAGTGATGTGATCGGCTGCAGAAATGCCATCTTTAAAGCGATGCATTTATCTGATGCTGAGTCCAAGGGCTTGAAGGGTGCCAGGGACAACCCTTCTAATGTTACTGCTAAGTCCCAAGCCTGGACTCTAACCTGAGCTGCGGGCCTCATCCTCAAGGTGCCATGAAGGAAATGAGTTACCAAGAGGTGCTTTCCTAATGGTCCCCCACTTAATGGCATGTGGAAGGCAGTTTGCCCTGGAATCACAGCAACTTCAGACCACCCTGATGATTTATATACAAGACCACCAACATATTTTCTGTTCGAACTAGAAAATGGTGGCCTCTGAGGTCTAGGAGGAAATGCCTTAGGGCTAGCAATACAGCTAACATCTCTAGGCAGTTTGTATCCTGGGTCAAGCAGCCTTCCATGACCGCTCCCCACCCTGTGCGAGATGCATCTTTCAACACAGTCTTGCGATGACAGGATGTTCCCAACACTAGAATTTGGAAAAGGTTTCTTCCAAAATGTATTCCACAAGACCAAGGAACAAAGGCATCTACACATAACCTTGATCGTGCAAAACAGGTTGCCACTCGGGGAAAACCCCCTTGTCCTGAGCCACCACTGCAAGGGTCTCATGTACACAGCAGGCCAAAATGTATGATGTTGGATGCAGCTGCCATGAGCCCTAACAGTCTCTGAAACGTTTTCACAGTGATGAGCTGGCCTAGCTTGATTCTGGTTACTGCTGCATCTCGATGCCGAGCCACCATTTCCTGTGACTGGGCTAATATTAACAAGTTATCTATGTAATTAAGAATAAGGATGCCTTGGAGTCTCAGAGGAGCCTGAGCTGAATCCATACATTTTGTGAAAGTGTTAGGGGATAACAGGCCGAATGGAAGAACCCGATATTGGTGCGGTCCGTCCCCAAAAGCGAACCTCATGAACTTCCTGTGTTGTGGAAGGATGGAAATATGGAAGTAGATCGTCTTTTAGATCGATCATGACATACCTGTCCTCGGACTTGATTTGAGTCACGATAAGAGGAATCGTCAGCATCTTGAACTGCAATCTCCTCAGAGAGATTTATAATGGGACGCAACCCATCATCTTATTTTCTGTACAATGAAATACCGGCTGTAGAACCCGGCATTTCTCTCTAAAGGAGGAATACATTATATGGCTTTCTTCGCCAAAAGAGACTGAACTTCCTGTTCCATCACCCGAGTCTGCTCGGGGCCCACTTCCGTAGGTAACACCCTGCTGAACCTGGGTGGACAACATCCAAACTGAATTCTGTAGCCCTGCATGAGCCACACTAATGGCGTGACATTTTGCAACAAACTTTGCTTAAAATTTGCTCTTTTAAGTGGAATTTGCTCTTAGCGAGTCACTGGATAGCTACAGGGGAGAAGCGCTGAGTCAGCTGCAGTCACTAAAGTGCTGTTAATCCGCTGGATGAGGCTTGTTTCAATGGAGAGCAGAAAGGCTTCTATCATCTTCTTGATCTTCTATCTTCTTCTTGATATGATCTTCACGCTTGAAGGAGAAAAATTCTAACAAAAATGGCAATCAGCACAGCTTAAATAGGCAGTCGGCCCCGTCTGTTTTGGCCGGGCTGGTTTGCCATTTGCAGTTGTACGTGAACCAATTAGGCTTCAGGATTCAGAGAAAAACTGAGTTTTCCATATAAGCGTCAGTTACCGACACAATGCTAGTGAACCATATTGAAAGGGATCTAAGCTAATATATTACAAAAATATTGTTAGTATTATAATGTCTTAGAGCATTATAGTTGTTAGTTTTAATATTTCCATTCATTTCTTGAATGTGAAGCACAATGTATACATTTATTTGCCGTTTTTTACTAAAAGAAAAGAAAAGAAAATGAATCTCTGAATGTTCCTGTCTCACACCACTCCTGAAATATTGATGACATTTCCTAGAATACTCTGTCCATCCTGATTGTTATATGACAAAAATATCATGACAAAACCTCCAGAACAGCTGTTTCCTGAGCTAGAGCTGTTCTCAGCAAGGTGAGAGGATAAATCTGAGAGAGATGTGACTGAATTCTAGTCACAAGATTTCCAGATATCACTGAGAGTACAAGCACTGAGCTATTACACACATACAACTTTAAAAATGAAGACAGAAAGCAGCGCCGTCACATTCTGCACATTGTTATATTAAACACTTTCTATGAAGCCAATGTACATAATGAATAAAATGTTTTCTTAATGTTCCCATTTTATATTTTCTATACATTTTTGTAACCAGTTACATTACCTTGAAAATATTTGGACACTGATGTCACATTTAAAAATCACAAAATACCTTCATGCCAGTTGGTAAAAATTACTCATAGAAGTAATATTTCAAAATAACAATGTTTTTGTTGTATTTTGGATCAAATAAATGCAGCCTTAGTGAGCAGATGAGACTTCTTTTAAAAACATTTAAAAAAAAAATCTTACTGATCTTAAACTTTTGCTTGGTAGAGTATATACACAATACGTGCAAATAATTAATTTCAATGTTAATATTTAGTAGAAAAATGGGAACCAATTTTTTATATTATTTATCTATTATTGCAAAAAGCTAGTCAAGTAGCTGACATTTATTGTTTCCCTAGTGAATTGCGATATAATAATAATAATAATAATAATAATAATAATAATCATAATCATAATCATAATAATAATAATAACGTTTATAATATGGGATTATTTTGTGAAACCAATACTTAATGTAAAAATGTCACTCACTTTTTGCAGTGTGTTGTTAACAGCCTCTTTAATACATTTGTGGTCCTGATGGCAGTGCTTCTCTGGGTTTTCTGACACAAACACAGAAACACAGAAATGCATATATATGAAAAATTTATATTATTCAAAGTTGTACCTTTTACATTTTATTCAGAGTTAAATGTTTTTAAATATGTCAAAATGTGGGAGAACATAAAATGATTATCCATTTTATACTGAGAGCAGAGTGTAACTTTTCTCACCTGTGCAGTCTATCCCGCTTTTAGGCTTGAACCAGGGCCCGGCTGGGGACGTATAACCTCTCAGACATGAGCAGATGAATGAGCCATTTATGTTGTGGCATTTAGAAGAGGGTCCACATCTATCAGCATCATCCTCACACTCATCAATATCTACAATTCAAAGAAGATCCTTGCTCATATTCATTATAAAGTAAATTGTGTACTCTTCTCGCCATTCATACATTTTTATGTAGTGTCCAAATATATTTTGGAGCCATTATACCTGTGCAGTTGGTCCCATCATTAGTTTGAAATTCCTGCTTTCCGTTTGATTTAAATCCAGACAAGCATTTACAGTAGTAATTTCCAATAGTGTTGGTGCAGTTGGCATGTGGGCCACATATTCCAGTTACATTCACACACTCATTGTCATCTGTGAGGGGTCATATAAACAGATTAATTAAACCAAGAAGCAGCAGTTATATGCATCTGATAAACCAAGTGTTTTACCTGAGTGTTTCAGCAAGACTATTAGAATATTCAAAAGAGAGTAAGTTAAAGAATTAAAAATTCCAATATATTAGGAATAACGATAGGACATTTTAAATGTTAACTTCACAAAGCTTTTTCTGAAAGTGTCTTATGTAATTTGAATACTTGAGAATATGAAGTTTGCAAGGCAGCAGCTAGATTTTGTATTGGAAGACAGGTTAGCAATAAAAACAAGCAAACAAAAAAAAACCTTGATTTCTGAGAGTGATATTGCTTGTTTACAGCTGCTCAATAAACAAGAAGTTAAATTTGCAGCCAACAAAAATAGTCCAAATGGTCAATGTGTCTTAAGAACACACAGTAGTGCTGTTTCGTACCTGAATGCATCATGTTTTTGAATGATTCAGTTAAAGTGAATAATTCAATGACTGATTTATAACATAAAACAAGACTTGTTGCCACTCAATAGTGAAACCGTCTCAGGTTACGACTGTAACCTCTGTTCCCTGAGAACATACTCGGTTACTAACGTAACCTCGGTTCTCTCTAGAAGAGGGAACGAGTACTGCGTTTTTGTAAAAACGCTACGGGAAAAACTATTTTTCACGAAATACTGAAGCAAAAAATTATCCTTAATTTTCATACATGTAAAGCGCGTTGCAGCAGTACTCAGCTATGGCGAGACGGCTTGCTCGCTCATTGGCTGCTCTGTAGCAACTGCATAAGATCGCGCCCTCCTAGCCATTTCCCGCCGAGACGGGTGTGGCTAACCTCTATATAAGGAGCTCGAAAAGGCTGATTCACTTGATTTTCATCGCCGAAGCGAACCAGAGTGAACCGTACGCACGGCAGAGAACGCAGTACTCGTTCCCTCTTCTAGAGAGAACCGAGGTTACGTTAGTAACCGAGTATGTTCTCTTACGAGAGTCCTCGATAAAGACACCGATCACTGGAAGCTAAACCAGGTGTACAGTGCATAATCACCAGATAGACTCACAAAGAGTCTGGGAATAAGGGAGGGGGACCTTAACCCTCTGGGGACCAAGCTGTTTTTGGGGTCCTTGAGATGTTCTGACATGCTCTGACATTTGTGCTTTTTTCAGTTATTTATAAACATGTTAATGGCAAAGGTGTAAATTCACTCTATATAGCACAGACAGGGCTACCATAATATGCGAGCAACGTGTATGTAGATGTTTGTATTTTTAAGAGAATAATGTTTATGCGTGGTTATTGGAAAAAATTTAAATGAAAGTTGCTGAATTAAGACCACAAAACACATATTAAATATGTGTCCACAAGACTTTTGACTAATGGATGTTGTCCCTTTGAGTTCTAGCTTCAAAATTATGTGAAAATAGTCTTGCTTTATCGTTCACAAAAAAAAAATACATTGATTTAAATGGTGTAAAACAGGTTTTGCTTGGAAAGCCAATATGCGAGGGGGAGGAGTAGTTTACACCTTAGATTACAATGTCCCACCCACTCTGCATAATGACTCTGCATAATTAGCCATTCATTCAGGTGTGACACTGACTGAGCCACAATGCAAAGACAAAAGATGTATTTAGAAGAAGACTTATATTGACCATTTAAGATTTCGCTTACATCTATCTTGTAAATATGTTTTGCTATTTTATTAAAAATGTTACAATTACAACAATAATTACAATTTCAACAATATTTCAAGTGTACTCTTTCTTTGTAAAAAAGAAAAAGAAAAAAGATTATAGGCCTACATTTTATCATATGTATTCATTATTTTGAATATAGCAAATATATATATATAATATATATAAATAATATAGTTTTATATATATATATATATATATATATATATATATATATATATATATATATATATATATATAACGTTAGATATGAGCAGAAATTGCTAAACAAAAGCTTAGGCTATTTGATGTGGCAGTATATTCTACAGTAGCCTAAAAACTGTACCCAAATCTAGCCAACAAGTGACTGACTGTAACGTTGTTTTTATGAAATATTAGGGCATATAAATGCTAATTTGCAGTTTAATACGTTGCTTATACAAATACATTTTATTTCAACATATTCCAGTCGATTTTTACTCATCTCAGTAGGCTATAGCAAAGCAGTTTATTCTTTCACACACAGACGCGCGATTCATATTTAGGCTAAACAGTCTTTACAAATATGTACCCTTCATTCATCTCACAGAAAGGCGAGTCATATTATAGAAATGCGATTCATCTTTTTGCGGTTTGCATAGGCCTACACTAACGTTATTCCATAACGTTATTCCACATCAACACTTGAGAAAAGAAAACAGCCTACCTCACTCCTCAGCGGGATCTGCTCCTCATATCAGGAGATATTGCTCCTCATATCAGCACTGTTCTGAGGAAACTTTTCTCCATAAGGTAGGCTATATTATGCCTCACTCGATTGCAACGCGCTTTGTTTACAGCTGATGTGGGCGTTCTCAGAATTTGCGTTTGAATAGCACGCGCTCTCCGGAAGCGGCGGCAGACTGCGGGCGCTGAGCATCAGGAAGTGATTCAGGAGAAGCCGGTGAAGCAGGCGGGCGAACCGGCGAGCTTGGTCGGGCTGGAGCGGGTTCCGGGACCCGCTGCGAGCGGCGCTTCTTACGGCGCGGCAGCGCGGCGGGGAATGCAGGCTCTGAGAAG
Source organism: Rutilus rutilus (assembly GCF_951802725.1). NCBI lineage: Eukaryota > Metazoa > Chordata > Actinopteri > Cypriniformes > Leuciscidae > Rutilus > Rutilus rutilus. Next base: position 7,972,312 of record NC_140227.1, read on the forward strand.
GATGCCAGGCGAGTCCGCAGAGTCACCATAGGCAAAAGCTCGCAGTGAGCGCAAGCGCTGCATGGTCCTCACCCAAACAGGAGACGCAGATGACATGGCAGTCTCCCTCGGTGAGTGGGGCTCGGCACGAGCCGCATGAAGGCATCTTTAAAAAGACGCAGCTCTTTTAGGGGGTGAGTGTCGCGGGGCGAACACACACACACACACACAAGAACAGTAGAATAATAGAAATGATATGGCGTCGGAAAGCGCAGCAGGTACGGCTGTAGAAGGCGGCGTTGGCCAGCGGCTTCGAGGGCTCGTCCCGCTGAAGTGCTTGCCTCAGACGACGCTTGCTTCCTCGTGATCCAGCGATGTGTGAGCTTCGCTGAAGAGATGAAAATCAAGTGAATCAGCCTTTTCGAGCTCCTTATATAGAGGTTAGCCACACCCGTCTCGGCGGGAAATGGCTAGGAGGGCGCGAAGCGCCCTCATTGGCCTGACGTCACCTCAGGCCTCGCTCGATAGGCTTATGCAGTTGCTGCAGAGCAGCCAATGAGCGAGCAAGCCGTCTCGCCATAGCTGAGTACTGCTGCAACGCGCTTTACATGTATGAAAATTAAGGATAATTTTTTGCTTCAGTATTTCGTGAAAAAGAGTTTTTCCCGTAGCGTTTTTACAAAAACGCAGTACGAGAGGACTCTCGTAAGAGAACAAGGAATTAGACACTGCGTCGTTTGATGCTTTGGGGAACGCCTCTGGCGTGACAGGTGTCTGAAATCGCAATCCTATTGACTGGTGACAGCCCGTTAATCATTAACGTGTGACCTGGAAGTATATACGGGTGCCTTGCAAACATGATAATCCCCTTTTCGTCTGAAGGCACTGTTTGGTAGGCAGGCCCTGAGGCATGGCGAAAAGACGCAGTGTCTCGTTCCCTGTTCTCAGACTGTAACCTGAGATGCACAGCAAACAATACATTTGGGGAATGATATACTCACGCCGCCATGCTAAGGGGAGTGCATGCCAATTGACAGTGACAAGTGTCAGATCCAGCAAAATTCAAATGAAATGCCAGAACCACTCACCCTCAGGTTACACTGGGCTGTCAGTGACAGCATTCCCTACAGTCATTGCCCAAGCTGTACATTCCACAGGAAAACCTCCATAAACATTGTTTAATGAAAGGCCTACCTGAGCCTACTCAAGGGCCTAGGACCACAGCTTCAAATTTAGAATGGGTCCCTTCAAGGGAATGTGGCTAGGGAACCTGAAGGAGCCCCAGCCAATCACTATTCAGGGGAACATACTCACCTGAAATGCCACCAGGAAGACCTGGCATCATATACATAGGACATTTCAGTCTGGACAAATTCCTGTCTGTCCGAAGAATGATCCTCTGGACACTTACCTTTAGATAAGGCACCCAACCCGAGGGACTGCGAAGTTGACAGTAAACCACTCGGCCCGGATCTCAGAGACGGGGTATCCAGGAGAGCATGACTAAGCATAGCGCTTAGCGAGAAGAACAGTCACGGAGTTGTTGTGAAGCCACTCCTTCGTTATTTTAGCTGTGTGCTTAGGGTCATTGTCTTGTTGGATGGTGAACCTTCGGCCCAGTCTGAGGTCCAGAGCACTCTGGAGAAGGTTTTCGTCCAGGATATCCCTGTACTTGGCCACATTCATCTTTCCCTCGATTACAACCAGTCGTCCTGTCCCTGCAGCTGAAAAACACCCCCACAGCATGATGCTGCCACCACCATGCTTCACTGTTGAGACTGTATTGGACAGGTGATGAGCAGTGCCTGGTTTTCTCCACACATACCGCTTAGAATTAAGGCCAAAAAGTTCTATCTTGGTCTCATCAGACCAGAGAATCTTATTTATCACCATCTTGGGCCTCGTTTACACTGCAGGTCTTGATGCCCAATTCTGATTTGTTGCCTAAATCCGATTTTTTTGACTGTCTGTTTACACGTTCTTTAAATTGTGACCCATATCCGATTCATATGTTTACACTTGCCATGGCTAGTAGCCTACTATCTGAAACATATCGCGCATGCTTAAAGGGTTAAATTCTCTTGCACAAATGGACGAACACAAAATATGTTTCATGCTCTGCGATATGCAAAGTTGCCAAACACCACTTTTGAATAAGAAACAATGTCTATAAAACTCGTTATCCACGAATCACAAGCGTATCGGTGAGAACACTCGTTAAAACAACATACACACACCCGAACTTGACTGCACATCACATATTTGAGATTACTGATACTGCTTTCATTCGTAATGCAACGGACCGATCTACGGCACATAAATTAAGGGCTGTTCACTGTTATACAATAAAGAGCCTGCACAGCGACAAGAAATAGAAATTAACACAAAAAAACTGTCTAGAGCCTTTACTTACACAACACTGACAGTGGAGTTGCGCTCAGGAGTAGAGCAGCTATGGACAATTTTCTTTTTCTTTTTTGAGCGGCTGCGGACAAATTCTTTCTATGCACACACAATATTACATCACAATCTGCGCGCATGTTTTAAAAATATAATTGAACATGTAAATAGTCCTAGCACTTTTTAAATTTAAATAGCCCACTTAAAGTGTTTATTACAAATAAATTATTAATTGCTTAAAATGAATAGGCTAAATGTAAATGAACAAAAATTTTCGTTAAATTTACAATCATGTGAAAACACTTCCCGTGCCCCTCTCCACATTCCTCTCCTACAATGACACAACGTTTCGTCGGGCCATCCGTTCCTTTGTAGATGTGCGTCGGGGTTTCTCTCGTCATTAAACCGCGGAGACGTTGCCTAATGCCTCAGAAAATCCGATCTGCCTGTTTACATGACAGTCGCATTGGCACATATCCGATTTATTTCCACATATGAATGAGGCCTGAAACCGATCTGGAAATATCCGAATGCATGCGTTTTTTTCCTGTTTACACTGTCATAGAACACATCCGATCTGTGTCACATGTGAGCAAAAAATCGGAATTGGGTCACATTTCACTGGCAGTGTAAACGGGGCCTTGGAGTCCTTCAGGTGTGCTTTCATGTGTCTTGCACTGAGGAGAGGCTTCCGTAGGGCCACTCTGCCATAAAGCCCCGACTGGTGGATGGCTGCAGTGATGGTTGACTTACTACAACTTTCTCCCATCTCCCTACTGCATCTCTGGAGCTCAGCCACAGTGATCTTTGGGTTCTTCTTTACCTCTCTCACCAAGGCTCTTCTCCCCCGATAGCTCAGTTTGGCCGGACGGCCAGCTCTAGGAAGAGTTCTGGTCGTCCCAAACGTCTTCCATTTAAGGATTATGGAGGCCACTGTGCTCTTAGGAACCTTAAGTGCAGCAGACATTTTTTTGTAACCTTGGCCAGATCTGTGCCTTGCCACAATTCTGTCTCTGAGCTCTTCAGGCAGTTCCTTTGACCTCATGATTCTCATTTGCTCTGACATGCACTGTGAGCTGTAAGGTCTTATATAGACAGGTGTGTGGCTTTCCTAATCAAGTCCAATCAGTATAATCAAACACAGCTGGACTCAAATGAAGGTGTAGAACCATCTCAAGGATGATCAGAAGAAATGGACAGCACCTGAGTTAAATATATGAGTGTCACAGCAAAGGGTCTGAATACTTAGGACCATGTGATATTTCAGTTTTTCTTTTTTAATAAATGTGCAAAAATGTCAACAATTCTGTGTTTTTCTGTCAATGTGGGGTGCTGTGTGTACAATAATGAGAAAAAAAAAGAACTTAAATGATTTTAGCAAATGGCTGCAATATAACAAAGAGTGAAAAATGTATATATATATATATATATATATATTTTTTTTTTGTTATTTATTTATTTTTAACCTACATATATCTATTTCTGTTTACACGTGTATGGGTTTTGTTTTGTTTACTTTGGTGTGTTTTGGTGATTTTGCACTGAACAATTCAGCTGCAGACGACAAAACATAAGACCATTCAGCAGTACAAATCGAAGCTTTAACTACTGCAGTGGATTCCTTGAAACAGTCTGGAATGCCAAAACCTCCTAATTCATGACATGAGTACAGTGAGCCACAACTTCAAAGACATCAGCAATTACAGCAACCACCCCAACAGCCCACATTTGACTTTCAACATCCGAGATTGTTTCCATCATCTGCCATCCCACTATATAAGCCGGACACACAGGTGCAGTCTCAGACACAGTCTCAACCACAACATCAATACAGGTTAAGACCCCAACCACAATTCTCTTAAAGGAGATGTCCTATTCAAAGACAACGACAGTCACGATGCCACGAATGTACAGATAAAAATTTGACCACTTGCAGCCATTGTTTTATATGCGGTGAAGAGGGACCACGGTGGGGATCGATGCTGATCGACCACTGCAGAGGAACAACCAGTGATCATACAGATGGAAGAAATATGAAACTTTATAAACCTTTAAGTGTCTACTTTTATATTATCTAATTCAAAACGAAAACAAATATTCTCTGTACCAACAAGAGGTCCAGTTTCTCAAGCGCGTACTCATTATTTCTAATGTGACCACACCCACCCGTACATAACAATTCAAATGCTAATCGTCCACGTGAAGGAGCGCGAACCTGTAAACGCCTCCCATCACCTCAAAACAAAGAATCAAACTGCATCATTCCTCTACTTTTCATCGAGTTTGGCAGACACGCTGTAAGTTTACCTTGGATTTACCTCAGAAGAAGAACGGGATGTGAAGAAAATAAAGATTTTAAGGTAAGAAATGTATCCTCACTTTAGCATGATATTGTTGCATAAACTTCACATTGTACTAGTTGAACTGTTGCTAGACTAAAATATATGAAATCGATGAAACGTTGAAATATGAAATATAGACAGGTAAGCTACCTTTAAATGCTAAATAAATATACATGTATGACATAAGGATGTTTTTATGCCCTATAAAACACAGCATGGTATAAATGTAGGCTAGTATGAGTGTTTACACTAACATGATGAATATTATAATGTTTAGACCCGTGTTTACTGTTAAATACTATGTTTGTGGATCTGTTAAAACGTAGATGTTTATAATGTGGTAAGAATAATGTTTCATATTGAGGAGCAGCTCGATCGCTTCAGTTAATGGTCTCTTCACGCGCTGTGAGTTTGGGTCACTCGCATTTGAAAAGCAAAATGCGCCAAACATTAGGCTACACATTTTTACTCCAATCTCATTTCATAAAGTCTGAAAACATTTGAAGTAACATATGATGATCCATATATTTTTCTCTAGTGTAGTGTTCCTTTCTAATGATTTAAAGTTATAGGCCGCCTGCATTTCTTCCCCCCAAAAATGTGTTTTCTGTAAAGTTGCATTCTTTGTGCAAGTTACCTCACAGTCCCATCAGATAGGGCCATTAGAGGAGGGTCTTTGTCTTCCTAGGTGTGAAACACATTAATATTCATGATGATTCACACCCTTCTTGCATACAGCTTTCTTACACAAATCATGTCTTACAAAATTTTCAAAGCAATATATTGTTTTATCTGAATGAGTGGGAAGGATGATTTTCACATAGTTTTGTGAAAGTATACAATACATAATACATAGTTCACATGCATAAAAGTCAGTTTCTTAAAAAACTACAAACTTTTACATACATGCTGCTCACATATTATTGTAGCAGAGTTTTTGCGGAATACAGTGTAATCAGACTTTAGCCATGAAAATGTTACAAGTAACAGAAATAAGCACAAATGCACAAAAAAGCACAAAAAAACCCAGAGGGTTAAGAAGAAGGTTCTGAAGCATCTTCATGATGATTGAAAAATGATGAAAAAAATACAAATTACTGGGTAAGGATACTAGAGAGTACAGTGAAACGAGATCTACAATCTACAACCTACATGTTCAAAGGAGAGAGATCCAAATCACAGACAATCTACAGAAGAACTTAAACTTCTCAGTCTCTGAGAACATATAAGAGGAAAGAAACAAAGCAAACAAAAAGAGCAACCTACAGAAAAACAAAAGGATGAAGAATACTTAGCTGCAAAAACAAACAGATTAGGGGTGTGCGATATATATCGTCTGCGATAATATCGTAATTGTAGTTTTAATGATGACATTTATTTGACATTATCGGGTATAACCCTCACACACATCCAGAGAGTGCATGCATTCACTACGTGATGTAGTCTTGTAGATTAGACTAGTGTGGGTGGACATTTAGAGTGCAGGCTTTACCTGCGTGATTTACTCTATATTTATATCATTTAATATAGTTAATAAATATCACAAGAAGAGTGATTTTTTTTTTCTCCAGATATCAGCATGATAGCAAATGTGTTTATCATGTTAAACATATAAAAGTTTAATAAACAAGAAGTTAATATTAAGTGGCTTACATTTTAGACACCATATTGCCTGTTCTTGCTCAGACACACACAGCAGTCAACACTGTAGGGTTTTATGGGACACCAGCCATGCCAGTAAGCAGCTATTTTCAATTCATATTGTCTGTTTACATGTATATGGGTTTTGTTTAGATTACTTTGGTGTGTTTGGGTGAGTTTGCACCAAATAGGAGTGCGTTTCCCGTACAACGACGTAACTCACTGCTTCACTACTAGTACGATGTATCGTTGAAGAAATCAACTAGCTAGTCACGACTGTTTCCCGAAACCATATTGTCGCAAATTGGTCGTTCAACCACGTTGGTTAATGATGTCACGCACCTGTTGGAGTAATAACTTCTTTTAATGAATCTCTTTGATATCGAATTAATACTAGATGTTTTGCTATAAATTACAGACATGGCATCTGAGGACTATTTATAATTTTTCTCAGTTATTTTGCTCTATTTCCAGATTCAATCATAGGCTCGATCTTACGTTCGCACATGCGTACTCTTCAAAAATGACGCTCAAAAACGACGCTTTAAATCTCTTGACAAATTAAAAGACTTAAATGATATTTGTATGTATTCTAAATAAAAGATACAGATTTTATTGAATGTATGCTTTCTTAATTGGCTCAGGATAAATATTTATTGAGTCCACATGTCATGCAAACAAGAAACTATGCTTCCAACCACAGGTCAAGAGCTGTCGTTCCAACCACTCAAGTTTGCGATGCTGTTTGCGAATGTTCGTTAGAACGATGTTTTCGGGAAACAGACTCCTTGAACTATGCTGATAATGGCGGAACTTGCGACCATAGTTGGCTAACGATGCTTTTGGGAAACGCACCCCTGTTCAGCTGCATTTTCCGAATTCTGGGTGGCAGTAGAGAGTAGAGTTACCGTGATGACTGGCACATCCTCAGACAAAGAAAGAAGAATATTTTAAGCAGCTACTAACTCTTGTCTCTCTCTGTCATTTACTACTAAAGGTTAGTTAAATTCATTACATTTCACATCAAACTGTAACTTACATGTGTTAATGTCCAAATAATTAGTTTCAATTGGTAATTTATTTTAAGATGCTTCTGTCGTAAAGAAGTCAATTTACTATTTATTTAAATGTTTTTATGAATCCTGTGATTCAAAGTGTCTTAAACAACCCATTAATTAAGTGTACAAGTTGTGTTTCAGATTTTAGGTTTATATCTCAGAAAATGAGCTTTCAGTAAGATTTTGTTTGGGCGCAGTACCAAACTTTTTCACTAGGTGACAACCAGACTCCATTACTGCCCATATAAGGGCACCTCTATTTCCATATGTGGTTTGAGTGATCTGAACAATTATTTCCAAAATTTTCATACAATTTATGAAGTAGACATCCTATTCAGAAGTAGTATTGGAAGATGGGCAGATTCTGATATGAATTCAACCTCTAAGAAACACATAAAAAAGAACACGTGTGTGCGTTATAGCTCGCTGCCACATCACAAATGGTGAATCTGTTATTTTTTTTTCTTTATATTTAAAACATTTTTAGACCTTTTTAACCCTCTGATGGTCTTTATTTATGTCTACACTCGAGTCCTTTGGGGTCTCTAGAGACCCCAGACAATAACATTTAATTTTGTAACAAGATAATAGTTTTTTTTTTTACAAATGTAATTTTATTCTGTTTGTTAATGTTTTTACTCAACATTTGTGCAGTTTTTGGAGAATTTATGATATTTTTTAAATTTCTATAAATAAATAAATATTTAAATAGCCTTTTTACAAAAAAACAGCATTTGATGTAAAATTCACTTTATAAAAGACCCAGATTTCTAACTTTCATTCATGGGGATAACATGGATGATTTTAAATGGTTTAATGTAACATTTATGCCCATTTTTTGGAAAATGCAGTTTTAAAATAAAAAATAATAATTTTAACCACTATATGGCTATAGAACTCCAGTATATGCTATTTGCTATTAGACTACCTGAAAGATATCTTTTCACAAGTTGGATTCAGTTGGATTCATATCTAAATATTATAAAATAACAATTATAACAAAAATAAAATATTTTTGTCAAAGTTTAGCATTTTTTGTACCAAAAAACCCCCCAGTTTTTCAATAATGTTACATTATGATTAGAATCAAACCTGAACAAAATGTTACAAAGAGAAATGTTGGAGTCTTAAGATTTTATCATTTATTTCAATCATTTATTTTTAATCTAATTCTAGATTCTAGACACACACAATTGTGTGTGTGTGTGTGTGTGTGTGTGTCTGAGAGATAAAGAGAGAGAGAGTGTGTGAGTACACATTGTCGATGTGCCAGTGTCACCACACCACTTTATATTATATATATATATATATATATATATATATATATATATATATATATATATATATATATATATATATATATATATATTATAGCCTTACAAATGTTCCTGTGTGTGTATGCGTGTGTGTGTGTGTGTGTGTGTGTGTGTGTGTGTGTGTGTGTGTGTTTACATTTTCAATGTGTCAGTATCACCAATTTATTTTTGTGGTGGTACTGCATTTTGGATGATTTTATTTGACAAATTATAGCCTTACAAATGTTTGTGTGTGTGTGTGTGTGTGTGTGTGTGTGTGTGTGTGTGTGTGTGTGTGTGTGCGTGTGTGTGTCTGAGTGTGTGTGTGTGTGTGTGTGTGTGTGTGTGTGTGTGTGTGTGTGTGTGTGTGTGTGTGTGTGTGTGTGTGCACATTTTTCAATGTGTCAGTGTCACCAATTTAGTTTTGTGGTGGTACTGCATTTTGGATGATTTTATTTGACAAATTATAGCCTTACAAATGTTCCTGTGTGTGTGTGTGTGTGTGTGTGTGTGTGTGTGTGTGTGTGTGTGTGTGTGTGTGTGTGTGTGTGTGTGTGTGTTTACATTTTCAATGTGTCAGTATCACCAATTTATTTTTGTGGTGGTACTGCATTTTGGATGATTTTATGTGACAAATTATAGCCTTACAAATGTGTGTGTGTGTGTGTCTGTGTGTGTCTGTGTGTGTGTGTGTCTGTGTGTGTGTGTGTGCACATTTTTCAATGTGTCAGTGTCACCAATTTAGTTTTGTGGTGGTACTGCATTTTGGATGATTTTATTTGACAAATTATAGCATTACAAATGTTCGTGTGTGTGTGTGTGTGTGTGTGTGTGCACATTTTTCAATGTGTCAGTGTCACCAATTTATTTTTGTGGTGGTACTGCATTTTGGATGATTTTATTTTACAAATGATAAGAGAACAGTTTTTATAGTCTCAAAAATGTATTCCTCTATATGTGTGTGTGTGTGTGTGTGTGTGTGTGCGCTTGTTGTGAGCAAAATAATTCAGCATTGTGGATGCTTTTTGAATTGGTGGAAGTGTGCCACTTTATTTGTGCCATTTCTGTCGATGTGTTCTGCGTTGTTTCTGATTTTGATGATGAATTTGGTCTATTTTGATTGCGGGGTCTCTCGAGTGTCACAATTTTTGTCACGCTAACATAAAAACAGATATCATTCCACTTTATTTTTTTTTTTGTAGATCTAGAAAGTGTTAAGAGCTGTAGAAGGTTTCATACCATTTGGACAAAGGGAACATTTTTTTTTATTTGAGCAAAAGTCATTTGCGGGTCAAAAAGACCCCGCGGACCATCAGAGGGTTAAAAAAAAATAAAAAAAAATAATGGGTGCTATCTTTTGAACTCTTGGCATGAAAACAAACTGAGGTTTCTACCATTCTTTCATGATTTTTCATGCTCATTACTATTTCAAAATAAAGGTCTGAACACACCTTAGGAGTATGAAAATACTCTTGTTGCAAACTGATAAATTATAGCTCCTCTGTAATTTATTTCTCTGTAATGTAATTTATTTAAAATCAGTCACCAAATATGAAAACTAGAGATTGTAAGCTTTCAAATGATATATAGTTTGTCAATATTAGTTAGGTTTAGTATAGGATAGTTGTTTAAATATGTAATGCCTGTGGGCCCGGTGGGCCGGTGACACTTAAGGGGTGACATCAACTGGATCTTTTAAGCAATCATTAACTATTGTCTCTCTCTCTCAATTACTGCAAAGATTTTAAAATGCTTACTGAATCCCGGACATTTTGAACGATCTCGCCCGCCGGACAAGTCCGGGAAAAGGAGGATGGTTACTTACTCAGCTTTCTCCTACTATTCAGCTTTCTCCACAGAACAAGAGCCTGCTAGCTTAGCTTCCACAGAAAGACGGCTGACTGTGTGTACATTCTGTGAGTGAGATCCCACCCTGTATGGGCGGGCTAAAAACATGCGGAACAATGCCATCTACTGGCTGTAGTCTTTAGCCTCAGGACAGAAAATCCTCCGATGACGCAAAATGACGATTTTTGCGTCATCGGAGGATTTTTTCCAGACAAAAAATACATAAATCTCTTGTCTCAGGGGGATATGAGGGTGGAAAGCACGGTAATTCGAAAATACTACAGGTTTTCTACTAATACAAAGCTTAATGCTAAATCCTGAAGTAACCCTTTAAGTTACACCTTAAGCTGTACCTTATCGTCAATACGTGTTTCCCGAAACGTTCGGAAGGTTGGTCTGGACCACTCTTAGCTTTACCTTATCACTGTTGCAGGTATATACGAATATAATTCTGAAGTTTTGATACACCCAGGCAGTGTTCAATTAGGCTAATTCAAGTGTTTTCATGCAAAGAATAAAATTGTCATTACACTGATTGTTGTTAGATTTTTAATTATATTAGCCTACAATTATTATTAATTTAATTAAAGAGCGCTTTTAAAGGCCAGTGAAAGCATAGGCTACTGTCAGTTAAGTCCTATTCGGACGCTAATATTGTTTCTCATGGGCTCGTCCAGTATTTTACACATTTACAGGGGTAAGTCGGTGATTTTAGTGCCATCCGAATCCATAATATCAGTGTTTTTTTCTCACCCAACCCGCATAAAAATCCCTGGCCAAATTAGTACCTTCTGCTTTTTGACAAACAGGTCGTGTGGTAATTTAATTGCCGTCTGAATCCACATCTCTGAGTTTACAAGAAGAGATTAAAAATCCACTGTTTAAATCCTTTTTGATCACTGCCGAGCACCGTACGTAAGATATACACTTTTATTACTGAAATGCTGGAAAGTATTTACAAGAACAATATTTCATTGCAGCTCTACCTCAGTGAACAAAAATGGGAAAGAGAAGAAAGCACATAAAAACTTGAAATGGTTATTATGGCAGCAATATATGATGCAATTTAAAAATATGTAGGCTAGGCTATTATAGGCTATTATAGTTTGGATTATTTTTTATAATATCCCATGAGTCCTAATAAATGCAATTTCAACTATTTCTGAAGTCCTTCTTTTATAAAGAACACCGCTTTCTCACATAAACAGCCCCTGCACGAGAGAATAATTGATTCTCGATCCATCGATATCGACCAATTCAGCACCATCGCCATGGACAGCACCGGGTAACGTCACACGTAAGAAGGTATATCTTAAGCAGCTTCCTAAGGTATGGTTCGGGGAACACGCCTAGAAATGGTATACCTTCAGTTAAGTTATACCTTAAGAGTCTTCGTAGCGCGGTAAGAGACAACGTTATCGGGAAACCCAGCCCAGAGTATTATCCAAGAAAATGTGCAAAAAGAATGGAATGAAAAGTGCAAGAGAATGGTCAACACTGTAATTATAAATGTTATTACTGAAATTAAGCTGTAATTACATGCAGGATTTTTTTTTTTAGTACAATGTACAATGTAAACATGGACATACACAATAAGTGCATTGTATAAAAATTCTTAATTTAAATGTTAGTATATAGTCGTTAAAGACACCTAATATAAAGTGGGACCCACATGTTTTACTCATACAGTACAGTCTGACTACAGTCTTTTCTGTTTGAACTTGTTGCTTTGTTGGTCTTACACTAATAAGTTTATCAGTTTGCTTTAATGTAATAAAATAAATTGCAAACCCTGGCAATTGTCGCGTCCATTACCAGTGAACCCATGTTTGCACTGGCATTGATTTTTGGAATCAATAGACTTGCAGGTGGCATTCTCGTGACAGGACTGGCAAATGTCATCAAATCTGCATGGATCCAGCACACTTGTAAACCAAGCTATAAAAAAATAAAAATAAAAAAAAAGATATATATCAATAGAAATATATAATAGAAATACAATTATTTTCAAAGATGGATGCACATGAATTACAGCCCTTCATGAGTATGTTTGAGACATGTTATTTGTCACATGGTTAATACAATTTAGCATAAAATGGCCTGTTACACAAATGCTTGCTTTCCCTACCTGTGGTTTTGTACCTTGGTTTCAAACACCAAGTCTGATACTTTCTTAAATTAGAAAATTAGAAAAAATTTTTTTTTTAAAGAAATCTGTCATCTAGATCACAAAAATATCTTTACCACCATGTTTCTGCAATAGCTGTTGTGTAACCAATTGAACAACAAATAAACACAATAAAATCACACTGACATTAGCTTAAGGAATACCTGTATAATGAATATTTTTATTGAAAGATTGAACGATTGTGTTCTCAGTACAAGGGTAAATTTCATAAGTGTCAAAAAAAAAAAAAAAAAAACACATTGGGCATGTTGTCACATTAATGCTGACATTTGTGTGTGTGTGTTCATAATTGTTTTATTGTTTAAATTTAGCTGAAAAGCAAATAAATACCCTATAATACATTTAATACATAAATATGTATAGTTTGTACTTTATTTCATTTTATTAAAACTTGTCAATAAACAGCAGGTCCCCATTTTGACAAATTACGCAACATGCCGTCATGCTCCACTACAGGCGTCAACATATGATCAATATACTGTATATTTTTATATACAGAAAGCTATAGCATGTATATAGGTATGTAGCAACAGAAACTTACTGTCAAAAATAAATATATCTTGAAAAAATAGTATTAACTTGAGTAAAAAGTGAAAGAATTACTGACGAATATTATATATGTATAATTATTAGAAAAATAGATCATAGGATCTGATCAAAGTGACTTACCAGCGAAAAGCAAGAGTTTCATTGGAGAACTGTGGAAAAACTTCATTTCAGAGGTGAGGCTGGAATGTCTTTAAGCAGTGAATATCTGTGTGACGCACAATACTTCCTTATGTCAGCTTCCTGTTTCTCTAATCCTGACCCTTCCTGTCCGGCAACTCACAAAAATATAGAGGGACAAGACAGCTCATCCTCACGCACACAACACTATTGTACACAATTATACAAACAATTCACTGATGATTCAAGCATATCTGAAGTCTAAATGTTTTGAAAATGCTTTGGCATAATCTCCAATGAGTTTGTACAAAACCTGAAGATTCATATGTCACCCAGTATGATTTGAGAATGTTCTAATCTGTGTACTTCAATGAAAGCAAGTTTATCAAAGTGGTCAGTGTCACACATTTGCTTATGTGATTGTCATTGAAGTGCTATTGCTTGTGATTTGGTTACAAAATAGCTCACATTTCTTGCAGCCAAAAACTTTACACTTTATACAAATTTCTATCAACAGAGTCTAGGTATCAGAGTTGGGTGGAGGTATATTTTTAACCACAGACCTCTTTGTTGTAGACGTCTGCAAGAAATGTGTGTTTGAAGATAAGAAACAAAACCACTGAGGACTGGCTGAACCACAACACCCACTAGATTACTTCACTAGCCAGCTGAAGCTGAAGACAAACTTTGACCTTTGTTTCAGGATTGCTTAATACTGTCCCTTTATTTATTGGACACTAGATGTCAGCGGTCTCAAAAAGTATTGTTGACACTTAAACAGTCGGAATATTATTGCATTAGATAACAAAATGTCAAACCAAGCGGCATCTGCAAACAAATGACTAAAGATTTTCTCTCACTATATGCATCACGTTAGAGCAATTGGCTTGTTTTTTTTTTTTTTTTTTTTTTTTTTTACCAACTGGCCTGGATGTCCCCCCCCCGTCCCAGATTTTTAAGTTCTGACAGCTGAGTTCTTTGAAGTGCCTGCCACTTATTAAAATAGATAGATAGAATAAATAAAGATGACTGTAACATGAACACAGATCCATTACAGTGTTCTCAGTCTGATTGTAACTTTTATCCTAGTGTGACCCTTGACAGCATAACAGAGGGTGCGGCTTTTCCTTCTGCCTTCAAACAATAAGACGGGACCTTCTGCCCCCACACTTCCGCTCTGTACTGGGATGGTGTTTACTGTAAGCACTGAATAAGTTGTCACGCAATTTATCTTGACTGCCCTCTTGTGGCTAATAATGAATAAGCCAACACACTTTGTTAAAACTGGTTAAAACCTGTAGTTCAAGAATTTGCTCTTTCTTAAAAAACAAACAAAAAACATGACACAACCTATAGGCATACTCACAAAAGATAGACATTCATAAAATAAATAAATAAATAAATAAATAAATAAATAAATAAAACACTTTTACAAATAAATGCTGTTCTTTCTATTCATCCAAAAATCCTAAACAAATATGTAATGGTTTCCTCAAAAATATTAAGCAGCACAACTTTGTCAACTACATTGATAATAATACTCTATATTTCTTGAGATCCAAATCAGTATTTCAGAATGATTTCTGAATGATTGTGTGACACTAAAGGCTGCAGCAATGGCATATATATTTATATATATATATATATAAATAAAAGTAGAAAACTATTATTATTATTATTGTTATTATTATAAAATTGTAATAATATTTCACAATATTACAGTCTTACTGTATTTTGATCAAATCAATGTAGCCTATTGGTATTGCACTGTATGTATGGACACCCTGAGTTAAGTCAAATGTCCAAACTTTTTTCAAAACAAAAACAAGTTTTCCCCTTTAAACTAAAATTATCACCATATATATAAACATATTTTTGCAACTGGGTTACAAGTGAACAATTAGGCCACGCTGGCATACAATCAGGCAAGAATTGAAGGTAGAAACTGGTTGTCAAGACACTTTTTGAGGGTGGAGCAATTTGTGACATTTTTATTCAGGCAGGCTGTCACAGCTGACAAAACAATGATTTGTCATTTTTGCATGTTGCCTTTAGTGTTTTCCCTTATCCCAAAACTGGACTTCAAATATTAAAATAGGAAAATACATCACAAAATATGTTTGTTACATGTTTAACATAAAAAAAAAGAAGAAGAAGAAAGAGTAAAATAAACAAACCATTTCAATGTTTTGTCCTTTATGGCAGTGTCGTTTGGTAAGTCAGTATTCATGGCTGTCTTCTATCTTGCCTTCACAAATAAAGCTGCATCTAGATACTTTTAACTTTGGCACTTGAGCCTACATTATACAATCACGGTGAAACAGTCTGCTGGCGCTGTAGTGAAGTCTGGACCCATCTTTGAAGATAAAATAGATGGTTGTGAAACTCTAAACAAATTAAAATGTATATTGCGATTTTCTCTGGGACTGAAGTTTCAAGATGAGTAAGCACTCAAAGACCAGTCCTTATAAAGCACTGCCCCTCCTGCCTCAAAAGCTCATAAATATATTTGTCTTGCCGGTCTTTGCCTGAGATTCACCACAGTTGACTGAACTAATCCATATTCCCTACAGTTTAAGGGCAGTATTTCCATTTTGAGAACCACTTTTCTTGCGAATTTGCACATGCCTCATGGGCAGCAAGTATGGACAAATGCATCATTTGCTCTCCTGTGACGTGTAGCTCATTTTAAACCTGAAAGCAAGGAGCGAGGAAGACACTTTTTGAGCCCACAAGAGGATGTGTTCCACTTGCCAATGTGCCCATACGTATGAGACAGACAGCAAATTCTGATGAAAAGATAGGCGAATTGTTGGAGAGCAAAGGAATTGTTTTTGATGAATTTTAAAGCTCTGTTCTGTATTTGGGGTTGAGAGTTCCTTCGAGTAAAACAGGGACTAATTATTTGACTTTGCTTTGAGTTATCAGTTACTGATATAAATTCCCAATAATATTAATGCATTATTTTTATATATATTATACAAATCAAGCGTGGCGTTAGTTCTGGCAGGTCACGTCAGTCAAGTTTGTATCAGCTGACTCTCAGATGATCCCCGTCTACCTACAGGAATAAGACGTCTATCACAGCATCCCTATATATAAGGACCATTTGGTACTATCAACAGCTTTCTTTTGCGTTGCTCCGGACCTAATTAAATGACAAATTTGGCAGGCAAAACCACATCATATAACTAGAAATTTGTGCAATCTGTAATTTAGCGAGAGGAATTCGTTGCCCACATGGATTTCACCTCAATTTCAAGTATGTGAACTTGAACACATAAATTTGCTGCATTGATCATAAGCTGCTTGATTTGGAACTGACCCGAGTTAGCATTGTTTCTGGCAATGATGCATTATTGACATGGACTCGCTGAAGTTATACTAATGTGACTGCCTCAAGAACAAAGTTTAGATGAGATTTGCGCTCCACGCATGAAGAAGGATATCATGCATCCACATCACAGCTGGCTATATTTCACTCATCCATTTATCTCTGAATGTCTTCGCATAGCTAAGCCAAGTTACCTTTTATGCTCATTGCTTAAAAGCTATCAGGTTATTGGCAACGTGCTTTGTTGCTTAAGGCTATCCAGGTATCAGTAACAATAACGTTGTTATTGGTACCATACCTGTTGCTCAAGGCAATTGTTATCGGACCATACTTGTTACTTTAGGGTTTCTAGTATTATTGCCAACATACTGTACTAAGCTTATCTGGGTATCAGCTTCATGCTTGTTCCATAAGCTAATAGTGTATTAGTAAATTACGTTTTTTTTCTGGTTATATTGTAAAACTCTTATTGCTCAGGGTTGTCTGTTTGTCATTGTAATCCTACTTATTGCATAGTCTTACCTGGTTATCATTATCAACATGCTGTGCTTTAGATTAGTGTAACAGAGTTTAAGATGTAGGGAAAGAAGAGGACAGGGTCGGCTTACAGAGTCAGTGGGTGTTTTATTGAAACTCAAAGAAAAACAAACAAACAATCACGCCCACGGCGCTGAGGTATAAAACTCGGTCCAGTACATTCGGTACAGTCTGATGTACCGAATGTATGCGTCAGTCTGTAACAAGATGGAGAATGCAATAGTGGGCCACCACATAGAGCAGCCTTTACATGGGTGAAGGCCTGCTGACACTGCTCCGTCCACTGGACCAGATCTGGTGCTTCCTTTTTAGTGAGATTAGTCAGCGGGCTGTCTCACCTCCGTTTTGGTCTTGGGTCTCGGGCAAGTTGCAACGGCTGCGGTCTTATCAATTTGGTGACCCGGCTCGGTCTCAACATGGTGCTGAATAAGATTAGTTTTAGTACCGGGTAGGGGCGAGAACACGTCGGCAAATTCTGCCTGCAACCTAGCTATGTCAGTGATCTGGGATGGTGAAAGATGCTCTCCTCCCGGGGCCAGCGTGAGTGATTGAGTTTTAATATTCGCCTCTGGCCCGAGATCTTCTTCTGCACTAATCACCGTCGCCAGCATCACTGACTCTGCCTCACTCCAGATCCCCATTTCGCTGTGTGACCTTAAAGGGCCCTTGCCACTTCACGAGTAATTTGGAACTCGATGTAGGGAGCAATACAAGGACCATATCTCCCACTGAAAATTCTCTCAGTCTGGTTCCCCTATTGAATAACTGGGTCTGTCTGTTCTGAGCCTGTAACAAATTCTCCATTGAGAGCCGCCCCAAAGTGTGGAGTTTTGTTCTCAGGTCCAGGACGTGCTGAATTTCATTACGACTCTCCGAAGATCCTTCCTCCCAAGTTTCCTTTAAAACGTTCAGCACGCTGCGGGGCTGACGTCCATAAAGGAGCTCGAAGGGGGAAAACCCTGTGGAGGCTTGTGGGACCTCACGCACAGCAAACAAAAGGGGTTCCAACCACAATTTGTGGCGTCTTCGTGAACGAATTTACGAATCATGGTTTTTAATGTGCAATTAAATCGTTCGACCAGACCGTTCGTTTGTGGGTGATGGACGCTGGTGCGAATCGATTTAACCCTCTGGGGTCTAAGGTGTTTTTGGGGCCCTTGGGATGTTTTGACATGCCCTGACATTTGTGCTTTTTTCAGTTATTTATAAACATGATAATGGCAAAGGTGTAAATTCACTCTATATAGCACAAACAGGGCTACCATAATATGCGAACAACATGTATGTAGATGTTTGTATTTTTAAGAGAATAATGTTTATGCGTGGTTATTGAAAAAAATAAAAATGAAAGTTGCTGAAATAAGACCACAAAACTCATACTAAATATGTGTCCACAAGACTTTTGACTAATGGATGTTGTCGCTTCGAGCTCTGGCTTCAAAATTATGTGAAAATAGTCTTGCTTTATCGTTCACATAAAACAATACATTGATTTAAATTGTGTAAGACAGGTTTTGCTTGGAAAGCCAATATGCGAGGGGGGTGTAAAGGGGGAGTAGTTTACACCTGAGAATACAATGTCCCACCCACTCTGCATAATGAGCCATTCATTCAGGTGTGACACTGACTGAGCCAAGAATGAATGCAAGGACAAAAGATATATTTAGAAGAAGACTTATATTGACCATTTAAGATTTTGCTTACATCTATCTTGTAAATATGTTTTGCTATTTTATTAAAAAGGTTACAATTACAACAATAATTACAATTTCAACAATATTTCAAGTGTACTTGAAAAAAGTGATTATAGGCCTATTATCATATTTATTCATTAGTTTGAATATAGCCAACATTGGAACAGCTAACATCTTAGTTTATTTTTGACAAAAATAGTATTATATATATATATATATATATATATATATATATATATATATATATATATATATATATATATATATATATACAGTACCAGTCAAAAGTTTGGAAACATTACTATTTTTTATGTTTTTGAAAGAAGTCTCTTATGCTCATCAAGCCTGCAGTTAAAAAAAACAAAAAAAAAACAAACAAAAAAAACAACAGTAATATTATGAAATATTATTACAATTTAAAATAATGGTTCTCTTTTTTAATATACTTTAAAATGTAATTTATTTTTGTGATGCAAAGCTGAATTTTCATCAGCAAGTACTCCAGTCTTTGGTGTCTTATGATCCTTCAGAAATCATTCTAATATGATGATTTATGATCAATGTTGGAAACAGTTGTGCTGCTTAATATTTTTTTTATAACCTGAGATACTTTTTTCAGGATTATTTGATGAATAAAAAGTAAAAAAGAACTGTATTTATTTAGAATAGAAATCTTTTGTAACAATATACACTACCGTTCAAAAATTTGGGAACAATAACTATTTATTTTTTTAAGAAATTAGTACTTTAATTCAACAAGGATGCGTTAAATTGATAAAAGGTGATGGTAACGATTTATATTGTTAGAAATGTTTTTATTTTGAATAAATGCTGTTTTTATGAATAAATGCTGTTAACGTTTTACTCATCAATGAATCCTGAAAAAAGTATTCCAAAAAAATATATTAAACAGCACAACTGTTTCCATCATTGATAATAACTGAGTATCAAATCATCATATTAGAATGATTTCTGAAGGATCATAAGACACCAAAGACTGGAGTACTTGCTGATGAAAATTCAGCTTTGCATCACAAAAATAAATTACATTTTAAAGTATATTAAAAAAGAGAACCATTATTTTAAATTGTAATAATATTTCATAATTTTACTGTTTTTTTTTTTGTTGTTGTTTTTTTTTTAACTGCAGGCTTGATGAGCATGAGAGACTTCTTTCAAAAACATTAAAAATAGTAATGTTTCCAAACTTTCGACTGGTACTGTATATATATATATATATATATATATATATATATATATATATATATATATATATATATATATAACATATGAGCAGAAATTGCAAAACAAAAGCTTATTTGATATGGCAGTATATTCTACAGTAAAAACTGTACCCAAATCTAGTCAACAAAATGTTGTCTTTCATATTTCGCCTGACTGTAACGTTGTTTTTATGAAATATTAGGGCATATAAATGTTAATTTGCAGTTTAATACGTTGCTTATACAAATAGCCTACATTTTATTTCAACATATTTCAGTCGATTTTTACTCATCTCAGTATAGCAATACAGTTTGCTAAAACATCATCATTCATTCACACACAGAAACGCGATTTAAATTTAAACTGTCTTTTTGCGAGCTGTGGTAAACAGTGCGCATCTCTGCCGTTCATTCATTCATACACAGGAACGTGATTCACTTGAGAAGGAAAAAAAACTTACTACAGTATTCCTCAGCTCAGTCGGATCCTTGCTCCTCGAAATACCTGCACTTCTGAGGTACATTTTCCATTATTATTATTCCTCACAGCGCTGCGAGACGGTGTAAACAAGTAGGCTACAATGGTCTGATTAAACTTGTGTTTTCTCGAGCTGATATGGGGACGTTCACAGGTTTGCGTGGATTGCCTCAGTCATTTGCGTTTGAATAGCGCGCGCTCTCCGGGGCGTGGTCACATTACATTTGAATGAGCTCTAATGAGCTCGACTGGAATCGCTCTCTTTTAATACAGATTTCACAAGATGAGAATATTTGTTTTTTATATAAATTACTTCATTTAAAAGAAGAGAATTCAAGCTTCATGCCTGTGTGTCTGTATGTCTGTTTGACTGAGTATTCGCTGAGTTATTGTTCATTTTCGGACGCGTTTCAGAATGGACTACACTGACAGAGAGAAGGCAGAACTCGCTTCGTGTTTATTTTTCTTTATTTGGCAAAAAGCACAACACTTTGTTTTTATTGTGAGTATACACAAAAATAATACACATTTAACAGAATCGATTGATGTATGAAACTTGTTTGTAATATCAAAGTCAACAGAGCAAAATTAATCTCTTTTGAACTGATAAAAAAAGCGAGCCTATCGCGCCGGCGCGATTGTCGACCTCAGAGGGTTAATGCCCAATAACTCATAAAGTTTGCGTAATGTACGTGACATAATCGCCGTGCCCTGATCAGTGAGGATCTCTTTCGGGACCCCCACCCTGGAGATTAAGCGAAACAGGGTGTCCGCAACACTCTTAGCTGAGATGCTGTGGAGTCCACTATTACTAATGCAAAACGATGTCCACGTGCCAATTGTTCTAATGGCCCGATGAGGTCCATCCCAATTCTTTTGAAGGGGACCTGCATTAGAGGAAGCGGGCGCAATGGCGCTTTTGGGGCAGAATCCTTCCTCCCAAGTTTCCTTTAGAACGTCCAGCACGCTGCGGGGCTGACGTCCATAAAGGAGCTTGAAGGGGGAAAAACCCGTGGAGGCTTGTGGGACCTCATGCACAGCAAACAAAAGGGATTCCAATCACTTATCCAAATTTTTGCTGTCTTTGTGAACGAATTTAGACCATGACATGATTCATGGCCCAAAAGAATCGGGCCATGACACGATTAAGTGTCATTATTTGCCCTAAATGTCCTGCCTTGGGATTAGAATGAGCCGCCTGGAAAAGCATTTCCCGGTGGCTTTTTGGTACTAACAAATGGGTTGTAATTTGCTTTGTCTGAGTGTCGTGTCACTCAATACAACCTGTCTTTAATAATTGCAAAATAGGGATAGGTGAGCGGACAGTCGGGTTGGAGAGACTGACCGTTGATACGCATGTTTTAACGACTCATCCTGAGACTGCTGCAGGGGAAAATCATCACGCTCCGAGAGAACCTGTTTCTCGATTACGCCCTGTTCTGTCAGGGGAAATGGAGGGGTAGCCTCAGCCCTAGCGGTGGAGAACCCTGTGCCCCTGGGCTGAACACGTGGGCCCCCTGACTGGTCCGGCGCTGTCCCACCCCGGCCTCTGAATGGGCCTGGCGGACGGGACCTAGGGAGCGGGATAGGTCGAATGGGAGAAGGTTGAAGCAGAGCAATAGGGAAAAGAAAAAGAGGAAGCGAGAGAGACATTAGGGAGGGTTTCGCCTGACCATGGAGCACGCCACCAGCTGATCCTCCGCTAGTTGGATGGCCGAGTCCAGCGACGTCGGTCGGTGGCACTGGACCCACTCCGCCGCCTTCTTCGGCAGATGGGCGATGAATTGTTCCAGCACCACAAGATCGATGATCTTCTCGACGCTGCTTCCCTCAGCCAGCAGCCACTTGCGGCTGGAGTCCCGGTGCTGTTGAGTCATCACAAAGGGCCGGCCGTTCAGATCCACATCCAGCGATCGAAACCACTGGCGGTGTTGCTCTGGACTCCGGCCGACCAGGAGGTTCTGGACAGGTAGTTGTTGGGCGGCCGCCTGCGCCTCCCCGGACAGCAGTGGGATGAGGCGCACCGGCCATTGCTCTTTCGACCACCCACCTGCCTCTGCTGACTTTTCGAAAAGGTCCAGGAAGACCTCCGGGTCGTCCTGGGGACCCATTTTGTTCATTGACAGGTGGGGAAGCTCGACCGGTGGAGGCGTGGCTTCTGTCCGAACCTCCTGGTCCATCCAGTTCCGAAACCTCTCGCAGTCCTCTTGCTGGCCGTGGACAAGCACCTGGAAATGCCTTTTCTTGGTCGATCCTCATCTCCATTAGAGCTTGGTGATGCTCCTGATGGAGGACCGCGAGGGATGCGATGACGTCCGCAAGTGGCGAAGCTGGCAGGTTTTGCATGCTGGCGGCGGCTTCCGTCTTCCTTCCCGGGTTTCGGCACCAGTGTAACAGAGTTCAAGATGTAGGGAAGGAGGGGACAGGGTCGGCTTATGGAGTCGGTGGGTGTTTTATTGAAACTCAAAGAAAAACAAACAACAAACAATCACGCCCACGGCGCTGAGGCATAAAACTCGGTCCAGTACAATCAGTGCGGCTCCAATTCGTTATGGCACCCTCTCTGAGGTTTCTCCTTGGCACAGTCTCTTTGTACACACTCTCTTGGCGTTTCTCTGGACCCACACGTTCACCCACACAATCTCAGCGTCTCTCTCCTCTTGGTCTAGTTTCCCAGCGGCTTTTATCCGGTCTCTCCACGCCAATTACTGAAACAAGACACAGGTGTTTGTCATTCACACTTAACCCACTAATGCTGCACCTGTCTCCTGGTCCTGTCACAGACTTTGCTAAACCATGCCCCCTTGCCACAATTAGGTATCAGGAACATGCTAACTAGTTGTTATTGGAAACATGCTTTTTGCTTTAGGGTTATTTGGTTATTATTGCGACATGCTGTGGTAATTTTATCCAGGTACCAGCAAACAGCTTGTTCTTAAAGCTGTTGTTTAAGGCTTATCTGTATATTATTTGAAACATGCTTGTTGCTTAAGGCTCATCTCATTATTGGAAACATGCTCGTTTCATTTTGCTTATCTGATTATTATTGCCAACATCTTGTGTTTAAGTCAGCAACATGCTAATTTCTTAAAGCTTATCTAGTGTATCGGTAACATGCTTGTTGCTTAACCCTCTGGGGTCTAAGGTGTTTTTGGGGTCCTTGAGATGTTTTGACATGCCCTGGCATTTGTGCTTTTTTCAGTTGCTTATAAACATATTAATGGCAAAGGTGTAAGTACACTCAATTTAGCACAAACAGGGCTACCATAATATGTGAGCAACATGTGTGTACATGTTTGTATTTTTGAGAGAATAATGTTTATGCATGGTTATTGAAAAAAAACTAAAAATTAAAGTTGAAATAAGGCCACAAAACACATACTAAATATGTGTCCACAAGACTTTTGACTAATGGATGTTGTCGCCTAGATCTGAAAATGATCTGAAAATTATCCTGCCTAATCAGTCACATAAAACAATACATTGATTTAAATTGTGTAAGACATGTTTTGTTTGGAGAAGCAATATGCGTCGGGGCGTGAATGATCATGAATAATGCTGTGGTTCACACCTGAGAAGACAGTGACCTGCATAATGAGCTGCATAATGAGCCTTTCATTCAGGTGTGTCACTGAGAGGGTACCACAAGAAAGAATGTGAGGACATATTTTGTATGCATGCAAATTGTATAATATCCAAGGTAAACATTTCTAGTAACTATGCAGTTAATTCTCATACTGTATTTTCAGAAAGTTTTGGAATATGTATCCTCTCCCCAAATGTGTCACTAATAAAAAAAAAAAAAACTATAATAAATAATTTAATGAGAAGGCTTATATTGCCCTATTAAGATGTTGCTTACATCTACCTTGTAAATATATGTTTTGCTATTTTATTAAAAAGTTTTCACATGTAAATCAACAACAATTACAATATTAACAATATTTCAAGTGTAAAAGTCAAGGATTCATTAGTTTGAATATTGGAACAAACACTATAATAACATCTTAGTTGATAATTGTGTTTTCACAAGCCATCTTCTACAAGCTTCTACCTTCTACAAGCCATCTCTCCCACACTTCTACCAGCACTCACACACATCATCAACTCATCCCTCCATACTGGCACCTTCCCTACAGCATTCAAGCAGGCTCGGGTCACTCCACTGCTTAAAAAAACAACGCTAAACACATCTTTTGTAGAGAATTACAGACCCATCTCTCTCCTACCATTCATTGCAAAAACACTTGAAAGAGCTGTTTTCAACCAAGTAACATCCTTCTTGTCTCTAAACAACCAGCTGGATGTCAACCAATCTGGCTTCAAGAAAGGGCATTCAACTGAGACTGCATTACTGTCGGTCACAGAAGCCCTACGGATTGCAAAAGCTGCTTCCAAATCTTCACTCCTCATTCTCCTTGATCTGTCTGCTGCCTTCGACACCGTGAACCATCAGATCCTTATGTCCAGCCTCTCATCACTGGGCATCACAGGAACTTCACTCGACTGGTTTGAATCCTATCTCACAGGTAGGTCCTTCAAAGTCGCATGGAGAGGCGAGGTATCCAGAGCACATCAACTGACCACAGGGGTTCCCCAGGGTTCAGTTCTTGGTCCCCTCCTCTTCTCCATCTACACTACATCACTGGGACACATCATACAGGCACACGGTTTCTCCTACCACTGCTATGCTGATGACACACAACTCTTCCTCTCATTTCGACCAGATGATCCCACAGTAGCTGCACGGGTCTCGAGCTGTCTGGCAGACATCTCCACATGGATGAAGGAACATCACCTGCAGCTCAACCTGGCAAAGACTGAGCTGCTCGTCCTCCCTGCCAATCCGTCTCTACAGCACGACTTCACCATCCAGCTTGATTCATCATCAATCACCCCATCAAGGTCGGTCAGAAATCTGGGAGTAACGTTTGATGACCAGCTGACCTTCACAGATCACATTTCAAAGACAGCTCGATCATGCAGGTTTGCATTGCACAACATCAGGAAGATCAGGCCTTTCCTAACTGAGCACGCAACACAACTCCTCGTCCAGGCCCTGGTCATTTCTAGGCTTGACTACTGCAATGCTCTTCTGGCCGGACTTCCAGCATGTGCTACCAAACCTCTTCAGATGATCCAGAATGCTGCAGCTCGTCTTGTCTTCAACGAGCCCAAGAGGGCCCACGTCACCCCTCTGTTAATCTCTCTGCACTGGCTACCTCTCGCTGCTCGCATCAAGTTCAAGGCATTGACGCTTGCTTACAGATCTATCACAGGCTCAGCTCCCTCCTACCTTCACTCACTCCTACGAGCCTACATCCCCACCAGACGCCTACGATCAATCAACAAGCGACGTCTCGTGGTTCCATCACAGAAAGCCACAAAATCACTTTCCAGATCATTCTCATTCACAGTTCCATGCTGGTGGAACACTCTCCCCACCCTTATCCGGAATGCTGAATCCCTGACAACATTCAAAAAACAGCTGAAAACCCATCTCTTCCATGAGCACCTAAACTCATAAAAAAAATAAAAAAAAACCTTTCCCTTAAAATCCCACCTATCATGCTTATGCTACTCTGAATAATGCCTGAACTTCGTATTCTGAACACTGTCTGAAGTTCATCACGGTAAACTTAAACTCAAAATAGAAATAAATATAAATAACATATACAACGTAACTAATTTGTGTGCACTTCAAATCAGTAACAATGTATATAAAATGTGCTGTAAAAGTAAACATATGAAAACCTAACAATAAAGAAATAATTAATATTGCTTGTTTTGTGTGGTTATTGTGATCCATCATTATACTGAAACAAACGAATATGAATAACAAAATAAGTTTAAATAAAGAGTTCTTAAATGTATATCCTTTGTGTAAATGTATGCATGTTGGCGTGTGTGTGCATGTGTGTGCGCGTGTATGCATCCACATTACCGCTCTTGTGCGGCCACCACTCGGGCCGTCACATTTCCCCCCCCTTCAGAAATCTCGCCAGTAGAGTGGGAGAGATAGTCAGCAGTAGCGTTGACTTTACCAGAAACGTGTTGTATCTTGAATCTGAAGGGCTGCATGGCGAGATACCATCTTGTAATCCTTCCATAAGAATCTTTCATTTTCTCCAACCACTGCAATGCTTTATGATCAGTCTCCAAGGTAAACTCACGGCCTAATAGATAGTATCGTAAGGAATCCAACGCCCACTTTATGGCTAAACACTCCTTTTCCACCGTGGAATAACGTACTTCTCTCGGAAACAGTTTACGACTGATGTAAGCCACTGGCTGTCGGCTCTCTGGTGGTCCTTGCAATAGGACGGCTCCTACTCCCCTCTCAGAGGCATCGGTCTGTACAATGAAAGGACGACTAAAATCAGGATTGTGTAGCACAGCACTTGTTGTCAAAGCTCCCTGGATGTCCCGGAAGGCTTTCAATCTCTCCTCAGTCCACTGTAATTGGTTTGGGCAACGTGCCCCCACCATGTCAGTTAATGGAGCAGCCCTGCTGGAAAAGTTAGAGACAAAGCGATGGTAAAATCCAGCCATACCCAAAAATGATCGCAAGTCCTTACGTGTCTGGGGCACCACACACTTCTCCAAGGCTTGAACTTTCTTCACTTGCGGTCGCACAACACCCTTGCCAATGATATAGCCCAGGTATTCAGTCTCTTGTTTAGCTATAGCACACTTGGTGGGGTTGACAGTTAGGCCGGCATTCTGAAGACACTGCAAGACTTCTCTGAGATGCTGCACATGTTCCTCCCAGGTGTTACTGTAAATGACAATATCGTCAAGATATGCAGCAGCAAAAGGTAAACCACGTAATACTTGATCTATTAACCTCTGAAACGTCGCCACGGCCCCATGAAGGCCGAAAGGTAACACCTTAAAATGGAAAAGGCCCCTTGGTGTTCTGAATGCAGTCAAGGGCCGCGAGGATGGAGTCAGTGGAATTTGCCAATAGCCTTTGCAAAGGTCCATTGTTGTGAGATATTTGGATTGGCCCAAACGATCAATTAGGTCACTTATGCGAGGAGTAGGGTAGGAATCAAACTGTGATACTGAATTCAGATATCGAAAATCAATGCAGAACCTTATACTCCCATCCTTCTTTGGCACAAGGACTATGGGGTGACACCACTCACTGTTCGAAGGCTCAATAATGCCCAAGCGGAGCATAAGGTCTACCTCTTCCTGCAAGGTCACCTGGAATATTTCAGGTATCCTATAGCTCTGGCGTTTCACGACAGCATCAGGTTTCAGTACCACACCATGCTCAATCAAGTTGGTAAACCCAGGATATTCAGAAAATACCTTCGAAGTGAAGAGAACTTGTACCTGTGACCGCTGGGAAGCTGTTAGATGATCTAACCCGATGTCCCCAGGAACTGGCTGCGGCAGATACTGCTCATCGGATTCTTCCTCTTCAATACAGCGAACCATCAGTGACTGTGACTTTTCAGGACGAGGAACCCACTCTTTCAACAGGTTGACGTGCAAGACCCGATTAGATCGATCTTGACCCGGCATACTGATTTCATAAGTCGTAGGACCCAGGCGTTTCTTGATCTCGTAAGGACCCTGCCATTTTGCTAGCAGTTTACTCTCTCGACTAGGCAACATGACAAGTACCTTTTTACCGACCTCCAGATCTCTTTCTCGAGCCAGAGGGTCATACCAGGTCTTCTGCTTTCCGCTGGCTTCCGCCAAGTGATTCTGAGCCAAAACGGTCATCTTCTGCAACCGTTCCCTCATTTGCAGAACATAGGAGACAACACTGGTGGGCTCTTTCTTTTCAGGACTCCCTTCCCACATCTCCTGGAGCAGAGCCAATGGGCCCCTGACATCACGGCCATACAACAGCTCGAAAGGAGAAAAGCCTGTGGAAGCTTGAGGGACTTCCCGATAAGCGAATAGAAGATAGGGCAACCATTGATCCCAGTCTTGACCAGTCTCACTGACAAACTTCCTTAACATCTGCTTCAAAGTCTGGTTAAATCGCTCAGTCAACCCATCCGTTTGGGGATGATAGGGAGTAGTACGCAGACTCTTAATCCCTAGGAGCTGGTAAACCTGCTTCAACAAGGTAGACATGAAATTAGTGCCCTGGTCGGTTAGAATTTCTGCTGGAAATCCGACCCTGGAAAAGAACTGGACCAAGGAAGTAGCTACAGGTTTCGCCTTCACAGATCTTAACGGAAATACCTCTGGGTATCTGGTGGAGTAATCCGTTATTACCAGCATGAAACGGTTCCCTGAGCGACTCCTCTCCACTGGACCAACGACATCCATTCCAAGCCTCTCAAACGGTGTACCAATAATAGGAAGTGGTTGTAGTGGTGCTCTTGACGGACGTCTGAGGGAAACCTTCTGACAAACAGGACAGCTTTTACAAAATTGGGCCACATCTACTTTCAAACCGGGCCAGAAAAAGCACTTTTTGATTCTTGCAGTAGTCTTGTTTTTCCCCAGGTGGCCAGCCCAAGGAATCGAGTGACTTAGATGTAACACCATCTCTCGAACACACTGTGGAACCACAAGTTGTTTCTGGACCCCGATCTCTCGATAGAGTATTCCCTTCGTTATCACGTATCTGGCTGTACTGTCATCTAGAGGCTTCTCTCTTACCTCTGCAGCTCTAACAAAGCACTCTGTGAGAGTAGCATCTTCCTGCTGCATCTGAACGATGTTGGTGGGCACCTGGAAGTTCACAGGTAAGTCACAGGCCATATTTTCAGACACCGTATGAGCAGCATATTTTACCTTTTCTTGTCTTTTTTCTCTTCTAGTCTTTCTCCTCTTCGACACCCCAGTCTCAATCTCTGCATTGAAGAAAGGTAAAGTACTTAGTTGGTGCTCAATCCCCTCTGACTGGTTGGCCTTTGCTCTGGTCACCACCACGTTACACTGTCGAGTCGGGTGCAACAACTCCAGCAGCACTGGTATATCTCGGCCCAGAATCACAGGAAAAGACAAGTTATCAGCCACCCCCACCTTCACCAGGTAAGTCTGCTCTTCTATTTTGACATAAACATTGGCGGTAGGTAACAGTCTCTCATCTCCATGTACACAGCAAATAGGTAATTTGTTGACTGTGCTGATCAAAGAGGGTGATATGAACTTTCTTCTTACCAGAGTCTGATCACTGCCGGTGTCAATCAAAGCAGTCAATTTCTCACCATTTATCTCCACATTTGTAGTTCTCAAAGAGCTTGGGGATTTGGTCACATCCCTCCTTGGTACAAAACATAGCTGTGTAAGCTGAGCTGAGATCTTTGGACAGTTTGGTTTAGTGTGCCCTTCTTGACCACACAGGTAACATATGGGAGGTCGTTTAGGAGAAAAATGTAATTTGGCTGAAGTAGGTTTCCCCATGTAGGGCTTACCAGACCCCTCCACCTTCCTTTGCTGAAAGTGAGGCATGTCAAGAGAACGGCGGTCATTGACAGGTTTCCAAGCCCATGACTTACTCTTTCCTCTGGCTGCAACAAACACATCCACCAAAGACGCTGCTTCTGCTGCGGTTCTGGGATCTCTCTCTCGAATCCACACCTGGAGTTCAGGGGACAGCATTCTAAGATATTGCTCCAGAATGATGATTTCACTCACCTCCTCCACCTGTTTCCTCTTAGGCTGGACCCACTTTCCAAAGAGTTCTTTGAGCCGGTTATAAAGCTCTATGGGACTTTCCGATGGATCTACTGACAAGGATCGGAACTTTTGTCGATAAGTTTCAGCATTAACATCATATTTCTTTAGAATAGCACACTTCACTTTGTCATAGTCAGTAGACTCGTTCACATCCATATTGACATAAGCTGCTCTTGCTTTACCCGTCAGCAAAGGGATTAAATGCCAAACCCAATCAGTTTTAGTCCACCTACAAGCAACAGCAATCCTTTCAAAAGTCACAAGGAAGTGTTCTACATCATCAGTGTCACTCAGCTTCTCCAATCGAGGTATCTGAGATAATGGTGGGCCTATATTGTTCCCAACCTGATTAAAACTCTGCTGATGAGCTGAAGCCACAGAGCTTCCATCAGAATCTAAAGGATCCTCATTAGGCCTTTCCCGGGACTCCTGGCCAACATCAGATAAGTGAAGATTCGGAGAGGTGCGTGCTTGGACTTCTATTTGCAAAAGACCAAACTGGTGCTGGAGAGCCTTAAACCGTCGCTCCTGATCCACCTGCTCCTGCTGTCTTACAGTCTCCCGGCCTTCCGTCCTGGCCATATGGGCTCGAAGCAGATTTGCCAATTCAGTCACCGAAACTTCTCTGTCTCCCATTGCCTCGCCTCCTTCGACCATGTCCTGGTCCTCCTCACCCCTTTCTTCCTCTTGCTGCAAGGGAGGAGCCTTAGGCCCACCTTTCTTTAAGGTACGACTCATATACAGGGGTAAAAAAAAACAGCCTCGAGGGGCAGAAAAAAAACAAAACACAGCTTTGTGTCCTTGACTGACTGAATTATCCCACCGCTGCCACCATATGTGAGGGACCAAGAAGCCAAGCACAAGGAACACAAGCTTTGCAAAACAAATGGGTCTTTATTTGAACCCAAGAAAAAATAATAACTTTACAAACTCATAAATTTCTTACAACAAAAATAAACAAACAGAAAATGAGATCAAAACAATTAGACAAAAACCAAACAAACAAACTAAAACTACTGACCTGCTCAAATGAACAAAGCAACAGCTTATAAAGGAAAGGATGGGCCCATTACAAATTAAGAGGGGAAACAATTCAACATATAACCATAAGTACATCAAAATCAAATCAAACAAAGATATATGGTAAATAAAGATAAGGAAAGCTAAATTTAATCAAATATCATAAATGTACAACTAAATAAATCAATTAACAACAACATTAACGTTTCTTCCTCCCCTGGGCAATTCCAGCAAATGGTATGTCCGGGCGGAACCAATAATGCATAAATTCTCTGTTCCTGCCCGGACTCCAATCCTTATCACGCCAGGATGCGGCTGCAGCGGACCATGTCTGAAGTTCATCACAGTAAACTTAAACTCAAAATAGAAACAAATATAAATAACATATACAACGTAACTAATTTGTGTGCACTTCAAATCAGTAACAATGTATATAAAATGTGCTGTAAAAGTAAACATATGAAAACCTAACAATAAAGAAATAATTAATATTGCTTGTTTTGTGTGGTTATTGTGATCCATCATTATACTGAAACAAACGAATATGAATAACAAAATAAGTTTAAATAAAGAGTTCTTAAATGTATATCCTTTGTGTAAATGTATGCATGTTGGCGTGTGTGTGCATGTGTGTGCGCGTGTATGCATCCACATTACCGCTCTTGTGCGGCCACCACTCGGGCCGTCACATCAGTATAGCAATATAGTTTGGTAAAAGCTAAACTAGTAGATGTGTTCATGTAAAAATAACATGTTTACTAATGTAAGTGCGAGTGTGAATGAATGGCACAGATGCAAGCTGTTCTATAGTAAACAACAGCACGGTGCAAGCTGTTCTGTAGTAAACAACAGCGCGCATCTGTGCAGTTCATTCCCCTGACAGCAACATAGTGTCGGCCTAGATCCGGGCCACATCTGGTACATCTGGATTCAACGCATACCACATGTGGGCCAGATCTGGGCTGACGCTATGTAGCTGTCTGGGTCATTCACACACAGACGCGCGATTCATATTTAAACAGTCTTTTTGCGGTATACAGACACTATTCCATATCGCGATTAGAACAAAGCACTTTAGAATAAAGAACTTACTATTCACAATCCTCAGCTGGATTTGTTGATCGCCGACCCCAGGGGGTTAACCCTTTGGGGTCTAAGGTGTTTTCTAGGCCCTGGAGGTGTTCTGACATGCTCATGCTTATTTCTGTTACTTGTGACATTTTCATGGCTAAAGTCTGATAACAGCACAAACTCTGCTACAAAAATATGTAAGCAGAATGTATGTAAAAGTTTGTAGTTTTGAGATAATGACGTTTATGCGTGGTTTGTAAAAAATAAATAAACAAAGATGGCGGTTGTATGCACATGTCCCGCCCCTCCCGCTGGAAAGCCAATCATCTGCTTTTAACAGTCTAGCCGGTAAACATTTAAGCCTATCGTCTGGTTCCACTGACGCATGCGCACAGTTGAGGTTTTGCACAGCGGAGACGATTTGGCGACAGCGAGTTGTGGTGTGTGCAAGATCAGATGGAATCCACATGGAAGAGAGTTATAACAACGCGAAGGCACCGGACTACCAAGGTAGTTAAAGCATTTTATATCGACCACAAATATGTTACCTTACATTCTAAGTAAAAGACACAAAATATGTCTTATTTGATCGGTGAGTAATGTAGATGAACTGCTGCGCTTGTGACAGGGCGCATATTTAACTGAAAGAACAAGCAGAGAGAGAGAGAGCCCCGATATTCTCTCTCTCTCTCTCTCTCTCTCTCTCTCTCTCTCTCTCTCTGTGCGCATGCGTGAGCGTCTGAGCTGAACGGGTGTGGAGTGTGGAGTGCGAGAGCTTTGGCCTGCGGGCTGTGTGAGTTTTCTATCTTTTCTTCTTTCTTTGGCAAAGTTTTTTTTTGGTGTATTTGTGGAGGTTTTGCTGGAGTTAGGGAGAGTGCTCAGCGCGTGCTGTCGGAGATGGCAGCAGCGGAGAGCGTGCAGTTTGATAAGCTAACGCGGCGGAATGGCATTAAAGTTATCTCCGCGGAGCGCTGCTCTATAGAGGACTGCAGTATAGCAGTTGCTCAAGTTGTGGGATATAGAAGTATTTTGTCGGCATCTAGGATGAACAGTGCTTTTGTTTTGTTCCTAGATGACGTGAACAAGGTTAATGAGGTAGTCGCTAGTGGAATTGTGTTGAATGATTCGCACACACCGGTAATGCCTTTGATTCAACCGGCGAAAAAGATCTTGTTGTCGAATGTTCCACCTTTTATAAAGGATGAAGTGATCCAAAGAGAACTGGTCAGGCACGGAAAAATTGTTTCGCAGTTTAAAAAAATCACCTTAAATTGCAAATCGGCGCAGTTGAAGCATGTTGTTTCTTTCCGGCGGCAGGTGTATATGATTCTGAACAATGAGAGTGCGGAGTTAAATCTCGCAATAAAGTTTAGAATTGATGATTTTGACTATGTGGTGTACGTGACATCGGAGACAATGAAGTGTTTTAAATGTGGACAAGGAGG
Organism: Rutilus rutilus; assembly: GCF_951802725.1. NCBI lineage: Eukaryota > Metazoa > Chordata > Actinopteri > Cypriniformes > Leuciscidae > Rutilus > Rutilus rutilus. Next base: position 8,006,188 of record NC_140227.1, read on the forward strand.
ACATCTTGCTCGTGAGTGTCCTGAGAATGTGGAACATGAGGCAGTACGGAATAATATTGAAGGTGAGGGACAGAAAGATAATGTGGAGAATGGAAATCAGGAAAAAGGAGGGGAAGTGCTTGAGAATGGTGAACAAACTAATCAAGAAGAAACTGTAAATGGGAGTAATGAGGAAGAAGTAGGAGAAGGGGAAATTGAAAAAGCAGATGATGCTGCTGGTCCTTATGTGAATGCAGAAGTCTCAGGAGACATTGATATGGCGGAGGATGACAATCTGTTTAAAACACCGACTTTAAAGAGAAAAACCAGTGGAAAAAGTAGAGGAAAAAAAGCTAGGAAAGAGCAGGTTCAAGAAGACCAGACAAAGGAAAAGATGGTTCAAGAAACCATGTCTGACATTGAACACAATAACTCAGATGATTCTGTGACAGGAAGTGAGTGTGAATCTGTAAGTTCAGTTGACTCAGTCTCTCAAAGAAGATCTGGGAGGAGTGCTTACACCCTTGAAAAAATTAAATCTTTTTTGCAGAACACAAAAGGCATGAAGGGAGTTCAAGTACAAGACTTTTTTCCTGATACTGAAATGTTCATAGAGGCTGCAAGAATGTCAATGAAGGAAATTGGTCTAGGGGGTCTCACAGAACAGGAAGTATATAGGTTAAAGAAACTAGTTCAAAAGGTGAGATCCAGTAGATTAAATGATGAAAAGGAAGTGTTTTAATTTTTCTTTTTTCTTTGTCAACTTCTTGTTTTTGCTTTGCACAGTTTCTTTTTTTTCTCATTTATTTATGAGTAATTTAAGACTGGGCAGCCTGAACATGAATGGTGCAAGGGATTTTAGGAAAAGAGCAATACTTTATGAGTTGATAAGACAAAAAAAGATTGATGTTATGTTTCTTCAAGAAACACATAGTGATATAAAAAATGAAAGTGAATGGATGATGGAATGGGAAGGAAAGGTGATAGTGAGTCACAAGACTACCACTAGTGGAGGTGTAGCAATTTTACTAAGAAGTAATATAAATCCAGTCTCATGTGAAATAGAGCATGTAGTCGGGGGACAGTTGCTGAAGTTACGGCTTGAGTTTGAACATTTTTCTGTTGTATTTATAAATGTGTATGCTCCAGTATTGGGAAGTGAAAGAGTGATGTTTTTAAATAAAGTTAGAGATATTGTAAAGAGTTGTAAGTCTGAAGAGTTTTTATTTCTAGGGGGTGATTTTAATTGTACAGAAGATGATAAAATTGATAGAAATCACAAAGAACCACATATGCCTTCGCAGTGTGTTTTAAAACAAATTCTGAAAGAATGTGAATTGTATGACATTTGGAGGGTTCTAAATGAAACTCAGAGGCAGTACACATGGGCACAAGTGAGGGAACATTATGTGACAATGGCTAGACTAGACAGGTGGTATTGTTTTAAACATCATTTTAATATTATTAAACAATGTGCAATCTCTCCTGTGGGCTTCTCAGATCATGGTCTAGTCAGTTGTAGTGTTTTTATCACCAATGTAAAGCCAAGAAGTGCTTATTGGCATTTTAATACGGCTTTATTGCAAGATAAATTTTTTTGTGAGGTGTTTGGCCATTTTTGGCAACAGTTTAAGAATAAGAAGTCATCCTTTGACTCTTTGCAACAGTGGTGGGATATTGCAAAAATAGAGATACAGCAACTGTGCCGTATGTATACGTTCAATGTTTCGAGAGATATTTCCCGATCCCTGAAAGATCTAGAGAAAGAGATAATTGAAATGCAAAATTTAATGGAATCTGTTAGAGACAGAGAATGTGTCAAAATTTTAAAGGATAAAAAGAAAATTTTAGATGATTTGTTGGGGGTTAAAGCACAGGGTGCTCTGGTACGCTCGCGTTTTCAGAGTGTAGCACAGATGGATGGCCCAACCAGTTTCTTTTTTGGACTTGAAAAGAAAAATGGCCAAAATAGAACCATGCATTCCTTGTTATCTGAATCAGGCATAGAAATTATAGAGGCTAAGGAAATAAGAAAAAGAGCGGTAGGTTTTTATTCTGAGTTATATAAGAGTGGTCACGTGGAGGTGAACGATATAGCCAGTAAGTTTTATGTGAGTCTGCCTAAAGTTCCGGATGAAGCAAACACTGAGCTGGAAAAACCTTTTACGAAAGGTGAGCTGTATAACGCCCTAAAGAGTATGGAGTGCGGGAAAGCTCCAGGGATCGATGGAATTCCTGTTGAGTTTTATAAATCACTCTGGGCAGTTTTGGGTGATGATCTTCTGGAGGTCATTAATGACAGCTTGACCAGAGGGTCGCTGCCGACAAGCTGCCGGAGAGCAGTGATCACCCTGTTACCGAAAAAAGGAGACCTCAGAAACATAAAGAACTGGCGACCTGTGTCACTCTTATGCTCTGATATAAAAATCCTATCTAAAGCCTTAGCAGTCAGGTTGAGAGAAGTGATTGGTGGGGTCATACATATAGACCAGACATACTGTGTTCCCAATAGATCGATCTTTGACAACATTCATTTAATTAGGGATATTTTGGGCATCTCTGGATCATTGGATTTAGATTTTGGCCTTATTTCCTTAGACCAGGAAAAAGCCTTTGACCGGGTTGAGCATAAGTACCTCTGGAAGACTCTGAGTGAGTTTGGTTTCAGCCCGGGTTTTATTAAAATGATTGGGGTGTTGTATGCAAACATTGAGAGTATACTAAAAATAAATGGAGGTTTGAGTGTTCCTTTTAAAATTACAAGAGGTATTAGACAAGGGTGTGCACTTTCTGGCATGTTGTATGCTTTAGCCATTGAACCTCTGCTGTTAAGGATTAGGGCAAACATTGATGGGTGGAGTATACCGCAATCTGGGTGTAAGATTAAGTTATCAGCTTATGCTGACGATATTGTGGTTATGATAAAAAATCAAGAGGAGGTAAACACTTTACAGGTAATTTTAAATGAGTTTGGTCAACTGTCTTCAGCTAAAGTAAACTGGTGTAAGAGTGAAGCCATTGTAGGCGGAAAATGGGAAGGTAGATGCCTTCCTAAACTACCTGGTGGACTTGAGTGGAAGAAAAGTGGTTTTAAATATTTGGGTGTTTATCTCGGAGATGATTCAATGTTGCAAAAAAACTGGGAAGGGGTTTTGGAAAAAACAAAAGGACGTCTGGAAAAATGGAGATGGTTGTGGCCAAAAATGTCCTTTAGAGGACGTGTGACAATTATTAATAATCTGGTGGCTTCAACATTCTGGCATCGTTTGGCGTGTATTGAGCCGCCAGGTGGACTTCTCGTAAAACTGCAGGCTGTAATAGTGGACTTTTTCTGGACTAAACTTCACTGGATACCGCAGAGTGTACTCTATCTTCCTAGAGAGGAAGGGGGACAAGGACTGATACACCTGGTCAGCAGAGGAGCAACCTTTCGTTTACAGTTCATTCAAAGACTTTTAACAGGTCCAGAGGATCTGGTTTGGAGAAACGTTGCTGGATCTATTTTAAGACAAGCTGGAGGTCTGGGTTTGGACTTTACTTTGTTTTTAATGGATTCTAACAAGATTCCACTGAATGGACTGACACCTTTTTATAAGGGGCTTTTTAGAGTGTGGAGCCTTTTTAAAAAGAGAAGAGAGGTTTCGGAGTCATCTTTATTTTGGTTATTAGAAGAGCCAACTGTGTTTGGAGCTAGGTTGGATGTATGTAATGAAATTGCATGTGGATTTGAAAATGTAATGTGTTCTTCAAAAAAGGTTAAGTTGGGTGATCTGATAGCTGAGGGGGGTACTGAGTTAAATAACTCGCAAGGGGTAGCATCTGGTCTAAAATTAAAATCGGAAAGATTGGCAAGAAAATTGTTGGAGGTTTTAAAACAGACACTTACGATGGAAGAAAAGCTTCTACTTGTGATTTATGGGGAAGGGAGAGTTTCTCCAAACAATAAAGATCCTTTTCCTGAAGTTTTCTTTACTCCTGATCTTAAAGGAGCTAATGGGGGGATGTTGGAGAACTTGGAAGATTTAAGTATTCACGAGGCTGACCGTAAGAAAGTGTATCGAAACTGTGTTAAAGTTTTAAATAAGAAAGTTTTAGATGGAAGAGTAGACACTGTTTGGAGAGACAAACTTGGCTTGGATCAGAGTATAAAACCGGTGTGGAGAGTGTTGTATAAACCTCCTTTGGGAAAAAGAGTGGGGGATCTTCAATGGAGGATTTTACACGGGGCAGTTGCTGTTAATGCTTTTATAAGTGTTATTAATCCTAATGTGTCTAATGGGTGTCCGTTTTGTACAAAAAGGGAGACAATTTTTCATTGTTTTATGGAGTGTTCAAGGTTGGGTTATTTTTTTGATTTTCTTAAACTGTTGTTTAACAAGTTAAATGAATGTTTTACTGTTCAGAGTTTTATTCTTGGTTACCGGTATGTAGCAAAAAATAGAATAAAATGTCAACTTTTAAACTTCATTATAGGTGAAGCAAAAATGGCAATATATTTAAGCAGGAAGAACAAAATTGAAGGGTCGGAAGGATGTGAAGTTGTGTCTATTTTAAAAAACAGGATAAGATCAAGAGTGTGGATTGATTTTAAATTCTATAAAATGATGAAGGACTTGACGTCTTTTTCAAATCAGTGGTGTTACAATGATGCAGTTTGTTTTGTTGTAGATGATCTTTTATTTTTTTCTTGTGTGCTACAATAAGTATCACTAATGTGACATGTATTGTTGTGGTTGTATTTATATTGGAATTGTGTTGTAATGTATAAGAATTGTAAAATAAATGTTTTGTTAAAATTCAAAAATTCTCTCTCTCTCTCTCTCTCTCTCTCTCTTCGGAGCCAGGCGAAAGTGTAAACAAGACTTCACCGTCTCCAAATTAAGCGCTGTCTTGCTTTCTCTCCCGCACGCATATTAATCAAAATAAAACGACATGATGGTAAAAGGTCGGAAGACCAAAGTTTGATGTGGAGCATTCGGAGATTTTTTTTTTCCTGAATTACCGCTGGGTGTGAATTGTGCTAAAATACGTTGCCTTATCTTCTCTGAAATGCGTTCCGCACATTCAGCTGACATAAAATGACTCTCTAAATAAACGAAAAAACCTATCCAGTGATGTAATGTTTTCTGTGTTGACACTAACCTTGTCCATGGATGTCCATGTCCTAACTGATGGGATAATCACACAACCATATGACACGTCCAATTCGCGAACTAATGACTCCTTTGAACCGATTCATTTTAATGAATAGTTAAAACAACTGATCTATACAATACATTGTTATTACTGATAAAGTGCAAACCTGCTTATATTTAAATAATGGAGAACAATATTGACATGGAATATTGCACAACACCGGCATTCTGGATAGAGACGTAAATGAAGTTGGTGTCGTGAACCCTTGCGCATGCATAGTAAAAGTATAACCTGTGGGGAAAAAGGCGTTTTAAACCTTATTTTGGGGCAAAGTCATCAAACTTTTTCAGCGATTTTTATCATATTTTACCGCTGTTTCTATACATGCAGTTTTTATGTCCCGGTGACCAGTGAAAGTGCAGTTCTGACTCTCTGCCCATTCATTTAGATAGGAGCCTGGTCTTGTTAGTCCGAAATAGCTGCCCGGAGGCGTTGCCAAGATGGCGGCCGAGTGGCACGACTTGCCTAAAAGGACTTTGCCCATACTGATTATTTCTTCACAAGACTTTTGAAAATTGTATCACGTAGCCTAGAATATTTGCTTCAAAACTATGTGAAAATCATCCTGCATTCAGATAAAACAATATACTGATTTAAAATTTGTAAGACATGTTTTGTGTAAGAAAGCTTTATTTGAGGAGGCGTGAATCATCATTAATATTGATGTGTTTCACACCTGAGAAAGACAAAGACCCTTCCATAATAGCCCTATCAGGTGGGGACTGTGAGAGAACCAGAACAAAGAATGAGTAGAGATTTTAAAAATAATGGCTTTTTGATTGTTTGGATTTATTTACAACACAACATAATCCAAAGATACACAACAAAGGACAAAAAAACACATTATTGAACACACTGATCTAAAGACAGAGACTAGAACAGTCACATAACTTTGTGCCATTCCTGAAACATAGTACATACCTGTCATTTCCATGGTGTTTGATTTTTCATTTTACCAAGTTCATGTACAGAGTCTCATGTGAATGTTTAAGCCAGCAGGACTCATAAGTGGCATCTGGTTCCTGTGAAAAAAAAAACAAACAAAAAAAATACACATTGAAACAACTGTGACCATGCTGATATCAAGAGAACCTATAGGGCTGCATGATTTTGGGAATACATTTTAGATTTTTTCTTTTCTTTAAAAATGACTATATATATATATATATATATATATATATATATATATATATACACACTGAACAAAATTATAAAAACAACACTTTTGTTTTTGCCCCCATTTTTCATGGTAGAGAAATTAACACTCAATTCACAGGCAACAGCTCTGGTGGACATTCCTGCAGTCAGCATGCCAATTGCACGCTCCCTCAAAACTTGTGACATCTGTGGCATTGTACTGTGTGATAAAACTGCACATTTTAGAGTGGCCTTTTATTGTGGCCAGCCTAAGGCACACCTGTGCAATAATCATGCTGTCTAATCAGCATCGTGATATGCCACACCTGTGAGGTGGATGGATTATCTCGGCAAAGGAGAAGTACTCACTTACACAGATTTAGATAGATTTGTGAACACTATTTTAGAGAAATAGGCCTTTTGTGTTCAAAGAAAAAGTCTTAGAGTTCAGCTCATGAAAAATGGGAGCAAAAACAAAAGTGTTGCGTTTATAATGTATATATATATATAATATGAACACCAGATTTGTTGTGCCTTGTAGGCGAATACGTGTAGGGCTGCATAAAATAATAACAATAGCCTATAGCATGCGGCCTATTTCATACATTTTAATCTAGCAACAGTTCAACTACAATGTGAAGTTTATGCAACAATAACACTCTAACTAATATAATTCAGAATACATTTCTTACCTTAAAATCTTTCTTGTCTTCAAATTGCGTTCTTCTTCTTCTGAGGTAAATCCAATGTAAGCTCACAGCGTGTCTTCCAAACTCGACGATAAGCAGAGGAATTATGAAGTTTGGTGCTTTGTTTTGAGGTGATAAAGCCGATTACGCGTTCCTTCACGTGGACGATATGCATGTCAATCTCTTTTGCGCGTGTGGGTGTGGTCACATTAAAACTAATGAGCAAGCACTTGAGAAACTGGACATCTTGTTGGTTTTATACAAATTACTTCAACAGAGAATATTTGTTTTCGTTTTGAATCAGATCATTTAAAAGTACACACTTATATGTTTATAAAGATATATTGCTCATAAATGTGTGACAAGTATTCGCTGAGTTTTGTTTCAGTTTATAGACGTGCTCAAGAAAAAAAAGTTCACAGAGACAGAGAGGCAGAAAGCACATCGTGTTTATTTTCTTTATTTTACAAAAGCACAATGTTTTGTTTTGATTGTAAGTGGACACATACAAAAGTAGACATCTCACAGATTATTTTTTCCTATTTCTTTTTACTGTATGACCATAAATGACGGAGTAATTTAAGTCTATTGTGCTACTATGTGAAGAAAATCCAGCAAAACGCACTGGCCATAACCAGTAGAATATCTTAATCTTCATGGCCAAATCTTTTTTCTTTTTTCTTTTTTCTTCATGGCCAAAAAGGACGGGGACTTCAGACTATGTATCAACTATAGAGCTCTCAACAAAGAGACTGTCAAATTTTGTTATCCCCTTCCTCAAGTACCAGCAGCTCTGGAGATGCTGCAAAGGGCAACGATATTCACAAAGCTGGAACTTCAAAGTGCCTACAATCATTTTAAGATATGGAAGGGGGGCAAGTGGAAGACCATCGTAACATTTATAGGCCACTATGAATTCTTATAGGACACTATCAAGTTATGCCGACACCTTCCATCTCCAAAGGCATTGTGAACGGGGTGTTCCAGGAGTTCCTCTATTGCTTTGTGATCATCTACATAGATGACATCCTAATTTACTCCCTGGTAAATGCTGGTATCCAGATGGACCATAGAGTGGATGCAGTTCATTCTTGGCCACTACCCACCACTGTTGAAGAACTCCAACGGTTCCTTGGTTCCGCCAACTTTTACAGACATTTTATCCACAACTACAGTCTTATTGCCTCTCCACTCACCACTCTGTAAAGGGTAAAACTAAGTCTCTGTCCTGGAACACCGATGCACTGACTGCCTTTCAACACCTGAAGGACTTTTTCACCACTTCCCCCATACTTGTCCTTCCTGACCCTAACCTTCCTTTTAATGAGTAAGTGGATGCTTCCTCAGCGGGCATTAAGGCATAACTTTCTTAGCGGCAATGAGAATCCACCCAAACTCCATACATGCGCCATCTCTCACAAAATTACCCTGGCGGAGCAGAACTATGACATTAGCCCCTTTCAAACAGCAAACCCGGGAAATTACCGTAAAATTGCCAGAATTACTTTTCCGGTAAATACACAAATATGCTGTTAACACAAGCAATGGCATTCTGGATTTTTACCGGTAAGAGACCATTCACACATCAGCTCCAAAATACCGGGAAATGCTGTGATGTCAGTCATTGCCATTGTCTTCATCCGCCTGCATGAGGAGAAGCACTTTAGTTTCAATATCTGTTCAATTTGACAGCATTTTTTTACTTCTGAGTGACAGGCATAATGGGATGCACTCTTAAAAACACGAGACATGCATAATAGTATCCAACTGTAGAGCAGCAACGCTGATGAATGGAAAAGTAGGCTGGGTCTCAAGCGTGACACGTTGAAAAAAGCTGCGAGACATGGCGCAATGGTCAAAAATTATCATCTTGCGCATATTTACATAGAAAAACTATTAAAAAGCTTACCGTAAACAACGCTGAGTAATCACGCCATCTCCATAAGAGCTTTAATTGGCCCGGAGCAGACATCTTACGTCAGCGCGTTCTGACCTTGTACGTGATCATACCGGTAATCTTCATTCCGAGTTCACACAGAGCACATTACTGGTAATTTGGTAATGTTACAACTAGGGGTGGGACTCTCTAGGCACCTCACGATTCGATTCGATTACCATTCAGAGGGCTGCGATGCGATGCTAAACCGATTATCGTTGGATCTTTTTTTTTTGTGACTACTTGGTACTTTTAAAGCAAAGTATTTATAATAACCCTTAAAGAATTAACTTCCAATACTTCCTATATACATATTATTAATAAAACAAATGGAAGTGATTTGGCAAGTCAACTGTAATGTTACATTTGCCAGCATATGTCCCAACATTGCAAAGAACCAACAGGAAAATAAATGTGTGCCTGTACTAGCAGCATACTTGTAGTAAATTAATACAAACTTCAGCATATTCTGAATCTCTAGCATTTAATAATAGACTTCTAACCAACATCCTCCTGTTATGTGCAGTGAGAAATATAATCCTTCAGACAAAAAAACAAAAAAACATTTTGCTGTAGCAAAATCATAAACAGCTTTCGTTCAAAAATATAGAATTATGTACGAGCGACTCTCATACAAAAATAATGCTTGTGGACTTATGCATATTCTGAATAATTAGTAACATACAAAGCCGCTCTAATACACAACTAAATAATAAAGAGTTATGACTTGAAATTTTTGCTGTATACCACAATCAAAAACAGCTTACAAAAAAAGTAAATGAACATCTGCAGAGTCAAAATGTAACTTTTTGTGACTGGCATTGCACTGATACACACTGTGACTGTGGAGGGCAGTACAGTAAACCTACGTATAATGGATGTACTGTATAACAGATCGGTTTACAGCATATTGATGTGAAAACAATACAGAAAGCAGCTCTCTACAAAATAGGTCACAGTGAAATTGGCAATTTTCCACGAAGAGGGTGCCGTTCGAATTTCACGCTCAGCCATCATGCGTCTCTGTTATGTGCATGCCACAGACTGTCAGGAACTGCACGTCCGCGCTTCAGAGTTCCGCCTTTTCCGTTCCGGCTATATTACATTATTAGAATTTATATATATATATATATATATATATATATATATATATTAGGGGTGTAACGATTCATCAACTACATCGATGTATCGATTTATATTCCTATGATCCAACTACATCGATCTGTGCTCGGCAAGTTGGCCTTCCGGACGACATATCGTTAGCCTCATAGCATAATTGCCTAAGTCTTTTTTTTTTTATATGACTTAGGCAATTATGCTATGAGGCTAACGATATATCGATTTAACATCGTATTAAAAGGTAATGAATCGATTGTATCGATACTAGGAAATAACGCATTGGATTTAAGCACATCAGACTTTATATGGATGTTTTTTCTTAGCACTTTTAATGATAAAGGCGTTAAAACGTTACTCGATTCAGTCTGCCTATCATGCGTGACGCGCCAGCAGCAGCGCAAATCCAACAAGCAGCGCAAAGTCTCTCACCTCAGAAAAACGGACTTTCCTGTCCTCTCAGCCGCTGTACTACAGTAGCGCGCACTCTTCAATTGCACGCGCAAATGCGGTGGAGCACGCTGTAGGCCTATATCGCTTCACTATATATAAAGCACAAAATAAACTACAAGCATGCAACATCGTTACGTTTTAAATAAAAAAATTAAATAAAAAAAAACGTGTTGTCCAGATTCAGTATCTGCGGTCGGATGATGTTGTCAGGCTATATGTCCGTGTCATTATTCTATCATTATTTTCATAACTTGTAACGAAATAAAGTCTCTCACCTCAGAAAAATGAAATTTCATGTCCTGTCATCGTTATACTGTGCTCGCAGCGTGCACTCTTTGGTCTCATTCATGAAACACGAGCAGAACGAATTTTTGTGTAAATCGTGTGTAAAGTGGTTCTGGCGTAAATTTTCGGATTCATTAAAATGTTCGTATTGTCCAAATGTTAGTTGGTACGAAAGAAATCTACACCTGCTCCCAGCCACGTGTAAATAGTGCGTTTAACATCCGAACGTTTTGCTCATTAATAAGGCTGCATTTTAATTCACCTTAATCGGGTACATATTTACACAGCATTTTGAAAAAATATTATATATAGTAATTACATACAGTTTTTCATTTTACTTTTATTACGATAGCCAGTAATAGCATCTGCAAACGGAACACAAGTCCGCAAGTCTTTTTTTTTTTTTTTTTTACAAGTCCGCAAGTCACAAGTGTTGCAGTCAAGTTTCATGTCGAACCATTTTCCTTTTATTTCTGGGACTGTTCGATTAACAGATGAAACTCCATTAACTGCATCTGTAATATGCTGCCAAGCATTTTTACCTAAAGCATTATTACCTAAAAAATAAAAAAAATTAGGACCTGATACGCCACTATGTACGCTTGAAAATAAAATGTTCTTCTTCATTCGCTTTTGAGAAGACATGTTGAAATCCTTCGTTTGGTGTCATAATATGATGCCCATATATAGTTGTCAGTCGGTTTTAATGGGCGGGATTTATGGTAATTGAGAGAATGAGCGTGCACGTTTACGACTGATTGGAATTCATTAACCCACACACATTTCACTATCAAATCTGACGTTTATGAAGTATTTGTGAATCAGGAGAAGAATTTTCGGGAATGTCTCTTTACGCGCAAATCACTCACATATTTACTCGTATATTTACGAATGTTTCATGAATGAGACCCATTAATTGCACGCGCAAATGCGCCGGCGCACACTGTATCACTTCACTAAAGCACAAAAGAAATACGAGCATGCAACGTCGTAAATTAGTAAGTTACGAAATAAAAGTAAAATACCAATAAATTACGTTATTGGTACGTCATGTGTGTTGCTATTGGAAACTGCTATCAGGAGCAGTTTCCATGTTTCCACATTTTGTATATTTTTATATGACTGTGGTGGCTCATACCAAGATTGTATTAACAAAAACTAGTTTGGGACTGCTATTTAATAGCTTAACCTCACAGTGACTACTGTTTATCAGTATTTGTCATATTCTTAAAAAAAAATTTGTATGTTAAGTAAAGGGGGACAGAACTTGTGTGTCAACAATTTTTGTGTAAACAAATGTATTATAATAGGCCTATAGAATTTCTAAAAAGGTGGGTCACGGCTTGATGACCATGGGGAAATGTGGGTCCCATGGCCAAACTATTCAAAACATCATTCAATGTTGTGATAATTGTAATTAATAATCACAATTACAATTTCAAGGGAATAATCGACAATTATGATTTTTGTCATAATCGTGCAGTCCTACTTAATTCAAATAAAATATGAATGCATTTGACATTAATTGTTGTTTACTTGTTTGTTTATATCCATAATTAATTAATACCTGATTCCCTTACAAGAATTTTTGGCTAAAAAGTCACTGAATCGATTTCAAGTCACTGAATCGTTTCGGATCGTATCGTTCTAAATGAACCAATATCGTCCTTGAATCGTATCGACAACCACGAATCGCGATACGAATCGAATCGTTGTTAAAACGAATCGTTACACCCCTAATATATATATATATATATATATATATATATATATATATATATATTTATATATCGATAAAAAAAAAATATTTTGGACTTTTGTGAATCGATTCAGAATCGTCCACGTCCGCATCACAATGCATCAAAGAATCAAATTTTTCCCCCACCCCTAGTTACAACTTCCCTTACTGGTAAATTGCCAGAACCAATTTACTGGGATTTTTGAAAAGGTCCTGTTCACACATAATCTCTTACCAATAATTTAACAGTAAAGACTATGGGCCCTATTTTAACGATCTGAAATGCAAGTATCAAACGCTAAGTGCAAGTTACTTTTTAGGCGGATCTCGGGTGCTGTTGCGCTGTTATTATACCGGAGGGATAAATGACTCTTGTGCCCGACGCAAATCTAAAATGGGTTGGTCTGAAGTAGCTACATTACTCATAGGTGTGGTTTGGGCGTAATGTGCAATAAACCAATCAGAGCGTCATCTCACATTCCCTTTAAAAGCAGGCGCGCTTGTTCCATGGTGGATTGCTATTATAACAGCGTATTTGCCAGGCGCACGCCAGGAGTGGTTCACAGCCGAGGAGACCGACGTTCTCGTCAGGGCCATAAAAGACAGAGAAGTAACATTGTATAGGGATTGGAGAAACACACCAAAATTAGCTTCGGTTTAACAGGCGTATAATAATTTGGATAAATGTGTAAGCTAGATTTATGCTTATTTTTTCACATCTTAATGGACACCACAATGATTTACTTCGTGTGGTAATATTTTTCCTTGTAATTATGTATGGCTTGCAAAAATGGGAACTGCTGCGTGCCTGCGTCTGTGTAGATGAGAGAAGCAAAGTGTATGCGTGTTGTGCACACGCTAAATTATGGCCAAGCATGCGCCCTTAAAATAGCATCTGAATAACGCGCCACTGTCTTTAGACTAGGTTTTTCCTGGTCTGTGGTGGAGGTGTTTTCTGAAACCGCAAAATAGCACCAGGGAATGTTTGTGCCGGAACACGCCTCCTCTTTTCGCTGAACCGCGCAAGTTCATTCCCTAATTTACCGACGTGCGTCTGTGGAGGGAAAAGTTTGCAGCGGGTGCAAAATTGGAATGATACATGCGTCGGTGTACAAAGTCAATTGCGCTGGGTGCAAGATAGGGCCCTATATGTGTGAAAGGGGCTATTGACAACTGACTTAATTGATAACCATTAAGCTGACCCTTGAGGAGTGGTGCGACTGGCTGGTGGAAGGGGTGGGCGATATGACCAAATTGTTATTTCACGATATGAGAAATTTATTTCACAAAAATGATAAATATCACAATATAGTTATTTTGTGTAATTTTATCTATTTTTTCTTTTCTTTTACAATATAACAAAAATATGAATTAAAGTTTTTCAGGTACAACAGGTTTATTTAACAAGTAGTAAAGTTAGTACAGAAATGTAATAATCAAATGTAAAACTAAAATATTGTGTAGTCTTCACTGTTTGAATTAAATATAAATGTATTCTCATTAAAGCTAGAAAAGTTATTCAGTCAACAGCAGTAAGTTATTTTCTCTTTTGTTTGATTCGCATTAATAACAGAGCAGCAGGTAGGTAGATTAGGCTGCTGTCACTGTAAGACGTTTAGTCTTTGCGTTTGGCACAGATACATTGTACTGTTACACATCCGGTTTACACCCAACTGTTTGCTTTGACTTGAGACATAATCGGCTGTGTTTACAGGAATTATCCACATGATGGCCATTTTTTTAATTATTGCATGTGTATTCAAAATTATAAATTAATTTGCGATCGCATGCTAAGAGGCTTTTTGTGCAGCACAGCATGTGCACCATATTGAGTTCTTTTGCATTGCTTGTTGTGCTGCTTAATAACACTTTTTAACCTCGCATTAACCCTCGCTAGTGGCCAGTTGGCCATGTTCTTTGCAAGATTTTACTTTTTAGTCTCTTGTCACCTGTGTGAGAAAAAACCCAAGGCTGATGCATTGTCCAGACTGTTCACACCAAAACGGGTCCTGAAACGATTCATCCTCCTGCATTCTTTGTCAGACCCATCAAATGGGCCCTTGAGAAAACAAAATACAGGGGCCACCAGAACTGAATCTGCTCTGACAGTATGCCCGGACAGACACATCTATGTACCATTCCCTCTCCAACGCACTCTGATAGATTCTGTCCACTCCTCTCTGAGCTCAGGTCATCCTGGTAACCATCAGACCTTCTCGCTTCTGCAGAACCGATATTAGTGGCCCTGTATGTCCCAGGAAGTCACAACATTCATCCAATGATGTCAAGAATGTGCCATGTCTACATGCCATCTCTCTGCTGGTAATCTCAGGTCACAGACCATTCCCCATCGGCCCTGGTTACACCTAGGATTTCATCACAGACCTACCGACATCAGACAGTTTCACCTTTATCCTGGTTGCTGTGGACTGCTTTTCTAAGCCCTGCCATTTGGAGCTGTTGAAGGGCTTCTTTATGGCCTATTCCAGCCACTATTCCAGCATGTCTTCCAAAACTTTGGTATAGCGGAAGATATAATATCCAACCTCGGTCCCCAGTTCCTATCAAGAATCTAGAGGTCCTTTTTCTCCATCCTGGGTGTGTCAGTGAGCTTGTCTTCTGGTTATCCACAGAGGAATGGGTAGACCAAGCAGAAGATCCGGGATATTAGACACTTTCTGTGGAAATACTGCCATGAACATCTGCACAGCTGGAGTTGTTTTATTCCCTGGGTCGAGTATCCCCAGAATTCACTCAGTCAACCCTCCTCTGGACTCACTCCATTTCATTGCATACTCGTCCCCTGTTTCAATTGTTAGGGGAACCATCAGACATACCAGCTGTGGGCCTCTGGTTTAAGGAGAGTAAGAGAGTGTTGGACTCAGCTCGTATACAACTGCAGAGGGCAGTCAGAAGAAACAAGAGCCAGGCCGACATCCAGAGATCTGAAAACCCCACCAATCGACCTTGGGCAGAAGGTCTGTCTCTTGACAAGAGGCATCCAGCTTCAGCTGCCCTCTTGAAAGTTGAGTCCCAATTTCATTGGTCCATTTAAAGCAGCACTCAGTAGCTTCAGGATTTCTTCGCTGTATTCTCGCTTTTTGCTCGCAGGTTTCTCTCTAGAGCTCCCCCCACAGCTTCGGAATAGATATTTGACAACACTGTTGTAAAAACTCGTTGGTGATTCTCAGACACCAGAGGCTAGTAGATCAACGACATCAAAGCAGATGGGACATTCTTTAAAACGTCTTCTTCATTCGGGTTCGGACAGCGTGAGGGAGCGCAATAATGACAGCATTTTAGCAGATTTCTTTTGGCCGTAAAGCAGTTGTTTACATCGCGAGACCTGATATCACGCGATACTTCCTGATGCGGCGGCCGGTGGCCCGCCGCCCCAAAGTTGCAAGTGCGTATTTTCCGCTCACAGGCACCAGGGGGGTGCGAAACGACCACCATTCAACCCGAAATAAGTATTATAACCATTCCAATGACTCCGAAGCTGTTCAGTTAAGGTAAAAAAGTTACTTAGTTCACCTTTAACATCACTAAACAAATAAATGCAGTCACATACAGCTTAAAGGGATAGTTCACCCAAAAATGAAAATTAGCCCATGATTTACTCCCATGATAAACCATCCTAGGTGTATATGACATTCTTCTTTCAGACGAATACAGTCGGAGTTATATTAAAAAATGTCCTGGCTCTTCCAAGCTTGATAATGTAAATGAATGGCTTTTTGACTTTGGAAGTCCATTAACCCCCTGGGGTCGGCGGTATCGCCGGCGATACCAGCTCACGTTTTTCCTTATCAGTTCAAACAAGAGTCCAAATACTCTGTTGACTTTGATCTTACAAACCAGTTTCATACATCAATCGATCCTGTTAAGTGTGTATTATTTTTGTGTATACTCACAATAAAAACAAAGTGTTGTGCTTTTTACCAAATAAAGAAAAATAAACATTTTGCTTTCTCTCTGTCAGTGAAGTCAATTCTGAAACGCGTCCGAAAATGAACAATAACTCAGCGAATACTCAGTCAAACAGGCATACAGACACACAGGCATGAAGCTTGAATTCTCTTCTTTTAAGTTTATCTTCTCAGTTTATGTAATCTGTATGAAAAGAGCGAGATGTCAGTCGTTCGCATCTCAGCTAATTATTTTTAATGTGACCCCGCCCACGGAGAGCGCGAGATATTCAAAAGCAAATGACTGAGGCATCC
Source organism: Rutilus rutilus (assembly GCF_951802725.1). NCBI lineage: Eukaryota > Metazoa > Chordata > Actinopteri > Cypriniformes > Leuciscidae > Rutilus > Rutilus rutilus. The sequence continues at coordinate 8,022,940 of NC_140227.1, forward strand.
ATGCAAACTGTGAACGCCCCCATATCAGCTCGAGAAAACACATCAAGTTTATTCAGATCATTGTACTTGTTTACACCGTCTCGCGGCGCTGTGAGGAATAATAATAATGGAAAATGTACCTCAGAAGTGCTGGTATTTCGAGGAGCAACGGATCCTGAGAATACTGTAGTACGTTTTTTTCATTCTCAAGTGAATCGCGTTTCTGTGTGTGAATGAATGAATGGCAGAGATGCGCGCTGTTTACCACAACTCTGAAAAAAAAAACGGTTTAAATTTGAATCGCATTTCTGTGTGTGAATGAATGATCCGCTTTTAGCAAACTATATTGCTATACTGAGATGAGTAAAAATCGACTGAAATATGTTGAAATAAAATGTATTTGTATAAGCAACGTATTAAACTGCAAATTAACATTTATATTTCTTATATATATTATACATTATTACTGTAAAATATCTGCCACCTCAAATAAGCTTTTGTTTGCCAATTTTTGCTCATATGTTAAATATAGTATGTTTTGTCAAAAATAAAGTAATCAAATAATCAATCAAAAACTTTGAAATATGTATGATAAAATGTATACTTTAGTTTTTACAAAGAAAGATTACACTTGAATTGTTGTTGTAATTGTAACCTTTTTAATAAAAAAAAATATATTTACAAGGTAGATGTAAACAAACTATTAAAAGGTAAATATAAGCCTTTTCTTTAAATAATTATATTGTGTATTTTATATATTGTGTCAATATTGTGTTTTATTAGTGACAAATTTGGGGAGAGGATACATATTCCAAAACTGAAAATATGAGAATTAACTGCACAATTATTAGACATGTTTTCCTTGGATATTATACAATTAGCAAGCACAATTTGTGAAAAATAAAATAAAATAAAAAATGAGATGCTTCCAACTGTGAACCAATTTATATATATATATTGCTCTTGCATTCTTTCTTGTGGCTCAGTGACACACCTGAATGAATGGCTCATTAAGTATGCGGGCCCCATTGTCTCCTCAGGTGTGAACCACTAAATATGCATGATGGTGTTGGATCGTTGACGCCCACTCGCATATTGCCTTTCCAAACAGAAAGTGTTTTGCAAAATTTAAATCAATGTATTGTTTTATGTGAATGATTAGGGAGGATGATTTTCACATCATTTTGAAGAAAAAACTCTAGGCGACAACATCCATTAGTCAAAAGTCTTATTGACACATATTTAGTATGTGTTTTGTGGCCTTATTTCAGAAACTTTAGTTTTTTCAATAACCATGCATAAACATTATTCTCTCAAAAATACAAACATGTACATACATGTTGCTCACATATTATGGTAGCCCTGTTTGTGCTAAATAGAGTGTAATTACACCTTTGCCATTAATATGTTTATAAGCAACTGAAAAAGCACAAATGTCAGGGCATGTCAGAAAATCTCAAGGACCCCAAAAACACCTTAGACCCCAGAGGGTTAAAGTGCATCTATACATGATTAAAGTGCTCGACATGGCTCTGCGGGGGATAAGAAAGGTCTTCTGAAGTGAAGCTAGATTTATGTTTGTATAAGAAAAATATCTATATTTAAAACTTTATCGACTAAAATAACTAGCTTCCGGCAGACGGACGTATATGTGTCACCGGTGCAGGCCGGGGCGGACTCAGATGACCAGCCGCCCCTGACTCCAGGCACCACCGTGAGGAGCCGACACCACAGGCACGCAACAGATGGACAAAAGAGGCGGCAAGTAATTGTGTCACAGGTCGGGATGGGCCAAGCCGGACTGCGCCCACCCCTGAACCAGGACCACCCTGAGGAGCGTGTCAGAGACGAGACAGAAACAGAATTCAAGGGAATAACAGTTCTTTTTATTAAAGTTAAAAGTAATTTGAATAACCTAAGCTAAAATCTTCCTTTCCTCTTCTTCCCCGGAATCGAGGCAATGCAGCAGTCTCCGGGGCCCACTCCCACGCCGATACAAGGTTCGCAATGGCCTGAGATGGATCGATGGATTTCCACAGGTGTGTATGCGGTCGGGGCTGTTCCTCTTCCCACACTGATGCAGGGTCCGCAGGGACCTACGACGGACAGGTGAGTTTCCACAGGTGAGTAGACAGTCGGGGCTGTTCCTCTTCCCACGCTGATGCAGGGTTCACGGGGACCGACGACAGACAGGTGAGTTTCCACAGGTGAGTAGACAGTCGGGGCCCTTCCTCTTCCCACACTGATGCAGGGTTCACAGGGACCGACGACAGACAGGTGAGTTTCCACAGGTGAGTAGACAGTCGGGGCCCTTCCTCTTCCCACACTGATGCAGGGTTCACAGGGACCGACGACAGACAGGTGAGTTTCCACAGGTGGGTATACAGTCAGGGCTAATCCTCTTCCCACACTGATGCAAAGTTCACAGAGGCCTACGACGGACAGATAAGTTTCCACAGGTGAGTAGACAGTTGGGACTCTAGGGCTACAGCAGACTCGAGTCAACAGGCTGAACGGAGCTTCTCTAGGACAGACAGTTAGAACAGACAGAGTCAGCTTCAACAGCAGTATATAGGCCTCACGTGTGTTGCCGGGGACAGGTGACTTCACACCATGCAGAATGGACTTGGGGTTGTAGCAGACTCAAGTCGCAGGCTGAGGTGAGCTTCTCTAGGACAGACAGAATCAACTTCAACAGCAGTATACAGTTCTCACGTGTGTGGCAGGGGACAGATAACTTCACACCATGCAGATGGACTTGGGGTTGTAGCAGGCTCAAGTCGCGGGCTGAGCGGAACTCCTCTAAGACAAACAGAATCAACTTCAACAGCAATATACAGTTCTCACACGTGTTGCAGGGGACAGATAACTTCACACCATGCAGATGGGCTTGGGGTTGTAGCAGACTCAAAATCGCAGGCTGAGCAGAACTTCTCTAAGACAGACAGAATCAACTTCAACAGCAATATACAATTCTCACGTGTGTTGCAGGGGACAGATAACTTCACGCCATGCAGATGGGCTTGGGATTGTAGCAACTCAAAGTCGCAGGCTGGGCGGAACTTCTCTAAGACAGACAGAATCAACTTCAACAACAGTATACAGTTCTCACGTGTTGCAGGGGACAGATAACTTCACACCGTGCAGGTGGGCTTAGGGCTGCAGCAGACTCAAAGTCAACAGGCTGAGCGGAGCTCCTGCTAAGACAAACAGAATCAAGATTGCAGATAGAGTGTGCAGTCTCACGTGTGTTGCAAGGGGGGGCAAACCTTCTCACCATACAGGTGGGTTGACAGGCAAGTAGCGAACTTAAGTCAACAGGCTGGACAGAGCTTCTTCTAAGACAGTCAGAATCACTACTTCAAAACAGAGAGGTTAGTTTCACTCACAGATGCTATTTCTTCTAGTCTTCAACAGATGGGGCCGATCGACATTATTAAGCTCCAGTTACTGACAGTAGACCAGCATGGCACGTGGGGAGTGCACGGCAAAAGAGAATAAATCTTCCACACACACGGCAATTTCACTCCAAACATGCAACGTGAGGGGGGAAACGTCAATTTAAGCACTGCAATCCACTTCAATAAGTGCAGATAAGGCCAGCACTCACCCAGGGGTCTCCGTGCCACAAGCAACGAGCTCCAATGTTGGGAAAAAGATGTTTCAGGGTTTTCCTCCACAGACATAGACGGATTCACATCACCGTTCCAACACGGGGGAAGAGGGTAAGAGATCGAACATGAATCAGTATAATTCACTCAGTGACGTTTAGATAGCACAATCAAAGCACTCCAATCCACCTCAAATTCAGTGTTGAAACATGCAGGTACGAGATACGATGGTCGATTACTTATCTCTCTCCCTTCCAGGCAAACGGTGTGTTTTCACAACTCTTCCACACTCCTCGAGTCCCCTCCAGCAGCACTTCCCTTTGCACACCACAATTCTTCTCTGCAACACTCAAATAGAACGACTTCTCACGGGAGAGAACCACACCAACAGTCTCTCTTCACTGGCTTTTTATATCCTTCTCAATGCCCACATGGCTTCGTCATGGCTCTAGATTAATTTCCCACACCTGGTATCAATTTCCTCATCCCGGTTGGCAGGGCAACAGATATACACTTACGCGGGGGGTAGTGTTTCCTTGTTATTGCACCGGAGGGGACACAATTGCGGCGAACTTTAGTTCCACCCTCATTTGTCACACCGTGACAATTGAGTTCAAAGTAACAATCTTTATTGAATAACAATCAACTTGGGAAAGGAATAAGCACTCTTTTCTTCTAGGGCTATTTGACCGGGGTAGCCGCTGGATCGATTCTTCACGGTCTTCGGGACACAATAGTGCAATAGTGCCTCTAAAAGCTTACTTCACAGCGTTGCTGCACCTCTGCAGGACTCAGACAGTCAGTAGCAGGTAATGTATGCTTCTCAGTATCAGATACGTCGTCGGGCACAATGGTGGGACAGTGACTCTAAAAGCTTATTTCACAGCGTTGCTGCACATCTGCAGGACTCAGACGGTAAGTAACAGGTAATGTATTCTTCTCAGTATCAGATACGTCGTCGGACACAATGGTGGGACAGTGACTCTAAAAGCTTACTTCACAGCGTTGCTGCACATCTGCAGGACTCAGACGGTAAGTAACAGGTAATGTTTCTTCTCTCAACAGCAGATTCTCGTATCACGACATGAAAGGGAAATTGTGACTTTAAAACTCACTTCACAGCGTTGCTGCACATCTACAGGACTCAGACGGTAAGGAACAGGTAATGTTTCCTCTCTCAACAGCAGATTCTCTTATCAGGACATGAAAGGGAAATTGTGACTTTAAAACTCACTTCACAGCGTTGCTGCACATCTGCAGGGCTCAGACGGTAAGGAACAGGTAATGTTTCCTCTCTCAAAAGCAGATTCTCTTAGCAGGACATGAAAGGAGAATTGTGGCTTTAAAACTCACTTCACAGCGTTGCTGCACATCTGCAGGACTCAGACGGTAAGTAACAGGTAATGTTTCTTCTCTCAACAGCAGATTCTCTTATCATGACATGAAGGGGAAATTGTGACTTTAAAACTCACTTCACAGCGTTGCTGCACATCTGCAGGACTCAGACGGTAAGGAACAGGTAATGTTTCCTCTCTCAACAGCAGATCCTCTTATCAGGACATGAAAGGGAAATTGTGACTTTAAAACTCACTTCACAGCGTTGCTGCAGTCTTCAGGATTCTTCTCCTAGCATCAAACACTTTCACCAGACATTCGCGAGAGACTCAATAGGCGGCTTTACCAGCGAGGTTGTACCTCTTCAGAGCTCAGTCGGTAAGTATAATAGTTCGGACTTCTCCACAGCCATACGGTTTTTCCCGAGACTTGTAATCTCAGAGGAAAAGAGAGGATTAACAAGAGCCTTCAATGAGGAATACTCCACAACAGTACTCAATGGAAGAGAAGATACTACAAAGCATTACTTCACCAGTTAAGTTGTTTTGTTCTGGAATTTGGATGGAGACAAGGAGATCATTTCACAAGAAGGAAAGCAGGCATTGGGAGACTTTTCTCAGCATAGCACACAGCACTCGTGTTCACTACAAATCCACAGCATTAATTTGGCGTGCATCAGGTAAGGCAAACAACTGCAAATCACTCACACAGTAGGGCTGATCAAAAGCCTCGCTTCATCCATGCATTTCATTGGGAATATTCAACTCTCAGTTCTTCTCCAGTGTATCTGAAACAGACGTTCTCCTCAGTAGTAAATTTCACATTCACAATCTTTTCTTCAAGCTTTACATTTGATTCAATGATGTAATTAATTCACTTATCTTTCTCTCTTCCTCTTCCAGCACAGATCCAAGCAGCAGTTCAATCCAGTAGTACTCCACACAGCTCTAAACAACAGACTCCAATGGCAGTTCTTCACTTACACGAATTTCCAGGGTTACCGCGTTCAATGTAAGCGCCCAAACAGGAGATCTTCTACCCCCAGACGCGACGACAGAGACCCAGCCGAACAACTAGTCCAAGGAACACCGACCAGCAACTACACCACAAGCAACCGTCTTGACCGACTGAACCCAAAAACAACTCCTCTTCTGTCCTGAACGGCTCCTTTATCCTCCTCTTGTGAAGCAAAAAGCCTATACAAGCGCCGCTCCCCTCTCTCTCACACCTGCCGTGCATCAGCGGTAATCAGGTCGGGCAAGGTCGGGTGTTACACCAAAATAATCCCCTCGGGGAACATAGAAAAAGGTTCCGCTTTTCCAAGCATTCTGTCACCCGTGACATATGCATTGATTTACGCCAAAAGAGTAACACTTGAACTTGACGCACAACGTACAACGCAGTTGCCCAGCCCTGTTTGTTTGAACCGCGAGAGGCATCAATTGCCGTCATTACGTTGTTGGTCAAGTTCAAGATGATCTTTAATCATCTATCCTGTGTAGCAGCACAAGAGGGTTCTTGCTCCAGTTCATGTGTTGGTGTGATGCTGCAATAGCGCGTTCCAGCGGAGGTCGTGGTTGCTGAGTGTGCACAGTCTATAGTGCAGCGGCTGTTCCCCTGGGCGCTTCAACATCTAAAGAGCAGTTTGCCTAAAAGAGTAAATGTTGCATCTTTTTAAAGATGTCATTCCACCCATATGTTTCTGGATGTGGTCGTTTCCTGGCCCAGTCTGACTGCCACGATTTCTGCCCCACATGTCTGGGCGGAAAGCACGCTGAGGTGGTGTTTATTGATAAGTCATGCACCCACTGTGGGAAGATGACCATCGCGATGTTGAGGTCGAGACTAAAATACCTCAAAAGAGGTGGAGTCCTCTCTGCTATTTCCCAATCTGTTTCTTCTGCACAGCAGAGGGCCACTTCGGTTAATACTCAGGGAGACCTGAGGATCACAGTGGGGGCTCTCCCACCGGGTGAATCCCCGTGGCCACCCCGCTCCTCTCCTGACAGCCATACTTTCCCGGGCCGCCACATGTTTCGGGCTCAAGTGGAACCCACCACCACCTGCTCATCACTGAGGGCATCTCCCTGAGGCCTCCACATCTGCTCCATCGCGGCCACAGCAGTAGCTTTCACCCATCCCGCAATGCCGAGCTCACTGTAGGAAGGTGCCAGTCTCAGCGCCCGTCAAACATTCCAAGTGGCCAGAGATGGAGAAAGCTGCTCTTCAGGATACAGTGAATGCACTGCCCCACTCCCTCATGGGAATCGTGGAGACAGATAAGTGTGCAGCCACAGTCACGGCCCCCACATCAGGACGCTGTGCCTTCCGAGGTGGGCCCCTATGCTCCACAGCGCTGCCCCACCTCCAGCACGTCAATTGTCCCACTGGTCCCCCTTGCACGGTGTCTGGAAGCCTGGCTAGCACTTACCAGCCAGTCCCGCTGGGTCGTTCGGACAATCAGACTCGGCTATACGCTTCAAATCGTCCGGCATCCTCCCAGGTTCAGCAGTGTCCGGTTGACCTCAGTGGCAGACATGGATGCTACTGTCCTGTGTGTGGAAATTGCAGTCCTATTGGCAAATTACGTGATAGAGCCGGTCCCTCCAGCCGACATGAAGGCAGGATTTACAACCCATACTTCATCGTGCCACAGAAAGGCTATGGGATACGACCGATCTTGGACCTGCTCGTCTTGAACAGGGGCCCCTCATAAGCTCCCGTTCAAGATTCTGACGCAGAAACGAATTCTCATGTGCATTCTCAGACAAGATTGGTTTGCAGCTATTAAGCTGAAGGAGGCCTATCGATCCTACCTTGACACAGGACTTTTTTCGCACCCTATCATTGTCCTCCTCTTCGGCCTTTCCTTATCACCCCACATCTTTACGAAGATAGAGGAGGCCACTCTCACCCTGTTGAAGGAGGCGTGCATTTGCATCCTCAACTACTGGCTCACACTGGCCCAGTTGCGAGATCAGTTATGTGGACAGGGACATAGTGCTCTCGCACTATGTCCCTGTGGAAAAAGGCAAATCCTTCGGGTCAACTGGGAAACAAGCAAACTCTCCCCTGTGCAGGGATCATCTTTTCTCTGTGTAGAGTTTGACTCATGAACAAACATGCCCAATCAGTGCTGAACTGCTTGAATTTGTTCAAGAGCAGGACTGCGATTCCACTGAAACTATTTCAGAGGCTCCTGGAGCATATGTCATTTTCAGCCCGTGGTCGGATGAGGAGCAGGTCTTGTTAGATTGCGACTTACTGGCCCACCCGGACATGGTTCACAGAACTCATGCTCTTCTCGACAGTCCCTCCCTGGTGGATTCCCCTGAGGAAGGACCTGCTTTCTCAGGGACGGGGCACCATCTGGCACCCGTGTCCAGACCTCTGGAACCTCCACGTATGGTCTCTGGACGGGACGCAGAGGACTTAAGTGGCCTTCTTCCAGTGGTAGTTGACACTATAACTTCAACTAGAGCCCCCTCTATGAGGCAGGCAGTCTCTGGGGAAACACGACTTGATCATTAGGTTCCTGAGAGGCGCCAGGAGGTCGAATCCTCTTCGTCCATGCCTCATCCCCTCTTGGGACCTCTCCTTGGTCCTGAAGGCCTTACAGAGAGCACCTTTGAGCACTTTCAGTCAGTGGAGATTAAGATCCTGTCTTCTAAGACAGCACTCCTGACTGTGCTCACGTCTATTAAGAGGATTTGGGGACCTGCAGGCATTTTTGGTCGACGAAGCATGCCTGGAGTTCGGGCCGGTTATCTCTCATGTCATCCTGAGACCCCGGCCTGGATATGTGCCCAAAGTTCCCACCACTCGTTTTAGGGACCAGGTGGTGAACTTGCAAGCCCTGCCCCCCGGAGGAGGCAGACCCAGCCCTCACGTTGCTGTGTCCTGTTCGCACTTTGCGTTTGTACGTGGACCGGGCGCAGAGCTTCAGAACCTACAATCTCTGAATGGAGCCGACGTCTTCTCATGTGCTCTCTACAAACAGGTAATATGTGGGATGGATGGCCCAGTGTCTCGCACGCTGCACCATTCCCCTTTGAGGACGGAATACGAGCGCTTATTATGCTCCTCAGGCGAGTTCCCTGACTGGTGAACCCTGATGGATTTCCTCCAGCATTCTCGGCAGTCAGATGCGCCGGAGGCATCTGACGCCAGGTCTAGTACTTGTGTGTATGCCCGGTTGGTCAGCCCCTGTACTAGAGTAGATGCTCATATGTTGTTATTCCCCTTTCAGGTGATCCTATATGTGTATTGTCCACGGTATGGCTTCTCTGTTGGCGAGCCGGTGTCTTTCTCTTGGCAGAGTCTACTCCTCCATCTTTGTAAGGGTATTGACCTCTGAGCTAGGCAGGATCTACCACAGAGATCATCCATATGTAGTTCTGCCCTAGCAGTCAGTCCATATGTGTAACTCCACATGTTACCTCCCAATGGGCAAGATGTGGTCCATTTTCCAGTGGGAATGCACATGCTTTCACAGTGTTTTCCAATATTCTCACTGTACAGGGTAAATGGAACATCAGTGATTGACATTCTCTGTGCAACTCCGTGCAATCTTTCACACCAACTGGCTTAATGTGAACTTAATGTGAGTATTTGCACACTGCCTACTATACTTGGAAGTGGGGCAATGGGCAGGAACGGGGGTTACATTAGCAACCTATACAGTCTCATGCTCTCTACCCACTGATTGATATCTGCAAAGAAAAGACTATTACCACTCAGTTAAGTCTTCCATTTATTATCTGTGTCTCTGTCTGTGAATCATACCCGCAATAAATCTGCATGTTCATTTTACATCTCGCCTCTGATACCTTGACATCTACTTTAGACATTTTTCTAACTATAAATAAATTTAGTAGACTGTTTGCTATCACACCCATTTTTTAGTGTAGACCAGCAAAGGTAATGTTCGATATTTAAATGAATGTAATTCTGGAATGCTTTGGAATATAAACCTCATTCTTGTCTTGTTTTAGGAAGAAACTTTGAAGTTTCTTGCACATGTATAGTTCTAAGATAATACAAATCATGCAGTTAGCTAACATAATGTATTAATTTTAGCAAGAAACAATGAGTTGATTATTGTTATAAGTAATTATTACAAGTTGTAAACATAAAGATTACGACATATAGAAGATTTGGGAGTGGTGCATGTTGATTCAGAGTTGGCGTCATCTGAAGTCGTCGCTGGAGTTGGAGTCATCTCTTGACAGGTGTTGGGGCATTAGAAGTCTTCATAAGAGGCTGGATCCAATCTGGGGCTGGCGTAATCTCTAGTTATGTCAGGATGGGCATCCCGAGATTAAACAGAAAAAGCTACAAATTTTTTTTTTTTCGTAGCTGCTGTTCATAACATTTCGAGCAAAGATAATCATGTGTGTTTGATTTGATATAACTGGTGTAATGATTTCCACTTAATTCACAGATGACGTAGTGATTTTTGATCATGCTCGTGCCACTCAGTTTGTAAATACAAATTTGGCACTTTGACAGACACTGACCATACAACTTAAGTTTTCCTGGAACATACAATGACGTCACTAAACAGTGATGGCACAGCTGTAAGAGCATCATTCACAAGTTTCTGCACAGCACTAACTACAGCCTAGTGTATTATTCTGTCACGTATATAGCTACTTTGAGACCAAAAATCATTCAGTTGATCAGTGATATTCTCTTACGGACGACAGCATTGTCTTTTCCATTACATTGATTTCATTGCTCGTGTCTCCTGCTATCTTGATAATTACTAGCAGTTACATCTTCGGGATCTATTTTGATCAGAAACACTACCAGCTTTACTCGTGGATATGGAAAATTAAAATATGCTTGACTGTCTTTTTTACATTTTGGCGATTTGAACTTATTTATATTACAATAATTCATCAGGTATAAACACTCTCTTCAAACTTGATGCTACTCTCACAAACTTACACTTTACTGCGTGCAAAACAATAAGCAGTAAGCACCAACCAATGATAGTGATTATGAACTTAAGAAAGCTGATCAAAAATATATTTGCTGAGGGCCGATAGCAAAACAAAACCTCCAAATCCATTTGCATTAACCATTAACCATTCAATTAATTCCTATGAAAGCTGAGCTTTACGCTTGCGCACGAGAACTGAACTGAAAACACTTGCTTCACGGCAGTGTGCACACAACGTCACTATGTAATGCATTTGTTTATGCCGGATCGTTTAAAACCAATGCCGGAACACAAAAATACAAAATCTGACATTTTTCGGAACAGGATCCGGTAGGATCCGGCTCAAATTAAGCACTGGTGTCACACACTGCCTCTGTGGGGAATCTGCAGTTCACCCAGCTTCCCCAAGAAGCCCTGAGTTCCTCCAGCGCTGTTGACGTCAACGCCAGAGTTATGCGCGTTGGCTAGGTGCCTCCATGTGCATGGTTCCCCCCATGGGCGACCCCCACATGTATTTTATCTTGCACCCAGCGCAATTGACTTTTTACACCGACGCATGTATCATTTCTATTTTGCACCCGACGCACAGCAGACTTATCCCTCGGCAGACGCACGTCGGTAAATTAGGGAATGAACTTGCGCTCCCGTGGGTGGTTCAGCGAGAAAAGGGAGGCGTGTTCCGGCGCAAAAGTTCCCTGGTGTTATTTTGCAGTTCCAGAAAACAATTCCGCCACAGACCAGGAAAACTTAGTCTAAAGTCAGTGGCGCGTTTTCAATGGCGCGTTCAGATGCTATTTTAAGGGTGCATGCTTGGCCATAATGTAGCGTGTGCACAACGCGCATACACTTTGCTTCTCTCATCTACACAGATGCAGTTGACATTTTTGCAAACCATATATAATTACAAGGACAAATCTTACACATGAGGGAAATCATTGTGGTGTCCATGAAGATGTGAAAAAATAGGCATAAATCTAGCTTACACATTAACCCAAATTATTATACGCCTGTTTAACTGAAGCTTATTTGGGTGTGTTTCTCCCATCCCCATACAATGTCACTTCTCTGTCTTTTACGGCCCGGACGAGAACGTCGGTCTCCTCAGCTGTGAACCGCTCCTGGTGTGCGCCTGGCAAATCCGGTGTTATAATAGTAATCCGCCATGGAACACATGCCCCTGCTTTTAAAGGGAATGTGAGATGGCGCTCTGATTGGTTTATTTCACGTAACGCCCAAACCACACCTATGAGTAATGTAGCTACTTCAGACCAACCCATTTTACATTTGCGTCGGGCGCAAGAGTAATTTATTTGAGATCTGCCCACAAAGTTACTTGCGTTTCGCGTTTGATACTTGCGTTTCAGATCGTTAAAATAGGGCCCTCTATGAGCATGTGTCTTTTCCTTGGCAAGCCACCTTGCCACCCCTGGGGTTGAAACATTCCATCCTGCAGGCTGGACACCCCAGTGTTTCTCCATATGCAGCCCGCTCGCGGGTCATACATGTATATGCACTATTTGCATATTTCCACTGAGATATGCTTCCCAGTGTACCTTGGTATTCCTGTGTTAAGTAGGAGTCCTTCGTCCATGCTAGTCTCACGACAAGGAGCTCAGACTTACGCAGGGCACTGGCAGACAGCCGAGGTGGTGTGATTAGACTGGGAACCCCATTCATCGAGTTACCCATGCTATCCACACGCAAACTAACAGGTAATATGCACCTATAGCAAGTGACGTAACAAACTGAAAGTAAAAATTTTAAAATAAAAGACATCAACCCAAACCTGGCACCTACAGTTATTGTAATTCACTAAAAGATTTTGTTTAAATATCAAATTATATCCAAGTCATTGTTTCAAAGCAGCTTTACAGTGATAATGGTCTATGATGCAGAAAATGGCAGAAAAAGTTCAGTGATGGTTCATTTTTGTTGTAAAAAGTTATTAATTTACTTCATATATATATATATATATAGCCGTTCTGGAGAAAACAGTGATGTCATCGTCCAGCTCAGTTCAGTTCTCACATAATGGTTTCAATGCAGGCAGATCAATAATACTGTTGAATATTAAATGTATATATATATTCATATAATATTAAAATATACGTTTTAACCACTTGGTGGACAGTGTTGGGTATAGTTACTTTGGAAAGTAGTTAATTAGGTTACAACGTTACCATCAATTAAAAGTAATCAGTTACGTTACAGCGTTATCTATTCATAAAAGTAACGCGTTAGAGTACTCATGCGTTACCAAAAATTAAAAGCCGTTTGCAGCGGCTCACACATGACAGACACAGCCCCCGGCCCCTTTAAATGCACCTAGAAGTCGTGACTCCTGACAATGAATAACGTCAGTCATCCGACTAAATTAACACTGCAGGATAACAATAACAGGAAAGACAGTCAGCAATAGGCTATTCCACATGGCGTTTTATTTATTTATTTATTATCACAGAACATATTAATCAAAATTCGCACCAACCCAGCCCGGGTAGCCTAGGCTACTGTATATGAGCACCATACAAGATAACTCCTGATTTTTTTCTTTAAATCTAATGCAGTTATCAAAGTGTAGGCTATCAAGTGTGCTTACTTGTAAACACAACCTGAGGTAAACAGGCTTGCAGATTTAAATCCATTTAGAAATGAACAACCAGTCGATCTAACCGAAATTAACAGCTGCCTGTCAAACAAAAATGATTACAAACCGAATTAAATTTTTGGCGGTCGACAGAAGCTTTTCACCAACGCAGAGTGTGCATTTTCTTTTCCTTTTCGTTGACAAATTGAACATGATGTGCGTACTTCCATAATCAAAACGCTGTCTTCTCTGCCATCTTGTTATTATTATGTTAAAAGAAACGTTAAAGTATCACACAGAAATACCTTTGCTATTACCACGGACATAAACTGATGGTTATTTGCACGTTATGTATGTTTAATCCAGCTGTAGACGTTAAGAGACTGGGCGCAATCAATTTTCGGCGGACCATCACTTTTCGGCACGACACCTGTCGTTCGAAAAAAAACACACACACACACACAGGGTCAGACTCAGGCGCATGCAGGGCACAGACGTATCACAGCCATTGACTTTACGATCACAGCGCTTCGGCTCCGCTGATATACCCGCAGGTGGCAAAGTAGACCTAAGCCTACTGTCTGACAAAAAGCAGGCTGCAGTCGGGATTTTCCTTTCCTTAAAATAACGGATTACTTTTTTAAAAAAATAACGAAGTTACTGATTACTTAACGCAAGAAACTAACGCGTTAAGTTACACATTTCACGAAAAAGGTAATTAGAGTACTCTAACGCGTTACTTTGTAACGCGTTACCCACAACACTGTTGGTGGAATTGGCAGACGTTCCCTTAGGCATCATGCACTGTGGTTGCGGGTCAAAGCATTCTCAAGTAAAAATATGCAGCTATAATGCATGTATGTGATTTTGAATTAATATTTCATGTCGACATACAATGGTTAAATACTGTTAAGACTAATCGTGGCATTGATATCTTTGTAAGACTGCCAACTGAGTAAGGAACAGAGACGTTGGGCCCTATTTTAACGATCTGAAACGCAAGTATCAAGCGCGAAACGCAAGTAACTTTGTGGGCGGGTCTTGGGCGCTGTTGCTATTATACCGGCGGGATAAATGACTCTTGCGCCCAACGCAAATCTAAAATGGGTTGGTCTGAAGTAGCTTCATTATTCATAGTTGTGGTTTGGGCGTTACGTTTGAAATAAACCAATCAGAGCGACATCTCACATTCCCTTTAAGAGCAGACGCGCTTTTTCCATGGCGGATTGCTATTGTAACGATGGATTTGCCAGGCACGCGCCAGCAGCGGTTCACAGCCGGGGAGAGCAACGCTCTCGTCACGGCCGTAAAAGAGAGAGAAGTTACATTGGGGATGGAGAAACCCACCCAAATTAACTTCGGTTAAACAGGCGTATGATAATTTGAGTAAATGTGTAAGCTAGATGTATGCTTTTATAATAAATTGTGTATCTATCTATCTATCTATCTATTGTAATAATGTATGATTTGCAAAAATGAAAACTGCTGCTTCTGTGTAGATGAGAGAATCAAAGTGTATACGCGTTGTGCACACGCTACATTGATTATGGCCAAGCATGCGCCCTTAAAATAGCATATGAATAACATGCGCAACGCGCCACGCACCACTGACTTTAAACTAGGTTTTTCCTGGTCAGTGGCGGAATTGTTTTCTAAACCTGCAAAATAGCATCAGGGAACGTTTGCGCCGGAACACTCCTCCTCTTTGCGCTGAACCGCCCCCGGGAGCGCAAGTGTATTTCCTAGTTTACCGACGTGTCAAGTCAAGTCAAGTCATCTTCATTTATATAGCGCTTTTAACAATGTAGATTGTTTCAAAGCAGCTTTACAGAGATAAGCGTATAATTTAAGGTAACAGAGATTGTTTCGGCTTTACAGCAGAGTTAAGTTATTTCCATCTAAAGTTAGTTTTGATTTATTTGCTTCCGTCGCAATGATCATTTGTTATTAAATTAGGGGCCGCTAAGACGACACCATTCCCTCTACACAGACTTTAAACGCGAACCTGTGAGAAACACTGATGGCGTTCACATGCGCATTTAGAATGGGTTCTATAGTTATGTGCGTTTAAATATATGCAGGTTTGGAATTCCCTACAAGCCAAGCCTAAACAAAGTACTTGTCTTTCCCTATAAATTTTGATAAAGAATTTTATTTTATTTTGTAGCTTTGGGGTAGGAACGCGAAACGGATTTTCCCGACAACGCCTTATCTGTAGAGTGGTAGTGGGATCCTCCATAGGGAGAGACTAGTTGGCACTTCAGCACTGCGTTGTCATCGGTCCAGGCGAAGGTCCTTTCGTCAGATCTGGATACGGCCTGGATCCGGCAGGCTGCAGGAAAACCTCGGGATAAACACAGACACTAAAATTAGCGTAGATGCCATTCTTCTCATGATGTAACGAGTACATCAGGATTTTTGGGAAGTGTTCCCGGTTCCGGCTGACCTAATCTATGCAGCCTAACATTAAATTATAGAAGTCTATAATGTATTATGTGAAAGCTAGGTCAAAGAGATGTGTCTTTAATCTGGCTATGAACTGACAGAGTGTGTCTGCTTCCCGGACAATGGTAGGAAGACTGTTCCAGAGTTTTGGTGCTAAATAGGAAAAGGATCTACCGCCAGCAGTCGATTTTGATATTCTAGGTATTATCAACTGGCCGGAATTTTGAGATCGCAATAGACGTGACGGACTATAATGCGTTAAGAGCTCGCTCAAGTACTGCGGAGCTAAACCATTTAGTGCTTTGTAAGTGATCAGCAATATTTTAAAATTGATGCGATGTTTAATAGGGAGCCAATGCAGTTTTGACAGAACCGGGCTAATATGGTCATACTTCCTGGTTCTGGTAAGAACTCGAGCTGCTGCGTTTTGAACCAGCTGTAGTTTGTTTATTAAGCGTGCAGGGCAACCACCCAGTAGAGCATTACAATAATCTAGCCTTGAGGTCATGAACGCATGAACTAATTGTTCCGCATTTGTCAATGAGAGCATATGGCGTAATTTAGATATATTTTTAAGATGGAAAAATGCAGTTTTACAGATACTAGACACGTGACTTTCAAATGAAAGATTGGTATCAAAGAGCACACCCAGGTTCCTAACCGACGACGAAGACTTAACAGAGCAGCCATCGAGTGTTAGACAGTATTCTAGATTATTACGTGAGGAAGTTTTTTGTCCAATAATTAGAAACTCTGTTTTTTCAGAATTTAGAAGTAGGAAATTACAAGTCATCCAATTTTTTATATCCGCTATGCATTCCGTTAATTTTGTGAATTGATAAGTTTCGTTAGGTTTTGAAGAAATATAGAGCTGAGTATCATCGGCATAACAGTGAAAGCTAATGCCATGTTTCCTAATGATATCTCCTAAGGGTAGCATGTACAGAGTGAACAGCAACGGTCCTAGTACTGAGCCTTGTGGTACGCCATACTGAACTTGTGATCGATGAGACATCTCATCATTTACTGCTACAAACTGATAACGGTCAGATAAGTATGATTTAAACCATGCTAGTGCAATTCCACTAATGCCAACATAATGTTCTAATCTATTTAAAAGAACGTTGTGGTCAATGGTGTCAAATGCAGCACTAAGATCGAGTAACACTAATAGAGAGATACAACCACGATCGGATGATAAGAGCAAATCATTTGTGACTCTAACGAGAGCTGTCTCGGTACTATGGTACGGTCTAAATCCTGACTGGAAATCCTCGCAGATATCATTTCTTTCAAGAAAGGAACACAGTTGTGAGGATACTGCCTTTTCTAATATCTTTGACAGAAAAGGTAGATTCGAGATCGGCCTGTAATTGACTAATTTTGTAGGATCAAGTTGCGTTTTTTTAACAAGCGGTTTAATCATAGCCAGCTTAAAGTTTTTTGGTACGTATCCTAGAGACAAAGACGAATTAATGATATTAAGAAGAGGATCTATGACCTCTGGAAGTATTTCTTTCAGTAGCTTAGTCGGTATAGGGTCTAACATACATGTTGTAGATTTAGATGATTTAATGAGTTTAGTAAATTCTTCCTCTCCTATAGCAACGAATGAATCAAATTTTTCCTCAGGGAGACTACAATGCACTGCCTGATGCGATACTGTAGTAGACGGTTGCATAGTTATAATTTTGTCCCTGATATTATCAATCTTATAATTGAAGAAGTTCATAAAGTCATTACTGCTGTGTTGCTTGGAAACTTCTGGGCTTGAAGCTTTATTTTTCGTTAGTTTAGCCACCGTTTCAAATAAATACCTAGGATTATGTTTATTTTCTTCTAATAGGGTTGAAAAATAAGCAGATCTAGCAGCTTTTAAAGCCTCTCTGTAAGCAATAGAGCTCTCCTTCCATGAAATGCGAAATACCTCTAGTTTTGTTTTCTTCCAGTTGCGCTCCATTTTTCTAGCTGCTCTCTTAAGGGCCCGAGTGTGCTCATTGTACCACGGCGTTGGACTATTTTCTTTAATCTTCTTTAAGCGCAACGGAGCAACTGTGTCTAAAGTACTGGAAAAGAGAGAGTTAAACGTTTCTGTTGTAATATCTAGTTCTTCTAAGCTATCTGAGATGCTGAGATGATGAAACTGATTAGGAAGATTATTAATAAAGCAATCTTTAGTAGCAGAAGTGATAGGTCTAACATATTTGTAACACGGAGTCGGCTTTGCAGCTTTGGCTAAATGAAGTTTACACGAGACTAGATAATGATCTGAGATGTCATCGCTCTGCTGCAGAATTTCAACGGCATCAACATCTATTCCGTGTGATAATATTAGATCTAGAGTATGATTACGACGATGAGTAGGTCCTGACACGTGTTGTCTAACTCCAATTGAATTTACAATGTCTTTAAATGCCAATCCCAATGCATCTTTTTCATTATCGATGTGTATATTAAAATCACCAACAATTAGTACTTTATCTGCAGTCAATATTAATTCTGATAGAAAGTCCGCAAATTCTTTGATAAAATCTGTATGGTGCCCTGGTGGCCTGTATACAGTAGCCAACACAAATCTCAAACGTGATTTATCGTTTACACTATATATTTTTACATTAAGCACCAATGCTTCAAAAGAATTATATTTAAAACTTGATTTCTTGGTGGTTTTGAAACTATTACTATAAATTACAGCAACACCACCCCCTTTGCGTTTCAGACGAGGCTCATGTTTATAACAGTAATCTTGCGGGGTTGATTCATTTAAAGTAATGTAATCGTTTGGTTTTAGCCAGGTTTCTGTCAAACACAGCAAATCTAGGTTATTATCTGAAATCATATCGTTAACAACGAGTGCTTTTGAAGTAAGCGATCGAATATTCAGCAACCCAAGCTTTAGCATTTGCTCATCTGTAATATAGCTGTTTTTTATTTGTTGAACATCAATAAAATTTTTAACCTTAGATGGGTTTAAACGTTTTTTGGATTTCCAAATTCGGGGAACAGACACAGTCTCTATATGATGATAGCTAGGTGAAAGAGGCTCTATGTGATAGGATTTATCTGACCTTGGTGACGCGAGGCCGCTAGCAGACGGTCGGTTTAGCCAGTCTGTCTGCTTCCTGACCTGAGCCCCAGATTGTCATGTTTGAGCTCTAAGACTATGAGCCATATTACTTGAGAGAAGAGCAGCACCATCCCAGGAGGGATGAATACCATCTCTTTTCAACAGGTCAGGTTTGCCCCAAAAACTTTTCCAATTGTCTATGAATTCTATATTATTAAGCGGACACCACCTAGACAGCCAACCGTTAAGCGAACACAATCTACTAACTATCTCATCACTCCTGCGAACAGGAAGGGGGCCAGAGCAAATTACAGTCCTTGACATCGTACTTGCAAGTTCACACACCTCTTTAATATTAATTTTGGTGATCTCCGACTGGCGGAGTCGAACATCATTAGTGCCGACATGAATAATGATCTTAGAGAATTTACGATTAGCATTAGCCAGCACTTTTAAATTTGCTTTGATGTCAGGCGCTCTGGCTCCCGGCAAACATGTGACTATGGTCGCTGGTGTCTCTATTTTCACGTTCCGTGTGATAGAATCGCCAATAACTAGGGCACAATTATTCTCAGTGGGTGTTTCACTGAGCGGGGCAAATCGATTTGTTATGGTAATCGGAACGGAAGAGTGGTTTTTAGTTCCGCGACTAGAGCGATCCCTCACTGTCACCCATTTGCCCGGCTGCTCAGGCACTACTTCAGCCGGAACCGCGCCATGTAAAGTGTTCACTATACTATGCGCATCCAAAACATCTAAAGCACTAGCACTCTTACTATCCTCAATTAAAGTTTGGATGCGTGTTTCTAATTCTGAAATCTTCTCTGTCAACCTAACTGTCTCCTTACATTTATCACATATAAATCCTATATTGTCGACAGAGAAGGCTATACTAAACATGTGACATGAAGTGCAAGTGACAATAACAGGACAAGACATTACTCACCGTGTTTGTTGACTGATTCTTACTCACCTGAGCTTTTATGAACTCAAAGGCGCGGACGCGCGAGAGAAAAATAAATAAATAAAAATAGCTGAGCGCACGGGTGGCGCGTTAACAGGCTAGCGAATTACTAGCGTTTTGTGCTAGTAGTACTAATAACAAAAGCTAGCGATGTCAGGTTAATCTGAGATGTTGGGTAAAATGTAGTAGTATAAACAACTAGAAATGGTAGTAAAATGATGGTTCAAAACAAAGAAATATAAGGCTAAGACGGAGCTTACAGCACCAAAGCACACAAACACACTCACAGCAGGCAGCGAGGCAGACAGGAGCAATCGATCAGCGATCAGCGACGTGCATCTGTGGAGGGAAAAGTCTACTGTGCGCGGGTGCAAAATAGGAATGATACATGCGTCGGTGTACAAAGTCAATTGCGCTGGGTGCAAGATAGGGCCCGTTTTGTTGTTTGACGACGAATGGGGTTCTGTATAACTTACAGAATACACATATGACCCGTGAGCGGGCTGTATATGGAGAAACACTGGGGTGACCAGCCCGCAGGGTGGAATGTTTCAACCCCAGGGGTGGCAAGGTGGCTTGCCAAGGGAAAGACACATGCTCAGAGGCTTACAGTGGAAATATACATGTGGGGGGGTCGCCCAAGGGGGGAACCATGCACATGGAGGCACCTAGCCAACACGCATAACTCTGGCGTTGACGTCAACAGTGCTGGAGGAACTCAGGACTTCTCTGGGAAGCTCACCTGAGGAGAATATCGCACATATCCAGTCCGAGGAGTGGAATGGTGAGCAAGCGAAGACACCTGAGCAGATCCTCTCCACTCGGAGATTGTAAAATCTCGCGAATGTGTTGGGTGTCGCCCAGCCTGCAGCTCTGCAGATGTCTGTTAGCGAGGCACCATGCGCTAGAGCCCAAGACAAAGCCACACTCCAAGGGGGCATGGTCGACCTTGCTGCTGGTATGCCAAAGCAATGGCGTCCACTATCCAGTGAGACAACCTTGCTTGGAGAGAGCCTTTCCCTTCAGCTTCCCACCATAACAGACAAAGAGCTGGTCTGAGGTCCTGAATCACTGTGTTCTGTCTATGTAAGCACGGAGGGCGCATACTGGACAGAGCAGTGCCAAGGATGGGTCTGCCTCCTCCAAGGGCAGGCGAGGTCCCAAGAGGGTACGAGAGGAGGGTGAGGAGGATTCATTCTCCTCGCTCCTCTTAGGAACCTGATGACCAGCGTGCGTGCCCTCAGTCAGGGGGTAAAACAGGCTGCAATGGGAAGAGTCGTGGGAGGCAAACAGATCTACCTGTGTGTCGCCGAACTGTTCCCAAATCAGCTGAACCGTCTGGGGATGGAGTCTTCATTCTCCAGGAAGAGGCTGAAACCGTGAGAGCTCGTCGGCTGCACGATTCAGGTCTCCCGGGATGTAAATGGCTCGAAGTGACCTCAGATGCTTCTGACTCCATAGGAGGAGGTGGCGGGCGAGTTGCGACATACGGCGGGAGCATAGACCACCTTGTCAGTTGATGTACGCTGCTGTCGCGGTATTGTCTGAGCGGACTAGTGTGTGTTGGTTCTTGAGCAACGCACGGAAGCGGTGCAGAGCCAAGCGTACTGCCAGCAACTCGAGGCAATTGACATGCCAAAGGCGCTGGGGTCCTGTTCTGGAGCCCGCGGCAGCATGTCAATTGCACATGGCACCCCAGCCCGTGGTGGAGACATCTGTTGAGACAACAACATGCCTGGAAACTCGTTCTAAGGGCACTCCGGCCCGTAGAAAGCTGAGGTTCGTCCAAGATCTGATGGCAGGTTGGAGTAACTGGTACTCGGAGCGTGCCTGGTTGCCATGCCCACCTCGGAATTCGATCGCAAAGCCAATGCTGAAGCGGTCTCATATAAAACAGTCTGAGCGGGGCTGCCGCTGCGGACGTCATATGCCCCAGGAGCCTCTGAAAAAACTTCAGTGGAACCGCACTGTTGCTCTGGAATTGACACACATGGCGACAGAGTCGACCATACCGAGAAAAGAGATCCTC
Organism: Rutilus rutilus; assembly: GCF_951802725.1. NCBI lineage: Eukaryota > Metazoa > Chordata > Actinopteri > Cypriniformes > Leuciscidae > Rutilus > Rutilus rutilus. The sequence goes on from NC_140227.1 coordinate 8,044,904, forward strand.
TGCCTGAGGGAGAGTTTGCTGTTCTCATTTGACCCAAAGGTCAAAACGGGCGAGGTGCCGGAGCACCAGATCCCTGTGTTCGCAAACCTGGTCTTGAGAGTGAGCTAAGAGCAGTCAATCGTCGAGATAGTTCAGGATGCGTCGACGACTTTCGTGAAGTAGCGAGGGGACAGGGCTAACCCGAATGGGAGAACCGTGTACTAGTATGCCTGCACCTCGAAAGCAAACCGTCCTTGTCGAGAATGGAGATATGAAAGTACACGTCCTTCAGGTCGATCGCTGCAAACCAATCCAATGGACGAACGCATTCGAAAATGTGTTAGACTGTCGTCATCTTGAACGGAAGCCTGTGAAGGCCGGACTTCATTTTGGCTGGAGGGGTGGTCTCGATAGTCCCCATCGCCAGTAGGGTGGTGACCTCTGCACGCATAACAGGGACATGGCCACCCACCACGGTATAGCGGATTGGCCAAAAGCGGGGAGGAGACCATGCAAACTGAATCGCATAGCCGAGCCTGATGGTTCTCGCGAGCCAGCGGGACAGATTGGGAAGCTCCAAAAACTGAACCAGCGGGGTCATGTGAACCACAGACGTACCCACGATGGGGCAGCGAGGCGGAATAACCGTCCCGGACGTGGGAGGCAGAGCGTCCCGGTGTGGGGGCACGGTCATATGCCGCGTCCTGACAGAGGAGGCCAGGGAAGGACAAGCGTTCCGCGGGGGCCTGCTCTGACAGGGGTCTGGCGACAGAGGGGGACAAGAGTGGCGAGGCGGAGTGTTGCACACTGCCATTCGCGGCCTCTGTGGGCTCAGAGATGGGAATGTCAGTTCCTTGTAAGAAGAGGTTCTCCCCCGGCCGGGGGAAGGAGTGGCCTGCAACCACTTCCTGGAAAGAACTGCAACCCATCTCTGAGCTGCCCGTAACAGGAGCGCCGCATCGCCAGGCGTTCGGCAGGCTTCGGAGCTGGTACGGGCTGGGGAGCCTTCCTGCAGGAGGGAGCATATTTGATCGCCTCAGTCTGCTTCCGGGCGGTCGAGAACTGTTGGGCAGAGTCCTCGACCGCGCCGCCGAAGAGGCCAGCCTGGGATATGGGGGAGTTGAGGAAGCGGGTTCGCTCAGCCTCGCACATATCAGCCAGGTTAAGCCAGAGGTGTCTTTCCTGGACCACGCATGTGGACATCACCTAACCAAGGGAGAGTGCGGTCACCTTCGTCGCCCGTAGAGCGAGGTCGGTGGTGGCACGCAGCTCTTCATAGCATGCCATAGATGGCCATAGCATGCAGTGAGGCGGCAGCGTGCCCCGCAGCTCTATAGGTCTATGCCACCAGAGTAGACAAAAACCTACAGGCTTTGGAGGGGTCGCCACGCCAGGTGGAGGCGCTGTGGGGACACAGTTGTGTTGCCACAGAACACTCCACGGGGGGAACCCCAGTGTACCCTTTGGCCGTGGCCTCTGTGAGGGCAGAGAAGGCGGAAGAGGCCACTGAGTAGTCGCGAAAGTCAAAGGAGACTTCCATGATCTCATGACCTCTTCATGCACTTCCGGGAAGAAAGGAATTGAGGGTGGGTGCTGACGGGTGTCAGCACGCGCCGCCCCCAAAAACCAATTGTCCAGCTGCGAGTGCTCAGGACAGGGTGGAGGGTTCCACACAAGCCCGATGCTCACGGCTGCCCGGGAAAGCATGGCAGTCAGATCTGGATCAGACTCGGGCAATGCTGGAACCCCCGAAGGAGGCAGCACAGCCGAGTCTTCATCTCCAGATGACTCAAGCCCACATTGTGATGCAGCGATAGACATGATTTCATCTGAGACAGGTCATCCTCCGGAAATCCTCCATCCTCCGGAAATTCTCCAGGTCATCCTCCATCATCCGGAAACTACACGGGTTGCAATGTGAAAGAGGGGGGTGTGGAACGAGGAGAATTCGTCGGATTGTTGCACACCAGCTGCCTCTGATTACCCTGGCCACCAGCCAAAGGATCCCCTCTCGTGTAGAGAATAGATCGGGGTGTGGCTGAGGGGACTCTATCTCTGAAGAGGTCATTGAGTCTCGATCGCAACATTGCAATGGTCATGTTCCCGCACTGAAAACATGATGCATCCACGAACGCTGCCTGAGCGTGATTTAAGCCCAAACACGTTCGTGCCCATCAGCTGAATTAATCTGTCTACCGCACCCAGAAGTGCACGGGCAAGACATCTTTAAAAAGACGTGCCACGTGCAATATCTTTTGTGAGAGGAAGCTCAGCAGTTGTGCTGAAGCGCCCAGAGAGAAACACACACGCTGTTGCAGACCACTGCACAGATCAGCAGGCAGGATGTGAAACTCGCTGGATCACGTCATCACACCAACACAGACTGGAGAGCAAGTAGACACAGAGAAACAGGCTTGCAGGAGTGAAGAGGACCTCTTGGCTCCGAAGCAAAAACATAACTGCATGTTTCCAGCATACTTCCTTATATACCCACACGGTGGGGCGGAGTTACGCTATGCAAATTCCGCAGACCCATGGCATTCCTTGCCATTGGCTCATTTTGTAATACTCAAAGGTGATAGGCTTTGTAAGCGAAACCCCATTCGTCGTCACGACGTAACTCGTAGTTGACCACGAAAGGGAACTTACTTTACCACGCTCCGAGAGCCCTCTAGTGGTCGGGAGCATTTCGGATGTGTTGTGGCTTCATTTCGCTGTGTTGTGACTTGTTTCCGTTAGAGTTGTTTTTCTTTTTAGCAGCCATTGTACAGTTAAATTCTGCATTTTATAATACCGCAGCTGCAGAGATACGCAATAGGCACGTTATTATTAGAGAAATCGTCAACTGTTTACGCTTGTATGCGCATGCCTAGTGTGCATGGTCATGTGATATGCGTCTTGGTCATGTAGTATGGACGAGGATCGTGCTCATTTTAAAACACTGTTAAAACGAAAACGCTCTAGTGTAAACAGACCCTTAATTTGAACAATCCCACTTCTTTCTTAGAATGATTTATTTGTTTCTAGTAATTTGATATAATAAATATGTACAGTGTAGCATAATTAACAATGACAAAGCACTTATGATTATATCATGTTTTGCGAATAAAATATATGGGTGACATAAAATAGAAAATTTTTAGGGTCTTGCAAATGGACAAGTGAGCAAAGCAGACCATATGTGTTTATTTTTGGTTGTGTTGAGTGGGATAAGGTCCAGTAGAGGAGGCTCTAACCCTTTAAAAAAGAGAAAATAGCTCTTAATGGATTCAAGGACCTCTGGTGTACTGTAGAAAATAGTTGGAATTCTTGGTTCATAAGCTTCTGCTGATCCCAGAAGATGGTATTCCCTTTTTGTTCCTCATACTCAAACTGTAACATCATTCTCAGTGCTGTTATGTTGTTTTTATTCCATAACATGCACATTTTATTTTATATACACTCTTCAGATGCCAAGCTTTCTTTTTCTCTTTTCCTTTCTCCTTCTCTTTTTTTTTCTTCGCTTTTAAATGATTCATATGCGTTTTCTCCCTGTGTGGGTCAACTTGAAGTTAGCTCATAGGATGTTCAGCATGTATTTAAACATTAAAAAGACAGGCTTCATCTTTTGAAAGCCCCAAAAAGTGCCTCTGACTGGGCGCCTTGCCTTACACATACAGAATTCAGAATGAAAGATGACACCTGATTGGACAAATCATTGTCTCCACTGAGTCCACATCGTCCACATGTCCCTGCGCTTCAAAGATCAAAGCTAAACAAAAATCTGCCTTACACCGACATCACTCTTTCATTAATATAAAACCTCTAGTGTAAAATACAGCTCTCTTGGATCTGTACATTGTCATGTGCTCTGTGTTTGTGTTTAAGTTGGACTTTGAGTTGGTTTTCACTTTGTAGATCAGTTTCCTTTGTCAGTGTTTATTGGTAAGTCACACCAGTCCTGTTTTACCACTCATTAGTTTGTATATATCTAGCCCTCAGTTTGTGATTGAGTTTGTCCATTATTGTCATTGGTAATGTGGTTGTTTTGTTCGTTTCCTAAGATTGCTGAGTAGTCTCTGAGTTTTTGTTATTTTTGGTTAAGTTACAAATAAAAACTGCTGCAAAACTTTCATCCCTGCTGCAACCAATGCTGTGACATATATAGTGTATGCTTGTAATACTTATGAAACTGTCATTGTTACACAATTATTGATTTCACTGCTTTTTGTCCTGTCCTTTCTCAATTATTTTTAGATATTGTTGAATTATCATGTTTCACAGTATCACATGGATTACTAAATTATTAAAATATCAATACAATATCTAGATAGATAGATAGATAGATAGATAGATAGATAGATAGACTAAGATAATTAAAATTAAGACAAAAGTATTGTGACTATTCACACCACTTATCAACAGTTAGTTCAAAATAATTGGACCAAAGGGTCAGAAAACTAGTTAGTTCTGTGAAAAGTTATATATTCATTTGTTTAAATATGAAGAAAGACAATCTATTGTTTTATTTTAAACAATTCAAAATATAAAGTTACACTTTCATAGTGCTACCACAAAGTTTATGGCAAAAAAAAAAAAAAAAAAATCGAGGACAGCATATGTAGTGCTATGCAATGTTTAATTAATATGCAGTGTTCCCCTCATTAACTTCCCAGTGTGGATTAATTTAATGAGTTGCATAAAATGCAAATTTGATTTAATATGCTGCAGCTCCTTTAAAGAGAGAGACAACAAACTTAAACATATTTGTAAATCATGTTAAAAAAAGTTCTATCCATTTCTTTGTCAAATGTTTTGAGTGAGGGAAAAATTATGAGGGAGTGTACACCTATATTTAACAGAACAGACAGTTTCTTTCTAATGGATTTTGTCCTGACCTAATGGGGTTCTGTTCCTGATGCAAGATGAGATGATTCAACAAACACTGGTGAAATAACAGTTGAGGAAAAAACAATGCTGTAATTAACAGGAATGTCTTCCCATACTCCCAAAAGCAGGTGTTAATGCCAGTTGTTTCTAAATACTAAATGGATGTGACTTTAATGGATTCTCCCAGTTTGAATGTCATCAATATTCTCTCTAGCCTGAGGGATACATCTGTACTAAATGTCCTTGATGAAGATCCGGTAAGTCAACACCTGTCACTGAGTATACAATGTCCAATGACTTTTAACATCATACTATGAAATGATTTGAATTAGTTAATTAAATGTATGTTTGTACATTTATGAATTAAGCATATATATATATATATATATATATATATATATGAATGGATGCACTGTTGGGTGAGGAGGGAGACATTGTACTGAATGAGACAGGATGCCAGTGGACTGATTTGATGATGGGGGTGGTATGTTCGTATTTGTGCACCCTCATCAGGATCCTAGCAGTGCTGGTCTGGATGTACTGCAGCTTTTGGAGGGTTTTGCCCGGGATCCTGATGAGTCCAGCCTGGAGGAGACAAAGGCATGGCAATCTTTTCCACATCTGCAAAAGAGAGTTTGGAAGAAGGAGGTCTTGCACAGATGATTGATGTGAGCCTCAAAGGCCAGATAAGAGACCATTCTTACACCCAGGTTGGTGGCTGATGTTGAAAGTGGAATATCCTGGCCAGAGAAGGTAATGCTGGTAATGACGAATGTAGAGCATGTAGAGGATAAACAGGTTGGGGCCAAGCACTGAGCCTTGAGGGACACCACAGGTGACGTTACAAGTCAAGGATTTAGCCTCTCCTGGTGAGGTAGGATGAAAACCAGTTGTAGACAGAGTCAGAGAGACCGATGGTGTAGTGTAGACGATGAAGGAGGATGTTTGGGTCCACAGTGTCGAACACTGCAGTCAAGTCAAGGAGGATGAGAAGAGATTGGGAGCCAACGCTTGTTGTCATCCGCAGGTCATTTGTGACCCTGACCAGAGCTGTTTCCATGCTGTGGCCGGGGTGGAAACCAGACTGGAATTTCCCAAACAGGTTGTTTTGTTTTAAATGAACCTGAAACTGTGCAGCATCTACTTTTTCCAGCACCTTGTAAAGTAATGTAAGGTTGGAGATGGGCCTGTAGATGGCAAGGACTTCTGAGTCTAAGGTGGGTTTTATGAGTAGTGGTCTGATGACAGCAGTTTTCACTGTAGATGGAACATGGCCAGCCTGGAGAGAGTGGTTGTTGACCTTCTTGATCAGGGGACTTATGACGCGGAAGTTAGATTTTACCAAGGCTGTGGGAAAGGGGTCCAGTGCACAGGTGGAAGGTTTCGTCTTTCTGATGATGTCCTCAATCTCTCACTACTAGATGTCAGAGAAAGAGAGGTTGGGAAGTCCCAGGCTGTGGCGCGACAGCTGGGACAGGCAGGGCGGAGGAGCTGGATATGAGTGAGCTGATGGTGTCAACTTTTTTCCTGAATGAGGGTGAGTTTGTGGTTTGAGGATGTGATGTATAGTAAAGAAAATTTGCTTGTAGTTGCCAGGGCTATTGTTGATGATATTGGAGAAGAACTGTTGACCGTTCATCTCTCAAGGACCTTGCATAGGCCTTCTGATGCTCTCTGTAGGCTTGCCTGTGAACAGTGAGTCCTAAAACCTTGAGGTGCCACTCAAGGACATGCCCAGCTGTCTTCATATTCCGCAGTTCGCAGGTGTACCAGGGGGTACAGTTCTAGTTCTGACAGGGGAGTGGAGATCTAGGAGATTGCTCAGAGATCGGTTGTAGAAGTCAACCGACTCAGTGACTGAGGAGAAATCAGCAGAGGAGAGATGTTGGAGGTCTGTGGTCAAGGTGGCTAGGTTTATCTATTTCAGGTCCCTGAAGCAGATTTGACACTTGTCTTTGGTGTGAGAAAAGGGAGTGGTAGCTCCATTGAGATGGCCTTCTGGTCAGACACACACATATTATAGACCAGAAGGTTGCCTATGGGGGCGGAGTTTGAGATGACCAGGTCCAGTGTGTGCCCCCTGGGGTGTAAGGGGACATCACATCGTTGGAGGTTGAGACAGTCTAGTAGTTGCAGACACTCAGCTGCAAAGTGGCAGGAGGGGGTGTGTACATGAATATTAAAATCTCCAAGTATTATAATGTTGGCAAAGGACCCCCCTTCTTACAGCAGAGTATTGTAAGAAGGTCATGCATCTCTGACTTGAAAACTGAGTTTGGTTTGGGGCGCCGGTAGATGAGGAGTATTGCCATGGGTAAGGGGGGTTCACATTTAAATGCAAGGCATTCAAATGAGGACAGTGCAGGCAGAGGGAGGTGGGTCAGCTCCAATTTCTGTTGATGTATTACAGCTGGGCCACCACCACGACCAGTGCTGCAGGTTTTCTCCAGGTAGCTGTAACCAGGGGGACAGACAGCGAGAAGATGGTCCATAACATGGCAGAGCTGTGCATGAGTCATGGAGGACTAACTGGAAGCAGCTAACAGCTAACTAGCAACTGCAGAGGTAGTGGTCCTGGGCTTAAGGCCAAACCGCACCAGGGCAGCTAAGTGGCTGCCCCAGGAGTATACTTCGCAGTAGCAGCACTGAGCGACAGAAAAGTCCAGGTTAAGTGGAATATTTTTAAATATTTTTACAGCATACCCAATGACATGCAACAGCCTTTAATTCAACAGAATTTTACACATACAATACAGGTCACATACTGTATCACATTTACTACATACACTGACACATTTTTTATAATTCTTTCCACATAACACACACACACACACAATACACACAGTACAGTATTAAACATGCTGTGCCCATGTTCTGTGAGTTAGTCATGAAAACTTTACTTCCAGAAGTAAACCAACCCCGTCTCTGCGGACCCTCTCTAGAACTCACAGGAGTAGAGCAATCAGGGGAAATGCGTACAGGCACCACTTTAGCCAAACCATGGGAGGAAAAACCAAAGCGGCCAGTGAGTGTTCTCGCAAGAGGCGAACAGATCTACTTCCACTTGGCCGAACTTCCTCCATCTTGGGGTGGAGTCTCCCTTCTCCGGGCCTCAGCCCCTGCCTCGACAGGATGTCTGCTCCCAGATTTTGGTCCCTGGGAATATACATTGCTCTGAGTGAGAGCAACTTGCCCTAGGACCACAGGAGAACCTGATGCGCCAGTCTGCACAGAGGGTGCGGCCTTAGGCCCTCCTGCCAATTTATGTAGGAGACCACCAACGAATTGTCTGTTCGTACTAGAACATGATGGCCCCTGAGGTTCCGGGAGGAAGTGCCTCAGGGCTAGAAGCACAGCCATCATCTCCAAGCAATTGATGTGCCATGAAAGATGATGACCTCTCCACAGACCTCTGGTAAAGCGGTCCTCCATGACTGCTCCCCAGCACGTGAGGGATGCGACATTAGTCACTGTTTTCCACTGACAGGAGCGAAGTGCTGTTGCTCCACCACTAGGGGGACTGCCCTCAGAGGCCTGCACAGAGTATCAGGACCTCTTTCAGCCTTATTCACCTGAATGACAGTCATCAGATCTGTCTTCGGCTTAGAAGACTTCGGGTGAGAGTGTTGCTATGACTTCCATGCTCTTTTTGGGGGAGGTGGCAGAGAGGCAACATTCTCCTTCTGCTGCTGCAGGTGTGAGGAGCTGGCGGCTGATGTGTGGGGCTGCTCCCTGGCAGCACCCCTTGAGATCTAGAATGACAGCGGGGGATGAATTTTTTAAATGCGGCTGACTGTCGCATAGCCTCTTGAAACCTCTCGACGACAGTATTGATGGCATCGCCAAAGAGGCCAGAAAGCGGAGCATCGATAAGGAAGGCCTTGTCTTTCTCATTGATGCCTGACAAGTTCAGCCACAAATGCCTCTCCGTAGCCACTAATGCTGCCATGGAGCGGCCGATGGAACTGGCTGTCTCCTTAGTTGCCCAGAGAAACAAGTCTGCAGCCCGACGAAGCTCTTTAATATCGTCAAGCCCGACCTCCCCGCTGTTATCTAAACCTTTGAGAAGGTCAGCCTGGTATGCCTGCATGATGCCCATGCATGCTGACTCGCCACCATGTATGCTTTGCCCACCAATGCAGATGTTGTGCGGCAGGGTTTGGTGGGCAGCGCCAGAGCCTTGAGGGATGATGCTAGTGTCTCTTCAACACGTGGCATCAACCCATAGCCGTTCTCTTTCGAGCCCAGGATGAAGGAATAATTATGGACAGTTGGGCTTGATAATCTTGATGAGAACGGCCAAAGAAAGACAGACTCCGACGCGAAGATTGCGACCGAGACTGCAGGAAGCGCTCAAGTTTTCTTTTCTTTTGCGCTTCCTGCTTTTCTTATGGTCATTCAATGTTTAATTTGGCCACTGTTCTAGTCACAACCTCCAGCATCTCCTCAAAAGCAGGGGAATGAGGTAGTGAGTCCTCTAATTTGCCTGCCTTGATGCTTAGATCATCTAAATCCTATAAGCTAGATAGTTCATCCAGAGTGGAAGAAGCAGCTGAGCGGGCTTCCGACACCTGAGTGGGAACAATAAAGCTGGCTGCTGAGAGCTGAGAAGGGCCAAAGACGTCTCAAACTCGTCAGTCAGCTTTATTTGCGATCCCCATGGCAGCAGCTCACAATTCGCACAGGCAGCTCCCTTGAGAGCCACCCGTGCATGCTCCGCGATGAGGCAGATAACACAAAGCGAGTTCTTCTGTGTACACAGTCACGTTTCATCATGACGCAACACCAATCGAGATTGGACTAGTTTTGCACATGCTTCAGACACTATTATGCAGGAGGCGTTCCCCAAAGTGTCATCTTTGATGACAAAGGGAACTCTCATTTTGTTTTAAATTTTCATACAAATTGTATTATTGTAACTGCAGTTCAACCCTGAGACCTGATGAATTGTAAGAAATATGATGATAAATGTTTTTTATTTGAATTCATAGAAAATCAGATAATATAAATCAACAATATTTCCAAACTAGTTAGCCCCTACTGAGTTACAACTTAGTTTAGGGTAAATCTGTAACCTTGTTACACATTTTATTTTTCTTTAATTGAATTTCATGTTTATTACTACAAAATTACAAAATCATACAAATCAGGGTGCAGACTGTATTTAGAGATTTAACAAATATAGATTAAAGGTTTGCAAAACTTGTATACATATAATATTTAGTTTGACCTCATGAGTGTCACGGTTGATTGTGGCAAGGAGAGTTGAGAGGCAGGATCTAATACAGCAGTCATTTATTTAACTTTATAAATAAGATAACAGAAACACAGGAGAACTAGATAAATGCATCCAAGAATGGATAGGAATGAACAGAATGTTGGGGGCTATATATACACTGAGTAAACAAAACAAAGATTAATGAAACACAGGTGAAACTAATCAGTAACTATGGAAACAAGCTGGCACTCACTGGCAAACTATAGGTCAACTAACAATGACAGGCAAAACAGGAACAGACCAAAACCAATCTAAAACACATATCAACTAACGGAACTAAACAAGACACACATGACAATGGGGTTGACAATCAATCAACATTTAAGCACATTTTACAGACACTTTGTTTTTTAAACTAACAAATGTATGTATGTATGTTTATGTGTAAAGTGCCCAAGAGTTATTATTATATTTTTTTTTATTTGATTGCTTGCATGGGTATAAATTAACAAAATAAAAATGCTTTTGATCGGCCAGTTATTTGATGAAAGTGATAGCGATCAGTTATCTGCACACATCTACAGAACTAAAAGGAAGGAAAGAGTAACAAAGCCTCTTTTTCCGGCCGCCACTTTTGGCTTTCTGTGTGCTAATACTCAGAGGACTCACTCAAATGACTGAAGGGCTGTGTAGCAGCCACTTGCGGTCAGCTTTATTTATTTAATTATTAATTTGAAGCCTCACCACCAACACTTTGGATGGACCCTAATTGATGTGAATTGACGCTGCTTGCCATAGATAATGGCTTCTTGGGTGACTCTCTCTACCCACAGTTCATTCAGTGTCGCCACACAGCAACTTAACTGCCCTTAAAATGTCGGCCCGCAACATGGGAGCTGTTGGGCAGACGGGATTATCAGTCTTTGTTATCGTGGAGTGTCTATTATGCACAGGCCTTCTATTCACAATGGACCTTAAAGAGTGTGTCAGAGCAAGCCACATAGCAAACTAGCCCACTGACAAACACACTAACATAACCAGCTCTTGGCCACAATGCACAGCACCCCAGTTCAGGTAAGAAAGCGGATATGCATTAGATATATATTTGTGGATTATTTTGGTACATGATTCAGAAAAGTAGTTGATCCTGTTGTGTTTTTAGAGGTCACAACCCTATTTTTTTTTTATACAATGTTGGGGAGTAATTAACTAAAATTAGTAACACTACTAACTACATTTTGCAGTTGCATGACCCTAGCTGAGATATTTTCTAAAACATTGTAGCTTTTATAGAAACAAGCTGCTTTTTCCAACAATTAAGGGTGCTTCCGTGTCTTGCATGTCACATTGCATTGCACACACAGCAGTTTAAAGCTTTAAATCTGACGCAAAATGGGTCTCCTAAAATGTCTTTCTCAAGTAGCATGGGGAAGTTAATTTTAAAATTACTAATTAAAAAATTATTGAATGAATTATTTGAGTATGAAAAATGGTATTTTCGTAATCTTTTGTGTAGCAAAACAGTTCAGTGCTTTGGTTGTCACCATGTTTTTGACAGTTAAATAAATCACACGATTTTTTATTTTATTAGTTTTATTCTGTCTTTTTAAGTTGAATGTGTCAACAAAATTAAGCTTCTCGTAGTGTTGTGCCAAACTGCCCATTCTGTAAAATTGTATTAATATGTATGTATATATATATATATATATATATATATATATATATATATAGTTGCACTAACACTGCAGAGTTTGGAATTTTGGTACTGATATGAAGTTACTTCCTGTCATAGCTTGGTTTTAAAACAAGAACTAGCAGCAAATTGTGGTTTAATGAAGCAAAGTTATTATAAAACCCTGAACACTGTGACACTTTTGACAGTGAACGATGTGGCGGCCTTTGCTCATAAGGTGTAGTAGTGTTAGCATGTCAAGCATGTAGTTTCTGATCAGCCTCTGTGCTAGTGCGAGAAAAATGATTTGGTGTCCCTGCGGTTCCTTGAGGAGAACTGAATTTTCTGGCGAAAGGCAAGCCTGCTGCGTGTCTAATTTATTCATTATTCTTTCCTCTCTCTCTCTCTTTCCTTTGCGTTTTCCTTCTATTCTCTTCCTTGTAGCCACCACTGAGTTAATGCTTATTACAACAAATTATGTGTGAAACTTCTAAACTCTGTGTTAGGAGCGCAGGGGATAATCCACTTTGCGACCGATTGAAGAGATCCAGCCTCATGGGGTGCGGACATGCTCACTTCAGACATACTCTTCTGAAATCCCACATATTGCCTTAATATTGTGTATTACCTCAGATTCCTAAATCAAATATTCACTGACCCGGTCCTGCTGCTACAATTTAAACAATACAAAAATCTTTAATCAAGACTGACTGCATGATTATTTCACTGGATGTTTGTCGATGCATTATTCAATAACTGTTGAGTGCACAGAGGGGGGGCAATTGTCTTCAACAAATGGAGAATATAATCCAGTATAAAGAGTTTATGGACACTGTGTGGGGATTTGTCCAGAAGTTTAATTGTTAAAAGATTGTTCTTACTTCTATTGATATTTTAGGAGACATTTCTTTTTTTTTAGGGGAATTGTCTTCTTCTTTTTTCCATCTAAATTTGAGTTTATTCAAGTCACAAATATTATTTAATATGACCAAGTCAACCAGACTGTGTTTGGTTATACTCATAAAATAATATAAGATCAAGGCAGAAACCGCTTCTTACCTCCTTGGTTATTCCTATTCTCTTAATTTATATGTCTTAACATATTGGATATGTCTTAAATATTCAAATATTTTAAACAAGAAAGTCATCGTTTTAGTTTTTTTTTTTTTTTTTTTTTAGTTTTTTTTTTACAACACTTCAATTAAGTGGATTTTAATCATTTCACTCTTTTGGTTTGAGTGGATATTATGGAGTGGACATTTTTACCATGTCCATATGCACTTCTAACATGAAAACATGGCATTTTATTATTATATTTCTTCATTTTATTATTAGAAATGATATATTAAAATATTTCCAACAGAACGTCCGTGCATGTTTGGTCCTGGTATTCCCTACATAATGGGGACCAAATGTCCCCACAAGCACAGTAATACTGGTAAATTTTGACCTCGTGGGGAAATGTTTTAGTCCCCATGAGGAAACAAGCTTATAAATCATACAGAATGATCTTTCTTTAAAAATGTAAAATAGCAGAGTTTTCTTTGATGGGTTTAGGGGTTAGGGTTAGTGTAAGTGGATAGAGCATACAGTTTGTACTGTATTAAAACCATTACGAATGTGGCCATAAAACATGAAAACGTGTGTGTGTGTGTGTTTCTCTCTCTCTCTCTCTCTCTGTCTTTTTTTCTGAATCCTCAATATCACGTTTGTTTATATATGTCAGGAAGTGACATCTTTTTTGGTGGGAAAACAATAGCTCAAACATCAGTGCATTCTAGCAATGATTTGATTAATTGTATGATGTTCTGTGGGGTTAATTGGCTTGTCTCAATTTAAAATGTTCCATTCTTGTTTTGTTGAATGTAGAAATCCATTCACACAAGAATCAATACAATCAATATACAAAGATGCTAAAAAAATGATCAGAATACATATGACAGCCTCAAGTAAGATAACTCTCAATCCCTCACTGAGCGACACCTAACTTAGCTTTTTACTTTCATCATGTTAGGCACTATTTTTATTTTGGCTCATTCAGGCCTAAACTGTATGACATTCATCCATATGTCTGATATACTTTAAGCATATCTTAATATCCACGCTTTTTGGTTCATGCTTTTCCTGCTTCATCGTCTTGAAGGCATTTAAGCTATACCTATTTCTCCTCATTGTGAACACACGGCCCTGCTAGAGGACTGAATGTGATTTATCTCTGTTTGCTCGGATTCCTTTTAAATTGCTTAATGGTTTGAAACTCCTC